>NC_079552.1:14977735-15602735 GCF_015846415.1 Triplophysa dalaica
CTGTGTGTCTATGTGTTGTGTCTTCCACTATTTGTGTTTATTTTAAATATTTTGTTTGTGTGTACAGTATATCTTAAAATGCGCACTGGACTTGTGTACCATTTTCCGTTCTCAGGCTGCCTGCTGTGCTGGCTAAACTGCATATTTGTGGTGATGTGTTTGGCTTTATGAATATTGTATGGTATAATGTACATACTTGAATAAAGGTAACAAATGTAGGCTACAGCTTCAAGATTTAACATCTGGTGTTTGGTTCCCCCTGCTGGTCAGTGCAACACTTTTGCCTGTTATATATATGGCCGGGACAAATGGTTTGACATAGCAAAATTTAGAAAACAATTTGGTAATATTACATTGTTTTATATGATTCATATTTGTCATATAAAATAGCATAAGAGAGATTTATATTCATTGTTATTTTTTTCTACATTTTTGCCTTCAAACCATTGGACACATTTGCATATTAATCTGTCAACTACCCAGATGAAGTTTGGATATAGATCCCATTTAAATATTTGATTCTTTATTTAGTTTAGATACAGATTAAATTGTTTAAGTGTTAACATTGTCTGTGAATTATTTACTTTAAGTGAAAATACTAATATGCATTAGATAAACAGCTGACGCATTACAGTTACAGCTTGTCAATATGTTTACCGTTGATGTTCATACTTTTGTAATAATGACAATGTTGGGTATTTAGGAAACTAATTTATTGCACATGATGGATGCTGATTTGAATGACAAACACTTTTGCAAAATCAAAATAGTGTTCTATATGGTCTGAACAACAGTAAAAAATACAAGCAAACCTAAGAAATACAACATTGCATTGTTTTCTTGAGGCAGATAGAGGAGAAAACTACAGCATTCCACAACTCAAATCATATCAGTAATGTTAATTACAATAATCACACTGATCTTTGGTTAGATGGAGATGTTTTCCTTCATTCCGGCTACATACAAACTCTTGTCAGCGTATTGTTAAATAGCAAACCCAAACTGAACCGCAAAGTCAATGCAAAGAGAGGTTACAGAGATAAATGAAGATCTAAACCACTTCACTTCAAAAAATTATAATACTGTTTAAACTCAAACAAAAATCCTTCCTTTGCTGCATATAAGACACTGTTAATACTGATGACACACTGCTGCATTTTGACATCTGCTCACATTTTCATCACAGGCCTCATAAACACGTACAGGTTATCTGCTGTTAATAACCAGACTGTAGACAAAGTAACATCTGACATCAGAAACCTCCCATTCAAGTGTAGTTATCAGAAATGCTAAGTGAACACTGTTTTAGACACATTGCCCATCCAACAAATTACCGGTCATTGTATCAGACTCGTATCTTATGTCGAATTCTGCACTACAAAACAATCTTTTTTTTTTTCATTCATTTTTGAAATGTTAATAAGACATATGAGATTCTAATGGCCTGATTATTACGTTTTCATCTTAACATACAATCCAAAGCATTTTTCTTTTATAAGAGTGTGAATTATTACCTTGGAGTTATCTATTGTATAATGTATTAAGAACGCAGCATTCAACATGCTTTGACATGCGACACCTAAATGCACAAAAGATTAACTCGTTCACACAACGAAAGTTAAAAACTGGTGGAGGAATACAGGCTATCTGATGTCACCTGCTTTCATTAACTTAAACATTTGAAGGCCGTTTCCCAGACAGGGGTTAAGCCTAGTCTCAGAATAACTTGAATGTTAAAGATGCCTTGATCGAAAACAACTTGCACTGACATATATTAAAATATATCACTGTGATTGTTTTGTCTCAAGATGCACATTGTAATTTTTTTTGTATGGTTTTCAAAACAACTTAATTATCCTTATTTAACTAAGGCCTAATCCTTCTTAAAAATAATCCTTGTCTGGGAAACCGCCCCTTAGAATAACACCTGATGCTTTCCCAATGTTCAGTACAGATGTAAAATGTGATTGTATGATATAGAACCAATGGACGTTTAAGACAAACTTAATATACACATCTGGTTTCTGATGAACCGTGACAAGACAACAGTGTAAAACACAATCTGAATCTACTGCTTCAACAAATACTTCTTGTAGACATCTTAACTATGTACACTGCAAATGATAAATATCCATTCAATGCACACTAGCTAAATTCACACAAAAGAACTTCACAGTGGATAGGACACAAAGACTTCACAATGAAGTTGAATGAAGAAAAATCAAGGGATGGCTGAGCAAGATGAGCTTGTGTCGAGGATGTGCGTCTGTGAATTCAGTATGTAAGGCACTAAAGTCTCAGGAATAAAATGTAAGTCCATCCATGGTTACATCAAGGTGCCTGGGAAAGTCCTGAGGAGTCTTGTTGACACAACAGAGATCTGAAGCATAAGGGAGCTCGAGCCTCCTCTTTGGTGCTACCTCCTCATTCAAATGTGTGCTACCCATCCATTTCTTTTGAGTCACATTTTGAATGTTAAATCTCCAAACATTCATAGCTTCAATTGCAAAATAAGTCTTCACACTTGGCTTTGGAAGTGAATCACCCTTTCTACAGGAGCTGACATACCAGGTATGTGTAGGATTTTCTTTAATCTTTCAAGTTCTTTGTATTCATATATGGACTCTGCGTTAGTATTATAGATGATATATGGTAGCAAATAGACATGGCTGATTGGTACAAAAGTGGGAGAGGAATTACACCCCTTCGTCTTCATTCATCCGTGAGATCAGGTGTACACCAATAACCCTCATTGAGAGACACACTGGCTGATGCTGTTTTCAGGCAGGACTTTGAAGGGGGGGTTATCACATGGCATCACCAGCATCCTGTGATGGCTATAGTTTGATGAATGGGCCGAAGTGATGGGGTGCTCTGATTTTAGGTGAGGAGCAGTTATTGGAGGGGAGCGATGGAGAAGTGGAGAACGGAGGAGAGCATGAAAGGGCATCAGCAGTCAGAGAGAACGCTGTGGAGATGGCCACATCGACAATGCCCTGACACAACTCGGAGTAGAGTTTCCTACAGGAGAGAATAAAAGTTATGTCATTACTGTATAATTCAGTGTTATACAGTTACAGTTTATGATAAGCGATGGTGGGAGGGAAAAGGCTAAGAAATGACATCTAATGTCAAATGTAACACTCGCTAAAAGCCAAGTTGGTTTTCTTAGAATATAAATTAAACAGCAAAAATACACTAATCAAAAACAAGCCTAAGTCAATTAGTGATGATTTTAGTTTTTTCATCACAGTGAGATTATAATGCAACAAAGCAAATGCACCAAACAAGACATCAGTACTGACTGTGCACAGGCAGGTGCTCCATTGATCTCAATTAGCCAGACTTTAAAGCTCTCGTCCAGCATGAAGTCAAACCCGAAGAGCTGAAAGCTCTGGTAGGGAAGATGTTTAGTGCTGATGGCTGGCTCAATGCATGCGAGACAGCTCCTGTCGGGACAATATACAGACTTTAGAAGAAACCCCACAGATACATTAACCATAGCAATACCTGCCGATAAATTATTGAGTTCAGTGTTGTGTAACAACATTGATCTTTGATCTTAAGGAACTACCTAGGAACCGCAGCTCATACGAATTTTCATTTGGTTAAGACCCTTATGAGAGGCTATGAAATAGAATCTTCTGTTCTCTTGCAAGTGGTCCATACAGATTTTAAATGCAAAATCAATTCATTTCCTTTCGAAGTATTATTTACAGTAAGTAATTACAAATGAAAAGTCACTGGATTCATATAATTAGATCTCTGGCTCTCTGCCAGCAATTCCTCCATGTTATATCCATGTGAATCAGCTTTCTAGAATGAAAGGCATTTCAGTTCGGTGGAGCTTGTGGCAGCGTTTCCACATGAATGTCACTCATTTGCAGGCACATATTACAAGGAATCAGATTAACGCATCACAGCATTTTCTTTCGATTAAATCATGGTGAATTTAATAGGAAAACATCGGAGGCGAGAGTGCACCTGATGATATGCTTGATCTGAGGTAAAATGGACGTCTCCATGGAAACATTGTGTGTGCTCAACAGGTACTGTCTGAACTCATCGAAGAACATCTCGTTGCCCTCCTCGTAGTGGCCGTAGTTTTGAGAATGCTCTTTCTGGATGCAGTGATTGGTCAGGTGACTGGTCATATCCTGAAGATCCGAGCTGTTGTAAGGATCGGAAGACGTCCGTAACACACCCTCGCGATACAGGTAAATATTATACTGATGGTCTAGAAGCACCCAACTCCTACAAGAGAGCCGGAAAGAATATGGATTGATTTGTGACTTGATTAAGATTGAATATTCTTATTACATGCTTTCAAAAGATTCAGTACCGGAAAGTATAAACGACTACGGCTCATCTTACCTTATATCAAATTTGCGCTGTCCAGGTTCTAACAGCAGTGGATTTTCTAGATACTTCTGAATGACATGCACTTGACCTTGATTATCAATGAACTCCAGCAACTGGTTTGCATCATGAGATATCAAAATGCCAGCACCTAAACATCAAGAAGAACCTTACTGAATACTGAAATGATCATTTTAGCCATTTTCTAAATATGATTCATACCTTTAGCACCTGCCGATGATTTGGCGATCCACACTGTTCCCTCATCGCTCTCTTTTCTGGACTGATACGAGGCTAAGAAGACCTCTCGCTCATCTGTTTTAGGGTTGCTCTTCATGTGACTGATGCCATTGGTGGCTGGAGCTACTGGGGTGTTGAGGTTGGTTGGGTATATGATATAAGATTCAGGGAACCAGTTACAAGAGTCCTTCAACTCCGGACTGGTTTTGATAATCCTACACATTAAACAAGAACATGGTTAGAGTACAAATAAAACTAAATCAATTAACTTCAAGCGAGGACCAAATAATATAGCACCATACTTGACCAGTGATGCTTTGCGGCACAATTTATCAGCTCCTCTGTAATAATTCACCAGCTGCATCAGTCCTGGTTCATGACCTGAAAAGAGCAGATACTTGACCAGTTATCCTGTAATGGGACATGTTGTACTTCATCTAAAACAACATTTTGTAATAACCCACTTTTAGTAACCATAGAATTAAAGGAGTAGTTCACCATCAACATAAAAATTCTGTCATCATCTACTTACTCTCTTATCATTTCAAACCTGACTTTCTTCTGCAGAACGCGAAAGAAGATATTATGAAAAATGTTGGTAACAGAACAGCACCGCCTATTGTAACCAATACAAGAGAATGGAGGGCTGTTAACATCATCACTCATACAGGTTTAAAATGACAAGAGGGTGAGTAAATGACGACAGAATTTTCATTTTGAAGGTGAAAAACTCCTTTAAAACTGCCGGGCACACAAAAGTACACTGATTCATCATGCATTACAATAAATAACCCAGACAAGCTTGTTTGACATTTAAAAATAAAGATATAGGCCTACTGCTAATAATGTTGACAAAGGTTTATTATGCATTAAAGGAACTTCAATTTATGAAAGACATACAGTATGGTCATGAAGCATAATTTACAATAAACGTTTATGGGCAATATCTTAAAATATGTTACCCAGTCGTCCGAAAGGCAGTCGATTTCTCTCCCCCAACATTAAATTAAATCGAGGATTGTCCTTCTTCAGTCGTTTCCATTTTCCAGTCGCGGTGAGGATCTTTGCGACCTCGGCATAAACAGTACTGTTGTCATCTCGCAACACAAACGTGTACATCGGTGAACTCATGTTCCTCTGTAACAGTCCGATGCCAAAAGCTTAGAGAAGTTATGATAGACCGCACACTAGCTAACTGGCTAACGTTATCTATCTTCCAACAGACTAGATTGTAACTGGACAATCATGACTTCTATGATGCTACTTAGTTATTTTATAGCAAATTATTCATATGACTGACAGGAATCGGAAGTAGCGAAATCCAAATCCTAAAGTAAAGCAGCTGTGGGCATCTGTAACATCCTTCGTTTGGCCGATAGCAGGATATTGTAGATTAGGGTGTGTCGGTGTGACTCCCTGAGACCGCTTCAGCCGAGACACCGAGAGGACGATTTGGCTTCTCAATTCACGCAGCTAACAGTCTCTGCTAGCTTCTCCTGTCTCCATGACTGCGTAAACATAAGATATCAAATAGACTTCAATAATATAAAGTCCAATCATAGTATGAAGTCCCGCTTTGCATGTAAATATCCGCTTTCTGTGTTGGTTACTCGTCTAGACAGCAGTTTAAATCCCCAGTTGAAGCCTCTTTATCTCTGCACGCTGTCATGATGTGACGTACCGCTGGGAGTGACTGGAGCTCGTGGTGGGTCGCCACGCACAGGCTTTTGGGTATTGTAGTTTCATAGCATTTTTGAGAGAAGCGCAAGCATGGGCGTCGCTAGCACTATCTATTAGGGGGTCTAGCCCCGAGTGTTTTTAATCTAGCCCCGAATGTTTTGGCGTGGAAATATAATAATGGGAATTTAGTAACTGGACGGTTAAAATTTGCTGCTGAGGCTGTGTACACGATGCGGATTGCTGCCTCTCTTACACACGCGCTGAGTCTGACACACACACACAGGCACGAACATACGCACCACGTGACTGATTTCAACCTATCCCTAGAACATCACCATGCAGTAGAGCTGCTCGATAAATAAAATATAACAGTGTGCGGGCAGAGAAGACTACAGATCGGCAATGGCGTGTGCCAAGAAACAAACAAATCTTCTTTCATTTTGGCAGAAGACGAAGAAAGGTTTTAACTTAAGTGTGCGAGTACACGCAGACGCAAATGTACACTTAACTCATGATATAAAAATCCGGATTGTTACAGCACTGTTTTTCGTGATTCTGCTAATGCGGCAAAATCTTAATCAAAATCAATGCAAAGATAGAAAAAATGAATTGGATCAATTTGTGATGGATTACTTTTACGAGGTCTTAAAGTTCCTAAATAACAACTATTTACACAATTTACAAACAAGGAAAAATCCTTAAGGAACTGACTGTTAATTTCATGCATTTCAAACATTACCATATGCTTTTTATTGCTCAAGTCAAGTCTGGAAGATACTCTGTGATGATTCCACCATCAAAAAAATGAACAGGAAAAATACATGGATGAAATAATCATAAAGAACTTTGAAAAGTCCACAAGAGAATGGAGTACCGTGCATAGACATAGATAACGATGGGTCAGATGTATAAAGTTACATATGATTATTTTGTGTTTGCTTATATATGGCATGTGTTCATGCACAGCATATTTTCCTTGAGAACAATACATTTAAATTGTTGTGATTATTGTGTGTGTGCTAATAAACTATATTGCATAAAAAAGTTCATGCAAAGCATATTTCCTTAAAAAAAAAAAAGATACAACCTAATCCAAATTCCCAACATGAACCCCTGATGATTTTATATCCTAGATACGCCCCAAGCAAACAAATACGATGTTTTTGGAAGCGTGTAACAATTTTGACCAATATTTTTCAATTTAATACATGCCAATTATAATAATTAAAATAATTGTCTTTGTTTGTGTGGTACACACTGTATCCATATAATGTTGCAAAATTTGTGACTTTGAAATTCGGGACCAAATCTGATCTGCGCTTCAGTGCTAATTAGCATGTGCATGACGTCATCGCATCGTATTTGCGTTTAATCTGTAAACGGTTAGGCCTACATACAGTACTCTACAGTATTATAATATTTTAATATAATATTGTGCGCAATAAAGCCATTCTCATTTACATATTTTCTTATGTTCATATGTGCAGACAAACTACATTCATTGCTACATATGCACTTTTCTGTGAAACAACTTTGTAAACACAACAACACTGCTTTGTGCGCGCCTCTATGCTTGTGTGCGCGCCTCTATGCTTGTGTGCGCGCCTCTATGCTTGTGTGCGCGCCTGCACGTACGGGACAAAACAGACAGGCTCAAAATACGGGATGTCTCGGCTAATACTATCACGCACGCACGCACGCACACACCCACAATTAATAATGTTAATATTAAAAGGTTATATATTTTTTTGGTGTATTTTAGAACAGTACAATCTAAAGAAATGCATACGTTTATATCATTTTAGATTACGATTTACGCCAGCAGATGTCGCTCGCGATCTTATTACTGCGCACTGGAAAGCCGGAAGCCGCCGCAGCAGCCGAACGGAAGCATCACACAGGAGGCGGGAAGTTTAGTAAATTGTAATGGTTGTTCTGTCTCACAGCGTTGTGTAGATTTATAACTACTTCTACACATTACCGTATTTACACACGAAATATATTTTGTCCAGAGGTAGGTTGCTGCATTGCTCACCCAATGTAAAATCAAGTCAGGAGTGTTTTTAGATGTTTGTGGTTCGCGTGAGTTACAGGTCTGTGTTAAGTTACATTTTCATTCTGACTGTATGTCGTTTACTGAGCTCTTGAAGACCCTTAACGTTACCTATTCGCCGTGAAATCATTATTTGACTATAATTACTCTATTTTGGAAGTTTTGTTACGCTATTTATAGACCGTAAAAAGCATCGTGTGTCTTAATGTTTTTTTAAGGCACTGGGATAGAGTAAACTTTGTGTAATAACGGTTTTTGTCTCCTAACATTTTGAACGAAGTAACGTTATACATAAAATTATCTATTAGTACAGTATCAGTCGAAACTTAATAAAGTAAACAAATAGGAAGTCAGAGAGTTTTCCCCCATATGTGTATTTGAATGCTTTGACTAAACTGAATAAAGCCTTTCATTGTTACTTTAAACGTAATTTATATACCTGTTTAATATATGCTCGGCAATATAATAAGAAATGTTTTTTTTCTGCAAAACATTTCCACTTAATTTTGGACATATTAAACACCTGTCTCAGTGTTTTTGCTAGTTTTTATTTTTAAGTCAATTTGAGCAAAGGAAAAACATTGGAAGTACTTTATTTTTGTTTAACAATATGTCTATATCTAGTTATACAAAACAATATTTATCCATGTAGTCTTTATTATTCAAATATCAAATAATTTACAGTGGTGCTTATTTGAGTAATGTTGCTTTATTAAAATGGAAGCATTTTCATGGTTATATCTTAGTTTCAAGTAGAAATGTTATTAAAACGTGTCACAAAATAAGAAGGTATATACATTTAATGTAATTACATGGTATCATACACTTTACTCAAAAGAGTCTATGTTGTTGTTATGTGGTTCTAGATTATTAATAATATAGATTATGCGTCCACTTCTTCTGCAGGCTGTCATAGGCCAGGCATGAGCAGCGCACACCTGGACGAGTGGCAGAGGAGGTCCTTTGACATTTTGTCTGGCTCCTGTACACCTGAACAGACGGCCGATGCTTATCGGGCACACATCCTCTCAATTCAGTATGCATGGGCGAATGCTGAGCTCTCTTCGGCCGGAGCTGCCAGCCTACTGAGGACCTACTCTGAGCGCTACGCCTCAGTTCTGGACTCAGATGACCCACGCACAGGGCTCAACAACTATGCAGAGAGTGCCTTGCATCTGGCCCGCAATCAAAAGAACCATAGCGACAAATGGGAGTCGTCCCTTACGTTCGAGAATGTGTTCAACCTGCCGTGTGTGCAGAGGATGATGCGGGCCGGGTCGGAGGATGGCACGCTCCCTGTAGATCTAGCAGATGTTAACATCACTGTCGGTGGTGTGGTCAGCGGAGGTGGGGAGAAAAGCATTGCCCTTCCTGGTTCTTCCTCTGGTCAGCAAAACACTCACAGGCCTGCCATGCTGCAACCCAAAGCTGAGATGGGGAGGGGGGTTTGTAACCCATTTAACGGCGCTGCTGATAGTACCAGGGGATGTGAAGCACCTCCACGTACACTTCTGGCTCACAATCCTAAACCAATCTTCAGTCATAATGATTTTAATTCAGGCAATGCTAGTTCTCTTCCCCAATCTAATACCAGTTACACAAGTGGGACTAATGTGCATAATCAGCCTGTGTTCTTTTCCTCTACAAACCCCTCCAAGAGGAAGAACTTCTACGGCTCAGGAACTGAAAGCAACAGAAGCTCATTCCCATCACAAGCAGAGCAGGAACCGCGAGGTGGGGGACGGCGAAGAGAGGAGGGCGTCAGCACTAACTTTAGATCAGCGCGAGAGCAGCTGATTGTCGACCAGCAAAAAAAGAATTCCCATCAGGGCCAGCGAACGACAGCTGCTAATGTTGCTACAATCACCAAAAAATCACTAGGGGCAAATCGAGCTCGTGGGGCCTTTTGCAAATTTGTTTCTCCCATGCCAAAACAGGACGAGGAGACTACCTTGGAGGACAACACGCCACAAGACATGCAACCTGTTGATGAGCGACTGAAAAACTTTGAGCCCAAGATTATAGAGCTCATCATGAGTGAGATAATGGACCATGGCCCCCCGGTGGCTTGGGATGAGATTGCCGGATTGGAGTTTGCCAAAGCCACGATTAAAGAGATAGTAGTTTGGCCCATGCTGAGGCCTGATATCTTTACCGGTCTCCGAGGGCCACCTAAGGGCATTCTTCTATTCGGACCACCAGGTACAGGTAAAACACTCATAGGCAAATGCATAGCCTGCCAATCCGGAGCCACTTTTTTTAGCATCAGCGCTTCGTCCCTAACTTCAAAGTGGGTCGGGGAGGGAGAAAAAATGGTGCGGGCGCTCTTTGCCATTGCTCGTTGTCACCAGCCGGCAGTTATCTTCATAGATGAGATTGATTCCCTTCTTTCTCAGCGTACAGATGGAGAACACGACTCGTCTCGTCGGATTAAAACCGAGTTTCTTGTGCAGCTAGATGGAGCCGCCACCTCAGCAGAAGACCGTATCCTTGTGGTCGGCGCCACCAACCGGCCACAGGAGATTGATGAAGCGGCCAGACGTCGCCTGGCCAAGCGTCTCTACATCCCTCTCCCAGAGGCTGAGGCTCGCCGGCAGATAGTGACCAACCTCATGTCCCGTGAGAAAAGCCAGCTCGGAGTGGATGAGATGGAGAAAGTGGTTCTGGGCACAGATGGGTTTTCAGGGGCCGACATGACACAGCTGTGTCGTGAGGCAGCACTCGGTCCGATCCGAAGCATTCGTCTTAGTGACATTGCAACCATCACAGCAGAACAAGTAAGGCCTATACTGTACTGTGACTTTCAGGAGGCCCTTATAACTGTACGGCCCAGCGTCTCTTCTAGAGATCTTGAGCTTTATGAAGAGTGGAACAAGACTTTTGGCTGTGGTCGCTGAACAAATGAATTTTGTTAATATCACCCTGATGCTGTGTACATTGTAAAAAATGCCATTCCATAAATACATTTTTATTTTATCCATTTTTATTTAAATGTTTTTGTCAGGGAGTTGAAAACAGATTTCTAAGTTAATACGACACTATATCACATGTGTTGCTTTTCTGTTTCCAAGTTTCATGTATACGTGCAATATATTAATAAATTTGATGTACACGACTTAAAACAGAATATTTGTTGCTTTATAACACGACCATTGCCTCAAAATGAACATACTGCAGTTGTGTGTTCCTGAAAGCAGTTGCATCACAAAGTGGAGCTGTAACTGTTTTCCCTGTAATATAGAGGAAATGCGCCAAGTTAGCACTAAAAAGGAACATGGGTCCTGAGTCTATTATTTCTTTCTGAATGCACTTTCCAAAGGGGAACTGTCAGCTGGTACAATGTTCAGACAGCCCCACCTTCTGTGTTCACAGAAAACATTTAACGGTTGTCCGTGTTTACCTGCTTTGTCATGTAGAGACGAAGCTTTAAACACCTTAGGGCCAGATCTCCCATTGTGTTGTGAATGGATTTGGAGGGGAAGTTGGGTAACACTGTAGGCATTCTGGTCTTATGATAAGAGTTACCCACAGATCAACTCTTGCAGTGCTCTTCCTGTCACTGCCAATGCGGTCTTGGACCATGTCTAGCAAAGGAGGGGAATGACTTTGTACCTAGGATGGAGTCTTAAAGACAGGTTTTAAAAAGTCCTGCTAGAGGAAAGTTGGTGTTTAGTTTAAAAATGCATATCCTATGATAGACGGTTTCATCCTAACAACTAAAGAAAATGTTACTGCGCATGAGCACTTTTGTGATCAGCTGATCTTCCGGTACACATTCACAACCAATAGAGTGCCTGTACATTATATCTGATAACATCAAAAGAAACCGAGAGGAACCGTAACTTGGCAAAACTTGCCTCTCCAATATTTTGAATTTAGACTCAAATACCAAGCTCAACCACTAGATAACAATGTACAGTACGGTTTGTTTAAATGCGACTGAACTACAGGACCCATTCAACTAATTGTTTCTTTGGTAAATTATTACACAGTAAAATAACAATATAAGTTAATATGAACATAAATTAAATATAAATAGTAATATTAATATTAGACACTAGCCAAACACAAACCGGAAGTTTACTGGTGGTCGCGTGCGTCCGAAAAAATGGTCTATTGCCTGTAGAGAATAACATGTCTTAAAGTGGTAGTTCACCCAAATTTTAAATTCTGTCATCATTTAATCAAATATATTCAACCTCTTGTCATAATCAACCTCTTGTCATTTCAAACCTGTGTGACTTTCTTCTGCAAAACACAAAAGAAAATATTCTGAAGGAAGTTGGTAATCGAACAGCACTGGCAACCATTCACTTCTGTTGTATGGGTCATATGGCACGAATACATTTTTTTCTTTGTCTTTGGTGTTTTATAAGTTGCCCATGCATGTATTAGACATGTAAAATTGCTAAAATGTAAGTGTCGGAACAAAAGAGGCAATCTGTCTAAAAGCGAATGCGAACCCAGACCTGCCTGAAAAGCCTCGTGTAACCACAACCCCACGCATGTGCGTCACTTTGTGGTATGATAAAGAATATGGTAAGAGGCATTACATTTCCGTGCAATATTCGACCAATCACTATGCACTAATTACCTGGCCAATCATAGCACACCTCACTTTTCAGAGCGATGAGCTTTGTAAAATATCAGCGTGTTTCAGAGAGGCGGAGCAAAGAGGAGATACAAACATTCGTTTTTGCCGAGTCATTTTGTATTTTAGGAAATGAGAATAACAACTGTGAAAGTGTATGAGAGTATTGTTGATGGATGGAGAGGAGCATTGTGGAGATTGAATTGTGTGGCCACAGATGGCACGTGGAATAAAAGTTGCTGGTCCAGTGCTGAGGGTAGTCACCCAGGCCAAATCACAAAGCAATGAATGATTTTTAACATAAATGGGTTTTGGTCAGGCTACAAAATATCAATCATTTTCCCTAAATGTTAAAATGCTGCAGTTAAGATTGTTTTTCTTAAAACCACTTTGGTGATTCCTGCCTGGCTTTTTTGTTACGTTTTCGGGTGGTTTTCAGTTCTTTATTTGCCCCTTAAAGTCCACCTGTAGTGAAAATCAATAAATGTTGTTTATATGTCTATGAGGTGTTTTTAACATGCTTCAAGAAAAACCCTGTGCAAATGTATCATTTTGAACCATTACAGAGTATTTTCTCCATGAAACTAAAATTTTAGCTCTACTTCTGCAACACAGCGCTGCTCACATGTCAAATGAGGCGTCCAATTACCTATAATCAATGATCTGAGCTCACGCTATTGAATGGGGCAGGGATTAATTTGCATATTCACGCCTCATATGTGACCCTGGATCACAAAACCCGTCTTAAAGGTACAGTGTGTAACATTTTGAAGGATTTATTTACCAAAATGTAATATATAATACAAAACTATGTTGTGAGTGGTGAAGAAATACCTTACAAAATGAACCGAAATGTTTTATTACCTTACAATGAGCCATTTTATGTATATACACCGCGGGCACACCCTTACATGTAATTTATCAAATTGCACAGCCATGTTTCTATGGTAGCACTCCACGGACAAACTGAGTGCGTTTTGTAAAAGGAAGGATGCACGGTACTATGTTCTACTTCTTCAGCTGTGTTTTGGAGGCAGCTTGCAAAGCCACTACATAAAAGGGTTAGCAGAAGAAGAAGAAGAACAATAACACAATTTACTTGTCGTGTTTTTTTATTAGAAATAGAAACGGTTCTTTGTTGCAGTAAGAAGTGAAATTTGCGCTAATGGCGGACCACACATACTCTGCACACGAGCCGACAGAGCGTCAATCTGTGTCGTCAAAAAAGAGAAAATACGATGCAGCAAGGCCAAGTCGAGACAAAAAAACGGCACAAAACCCGAATAAACATTGCCGTGGTTCTTTTAAAAAAGGAGGGCATGAAGCAGGAAACGGGTTTGCTAAGCGACGCCGAAGATTCCAGCTTTCTGCTGGACCGGTAAGTTTGTCTAATTTCCGCTATATAAGTGAACTGTTTGTTTGATAGCTTTAGCTAATAGATGAGCATGAGCATCAACAGAAGTAGCATTTTTCCTTGTAAACTTTAAGCACTTTGTAATTGTATCATAAGTCCTTGTTACATGGCTGTGTGCAAATCAAGTTAGAAATCATGTTTACCATCATAATTTGCATAAATCGGGTTTAAGTTATATTATAATACTGCTTAGCTTCCACATCCTCTCTTGTGCGGTCCTCCCGGGATACGTTCCTCTGCCTCTTCCTTTTACTACCTGTGTTAAGTCCTCTGATTGACTCTGTGATGATGAGAAAAACGTCTGCTAAGACTTTCGTGGTTAGATTACACGACTTTAGCATTAGCAAGCCGTTTCAATAGGCTGTAAATTACGAACCAAATTACCGTGCCAAAAAAATGCTATGCAAAATAAGCGAATAAATCACTGACACAATGTTAAAAAAGTAACAATAATATTCACTATAACGATTAGAGTAAATGGTGAATTAAGAAAATTTAATTTATTTTTCTTTGTAAATAAACCTCGTCACTTGACTTTCAAAGGTTAGTCTCTGCTTTCTCAGACGACTTCATCTCTGTCCTGTGTCCGTAACTTCAGTCTGTTGTCCGCCTGTGAGACATAGATTGCAATTATCAACACCACATAATGACCGCTATCATTTACGGAACCCTTTTGTCCTGTGACGGCAAACGTAGCTTCTCTAATAGGAGGGAGAGGGGGGTAGTTTCCTACATCGCCAATAGTGGCCTCTGAAACTTACACACAGAACCTTTAAGTAGCACGGGAGCATTTTAAGTAAAAGACAAAAATACATTGTATGGGTCAAATTGGTCGATTTTTAGTTTATGCCCAAAATCATTAGAACATTAAGTTAAGATTATGTTCCATGAAGGTATTTTTTTAATTGAATGCATTTAATATATAAAAACTTTATTTTTGCGAGTGGATGGCCTGCTTTAGTGCCCCTGATTAACAACTTCAAAGGCAATTTTCTCAATATTTAGTTTTTTTAGCTCCCTCATATTCCAGAGTTTAAACTGTTGTAATTCCGCCAGATATTGTCTTACCCTAACAATCCATTCATCCATAGAAAGCATAATTATTCAGATGATGTAAAAATCTCAATTTCAAAAACTTGACCCATAAGACTGGATTTGTTGTCCAGGGTCACATATACTAAATAAATCAAGGTTATATTTATAGTCATTTTAAGAAATTATTATCGCAGGAAAACTATTTTACATTTATAAATGTAATGCTTAAAGATGCGTTTTAAGTGATCAAATGATTGAATGCAGTGGGACTTTAAGATTCTTTGTTGTTTCAGGACTTTTATTCTTTACACTGGTTACATTGTAAAAGTATAACTTATATGTTACAGTAAAAGACAAGGTCTGTATTATGTGAAACCTGATGACTGCTGTCTAGGAAAATTGAAAGAGAGATGGCTGATTGATTTGTTTGCTTCTTCCTTGCAGCAGAAAACCTTTCTTAGAAGAAGTGATGCTGAACTGTTAATACATCTCAGAGAGTGAGTGGGATTTCAAAGTCTAATTCACTTCTAAACTCTTGAGTTGTCTTCATCTGCAGCAGAGGTGCCGTTTATAGATTGAGCTCACATGAAATGAATCAGTCATGTAATTTTCATGAAACACTCTTAGAAAAACTGGAAGCCCATGAAAAACCGGGTGTCATTTATTTTTCATCTTTTTGTCAAGCAGGTTAATGAATATTTAAGGCTTGTGTGGTTGGCCGGAGTGTTGAAACTTTGTAAAATTAGCCAGCAATGCAAGTAGTGAGTCCATCCCTGAGGAGAGATGAAGTCTGTCAGAACAGCAGGGGTTGCCCACAGCTGGAGGGCCGGCATGTAGAATTCCTCTAGAACTGGACATTACTTGCTTACCACTGTATATTCTTATTGGTCCATCCACTTCATTTGAAACTTAAATTATGGTTTTGCTGTCTTTATATTGTTTTATCAGCGAATTGATAATATAAAACTTGTATTTCTGATTTTTAGATGCCCAATGCTAAAGGATACCCAATTTTAACCAGGGCCTGATGGCCAATATCCTTTTTAATTACCTTGTTACTTAATCTAATGATTGGCTATTTGGCTGTAAATAATGAAATGTACTTTAATGATGACCGTACATTATTGATTACATATTACACGGCTCATTCGAATGCTTGATTCTGATTGGCCAGTCGCAACATTCCAAGGGTTGTTATTTTCAACAGCAACAACCGCTCAAAACTAATAACACCCTGTACCCCAGATGCTGCAAATAATTTTGAGAGGGGCAGTTTAACATTATATAAAAATGTCTTTTAATAACATATATGACATTATATGTCAGTTACAAATGTTTAAACAAATTTGCCTGTTCATGACGTTTGAACGTCGTTTCTTACTTTAAAACCGAACTATATGGATTTTCCACACGGAAGGTCTGCATTCGGTTAAAATTAGGTAATAAAATATTTCAAATACACATTTCATGTCCAGTTTTTTCTCATGTGGCAAGTGGCCATATAATTAGTGGGATAATGCACAAGCAGCCGGTTTTTATTGCGAAATTAGTCCCTTCGGACTGCTATCTAATCACACTGTCGGGCTTATTTCTGTGATAAGAACCGGCTGCCTGTACATTATCCCTTTCATACAAAGCATTAATACTAAATAAGATATCCAAAAATGACTGACATACAAAGAACACATACTCAAAAAATTGTGCTATATCGCACTTAAAGTGGTTCTTTGGCCCGTAATCATAGGGGAACCATGACTTTAAGTGCTATATGGCACCCTTTTTTGGTGCTTCAGTGCTTCTTTCGAATGACTGAGGTGCTATACTGTATAGCAGAGCTTCATTTAAAAAAACCTGTTAAGCACCTGTATGGTTCTTCAGTGGTTCCTTTGGGTGGTTAAGGTGCTTTATAGCACCAGTGCCATACAAAGACCCTCTTTACGAGCCAATGAAACAACTGTCGGTGCTTTTAGGCACCGCTTATGGTTCTACACAACACAATTTGACAAAGGTGTTGTACAGCACTGTTACAAGGTTCAATTAAAATTAAGGAAGGAGGCGGGAACCGGCAAACATTTAAACATTTAATCAAATAATAATACCGAACATAAACAGCCGGCAGCACCTCACGGAAAACTGCCTGGGAAATAAAACAAACCACAACTAAAATCCAGGCCTGGTCCTCTCTCATCGACGGTCTGGTCGCTCGTTCTCTTATGCTCCCGATCTCCTCCGTGATACCCACGTTCTCGACCCGCCTACTCCACTACAAGCACCTTTAAAGATATGGTTGTATATAGATCAAAAAGTGGATCCCCTATGACTACAAGTCCACAACCTTTTTAGTGCTATATAGCACAATTGCATTTTATGTAATATTCTTAATATTAAAGTTGCAATCCTTAACTTTTCTTGTTAAAAATAAACAAAACACAATTATTAAGCAAGTGCATTAGAAATTTGTCTTGAAAACAGTCTCCAAAACTTAACATGATTCACAAGGGTAAGCTTAAAATAATGATTTATATATTGAGTTGTTTAGTAAAATCTGTAAAAAAATATATTTATGTTTTAAATAATCAGCAATTTTTTGTTGCAGACAGATATGCCGATATATATAAGAGGAAGAAGTTATGCATTGCAACTAGACAATAAGTAAGATTTTTACATTAAAATATTGTAAAAACACTTTTTACTGTGTTATTTGGTTTACTTGTGTCCCTGCAAAATCTCAAATGTTTCCAATAGTCCATTTATATTTATTTATCAGTTTTATTTTTAACAAAGCAACTTATACAAATGAGAGAGCATTTTATTTTTTTTCTAAACAATGACTGAAGTTTTACCAGACCACAGAAATTAACCATTTTAATCTGTGCTACTCACCTCTTGGACGGTGCTGTCATGTGCACGTTATCCTCACTTATCAATATTTGCTGTTGAGAAAGCCATAACTGTGTTTGATTTTATGCGCCTCTGCATCTCCTAATTGGCATTCGAAAACCGTAATGTCCCGCGATACTTTGTCATAGGCCGATTGTTCTATGGATCACCGCAAGCTGTAAAACACACCTTATGGCAAAATAGTTAGTCATGTGAGAATGCAAGTAGTTATAACATCTAGTACACCATTCTGGTGTTTACATCAAGCCCCTCCGTGGGCTTACATTATAGCGGTAATACAATATTGTCATTAATTAACGTGATTTGTGAGTTTTTTCGGATATATTTCCATTAGCAGTGGTGGTGAACACTACAAGACCCATCATTCCACACTCCTTCGTAGCATCATCAAGGTACATATTTGGTGTTGTTTTGCAACCTCTGGAGGCAAAAATTACATACTGTGCCTTTAACAGAAAATGTCACTCATTGCCAAAGCAGTAGATTTTGTAATTGACACAAGGATAAGGCAACACCTTTGTTAATAGGCCATGTAGGCCATGAAGACAAATGCTGATAATCTTAAAATGGAGGGATATTAATATATATACTGGTTCCTCGTTACTTGATAGACAATTTCCAAGTTTCTCTGACTGGGTGGAGTTTATTTGTGCAGCGCTATCATAAGTCAAAACAGAAAAGAGAAGTGAGATTTGGGATTGAGTCTGGTGGGGGGGGGGTTGCCGGCCAGATTATCCCTCTAATGCAAATGCACTCTCTCCACGGTTAGGTCCCAGTGAAGCGTGGGGGGGGGCTGCATTGGTCACAGCTGCTTCCCGTTTCCACCCAATCACACAGCAGCCATCTGGATGTGTGTATGTGTCGTTGCAAAGATCTAATGAGCTCTTGGGCCAGGTTCACTCTTGTTCTCTAGATATGTCTGCTGTCCTCCTGTTCACATTATATGCGTATTTGGTCAGTCTGCAAACTCTTCAATGTCCTCACTACGATTACTTTTTAGATTTTATCAGACATATCGTTGTCTTGGAAATATAAGGTTCTATCTACATTCTGATCAGTTAAGGAATAACCTTAAACTTAAAAGTTTTGCATTTTATTTGACTTTGTAGATAAAACTGTGATCAAAAAATTCATAAATGTCCAAAAACATCACACAATGTAAATAAAGTGTCACAGAATACAAATATGTTAATCTTTTTGTCAAAATTTTTAGACAGAACCTTGCAATTCCAAGGTGACGATATGTCAATTGATGGACAAATGCTTTTTTCCAGTGATGTCACTCACTAATGCTGAAGTGCAATTTAAATGTCTCATTTTATTAAATGATTTTGTTTGTTATATTCTGCAATGGTCACTTAGGGACATGAATGAATTATTATATAAATTCATTATAGATAAAATTATGAATTTAAAGCCTAACGCCTAATGATCCAAATGCATGTCATGACATCTGTTTAATGAGCCCTAGCCGTTTCTCCTTGCCATTATTTTATGGTAAATAATCAGATATTTATTGTGTTCACACAAAATTGACTCAAAACATTAGCAAAGGTTGAACAACTGTAAAATATCCTTTATTCATAGTTTGCAGGCATGTATATTCTAGGATGTTGGTGTACGAGACAAATGCTGAAAAACTGTACTGTTAAGTAAAACCCAGAGCATAAAAAGAAGGTCAAAACATCTAAAGCACAAAGGACCAAATATGTTCTGTTATATTTCTGGTTTATATTTTACATAACAAATGGGATCATTTTAAATGTAAACAAATTAACAACTATAATTTCACTGTAAATAAATTATAAAACAATACGCACTTGTTTAAACGGCTTAGATAATATAAAAATATTTATATTTAAAATCAAGATGAGAAAAAAAATGGCTTTTATAAAACAGTTTAAACAAACAGAATATGGAAACATGAATCGCTACTGGATCACAATACTGTATAGTAATGATACAAGGTACACTGTATTATTATTTTTAGCATTACTTTTATTTTCTCTAAATTTAGGCCTGCTAAAACATTTTCATGTCTTATGGGGTTACTTGTGAATGTTGCATTTGAAATACTTCATTTCTATTTTTAGTTACAGTAGGTTTACACACAACATTGTGCCTGTGACCACTTAAAGTTACCTCACACCATTGTAGAAAAATAGTCAAAACAATGAAATATATAATGTATATACATATGTTCAAATTATCCAACGTGAACAGAAACTTCCAAAACAAATTACAAACATGTGTACAGTGCTGGGACGGTAAATTTTGATATTCTGGAAGACCATGTGTAAGTGTTGTGTAGGTGGAGCGACTCAGAAGCGATGCTCTCCACGCGTGATGTGCGAAGAGAACTCGTAACGGTCCTGACTACGGTAACCGCACAGGTTGCACTCGAAGGGGTCTCGGAAACCATGGCAACCCATGTGAATGGTGTACATGACGTGGTCCAGGAACAATACCCTGCAATGGACGCAGCGGTACGCCCTCACCTCTTCTCCCTCTCCGCTCAACACCTTAAATCCCTCCGACGACGCCAAACTCAGCTCCATACCTGCGGCGCGCAGTGCCTCGAAATGCCGCTGCTGCTCCTCCTTGACCATGGGTATGCCTCCGTTACGCATGTGATTGGTCAGGTAGATGAGACCGCCTGCAGCTGCAGCTCCGGTTGCCCGATCTTCGTTGTTGCTCTCTGTGTCGGTGGAATCCTGGCCACTGTGGCTGGGGGAGCCATCCTTCTCCAAGGAGGCCGACTTGGACTTGGAGAGCAGAAGGAGGTGCTCCGCTGCGCTGTCTTTAGCGGACACGCCGTTGCCTTCGATGGATTGTGTCTTATGGAGATTATAGATGGGGTTGACCACTATGTCAGAGGATCCAGGCGAGGTCTGAACCAGAGGTCGCAAGGACTCCGCTCCCAGGTAGCTGATAGCACTGTTGATGGCCTGATCGATCACGTGAGGCTGCATGAGCTCTCCTGAGCCTCCCTCAAATGAAAGCTCTGATAAACGGTTCTCTCCTGTGGTACAAAAGAGAAAACAGGGTTTTTCTGATATGCTTTCTGCAAATGAGAAATTAGCAGCAATGGACCTTTCTTTATATATATAAAGAAACAATACGTTATATTATAACGTATGATATAAACTTACTGATACACTCCAAAAACTGTTGGGTTACATAAACCTTGAAAATGTCTATATTTTACCCATCCGTTGGTTGAGACGTTGATGTCAACATTGATTTTACTTTTTTTAAGCCCTGGCAACTTTCTGTGCCTTAAAATTAATGTGTTTTAATAATGTTCCCTATCTATTTACAAAGTATGCTTGTACTAATAACCGCATCAAAAAAGAAAACAAACTTTAACTCTTACCCACAAACCTCTGTGGCATAGAGCTCTTACGCTTCGCTACATTGTTAGCTATTCTGTCTAGCACCATGGCCCTCTCAGACGCAGGCACGTCCTCCCTCTGCTCATTCTGGCTGTTCTCTTCCTTCACTATGGAAAGCAAGACAAAGAAACCACGCATAAGATTCAAATGCTCATCGCTAACCTGAACTCGTCTGCTGAAAAGATTCTTTAGTAGTGTTAGATGGACTAACATGGGACTCACTTATCAGACGTCCCTCTAGTCATGTTTTGGCACAGACTAAAGAGTTTTCTATTCCCCTGACTTAAGCTAGTTCTGTTTTTTTCCAAAACTACTAAAAGCTTTTATTGTATGTATCTGTGAGGTTTTGCATGCAGTTATTCTGAAAACCCGCATCGCAGTGTTTATGCAGCGTCACCACAAAAGAATACCAGAATGTTGTTTGAGGGTAGTTGTACTTCCACTATTGACCTCAATTTTGCAGCAATTGTGGATTTTGTTTTTTGTAAGGTACCAATATAATCACTATGAACAAATTAAAATAAAGCATAACCCAAACAATAATATACAACCAAGACACGTAAACAATGCGTCACAAGGCACATTTCCACCTACATACCTAGTATTTGGTATAATAACTTTAAATAGCATGAATGTAAGTCAGAATTTTGTCACCCTGTCATATACAGACCTGTATAAATGCTATTCTGTAGGCCCATGCACTGTAGGTAATTGTGACATCTCTCTTTATGTTCTTCCAGAGAGCTCCGCTGCTTGTAGCTGCGCCCACAATATGCACACTTATGGGGTTTTCCGACTGTCAGTTCAAAATGTAAACAAAATGTGCTCAGTTAATACAGAATAAAATCTAATAATTGCTTTTTTACACAGATAGAACACTATACATAAATACTGTAACAATGGTTTTCTTAATTTATTAATCAATAATAGGAAGTGCTGGTTAGTGAAGAAACCCATGCATGTTTATGAAACATAACTATACAGTACATCACATCTGAATCATCTCATGTTTGGTGATAATATCATATGTTACCTGAGTGAGTGCGCAGGTGACCGGTAAGAGCGTCTCTACGGCGACAGGCATAGTTACACAGGTGACATTTGAAGGGTTTCTCTCCAGAGTGCAATTTGATGTGTCGGAGCAGGTTACCCTTTTGAGTGAATGAGGCACCGCACTGGTTACACTGGAATGGCCTCTCACCTGGAAGAAATAAACACAACATAACTTAGGCTACATGCTTGACCTGGATCAAGAAGAAAAATATTTGTTTGAGCAGTACTATGCAATGACATTTTTCTTTACTTATCAGTAGTCTTTCAGTAGCCCTAAATACTTATATTGGAGGGGGGCATTTAAGTACATTTATAGTGTCCCCCCCAAAAAAATTATGTGAATTTTTTACTTAACATTGAGTAAGATGTCTCTATTAGATGTTGGTGGACTTAAAATGATGAATTATTAGAGACTGTTCAAAACAGACAAAATGTTTTGAACACTTGGTTGTCCAACTCTGTATTTAATGAACAGTTCACCCAAAAATAAAATTTTGTCTTGGTTTACTCACCCCCAAGTTGTCCGAATCGGTACAAATGTCTTCGTTCTGATGAATACAGAGAAAGATATTTGGAAGAATGCTTGTAACCAAACAGTTATTGGCAACCATGGTTGGAAAACATTCTTTGTTCTGTTGAACACAAAAGAAGATATTTTGAAAAAATGTAGGAAATCAAACCGTTCTGGGGAACATTTGACTACCATTGTCATTTTCATGGTAGTCAATGGTGGCCAAGAACTGTTTGGTCACAAGCATTCTTCCAAATACCTTTCTCTGTGTTCAACCAAACAAATACATTTTTGAGTGAACTGTTCGTTTAATGTGAAGAACTACACCTGTGGTTAGAAACCCCACTAGGACACTGATATAAATGTACATTGAATCATATTAGACATTCAATACTGACTTTAGAATTAGTAATAATTAGAAAGAAAGTAAAAAATCAGCATATCTTAGTGTAATAAAGCAGGGTGTAAATGAAACAAGAAAATGTAAGAAGACAATGACTCACTGTTCTACAACTTTTACTGCCTATAAACACCTGTACTTCTATCAACCTGTATTTCATTTGAACTCTGAACGTCAACTACATCTGGCCATGTAGCCTAGGCCTAAGACACTACCATATCGCCCCTATGGAAGCAAAGCATGCGCTTCTGTAGCGCTATTACTCTGTGAATGCGGGGTCACTGTCCTACACGGCTCCGGCGGGCTATTACATCCTCAACAACGCAGCGCCTCGCGCCAAAGCTCAATCAAACACGCGGGCAGGATCTCGCACGTAAGCTGCGCTCTCCGCTTCGCTCGCGCCGCCTGGCTCTGCGCGCCGACTGAGGCCCTGATCGAACAAGAGGCTTTCAGACTGCGCCTGCCAGTTTCGTAATGCACCACTGCCTGGGTCAATTTGATCTGAAAATCTCATTTTTTCCTCTTCTTCAGCTCTAAAATAAGAGCGGCCCATCACAATGCAAATGCAAACCTCATTTAAATAAAGTGAAGGAAACACTTTGTGTTTGAGAGCCAGTCTTCCTGATCAGCGCCCCTGGAATAAACCAATATCCAGCTCCTCCGAATGTTGTGGCATTCTCCGCGCACGCTATTAATACGGCGCTCTCTTCAAAAACCCTATGAAATAAGAGTCACCAGTGAAGCAGCAAAAAGACGGAAAGAGAAACTCATTAAAAAGGCATTTCAGGAGCTCGATACGTCCTCCGAATATTTGTATTTAAATAGGGAGCACTTCATTATATCTTTAATGTACGTCCTTTTCTGCATTTACATCAGCCCGCTGTTCCTTTCTTCCGTTTTGAGTTTCATTAGTTCGTCAAGTGCAGAAGTTAAATGCCTTTTTGAGAAATGTTCTCACTCACTGGTTTTGGGTTCATTACGGTGGAATATCAATTTGAGAAATGGAGAAAATAACTAATACTGAAATAGAGAGAGAATTTTCTTGGTTGTTGTTGCTTTGTCTTTTGGAGATTTTCTGTCCTCTTCTGAACCTTCTTTTTTAATCAAAGACAAAAACTATCATCAAGCTATATAAGTTACAATTAACAATCAACAAAAAACAATACTTTTGCAACGTAGTCTAATGTTCTAAAACCACATTACAATAACATATGAAAATACTTTGTGCTGTTTTATCCATCCTCAACCTACATTTCTAACCATTCAAGTCATACCATACAAAACTAAATACAGCTTGCTTGCTCAGCCTTCTGCTAAAGAAAAGGATGGTCGACACATCCAGCTTCAACCTGCCCAGCCCTGCACCCTGTGAGCTCTCTAGCTTTACTTTAGCCATGCGGGATAGCATATAAGGATTGGAGAGTAGATGGCATGTGTGCTTACCCGTGTGACTTCGCTTGTGCACCATCAACACATTGGGCCCAATGCAAACTATCCCACAGATATCGCACTTCAGCTTCCCGTTGGGGAGGCGGATGCCCCCGGCCGTGGGGTAGGCGGCCGGCTTGCTGTCAGGGCCTGTGTGAGAGCCGTTCACTTTGGCCCCCGAAGCATCGAGCACGCGCAAGTCCTCGGCTGCACATTCCTCTTCCTCTCCATTCATCTCACAGGCCAGCCCGTTCTCCTCGTCACTCCGAGCCTCAACTTTTATATTGCAGGCTGGAAAAGAGGGTAGTGGGCCTGTTAAGTTAAGCTCCAGGCTGGGTGGTTATACTTCGTCTGACTCTGTAACTACAGCTGTCTCACAGTGCACCTGCAGAACAACTAGTTTTCTTTGCTCATCATCTTTAACATGTATTCAATTGGAAGACGCTTACTGTACATTCAAGCTTATGCATTATAGCAGTTTACGAATCAAAGCCATGACCTTACTGTTAGCACTATGCACTACAGATAAATCACATTTCTGAAACATCCACTTGATATTAGAGACCAATAACTGCATTTGTGACACATTACTATGTTTGCTTTAGCATAGAGTCTTAAAGAACAGTGTTAGAATTGTGTTCTGCATAAATGAAGTGCTGCGTCAAGAATCGCTTTGTCGTCGTCGTGTGCATCTTGCTTCCTGTCGGCTGTGTGAATCGACAAATGGTGTAATGCGCTGTACATAAAAGAGGCGATGAATGACTACATATGCAAGAAAATCAATACCACTCACAATTTAGTATGCAAATAAAAGCAAGAAAGAAGACTGAGGGCAATTCAGTATGCAAATATCACAATCATTTAAAGGGATAGTTCACAAAATTGTTTTGAACCTTTTTACACTTAATCAATTATCCACCCTCATGTCTTTCAAACCCTTTATGACTTTCATTTTTCTTCCTCCAGAACAAAAAAAAAGATTTTCCAAAGAACGTTAACCAATCAACTTCGGCCCCTATTGACTTCCATTGTATGAACACAAAACCACTGAAACGCTTCTCAACATATCTTTTGTTTTCCACAGAAACATGATTGAATAACTGATGAAAGAATCTTTATGTTTGGAAGAACTATCCCTTTAACTGTACTTGTTATGGGTCATATTTTGTAAGAATATTTAAAAAATGTTTGTTAAATTTAATCTTAAATATCCCTAATATAGAATATACAAAAACAAAAAAACACATCGATATTATTAGTGATACATACTTTATAATAGATATAAACAAATGATTTTGTTTGCATGGTTCCATAAAATAACTTTAAGATCCACAAAATCTCTCTATTTAACAACAGGTTCTTTGTAGTGAAAAATAAAATGTCACATAAAACATTATATAAGAACGTAATGGTTATTTTTGTAACATTTGACTGAAAGGTTATTTGGGGAACCAAAGATGGTTCTTCTATGGCATCGCTGTGAAGAACCTTTTGTATAGCACCTCTATTTTTAAGAGTGTATTCTTGATATACATATAACAAAACCCAAACCAACATAGTTGTAGAATATTAACAAAGTATTGCCTTGCAAGTAAATGCGTGCGGTCTCAAGACTTCTGAATGATTATTCTGTAATAATCTAGTCATCATCTTCTTGGCTCCCTGCTCAAAAATAAGGACATCTAAACTTCAATCACCATCTCATTCACCATCACACTTCTCTGAAACAAATGACTGATAAACAGGAAACAGAGACACAGGAAGTGCTGTGAAACTGAGGACTCTCAGCGGTGTATATCAGACCAACAAACCGTGGTAAACACGTACACACTCACTTACATACATGTCAAAAGAAGCACGCAAAAAAGACAAGGATGTACAAATTCAATAAAAATGAAACAAAAAAACATGTTGATGTGTGTTTCGTAATTGTTTAGGTTGTCTGGGCATAATTTTGATTACTTTATTAGTTGTTGAGCAAGACAGGCGTTGAGCCCGTTTAGTCTCTTTCAGGACGGTTTGAGCTCAAGGGCTTGTGGTTAGCAGCATGTTGTGGTGCCCGGCTGATTTCCTCATGCCCTGGCCTCTGTTTGTACAGAGTTAAGAGGAAGAGGTAGAAATAATGAAATATGGGAATCTGAGGGAAAAGGGGAAGCATTAGCATCCGAGCTGGCCCAACAGAAAAAAGGACAAGAGTTATGGAGAAGTAACAGAAAGGGAAGAACAGATAGGGAATTGTTAAGCACAACAAGTGAAACAGTTTTTCTTCTCTGAGTTCACACTACAGGGACCAACAGCTGAAGCACATAATTGGTGTGGACAGTACCCGTGGCACAACTGCCCTCCTTCTTCCAGTTAATGGGCATGTGTAGAATTCTTGCTACCCTGTTTACGAAATCTTTTGATAAAATCATCACCAATGACTAAAAAATAAATGCCAAACCAATCGTTGTAGGTGGAGGAAAGTAATTATAAGGAATAACTCATAAAGAAACAAACAGAAGATTAAAAACTGGATTAAAGTTTAACTGTAATCTTGAAGCGGTAAACTAGTTGATCTCAGTAACCTTTTTTCCTTCTATCTAAGACTTAACCCTATGCACTTTCTTAAAGGGATAGTTCACCCAAAAATTAATTTCACTTTCATCTTTTATTCACTCTCACGTCATTCCAAATCTGTAAGACTTTCTTTCCTTTGCAGAACGCAAAAGAAGATATTTTGAAGAATGTTGGTAACCAAACAACTTCGGCCCCCTTTGACTTCTGTTGTATGAACACAAAACCACTGGGAAGTTAAAATATTTTCTTTTGTGTTTCATGGAAGAAAAAGTCTTATACATGACATGAAAGTGTAACTTATGACTAAACGTTTATTGTGGGGTACATATGAAGAGTTTGGTTCCAAAATGACATAAATAAAAAATTGAAAATCATGTTTTTTTGTGCATTCCAACTAATATCAATCAAACTGCAGTTGGTTTGTTTTGATTTAAGCCATTATAACTAAAAAAACACAGCTACTAACACAATAAAAACATGAATTTTGAATTGTTTAATCTCATTTTTGAACCAAACTATTCATATAACTATTCTTCTCAATCATCAAATTATGTCAGAATGTAAACAATGATTCTGCTTGTAAATGATCTTTGCTTTTCAATCATCATCACAGGTCCTAAACCTACTTTTCAACCCCTCATTTCCAATCACCTGTCTCCATTAAGTATGTAATGCTGAGAACATGAGGCTTTTAACAGTAGTTGACATGGAAGTCAGTATCAATGTCTGAATGAATTACAGCTCTTAATACAAGCTCATTGTGTAAAACATAAAGTCAATACAGGAAAGCAATCTCCCATCCACGCCCTTATAAGGATGTTTCTCTTCCCCTCAAACACAGATCCACTGACAACCTTTCTGCTTATAATAATATGATTTAACCAGTGAGATGTGACCTGGGTTTGGCAGAGGGAACTACTGTAGGCTTCTTGTCATGATATGGTCTCTCATGGATTTTTTTTGGGGAAGTTATGACTAAACCGGGGATGGGAAGAGGAGCTTTTACTTTGTATAACATTTGTCACACATCCTAATTTACCCATTTTGGGAAGCAAGCGTCCAAACCACATTCAAGGACAAACAAAAGAGCCGTACATAGAACAGAATGACTTAATAGGGAAATCTCATGCATCAGAATTCATTTACATGCGGGTGTTTATAATCTATTAAATATGTCACACTCTTAAAAATAAAGGTGCATTTTTGGTTCCTAAACAAACCCATTTAGTCAAAGGTTCTTTAGAGAACCATCTCTTTCTTACTTTTTATAATCTGAAGAACTTTTTTTTGAAACAGAAAGGTTCTTCAGATGTTTAAGTGTCTTTATGGAACCAAAAGGTTCTTCGATGGCATAAAAAATATTTTTAGGATAATTAAGGATAACCTTTGAGACTTACTACTATGGCGCTGTTTGAAAAGCTTGGTTAGTACAGTTTGTTAAAGGCAATGTTCTAGTCAAGGTGCTGAAAATAACTGCATCGCATGTTCAAAGCTCCAGGAATATATGCATGTTAACCACTGCTCAGCAACGTGTGTATCAGTGTATTTGTTTGAGCATGCATGCACATGCACATGTAAAGTAAACCCTTTTTTCGTTTACATTATTAGGAACTTGTAACAGAAATGAGATGTTTGCCTCTGATAAAGCAGCAGGCTTAAGGCCATGCCCGTCTCCCTCTTACATACAAAAAGAGGAATTACATGATAATTCAGGCCCCTGCACCATAAAAACTGTCACTTGACTTCAGAGGAGAGTGTAGTTTGACATGCAATGCTATAAATACATTTAAAAGTTAAACCAAAGAGCGCACTTCCGAAGACAACAGTTTACCAGCATTTAAAGGGGTCATATGTTGTAATTTTTCTGTGTCTTTCGTGTGGAATAAATTGCCCATGCATAGTCATGGGTACCGAGAACTGGTACTTTTTTGGTCCAGTACATAATTGGGTCGATACCAGAGTATCGATAAACTTCACGACAAACAATACTGATATCGATACTTGCGTTGTTTTATCTCTGTGTATTCGGTTGTTAAATAGCGAATATGAGGCTGCTGCTGCCTGTCATTTTCCATCCCTGAATGATGTCCGAAGTTTCCTCGACGTATGTGTGATATCTAGGGCCTTGTGATTTCCGCGATGTATTTGTAATTTGCTTGTTTTGCGTGTTTATAAGTGAAGAGGGGCATGGTTGCGCTTGTGGCGCTTTCAGCAGCCGCGTTTCACAATGAGGAAGCTTCCGTCAAACACCCCTTTGCAGAAACACGTCAAAATAAAAGTACTTTACTTGAGAACAAGTTATAAGATTGTTTTTAATATTTCAGCCATGCCGTTTATTTACTTACTTTAGTAAATTGAAGTAAATGTGCTAGTCAAATTATAATAAAATAGTACATATAATTAAAACAAATATTACTTGCTTAGAAAATAGTACTTAAATTTATGTAGACCTAAAACCAGACAGAAAAATTGAAATACGGTATACCAGCCAAATAAACAGAAAATGTTGAATTACATTATGATGTGATCCTTTGTTATGTGTCATTTTCTGTTTGCTCGGAATCAAATTTTGGGGGCGTAGTATCGATAACAGTTTTGATAAGCACCAGTATCCATAAGCAGTATCGATAACAGTATCGATATCGATAAAATCTTAACGATACCCATCCCTACATGTATAAGACACATAAATTTGCAAAAATTAAAGTGTCAGAACAAAAGGTGCATTATATCTAAAAGCTAATGCTCACCCAGACCTGTTTGAAACAACTCGTGTAAACACACCCCTTCAAATCTACGTCAGTTCGTTGTATGATTTGATTAAGACCGCCTACATGTATATGCAAGTAAGGTGGGCGTATCTGTCAGTATAATTGCTTTGGAACCTGATTTCTCCAAATATGGTAAGAGGCGTAACATTTCCGTCACAAGCTTGGAGTATTTGACCAACTACTATGCACTAGTTAACTGGCCAATCATAGCACACCTCGCTTTTCAGAGCGAAGAGCTTTGTAAAAAATCTGAGCGTTTTTAGAGAGACGGGGTAAAGAGGAGATATAAACATGCACGGTATGTGGAAAATACAACTTTTTTTAACCTTAAATTGTGTATACACATTTCATTACATCTAAAACAAACGATAATAATCATTTTAGCCCTGCATATGATCCATTTCAAGTTTAAACTATTAATTTACTATATTTAATGTACATCTAGGGTCTTGTGGTGAATGATTTACGATGCACATCTTTTCAATAGCGTTCTTCTAAGACAACTTTACTTTTGACATCCCTTAACCAACACTTAACGAAAGGTTTTTTATTAAGGTATTTGTTAACATTAGTAAATGCATTAACTAACATGAACTGACGATGAGCAATATACCGCATTTATTAATCCCTAATGTTAGTTTATGTCAATACACTTACTGTATTCATGTTAGTTCATGGTGCATTAAGTTCATTGTTATTTCATCTTAGCTAATGCATAACTAACTGTTAACAATAAAACCTTGTTGTAAAGTGTTACCAAAATATTTTAAGCAATTTTTCCCCACCAATCTTGCATGGAATTCTCACCCTGTAGTTGTTTTCCATCCTACAATATTTCTCAATAGATAATCATTCATAAATATGTTGCATTACGTATCAAATCTGTTGCAAACATCAATTCATATGAACACTTTACCTATTGCCATTTAGGGCTTTCACAATATCAGATTTCTTTTCACCACACGGTTATCGTGGCCAACATAATTATTGGTAGCGATATTATCACAATATCTATTGAACATTTTTGTTAATAATGCTGTCAGCCAAACTCATCTTCAATTTAGTTCATTTTGTGTTTTCTCTCTTAGTTTGGCATGAATCACAGAGCATTTGTAACCGTTATGGCCCCTAAGGCAGAATTTGAAATGGGTGCTAAATTATTTACAATATGATCATATTTGTCATATTTTATCCCAATAAAGGCAATCATGGCTTTTAAAATCACAATTGTTGTCGACTCTGGTGGTATATTGTGACACCCCTAGATCTACTTTCGTATCATGACTGAAATAGTAAAAACAGCCAGTGAAATAATTTGAGCAAATAATCTTAGTACCGCATACAGATCTTAATTTAAAGGGGTCATATGACAAGGCTAAAACGAATATTATTGTTTGTTTTAGATCTAATGCAATTTGTTTACACGATTTAAGGCTGTATTGCCACATAACGTGCATGTTTGCATCTCCTCTTTGCCCCCCCTCTCTGAAATGTGAAGATTTTTTACAAAGCTCATTCCTCTGAAAAGCGAGGTGTGCTATGATTGGTCAGTTAACCAGTGCATTGTGATAGGTCGAATACTGCAAGCGTGCTAACGCTTCTTACCATATTTGGAACATCAGGACATTGTACTGACAGGCACACCCACCTTACTTGCGTATACATTTTGGCGGTCTTAGTCAAGTCATACCACAAACTGATGTAGATTTGTGGGGGTGTGGTGATACGAGGCATTTCAGGCAGGTCTGGGTGAGCATTCACTTTAAAATAGAATGTATCTTTTGTTCCGACACTTTAATTTTAGCAATTTTACGTGTCTAATACATTCATGGGCAACTTACAATGCAACTTAGACACAGAAAAACACTTATTTGCGCCGTATGACCCCTTTAATATATTACATATCTATATTTTAATGACAAAAGAGTACAAAGTGTATTTCTTCTAAAATTAATCAAGGAGAATGTGTGTTTGTATTCTTAAAGTTCATAGCCGCGCGTGTGATCTTGCATTACGCTGCAGCTCTGCACAGATAACTGTAATTTTCTCTTGAAACACTTCAGCCTTAATCAGAAGCAGTGATGCAGTGTGAAGATATAACACTCACATCCTCTCTCACACTGCCTGATATCATCTACAGGGACGACATACAGCCAGACATAAGCATGCACGCTCTGCTAGTGCGCAAGTTTAAAATGTAGTTTCTGGTTCCTTAAAAAAATATTTTTTCTGGCTATTCAAAACGATGACCAACAAAAGGATTTGTGGATCTTTAGAAATCACATAAGAAGAAACCACGTCCAGTACATTACTTTATCTATGCAACATTTGAATCCTGACTTCATTAACAGCTTTGAAGTGGTTCTTTTGTTTGCAGTAGACGGTTTCATCTTAACAACATACTGTAAACAAACGTTACTTTCGTGACGCCAACTGAACTTCCGGTACACATTCACAAACAATAGAGTGCCTGTAGATTATTTCTGATAACAATCAAAAGAAACCGAAAATACCGTTACTTGGCTAAACTTACCTCTCCATTATTTTGAATTTAGACTCTGATACCAAGCTCAACCACTAGATCTCAATGTACCATACGGTTTGTTTAAATGAGACCGAACTACAGGACCCGTTTAACACAGTGTCTGCATCCCAATTCGCCTACTTATACTATGCCCTTAAAGTATGTGCTCTTTTTGTTTTGGAAGAGTATATACATTTTAGTGCGTAGCAAAACTGTATGCACACACTGGGACATGACGAGAAACGGAAGTGGCCGTTGTTGACACTGTCATCCTTAACTGTCATGAACATTAAAATACAGCTGTTCCTTGCATTTAATATATTTATTTATTTAATATTTTGTATGTATGGATAACTGCATGCTTACATTTATTAATTTAGCGAAGCATCTTTTAATATTTAATTTGATTAATGCAGTGTAGCGTAACTTAACTCCGCCCTCTCGCGGTGAGTTGTAGGTAACGTCAGCCGTTAAGTGTCCATTACTTCACACTTCGAATTCTCACCGGAAGCAGCAGACCATCCGGGTACTTTGAGAATACTCATTTCAGCATGTTATGATTTGGGGCATACTAATTCTATTTTTGAATACTATTTAGGACGGATAGTATGCGAATTAAGAATCAGCAATTGTTTATTTAATAAAATTATAGTACAGTAAAATAATAATACACATTAATATTAACATAAATTAAATTAAATATAGTTATATGATTAGACACTAGCCAAACACAAACCGGAAGTTAACTGGGGTTCAGGCACGCGCACGCGTCCGGTCAAATATTTTATCGCATCCATGAATTTCAGATTGCTATCTGTAAAAGACTGCGTGTTATTTGTCTGATCATACAAATCCAGTCTGATGCACGTTCTAGTAACGTGTTATAGGTAGCGTGCTCCTATACTCCAGTTTTAGATACCTGACTGTCACATCAAAATAAAGATCTGAAAGTGCTATTTTGATCATAGTTAAAAAATTTTGATGAAGCATGACATTGAGATGCATTTGAATATGGGTGGGTGTGTGTAAATATCTTGGCAGTTGAAGTGAAAGTATGGCGTACGGTGCAGGTGCAGTCTTGTGCACATATGTCTGTCTTTGTGAGGGAGCGAGCGTGCTTGCGTTTGTAGAGATATTGCGCCTATCTTGTGTTGCTCCTGAACATTTTATCTTCCCTGAGTGAGTGTTGAAACTTGAGTTCTTCTTAGGAAACTCTTGCACATCCTATTTCAGTTTCCTCTACATCTCTCTCTCTTTCTCGCAGTAGCTTCAAAGGGACCGTGTCACAAGTCCAAGTTAATCTGGAACTTCTGGAGGGGAAAATTCCATACTAAAATACATCAAGATTTTAAAGAGGCCATCTGTTAATTTCTGGTTAGCCAAATTTATTCCCACACGTTTTTGCTTCTAGTTAACCCACTTTGTTTTCACACGTTAAACACTGTGGTTACTGACAGAGTATCTCATTTGAAGTTTCTGTTACTATAGCGCGCCTGACATCTTCAATGGAAAGTTGCATTATTAAATATAGAAATTGTGATGGTTTGTAATTTGAATGTATATGTTTTTTATTTTGGGTCATTGTTTCCACAATATTTTTCAGGTAAGTGGGTTAAAGAGTGATTCATGGAACAACCTCTCAGTGGAGTCAATGAACATGTATCAATAGGCCTATCTCAAATTCTACATCTGTCTACTTCTCCAGCAATTTTTAGCAACTCTCTAGGCATTAACTTATAATTTATCTAAGAAAAATGTAAGGCCTTTTCTCATTTTCAATTTTACCTCTTCTTTACAAGTGCCGGAAAGCTCACCATCCTATCACAAAGGGTAAAGTGTGCATCACAAGCTACATTATCAACTGTGATCTCGCAGCGGTTTAGTATCCGGAGTTAACGTTCTAAAGTTTTATGTGTCAGGCCAAGCGTATACGAGTGGGCTGCAGTTAAAGACAGAGCATTGCATATAACTTCGGTGGGTAGTTGTAATGAGGTAGTTGTGTGGTTGTGTCCCAGCTTTGGCTTCTCTGACTCACCCAGCGTTTTTTCTGTGCGGTTGTTTTGGAGGCCTGTGCTGGCTGACAGGTCCTCAGGAATTGGCATGGCCTCATCTTGGTCATCTCCCCCCTCATTGGCAGTAGGGCTGTCCTTTCCTGAGCAGAGAGTAGAGAAGTTACCAATACAGACACAAGCCTACCGGGTATCCACACATACCACAGATGGTGATGAAACATCCTTACTCCATTCAGTTTTAAAGCTGACATGAAAATCTTTTATTGGAAACTTTACTTTACAGTTTCATCTCAATATGCAGATGATCAAAACATTTCATTGTGTATGTGTTTAAGCATTTTGATGTGACACAGCACCATTGGTTCAACTGTTTGTCTACCAATGGAAGACAGACAAGAGTGTTTTGCAAACTTCTTTGGGGAACCAGTTAGAAAATGGTCATTTTTGCAATTTACTTCTGTTGACGCTATAAGACAGAAATTACACACTATACTGAGAAAAACAAGACAACAGCCAATACTCATGCTGTCCTGTGACCCTGCATTGACACTGAGTACTAAATCTATCTTTCCTGCAAATGTTATAAATCTGGAGTCCTTGTGAAAGTTTCAAAACTTTATTTAGGTTTGACATGATCTTATCAACAATAAAAGTGTCAAAGTGTCTTCCCATTTCTGTTTCAATTGTCCTACAAAAGTGCATCCACTGAAAAGGGTCTATTCTAGGAATATTCTAAGTATTGTGGAAGTTTTGTGAAATATGTCTTGCTTTAGTTGCAATAGGTTACTTGTCAGGTCAAATTTTGAAACAATTATTATTTTAACTTTTTTTGTTCTCCAGAAATAAAGAATGTCAAGAGGGTGAGTACATGATAACAAAATTTCACTTTTAGATCGCCTATCTTTTTGAAGATGGGGTAACACACGCAGTTTCTGCCAATCTCATATGAATCTTGAGTACCTAAAGAGTAGTATTGTATACTTCATATCTTCAAAGAGTATTTAGTTTAATCAGTTTGCGGGAGGTAGGCAGGGGGGATGGAACTACAGAATGAGCACCTAATACATCATCTCATTACCCCTTTGTGATGTTTACATTATGCAACTACACGCCAACTGACATCAAAACACAGACTTAGTTTGACGGTTTATGTACGACATCTTTTAGCGCTGGGACCGCGCCATCTTTCAGTTTCAAACAATCTCGAAATCTAGCGTTATATCCACCATTTATGTAACGTTCATCAACGAAATGCAGTGAGCTAACAAACACAGCTAAACTTTTGTCAGCCGAGTGAAGCGGCATTGATGGCCGCATGGTCATGCTCTTTCTCTAACGCTAGCACGTGAGTGTGGTCTTTCGCTCAGTGGATGACTGGTGGGCATGCTTTTACGGTAGAATAGCCAATTAAAGGAATAGGATCCTCATTACGAAACAGTGATCCAGACTTATAAAAAACTTTCCGAAACAAGTTAAAGTGCAGGGAGAGTGTATCGAGCACAGAAATACTCTGTCATACGTCATTTTTAACAAGTTGACCATGTTAAGCATGAGAACCCAGCACGTTTAACAGTGTAAAGAACTAAGAATGCATAATGTACTGAAGTTCAATGATAGTTCTGTTATATGAAAGATTTTCATTAAATATCAAACAAAGAGTGCAAACAATTCATAAAAAAAGAATGTATGGTAGATGAGGTAAAAACAGGGCGGCCCCATCCCCCATGTTTTAACATTTGTCTGATCAGACAGACCTTCGCCGTTTTCACAGGCCCATCTTTGAACAGTCAAGTAACGGTGGTCTTTGTTTCACTGCGGCTATGAGTGTGTAAAGTGCAGTTTGTACCTGCTATCTGGGACATTTCCTGTGCCTCCTCGGTTTCCATCCTGTGCAGGTATTCTAATAGGAGCAAAAGCGCGAGAGAGAGAGAGAGAGAGAGAGAGAGAGAGAGAGAGAGAGAGAAAGAAAGAAAGAGAGAATCATCAGCACATGCTGCCTCACATATAGCCCACCAGAGCAGAGGTGGTAGGTGATTAAAGGAAAATGGACTTTCTTTGTGTATCTCCATCACCCCGGCAAGAACAGCCCAATTCCACCCGCATACACCACTGTCTTGCACATTACATCACAAAGAAGTACAGACATTTTCATTACCGCTCTGACAGACGGGGCCAGTGGAGAGAACGCGTTTGAGACAGCACGGTGAACCACGGGACTGGGGATGGGTTGGGCGGTCTCAAAAGGAGCAGGCTTTCAGACCACATTTGTTATTTATTGTTAATTTTCTAACACATAATCATCCAAAAATGCAAACTGACTGCCGCAAAATTAAGCAGAAAATTAGATGGCCCCGGGTCATGGAGGATGCGGGTGTTTGGCATAGGCAGCTGATTGGCGCCGTGTTCATTCTAATTTACTGAGCATGCATGGGTGAGCCCCGCAGCCTAACTCTTTTTACATCTCTGGTTCCTCTTAACGCGTGCACACACACAAACACACGGATGTGACAGAAATAAGGAGTGAGACATAAAGGAGAGCGAAACAGAGAGGTGCAGGTAACGGAATGAAAAATGTTCAAATTACAGGAAGTAAGCGAAGGTTGGTCTGAATCAGGAAATGAACACAAAATAAAGGAAAGGTTAGGGGGAAATAAGAGATAGAGTAAAAGAGAGTGAGTAGGACGAGAAGAAAATGGAAGAAAGAAGAAGTGTGATGATGAGGGCCAAGATGAGTTTTTTTAGCGCTCAGAGATAGTTCGCGGTGAGCACTTCCTCAGGCCAGGCCTGCATATCTGAGAAGTCACCAGCGCTCGTCGCCCCATTAATAATGGAGCAGTCACTTGGGTCCACAGCAGATGGGCACAACAGTCTCGGCCTTGCTGCCACTTCAAGACATTCTCGCTAGGGCCCCACGCCCGGCCTGACCAGCCACACGGGGAGAAGCGGGGTTCCTGAAAATAGCCAAGCAAGCTGAAGAGAGCACAAGGGAGAAGGGCAACGTGGGCCTTCCTGTTTTTAATGACAGATGGCTCCACACATTTGGAACAAGTAGTGGGAAACCAGCGGCCTACCGTCTGTCGCAATGTCCCGGTCATCATGAGCTTTAGCTCCTCAGAAGACCGGTTCGCACACCCAAAACCCTGGTGAGAGCTTGTTGTGTCTAACGTAAGATGTTTGCAGGAGTCTGTGTGTGTGACTGTGTTTGTGCCAAATGGTCACGAGTGCTTAAACAAATGTGGGCTGGGCATTAAGCGTATTTAGGTTCTCTAAGATTTTGTGTTCATAATATGTGATATATTTCTTTTATGAACCGTTTATATTTATATCATTTCATTTTAAACAAATTACTTTTAAGTATTCAAATGCATTTCCTACTGTTTTTTTTTCAGATTGTTAAATCATTAAAGATGTTGTTAATTATCCAAAAAACAGGGTCTTATTTAATTCTCATTTTTATTATCTAAAATGGGACATCAACACTTTACAGTACTTCAACTGGCACCTCATTTTCAGCACTGTTTCCACTTTTATCTAAACATTTACATTTTATTTATAATATGCGTTTACATTTTATTTTTCAATTTGTATTTCATTTACAATGTTTTTATTTTACAATAAAATATTTCAAGGGGGTTAATATACTTTAGAATTTAGTTTAAATAAAAAAATCTATCATGCTGTACAGTATGTGATGCTTTCATTATCTCTTTTTCACTGCTTATGCACATCACACACAAAATATCCATTTTGAATCTACTCTCCGTGTGCACATTTTTCACGTGTTGGCACTGAAAAACGAGAAAAGACTCATGTGTGTGTTGAGTGGGTAGAGGTATTCCCCTGCGCCCCCTTTTTCTGGGCAGATGTGAGTGGGGAAATTGTGATGGTGCGTACAAAGATGTGAAAGACAAAGTAAAAATACTCATCACTGATGAATCTGAAGGAGTTTTTCATAATTCCATAAACAAAACATGCATAAACGCCTCTTGATGATCTCCTGGGGGCTTCGGGTTGGAGGTTTAGTTTTTAGTTTAGTTTAGTTTAGTTTAGTTTAGTTTAGTTTAGTTTAGTTTAGTTTAGTTTAGTTTAGTTTAGTTTAGTTTAGTTTAGTCTCGTACTATCATTTTGTTCTTTGCTTCAAACCTCAGTATTCATGTAGATGAGAGGACATTGGTCATAGTAAAAGCAAAAGATTAGCATAGTCAAGCATATTATCTTAGCAGCAGGAAGAGCTCTGTGGGTTTTAAACACCCTTAGTGTTGGTGTGTGTGTATGTGTGTGTGCATGTATGTGTGTGTGTGTGGGGGGGTACACGAAAAGAAAGAGAGGGAGTGTAAAGAGTGTGAAAACAGATCTATGTGTAAAAAAGTTTCAGAGATGGGTGGAGACTGAGTGCTGCAAAACCGTTAAACAGACAAAATGCCATCGCTGCATTCAGAGCCATTCAAAGGTGAGTATGACTTAACTAAAGAACTACTTGCAACAAGTGTAGTTTCATCATTTGACTCAGAGATGTTTACATAAATGTAAAAGTAATGAGTCAAGAAAGATTCTTCTAGTGGCGATGGAGATTTTGCTTTTGCTTGAAAAGAGCAGTTTTCTGAAAGTATGCAAAACCCTGGATTAAAAAAAGAATTATATAAATCTATAATATTTCTTAATCTTTAAATATTGTAATATTTATTATTTAAGAAAGCATTTTTTACAAAACATTTTGATGCATGTTACATTTGAACAATTATATTTATAAATGTTCTCTTCTAATTTATTAAATATAATAAAAAATGTATTGTTCTTTATGCGTGTGATTTTTTATTATTTACATGAAAATATTTTCTAACATGAGACAAATATAGTAATGTTTCTGGGGGTCATGTGCAGAATTCTTTATATATTCCATATACACACTTACAGTACACAAGTTGTATATTATGTTTTCCATTAACATTAATACACATACATACATTAATAAAAAATATATAACTTCTTTTATAAATCTCCTTTTGTTTAACAGTTGTCTGTAGCAATACATTTAAAAAACTTACAATTACAAATAATACCCAAAAGCTTACCTCTTTTAAATCATTTTAATAATTAGACTATTTGAATACCTATCTTATCAAATAACTGGGTGGGAAGAAATAAAAGAACATAATATTGTTTTAGCAGTTACACACTGTGGCAATAATTGTTTCTAATCAGAAGAGTTTGTTTTAAGTTGAAACTTTTATGCATTTTTAGCTTTCTTTCAGCTTTTGTAAAATAGGAAATCCATTGACTGTCCTGCCTTGCATCAGTAAGAATTTCCTAACATTTGAGGGTGTAAGATGGAGTGATTGCTATCTGTCAAAGATGATGTGCAGGAACTGGTTTCTGGGGCTTTCACAGAAATAAAGAAGCTCACTTTACTCGATTCATTTACACTGGCCACACTTCACTGCACTGACATTCAATGTATTATTTTATACTCTTCATATTTTTCTCTTTCTCTGCGCATATTTTAATATGGCATATTAAAGTTTACAATATCTTTCACCATTTTATATGCACGACAAAAAATGTAGGGAGATAATTATTCCAGACGGCATTATTCTCTGGATATAGCATACAGCCAAATACCCAGTAAAAGGCAGGTGCACTTTGAGCAGTTCTACGTTTAAGTAAGAAACATTAATTCAAAGGTGTTTTGAACACGCGAGTAATGATCTGCAATTAAATATAACTAAAAGGTTCTTGTTTTTAAATTGTTTGTAATGCAAATAGGCTAACATCAAAAATTTAATAGGTTTTTCAGACTGTATTTGTTATTTGTTTTTAGCAACATTGTTTCTGTGTAGCACCTAATAATGATGATAAATTTATTCTATCAAATAAATGTGAGAAGTGTTTTCATGGCTCCTGCTCGCGGTATTTTTACACAATCGGTTCATACAACTTCTCATCTGTTACCCCATATGACTTGAACCGTGAGCACAGGAACGAGTGTAAATGAAACCAAACAACCAAAAGAGAAGCTCGCCTTACCCATCCGTCACTTAAGAAAAATGAACAAAAATCCTTTAAAATATAAACTTTAATTTATGTAAGTCGTTTTACTTGTCTTAAGTTAGAAAAACTAAAACCGTTTATAAAAAACTATAAAACATTTCATTTTTGGATAAAGCATAGGCTTAAGTAGCGTAGATTTATATACGTCTGTGAGAATAGAATAAATGAAAAGCAAATAAAACGGACTTAATCTTTCATCTTTTTAAGAGATATTGGGCAAATTAGTGTTCAAAATTAATAAAAGTGAGCAACATGTGCCAATAGAAAAACGAATATGAAAGTAAGTGATAAAATTATATTTACACAAAATATTCACGGGATAAAGTGAACAAAATATTATATATGTTTAACTTTCATTATTCGTGAAATGACTGGGAAAAATTCCACTCGGTTCCATGTTTGGGACGTCGGGAAACTTTTTTCCATGTGGAAAACAGGAAAAGGTAATGAACTCAAAAATACAAAACTAATCAAATATATTTCAACCTTAAGAAAATATAAAGAAGACATTTAAAAAAGTAAACGATTTAATTAAGAGTAAGCGCGCAACGAAAACGCCTTTCGGCATTCAAGCGAGCGCGCGCCTAAGAGGATTGAAGCGGCGCTATTGCACCTGCTGCACAGTTAGGACCAAAATTTCCATTACGCCTGTTCTCGTCACTTTCACGGAGAACAATCCTGTACCTCTACTAACTTTTTAAACGTCAACTGTATCATTTCGGTCACTTGGAAAACACTTAACATGAATGTACCTGCTATTCCTTGAGTTTGTAGAATGAAGCTCTTCCAGCTGTCCCCCGCCGCTCCATGTGCAGAAGTTCTCAGTGGCGCGGCAGCACTATGGAACTCTGCGCGCGGTCCCTCCCCTCTCCACTGCACTTCCTCCTTCCAGCCGAGCATTGCTATGTCTCTGTGCTCGTACGAGACATTTTGCAAGCTTTTATTCCAGAGGCTGAATCAGCTGGGGGAATCGAGGCAGCAGACCTTGGCACTTCGCTTTGTATTGTGCCAATAAAAGCTGACACCCAGTAGACCATCACTGGCAACCATGCATGAGATGGGATGAGGCGGGTTAGGAGAGAGGACCGATCATTTCTTAGTTATTTATTTCTCTGAGAGGGTCTCTGGTTCAGTGTGGCTGATCTGGTGTCACCTGTTTTCACATGTTTAAAGAATATTTTTCCTTAATAAGAAGTGAATGGTGCTAAAGAAATACTGTAGGAAAGTGCATTAATTGACCTATGAATATATATATAATATGAGTCTTTATGTGAAAGTTTTTGAAAATAAACCGGTAAATTATTGTCAATAAATGCCATATAATTAAAAAGAAGTAGGATTTTAATTAGTTTTTTTTAAAACACACACATTGTATAATACGGATGATGAGATAAAACATGTATGTAGTTTGTAGTTTTGTTTTCGGAAAAAACAACAAGACTTGAACCGAATTAAATGCTTTAAAAGAACAGCACATTGTATAGCAAGTGACCTGCTCGTTATTTTCATGATTACTTTATTGAAATATATCATGAGACACAAAATGGATAAACTAAAACAATATGATAGCAATCATCCAAAGACATATAATTTTTGCATTAATATTTATAGACATAGTCAATAAATAATGAGTTAGAGAGCAATATTGGCTGCAACAAATAGGGTCATTTCACTCATTCCCATATTTTGCCATAATATTCTGAATGATGTTTCTGGTGCAATGCCTTATGAATATCATAAATAAGAGTCTTTTTACTCCCTGCGATCCAAATGTTTGACCCTTCAGGTATCTCAGGAGCTTGTGGTGCAGGCTGGGAGGTGCTGAGTCATGTACAGTAGGAGGCCACTCTTATCTCCCCTCTCCAGGAGAACTTCTGGCAGTTGGGTGTGGGGTGAAACGGGAACCTTGGATGATGTTGACATTTTCTCTCAGGACAACCTATTGTTTGTGTAAGGTAATTACTCTCAGGACAGCTTTTCAAATTACTATCTTCCGATATCTTAACAAACAGAGCATAACCTGGCACTGACATGTGATGGTGGGACAGTCTGATCTCCATAGATTGAGTTGAGGGAATACTAAGGGGCGTAGTGTGACTCAACAAACTGTGTTTCAGCTTCAGTCAACCCCAGCAGGGTAAAGAGGCGGGCTGCAAGTTAGAAAGATAATTTGAGTTACTCTAAAACAGCACAGGACTTGATTATTAATACTCACAGAATCACTAAATCATCTGTTAAAACTGAAGTAAAAGTGTAGCAGTTTATTGAAAAGGTATAGACCGTGCAGCCGCAGTAAATGAACGTTATGTGACCCAAACATAGCTTCTGGTAGACCTCCACAAAGAATAAATAACTCTTGAGTAGCTTTAATGTAAATGAACACAATTCATATACACAAAACATATTAATATCAATTATTATGTATAAAATATATTGTTATATCAAAATCAAACACAGACCTGAAGTTAATTTAGGGCCGGGCACATGCGTCCGATGAAACCATCTATAATAAATGTTCATTATTTTTGGTTTGTTTGACATAATCTAAAAAAAATTATACACCCGACTCAAGAATAACATTGATTATTATTATTTACTTTTAATGTAAATTACATGAAATAAAGTCAAATTTCAGTGAATTTTAAATTTTATTTAATTGAAATTTAAGGGTAAATATTAATCTAATGTAATGTTAAACAAAACGTCTTAGTTACGGATATAACCTGAGTTCCCTGATGGAGGGGAACGAGACATTGTGTCGAACCGACAGATGGGGTTCGCCTTTGAGAACCTATCAACTTCGACTAGCTTAGAAAACACCAATGAAATTGGCGAATGAAATCTGGGTATAAAAGGGTTTTCTCTGCGTGAGGAACACCAGGATGAGAAGAGGTGCCACTTATGAGCGTATAGCCGCTTAGTGGTTGGGGCCCTGGCCTGAGTGATGGTCTCCTCGTCCCGTCCAAGGGCCAGACATGGAGGTTCCAGAGGTCTGGCCTGGGATGCCACAACGTGCCCTTCACTTGAGAAAGCAGATCCTTCGTCAGGGGAATCGGCCAGGGGTGAGTTGTCGTCATAAGCTTTAGCTCTGAGAACCAACTCCGTTTGGGCCAGTATGCCGCAACTAGTAGCAGTATGCTCCTCTTCCCTGACCTTGCAAGGGTCTGTGCTATGAGGCTAACTGGGGGGAAGGCGTACTTCCGCTTGTCCCGCGGCCAGCTGTGCGCTTGAGCAACTGTGCTGAGGGGGACCTCGGACAGGGAGTACCATAGGGGGCATCCGGTGGTCTCCAGGGAGGCGAACAGATCTGCCTGAGCCTGCCCGAACAGCACCCAAATGAGTTGGACTGCGCAGGGATGGAGTCGCCACTCTCCTCGAGACGTCGACTGACGAGAGAGTGCATCGGCTGTCTGGTTCAGGTCGCCTGGGATATGTGTGGCCTTCAGGGAGCGGATCACCTGGTGACTCCACAGGAGGAGGCGTCGGGCGAGTCGTGTTAGCTGCCATGAGCGCATGCCACCCTGATGGACCAGCACGTGCTTGTCCTACACGAGAGGTTGTAGCCTCTTTAGTGCAAGTAGCACAGCCAACAACTCTAGGCAATTGATAGGCCTGCGCAGGTGGGGGCCCGTCCACAGCCCGGACACTGCGTGCCCGTTGCACATTGCACCCCAACCCTGCATGGAGGCGTCGGTCGTCACCACGACGCACCTCATAACCTGCCTGAGAGGGACCCCTGTCTCCACACCTCTCTCCCTGAGGGGAGTGAGGGCGGCCTCCACGATCTTCGTAAAAACTCGTAGGGACAGACCGAAAGGGAGGATTCCCAAGGTTCGGCCAGAGGTGTCTCTCTAGGACCATAAGTGTGGACATCGTCCGACCCAGGGTCGGTAGCGGTGCGGAGTTCCTGCAATAGCGCTGGGTCAGTCTTACCCTTGTGGAGCTTTCTCAACGCATTGGCCTCCAGGATGGCCATAGCGTGGAGAGAGAGGGCAGCTTGGCCTTCAGCAGTGTAAGCTCTCAATACCAGAGATGCCGAAAACCTACACTCTTTGGACGGGAGTCTTGATCGAGCTCCCCAGGTGGCACCCGTCTGCGGTGCACCGAGACGGCACGTTCTCGACGGCACAACGATGTATCCTCTAGCTGCCCCACCATCAAGGAAAGAAAAGATGGCGGAACTAGTTTGACGTGCACGCGCCGAAAAAGGGGGCATTTCCAGGTCTTACTGAGTTCCTCAGGCACTTCTGGGAAACAAATTTGACATTCCGACATCCGCTTCTTCCAATGTTGCTTCAACTGCGAACGTAAAAAAAGGGTAAGTGGCAATCTTTTATGTTCCATGTTGGAAGGTGATTGGATAGGTGTTGTTGATAGTGAATGATGCAAGATTGAGTCTTCCCGGTAGAACTTGCGCTGAAGCTATATTTCTCAAGGGGCAAACCCCATATGTCAGTTCTACACAACGTCGAGAGAACGACAGAAAGGGAATTGAATTGTGACATTTCAAATATTTTTAAAGTGACGTACCACATTAATTTGAATAGATTTAAATGTCCGATGTGTGATTTTTTTGGAGGATCTATTGACAGAAATGCAATATAATAAACATAACTAAGTCTTCAGAGGTGTATAATGAACTTACATAATGAAGTGTTATGTTTTTATTATCTGAGATTTCTCTCTACATACACCGCGGGTCCCCTTACATGGAATTCACCATGTTCTTTGTACATTAGCCCAAAATTGACAAATTGCTCTACATGTGTAAGCCACCGTAGTGCTTTAAAAGAAAGGTGTGGAGCGGTGGCTTGAGCCGTCGGTAGCAATTCACAACCTCACCGCTAGATGATGTTAAATTTCATACAGTGGATCTTTAAATTAATTTGTTTTTTAAATATTTGGCAGTAAGAATTACATTTTAAAACAAGTTAACATACACACTCCTGAACCTTTTAAGGAAAAATCTGATAAAATCATAGCACCTATATTTGCAGAATTTTGCTTCCTATGCAGAATTTGGACTTCCTTTCAGACAGTAGTATGAACAAAATGATCACACCGGTGTTTACCATCAAACGAAGAGAAAACTGCCTATTAAATGTTATCCAGTCCAGAAACGAGGGAGAGAATACAGACGTCTGCGTATTGCTTATTTCATGGACCCTTAAGCAGCTTTTACGCCCTCCAATTTAGAACCTTAACAACATGTAATCCATAATTTGTTTAACTACCCAAATAAGTCGGAGATGTTCAAGATAGGTAATCACGTTAATAGCCTGGTGTATTAAAATTCGTAATCTGGGGCTGAAAAATCTCTCTTTCTCTGGGAATGCATTATGCAGGGGGATGTCAGAGTAAATTAAATTCCCCTCTGCACACTAAAGCATCAATTTCCTTATGGTAATTATCTGCAGGAATGGATGTGTCACTGGAGGGAGTCAGGCATGCTTGACATTTAGCCTCTTTATGTGGAAATGACGAAAAAAAAACTAAGCAGTGGGGGGGAAATTAATCTCTCGGCCGAGCGAGTATGGTGAAGACCTTAAAGGACTGTCGCTGAATCAGTCATTATGTTTGTGACCCCATCTTGAAAATTGAGCCCATGATACAATGTAGACAAGAAAAAGACTTAAGGCACAGAGAAGAGTGGAGAAAAGTTTTGTTGCAAAACTGATCACACATCTACAGTTTGGGGAAGCGGATATGGTGATTGGTGAGACAGATGCTGTTGGCTCTACATGAGCAGTGATACCTGTACCTACACTTGACAGCTGTTAAAGGTGCTGTGTGTAATTTCTTGCAGGATCTATTGACAGAAATGCAATAAAATAAACATAACTATGTGTTCAGAGGTGTTAAAAGACCTTACATAATGAAGCGTTATGTTTTTATTATCTTTGAATGAGCTATTTCTATCGACATACACCGTGGGTCCCTTTACGTGGAATTCATCATATTGTGTCAGTATCTGTAATGCTTCGATAGGGAGGGGTGAAGTGAGCCGTTAGTAGCTATTCGCAACATCTCCACTAGATGCCACTCGATTTCACTGACTGGTCCTTTTAATGTCACACAAAGCCCCATTTGGCTAATCGGGTGGACCTGGAGGACTCCAGGTGGGCCGGTCTGTGTTTTAGTCATGTGGGCCTATGTAGTTATGCCACTGCAGGGGCGGACTGGCCATCTCCAAATGCAGAAAGACGGCGGATAAGAAATTATGACAGCATCCCCAACCTCACTCCTCCTCTGTGTCACACTGAGTATTCTTGTGTACATTTCGGCCACAGGAAATATCCTCTGTTATTATCACATTTATATCACATAATTTTCTTTTTGAATGATGTCATGAATCTTTCATATTTTTAGTCCCTCCCCTACAACCTCATGGCTCATTCCTGTCATGTATTGCTCAATTGTTATTGTCAAATCAATTTAGAAAAAATCATCCACTGTCCTGCACAAACCGCTCACATTATTATATTTCTAACACTCATTTGCATCCTTGAATTTTGAAGAAATTCATCTGAGTACAAACTCTTTAGGATTTTTATTGATTATTACAGAAATTAAATCAACTATACATCCAGTATAGATTTCTGAAAACAACGGTCAATCTCATAATCCCTTACAGGATAAAGAATGAATTGTCTACACCGTCCTGCGCCAGTGGACACATATGGAAAACTGAAATTCAAACTCAACCTTCTAGAAGGTAACAGTACCTTGACTAATTCACAGACATGTGCACGTACACTCACATAAATTGTGATTTTAATTGACATTTGGTGATGAAACATGAAAAGGTTGTCTGAACAATTTTTTTTTTCTGTCTCATGTAGTGTAGGTGAGGCTTTCATTTTCATGGGTTCAGTATGATGAGCTGAAGCTCACTACAGAGAGAATAATTCAAATGCAAAAACAAAAGACCAACCTCCTCATTGCAATACAGCAGTGGTCCCAGCCACATCTCTATCTCTATAAACCCCACAGACAGGAGTGATTCATACCAAACACCCTTAAAGATAAAGGGGCTTCACAATGCCATGTTAGAACCTTTTTTGTCTAAATGGTTACCTAAAACTGCGAAGTGCCCAGAACATTAAATGGAAATGTTCATCCAAAAATGAGAAATTCTGGCACTGTTTACTCATCCTCATGTCATTCCACACCTGTGTGTTTTTCATCCTTCTGCTGGATCAATAACTTGATAAAGAGTCTTAGTCTTTTTCTATGTTACCACATCTTTTAAAAAGTAGCATGTAAGACCATAAGACAGTTCTCTGTAAGGACCAGACCACAATGATGACTCGTGAATAATCCTGGAGAAGCTGTTCAACCACTGCAACCAGATCAAGGATTCAGTGAGAGCAGTCTCATGAACCATTTGTCCAGAGCAATTTGTGAAGATTGTTTGGTTCACAAACGAAGACTCAAAAAAATGTAAAATTCTGCCTTTATTTATTTACCCTCATTTTTTGTGTGGATAGTTTGAGAAATGTCTCAGTGGTTGTGTGTCTATACAATGGAAGTCAATGGGGTCCCAATGCTGTTTGGATACCAACATTCTTCTAAATATATTATTTTGTGTTCTGCAGATAAAAGAAAGTCATACAGGTTTGAAATGACAAGAGGGTTTTTGTTGACCTAACTTCTTTAGGTACAGAATGTTTTTTTCGTATTTGCTCCTTTGTTGTCCCCACCAAAACCTGCGTCTGATGTGAGGTTAAGCAATATCAACTTTTAAGCACTTTTTATATTAACTAGTTGTAAAACTCTTGGGGTGTTTTTACTGGTGGGTTCAACTGAGCTGATTCCAAAGCGAACTGTTTTTAACACAGAAACACAAAGACGACAAAGGGGGAAACAGGAAACCAGCACGTTCCTATTTCCTGTTAGCAGGTGAAACTGCACTGGTATTCTCTCATTCTCCAAACCACAGTTCTTGGTGTGCAAAAGCATTTCAGAAATGAAAAGAAACAACAAAGTTTTCGCTCTGCACTCTGCAATGCTGCAATAAGCATGAAGCAGCTCTTTCCACAAGCAGTTTGTAAGTTTGAAATGTTCTGTTAGAATGTGCCGAAGCAATAATGTGCGCAGAAACGGATCTGTGACAAAATGATGCACTCATTTATCCACACGGACACACAATGTGTGCAAAGACGTAAGCACACACAGAATGTTTAAGACAACCTTCACATTTTCAGAAGCACTCATCTAAATCAAGGAAAATTGTGCTGATAAAACATCTCATTATTCACAAATCAGTCAATGACAGAGCATCATTATAGATCTATTCACAAACACAAATTGGATTTCATCAAAAGGAAGTTTTTCATTTTCCACTCTTTTCAACATTAATTCTTCTCTTGTAGGAAGTATACACATGCAGTGCCTTACAGATATTTAATGGAAAGTTTGGGTTCTTGAGGATGAATGTAAGGGTTTCCCGGGAGTACGGTGGTGACCATTCTTGAAAAAGGGGCTTTATGTCCATAGACCGGGGACTTCAGGGTACCAGGACTGCTCCTAGAAACAAAATGCATGTAATATTTAGGTATCCCTGTTGAAAAAACAGCATATGCTGGTTAGGAAGTTTTTTGAGGTCATGTGGTGGTCCTAAGATGTTCCCAACCAACTAGCTCCTAGATCGGGACCAGCTCATAACCAGCTAAGGGCCAACACATGACCATCTTAAACCAGCACAAACCAGCGACCATGCCTCGAAACATATGCTGTTTTTTTCTAAGAATCTTTAGATATACCTTCCTGAAGCTTCAACAATGAATGGTTAACAAGAAAATGGACCTACGTTGGAATCTGTCTCATGATTGATGGCTACCAAAGCAGCAGAGGAATGAAAACAGTTTGGAAACATTAACGTTAATACCTTAAAAGGAGGAGGGGAGAGTTAGAGGAAGTTATTAAGGTGCTGTAAGGAAAAGAGACATGGAGGCCTGTTTTATCGGCAAAGGAAACAGATATCACAGGGCCAGCACCTCCAGGAAAATGGATCTGGGTTGAGCAAAAACCACGATTACCACCGGTGACAAGAATGGCCCTGCTTTGGATAGGGCCATCTGGAGAGGTCTGCTCCAAAAAGACAGTAAACCAGCTACTCTGGGGGCCAGCAGCTAGGAAACACGTTTTCAAAAAACCCCGGTCCCTGGGTGAGGAGTTTGGTTTTCCTCCAGTGCTTTTCTCAAAGACCTCCTCCTCCTCGTGCTTCCTCTCTGTGCGAGCTGCACATGCCTCATTCCTACTCATTCTGAAAGCCGAGCACCTTTGCCGATGCAATGTGAGGGTGGAGGAACGCTGCTGCTCTTCCCGATAGTGCCTTTCTGATTTGACTCAGAAACCCACAGAAAAAAACAATTCTTTTCAATTTGACCATGACCGTGAGGGGTGAAAACTTTGTATGTCATGTTCGGATGCTGTAAATCGACTAAGCGGCAATGAGATGCTGTTCGCACACTTACAGCTATAGCCACACGCTGCAGTTATAGAGTAGCAAATGTAGGGCAGAAGCAGAGCTGTGTTCCTGACATAAGCAGAACATGCAAGAGTTTGACAGTGCTGATAGTGAGACAGACAAGAGAGACAGAGATAGTCAGATAAATGACTGCAGTGGTTATGGGAACATCTTCAGATTGATCATATGACACACTTAATGTTACAAGACATGTGTAGGGCTTCAGCATTACTGCAAAAACTGACATGACAATCATTTGTGTGAGAAATTGCTAACTGTGTCTTAAACAGTGCACTGGGTAATGCCGTTTGAATTAGGAGGAGGCCTAAATGTCATTCCTTAAAGTCACCATACGTCTAGTCTTCAACAATGTCAACGCTAACAAATCCTTGAACTATATGTAAAGTTTACTATGAAGAAATAAATATTGGACATATACAATAGTGAACACTTTGTCATGCAGTCTACAGAAAAAAGTGAATGAGCGTGAGATTTTAGATAGAGCTGCAATGGTTTTTACAATAATAATGATCATAATAATCTTATTTTAGAAACATTAGTTAAAATTATTAAGTATTTTATACATTTTAATTATTCAAGATTCGACAACAAAACGTAGAGTATGTTAAAGTAACAGAATATCAAGAAGCTTTATGAACTCAAAATACATAGTGCTACTGCCACCTGCTGAGAAAAAGTGGTATTATGTATGGTGGAATTAGTAAAAACTTGCCTTTAAAGTGATAGAAAAAATGTGGTCATTATTTACTCACCCTCTTGACATTCAGACCTGTATGACATTCTTTCTTTTGCAGAACACAAACGAAGATATTTTGAACAATGTTGGTAACTGGCACTCATGTATCCATACAAGTGAATGGGGCCAGTGCTGTTCGGTTTCCAACTTTCTTTAAAATATCTACTTTTGTGTTCTTCTGAAGAAAGTCATAAGGGTTTGAAATAAGTAAGTAAGTAAAGTGAGTTTTCACTTTAACATATTTTTTTATTTAAAGAGATAATTCGCAAAAACATATGAAAAATCTGAAATCATGTTTTTTAAATTGTGCATTCTTAATATCAAACTGCAGTTGGGTTGTTTTAATGAAATAATAATAACTGGGAAAAAAAACATACTAACACAATAAAGACATGATAACATACTAAAATAAACATGATTTTTGCAAATCATTTAAAGACATGTTTCTAGATTTTCTAGATTTTTTGAATAAAAAATTAAGCACAATAAACACCATTCTTTTGTGATATGTTGATTGGTGACTTGTGCAAACAAATTGTGTATATGTGATTAAATTAAGTCTAAATACTTAAAAAACAACTTATAATTTAATTATTAGATAATTCTGTTTAGCAAAACAGCAGTAGTAATACATAAAATAACATTATAAACCGTGTTTTTGTGATAATAAAAATATTATACTGAAGTAACTTACCCTGCTGTGTGTGCAGTATACGGTACATAAGGAAGACTGACAGCTGAGGTCTTGGGTCTGTCAAACCGGGCTTTTCCGGTGTAACCAGGTATAGTATTTTGGCTACAGAGTAAACACAACATCTGCCATATGAATGGTTCAGCATGATGGTTATAATATACAAATGCTGTCTGATATCCAGAATCATACTAGCTTGTAGATGTTTGTTGAGGCACTGTGGTCCGCAGAAGAGTTAGAGGTATAAAGTCTTCATCTGTGATGTCCACACTATCCATGTTCTTAGAGCCCACTGTTCCACTGTATAGTATGACAAGACAACATAATTTAAAGCCTAACACTGGCAGGTCTATATAATTAGGAGTTTTTAACATACAGTACAGATCTTTTAAGGCAGATTTGTATAAAAATGTATCTGCATCTGCTTACCAGTATAATGGTATTTGGCCTGATTTTGGACATGGGCTGCAGCTGTTAATAAACACAATTACAGTCGAATGTTATTCAATTTGTATTGAAAATATAAAAAAATATATGGAAGAGTAAAAGACAATCTGTAATATGTATAATTGTTATAGTATACTACATTGGAACTTACAAGCTTATGGGTTCCCTTTCTGTCGGTCTCTCGACGTTGTGTCGAGAACGACAGATGGGGTTCGCCCTTGAGAACCAATCAACTCTGACTACTATAGAAAAGGCCAATGAAATTTGGCGAATGCAATTTGCATGCCGGGCTCCGCCCCCGGAAATCCGGTATAAAAGGAGGCCGGCGTGCAGCATTCACTTACCTTTTGTTCTTCAGAGCCATCGCTCATGAGTACAACTCAGGATTCAATCCTCTACAACTACACGCTGGTGCTACGACGTGTTACAGCGGATCGTCCCTTCCTGCAGCGACCTTCCCCTGGGCGTCTCGGCGGTTCCGGAGGTGTTAGAGATTTTTTCTAAAAGTCCTTTTCAGGACTGACTGAGCATTCTCCAGCGCGGCATGTCCCGCTGTTCTCTTGGGTGCGGCACCCTCATCGAGGAGGGGGATGGACACGATCGCTGCATTAGGTGTCTGGGCGTCCAGCACACTGAAGCAGCGTTCGTTGACACATCTGCCTGCACTGCGGGCAGATTGTCATTCAGAAGTTGCGGTCACGGGTGGCTGTCTTCCTACGGGAACCAGCCACCATTTCGTCTGCTACCCGGGCTGTGACATCTGTGGCTACGGCCCCGATGACCACCCACGTTAGCAGCGTTAGTGATACGGGGAACTCTGCGAACGTAAACCCGCCAGCCAAGTGCTCACGGGCCGATCGCACCCCGATTCGCTCTTCTGAACGTTCCCCAACCGGCGGTGGCATACCGTCCGGATCCTCACGCACACACTCGGAAACGATGTGTGACGTAGATGAGATGTCGCTCGCAGCATCGGAGGGAGACTGGCATCCGACTCTGCCGAATCCAAACTCCACCCCCAGCGGTCGAGTTCAGGAGGAAGCAGAAGTGATGTCATCCGTGCTAACCCGGGGATACGTGGTTCCCGAGGTCGGTGCGCGGTGCAAACCGCGCCCACCCCGGGTGCCATGTTTTTCCCGGAGGTGCATGAGGAGCTGTGTAAAACTTGGAACGCTCCACTCACGGACCGTTCCAGTGAAACCAGCTCCGGCTCCCTTACTTCCCTCGATGGTGAGGCAGCCAAGGACTGCGTCGAGATCCCCCGGGTGGAACGTCCGCCTGCGGTGCACCTGTGCCGCGGACGGCTACCACCTGGGGGGGGATCGACCACTCCTACCGTCCAAAGCACGTAAGACTTCGGCATCACTGGTGTCGAAAGCTTGCGAGGTTGCGGGCCAGGCTGCCTCCTCTCTCTATGCCTTGGCCATCCTGCAGGTCCGCCAGGCCAGGGCGTTGAGAGGGCTCCACGAGGGTAAGGCCGACCCGGGTATAATGCAGGATCTCCGTGCCACCGCTGACAGCGCTCTACGGGCGACTAAGGCGGCGGCACGGGCCCTGGGTCGGACGATGTCCACGGTAGTGGTCCAGGAGAGACACCCCCGGCTATACCTTGTGCAGAAGAGTGACAGCAAGGAAGTCCGCTTTCTTGATGCACTCATCTCGCAGGGTGGGTTGTTGGTAACACCGTCGAGGACTGCGCTCAGCAGTTTTTTGACGGCGAAGCAGACAGTGGCAATTAACCACATTTTTTTCACGCCGCGACTCGGCCGCCTACAGGCCTCCGAGATCTCACGTGACGTCTGCTTCCCTGCAACCCAGGACCCTTTCGACATCGGCTCCGGTTCCTGTGCCCCCACAGGCGGCACCCCGGAAGCAGAGGTCGAGGGGGAAACCTCCACCCCGTCAGCAACCTCCTCGCGAGAAGGGACACTGACGGGAAGACCCCAGGGAGAACAACATCGGGCCCGAACCTTCACAGCCACGGCTCTGATCGGTCGGTACGGGACGACTCCTGCCTCGTCACCAAAGCCGGGCCCTTGTTAGGGCTTGGCGCCCACTTACTCACTGAGTTTTCTGTTCTCCCCGGGTTTACTTGCAGCCGATCGCACACTCCACTGGACTGTGCTCGGCGAACCGACCTCACACCCTGGCGAGGCGTGAGGTCGTACACATACGACAGCCGTCACCACTCTCAAACCGACAGTGCGTGCCGTTGTCCCGCCAGGCAGGTAAGCAGGCGGAGCAAAAACCTTCCCTCCGGGGACTCCCCGCGACATGGTTAGCTCTGCCAGCCGACGAACCACCCCCCGTGGGAATGATGAAGCAGACCGTCCCCTTGGTCACCCTGTCACAGTCCCTGGGAGCTCGAGAGCTGCCCACACTGTCTCGCTGGCTAATGAGGGCGGTCCGTCTTGGTTACTCGATCCAGTTCGCCAGAGACTCACCCAAGTTTCGGGGCATCATCTCTCCCTCTGTCAGAGGCAGGGACGCCTCCGTACTTCGGGTAGAGGTCACCACCCTTCTGGCAAAACAGGCATCGAGTTCGTCCCTCAAAACCAAGATGTTCAGTGGGTCACCACCCGCACTTCATCGTTCCCAAGAAAGACGGCGGGTTGCCCCCAAAGGCTGCGTACCCTGAACAGAGCACCTTCACAAGCTGCCATTCAGGGTGCTCTCACAGAGGCGCGTCCTGACATCTATGAGGTGTCAGGATTGGTTCGTGGCAATCGACCTGAAGGACGCTTACTTTCATGTCTCGATCCTCCTCGACACCGGCCGTTCCCACGGTTCGCGTGCGAGAGGCGGGCATATCAGTACAGAGTCCTCCCTTTCGGTCTGTCCCTGACCGCCCTTTCTCCCTGAGAGGAGGAAGGCGAGCGGGTACTAAACTATCTCAGCGACTGGCCTATCTTGGCACACTCGCGAGATCTGTTATGTACACAAAGGGACCTGGTGCTCCGGCACCTAGGTCGATTGGGACTCCAGGTCAACCAAGAGAGGGGCAAGCTCTCCCCAGTGCAGAGCATCCTCTTTCTCGGTATGGAACTCAACTCTGTCACCATGTCGGCACACCTGTCCGCAGTTGTGCCCAACCAGTGTTGAACTGTCTGAAATGAACATTTTAGGCAGACAGCGGTCCCCCTGAAACAATTCAGAGGCTCCTGGGACACATGGCGTCCTCGCGGGCTAATACCCCTCGAGTTGATGCACATGACACCGCTCCAACACTGGTTTCAGAGTCGAGTTCCGAGGAGAGCGTGGCACACCGGCAGCAGGCGCATGGTGATGCCGCCCTGCTGCCGACGCACCATAACCCCTAGTCTTTATGACTTTTTCGACGGACTCAGGTCCCTCTGAGCAGGTTATGAGGCAGGTCGTGGTGACGACTGAAGTCTCCCTGCAGGGGTGCGGTGTAGTGTGCAACGGGCACGCAGGTGGGGTGTTGGACGAACCCCCGCCTGCGCTGGCATATCAATTGCCAAGAGTTGTGGGCTATGCTACTTGCACTGAGCAGGCTACGGCCTCTCGTGCGAGACATACACGTGCTGTTCCGAGGACAGCACTATAGCTGTAGCGAATACAGATCGTCAGGGTGGCGTTCGCACACAGCAGCTAAACACAACTTGCTCGACGCCTCCTCCGGTGGAGTCAACAGGTGACTCGTTCCCTGCAGGCCACACACCCCGGGCAAACTGAACTAGACAGCCGACGTGCTTTCTCGCCAGTTTATGCCTCGTGGAGAGTGGCGACTCCACCCCCGTGCAGTCCAGCTCATTTGGAGGCTGTTCGGGTAGGCCCAGGTAAAACCTGTTCACCTCCCGTAACACCACCATTTGCCCGCTTGATAGTCCCTGCCCTCGGCACGGATATCCTTGCGCACAGCTGGCCGCGGGATGGGCGGAAGCACACCTTCCCCCCCGGAGCCTTCTTGTACAGACTCTGTGCAAGGTCAGGGAGCAGGAGCACCAAGTGTTATTGGTTACACCACACCGGTCTAACCGCACTTGGCCTCAGAGCCGATGCTCTGGACAGCGACTCCCCCTGAACCATTCCCCTGACAGAGGACCTGCTCTCTCAGGGGAAGGACACGTTCTGGCATCCCAGATCAGACCTCTGGAACACCCATGTCTGGTCTCTAGACGGGACGAGAAGATCCTAAGATGGCTACTCCCCCTATACGGCTGAGACCATCACCCAGGCTAGGGCCCCATCTACTAGGCGGTTACACGCCTCTAGACGGTGCCTCTTCTCGTCCTGGTGTCTTTCTCAACGAGAAAGACCCACTGAGGTGCTTGATCAGGATTGTGTTCCCCTCCTCACGAGACTGGAGACTAACATCTCCCTTCCACACTGAAAGTGTATGTAGTCGCTATTGCCACTCATCACGACTCAGTCGGTGGAAAGTTTCTAGGGCAACACGACCTGGTCACCAGGTTCCTAAGCAGCGAGAGGGCGGAATCCGCCTCATCTCCGCTCCATACCCTCTTGGGACCCTAAGTGGTCCTGGGGAGCCTCAGGGCCCCCCAAAGAGCCCCTCGGAGGTTCCGATCTTCCTCATAGAGTAAGACGGCCCTCCTGACGGCGCTCACTTCCTTCAAGAGGGTAGGGGACCACAGAGCATCCTCCGTGTCCCTGGATTGCCTTAAACTCGGCCCTGGAAACTCTCACGTTATCTTGAGACCCAGGCCCGGGTGCGTGCCCAAGAAGTTCCCACTACTCCCTCCGGGGCCAAGTGGTGAACTTGCAGGCGCTCCCCATAGGGGAGGAAGACCCAACCCGATTAGTGTTGTGTCCAGTACGTACTGGACCGCACGCAGAGCTCTGAAGCTCTGACCAGCTCCGTGTCTGTTGGAGGACAGCAGAAGGGGAAGGCTGTCTCCAAACAGAGGCTGGCGCACTGGGTCGTGGACGCCGTTACGACGGCATTCCGATCTCAGAATCTCCCATGCCCATTGGCAGTGAGGGCTCACTCCACACGGAGTTTAGCCACCTCCTGGACACTGGCAGAAGCGCCTCTCTAGCAGACATCTGTAGAGCTGCGGGTTGGGCTATGCCCAAACACCTTCGCAAGGGTTAACAACCTTCGCGTAAACCCGGTGTCAGCCCACGTCCTGCGTGGCGACATGTAGGACTGGCATCCGGGGGGGCGTATGCCTGCGAAAGCACCTTTCCACCCTCTAACAGGTTGGGTCAGTGTGCTATTTACCTTTTCTTCTTACCCGAACACATCGCTAAGAAACTGGTACCTCACCAGCCTCCCTTCTTACCCAGACACTGGTTAAGAATAGGCATTCCATCCATCACCAAACAAGCACCCCCTGGGGGCTGGCTGGGCAGAGCAGCCTTCCCCCTTAGGCCGGGATACCATGTGAGCTATCACAGATAGCTCTAACCGGACCTAGTGCTACCGGACGTCTGTAACACCCCCTCCGTGGGCTGTTCCGTCTGATGTATCCTCATGAGAATGGTTCCCACTCCTGGTAACCCATGAGCTTCCCCAGGTGGGCCTCCACCTCGCGGTTAACTACTCAGTCCGCACGTTCCATGCGTTCTCCTCCAAGGACGAGACCATACCTATATCCACCATATTCCTCCCCACGGGTAGGAGGTGGCCTCTGTAGCGCTTCTCTGATTAAGAGTCGCGCTTACCCGGTGTAAACTGATCTGGACGGCCTCTCGCCTATAGAGAGCTAAGGCCCCGTCCGTGAAAGTTACCGGTCAGGGCTGTACCCATCTTTCTCCAAGAAAGCTCTGGAACCCCCCGACCACCACACTGGAAGGTTACAGTCTCACGAAAGCTTCGAGATGACACGCCCAGGCTTGTTACCGTCGCTTCGCTAGAGATTGTGACGCGATACAGCGTTGTGGCGTTTTCCATAGGCAACCCCATCTGTCGTTCTCGACACAACGTCGAGAGACCGACAGAAAGGGAACGTCTTGGTTACGTATGTAACCTCAGTTCCCTGATGGAGGGAACGAGACGTTGTGTCCCTTATGCCACGAACACGTATCGTATTCTGCTGCAGTTTGAGAGGTCTCAGGCTCTTCAGAACAAAGGTAAGTGAATGCTGCACGCCGGCCTCCTTTTATACCGGATTTCCGGGGGCGGAGCCCGGCATGCAAATTGCATTCGCCAAATTTCATTGGCCTTTTCTATAGTAGTCAGAGTTGATTGGTTCTCAAGGGCGAACCCCATCTGTCGTTCTCGACACAACGTCTCGTTCCCTCCATCAGGGAACTGAGGTTACATACGTAACCAAGACGTTTCCTAGGGTAAAATGTGGCACGCAACTGTTGTTTAGTCCGATGGGATCCAATGGCCTGAAAGCAAGTACATCTCTCTCAATGTGTCGTGATCAATGCAAAATCTATCTGTCACTCATAGTACAGAAGACACACCTGCCAGAGCTCAGGTCTACTGTGATATCTCTTCAGCACAGAATGTTGACTCACACGGTCGGCCATTTTCTCCAGAGTAGTTGTGGGAGGTTTGTGACGAGGGGGTAACTTTGAGTCCCAGTCCACGTCCTCATAACCTCTGCACATAGTATTTCCACACAATTACATAAGGGATCCTTTTTATTAAAAAAATCTAGACACAGTAATATGGACCCTGATGTGAAGCAGAGGGGCCTTGTACCATGTAGTTTATTTTAATGGCTGTATAATCCTGTACTTATTATGAGACTACTTGTCAAGTCAATAGATATGAAATATTTCCGAGATGAAATTATGTTTTGAGATACATGTGGAATGCTATGAAAGACATTAAAGCAGAGCTTTCAGCTGGTTGAAAAAAATATTCAATTAAACTTTACTGCCAAACAGAATGTTATGACTGAGCACTCAGAATAAGACATTTTTTTTATAGAAAAATAAGAAACATAATGATAAAACTTCCCTTACACATTCACCCGGTAACACTGATAAAATGTATATCTTTAATGCACTTCACATCAATTTGGATGAAAGCACCTATCAAAAGACTAGGCAAACAAGTGCTACAGAGTGCATTTATAATGTATATAATATAATATAATATAAATGCAAATGAGCAGGTTTGAGGTATAGTCGAGATAAATGCATAGCAGTAGTTCTGCTGTTAAGAAACCTTTTAGATGAACTGATCAAACCTTTGGGCTGTGGAAGTGTAGATGAAATGTCGCGCTGCCTTCTCAATACTATCAGGTAGAGCAGACAGACAGGCATCCTATTAGCAAAAGTGCAAAGGGTAAACTCAAATATCCCAGTAGTACATGAGAAAAACAAACATCAATCTCACAACCACATTTAAAATTAATAATGTATACCATAAATTCTTCATCTTTTTTACTCTCATATCATTAAAAACCTGTATGGCACAAAAGAAGATATTTTGAAGAATGCTGGTAACATAACAAAATTGGCCTCCATGGACTACCATTCTAGGAACACAAAGCCACTGGGACATTTCTCCAAATATCTTCAATTGTGTTAACACTGGAAAGAGTCATATAAAGGTTTTGAACCACACGAGGGTGAAAAATATGACAGAATTGTCTTTTTTTCCATTATTTGTACAACACTCCTGTTTTAACTGACCGTGTTTATTTCACTGCTGCCCAGAATGGTGGGCACAGTTGCCCACCCTGAAAAACAAAGCAGACAGAAATACTTACTGAATATCAGAATATAATAGTGTCATACAGTAAATTAATTTTGCTTCAGCTACAGTAGAAAGCAAAACTTGCTTTTTACCTCCGAGTTTCAGCCTAGAATTCCACCTGTTGTGATCAGACGCCTCATACTGTAGAGCTGAAGGTCTCATTGGAGGAGTCTGAGGTCTGTCTCTCACCCCAGGCGGAACCCACAGATCGGACGGAGGGTAAACTCTATCAGAGAACGGTGTCCTAATCTTTGAGACCAGATGCATCCGTGCCGCTGCACTCAGTTGACCCGAACACGGATCTATAAGGGGCATGTCGTCACGCAAAGGTGCCAGAGGTGCGTTTTCATCCGGAGGCTGGGCTACAGGATTACATTTGGAGAATTCACGTCTGTTTTTCTCAACCATGCTGTCAAGGTCATACTTCCCATCGGGACCTCTATCGCAAGGCACATTCAGACTTCTGCACAGCCACCTGCTCACTCCTTCTGAACTCACAGCGGGCGTCCTGAGAAAACGCACGCGATAAGGAATAGACCCGCTGTCCATTAAATTACTCCTTAAAGAAAACGGTTAACTAATGTATAGAAGCGTATTTTATAAGTGTCGCGTGTCTCTTCTGGGGTTGATGGAGGCTGCTGGTGTCATCCTCAGCGTTAGTGGTTGCCAGGAGACTGTCATGAGTTTGTCATTTGATGGCCTCATGTGTCAATGAAGACAGCGGGGGTTAAATTACTGACATGTTTCTCTGACACGCGCACGCACACGCACGCACATACAAAGTCTTAAAGTGAGTATAGTGATTATATACTATGTTAATATTATCTATATTGAACAATATATATGTATAGTTAGGTTGTCCTAAATGCAGGAAAGAAATGTACAGGATATATGATAAACATAATATCATAAACGCAGTAACATGTTGTTGTCACCAGGTGGTGACAGATTGTTATATATTGGATAAATTTACACTCGTGTTTTTAATATTTAATTTTAGTTCTTGGATTTAATACTGTATAAAAGGCACTTTACAGAGACTTAAAATAATTCAATGTGTAATCTTTTTATGACTATTCAATTGATGCCAATGTTAAACGCCATGTATTGCTGTAATAACTCGATGAAAATGTATGAATTGTTGCAAGAAAACTTTGGTTTGGTTGTGCTCTGTTTAAATCTTAATCCAACAGTTCAAACAGTCCTGGGGCACCTTTGACCACAAAAATATAAACAAAACACTAGTTTTTGCCCCCATTTTTCATGAGCTGAACTCAAAGGTCTAAGACTTTTTTCTTATGTACACAAAAAGGCATATTTCTATCAAATATTGTTCACAGATCTGTCTAAATCTATGTTAGTGAGCGCTTCTCCTTTGCCGAGATAAATCATCCACCTCACAGGTGTGGCATATCAAGATGCTGATTAGACATCCAAGCTCACAACCGCAGACCACGTGTAACCACACCTACCCAGGACATCCACATCCAGCATCTTCACCTCAAAGATCGTCTGAGACCAACCAGAGGTGTTCACAGATGATCAGGTTTTCACTGTACAGGGCAGATGGCAGACAGTTTGTATGGCGTTGTGTGGGTGGCATCTGATGTCAACGTTGTGGATCGAGTGGCCCATGGTGGCCAGCATCTTGATATGCCACACCTGTGAGGTGGATGGATTATCTCGCCAAAGGAGAAGTGCTCACTAGCACAGATTTAGGACGTTTTCACACATAAGGGGTGGTTTTGGAACCTGGTGCGTTTTCTCTCTTGGTTCGGTTTGTTTAGGCATGTGTGAACATGGCAATCGCGCTAGGATCCACCCCAAAACAATCGCTCCGAGACCGCCTGAACAAGGTGGTCTCGGCCCGATTGCAAGCGAACTCTGGAGCGGTTCGCTAGACATGTGAAAGCCATCCGACCCAATGGACCAACGAACCAGACTGTATCACAATGTATCATGGGTAATTACGGAAAAGTTCCGTGACACAAAAGGGATTGTTTTGCTAATGGCTCCCTGTAACAATGTTCAAAGTAAGGAAGGAAGGAGGCGGGAACCGGCGAACGTTAAACCAAACTTTTAATAAAATAAACAAACAACAAAACGAAAATAAAGTGCTGACAGCTCCCTCCCAGTCGACTGCCGGCCACACAAACATAATAAAACATAAAATCCAGGCCTGGTTCTCTCTCGTCCTTATTCTCGTTTTATTCTTCCCGAGCTACGACGTTAGAGATGCGAGACTGGTGCAACACGCAGCTTACGCTCATTATCACTCGTGCCGTTCCCTCGCGGCCCTCATCTCGCTCTGCTTGTCACACTCCCAAAATGAACCGTGGGCTCACTTGGAGCATGGAAGAAGTGAAGTGTTTGATGGAAATTTGGTCAGAAGAAACACATTGCCGAGCAGCTCTCCAGAACTCACAAAAACACCAACATTTATAAAGTGTTTAGCGAGCACTCAAAACAAATGGGATTTAATCGGTCGGTTGACCAGTGCAGCAAAGTTGACCAGTGGAAGGCAAAAAAACTCAGTAACAGCTGTAACCAAACATGCCACAAAAAGGCAGAGTAGCTGCTGTCTGTCCATCCTGACGGATGACATCTTTGAAAATAAACAGATGCACTCTGAACAATCGAATGAGAGTTGACTCGCACATGACTTTTATTAACAAAGTTTGGTCCGTTTGGAAATATTGCCTTGTGAATGCGAACCAAACTAAAATAAATTGCAATATTGTAACGATTTAATCCCCAGTTTCGGAAGCAATCGATCCACAGGTGTAAAAACGTCCTTAGACAGATTTGTGAACAATATTTGAGGTACATAAAAAGAAGTCTTTAGATCTTTGAGTTCAGCTCATGAAAAATGGGGGCAAAAACAAAAGTGTTGCATTTATTATTTTGGTCACTGTACTATGGTAGTCAATGGGGGGAAAATATGTCTGGTAACAAGCATTCTTCCAAATATCTTTCTCTGTGTTCATCAGAACAAAGAAATGTATACAGATTTGGAACAACTCGAAGGTGATAAATGTGAGAGAATTTTCATTTTTGGGTGAAGTATTACTCTAAACTATACACTATGCACTCAACCATCTAGTGTATGAATTTCAAAAGAGTAGTATCGTCCCAAACGGAATATTAAAGTTTTTTATACTAACCGGAAATTGTGTGCGGTGTCCCAGAATAGTTCAAATGACGTCAATCGCACATCACACGTGCATGAAAATCAATTTGTACATTGTTAATTTAATGTAGTTTTCATCTGTTTTGCCCAGCATAAGATTAGTCATCATCAGACGGGCATTATCACGAGCAAGAGAGTTTTCACAGTTCTGTTATTTGTAAAGATAAGAACTAAATAACTGCTGTTGAAGCGAGTAAATTTAACGGTGAAATTTATTTATTATAAAGCTAATTTACTATTTTCTAAATCAAGGTTTTAGGATTGTTGTTTCATCATTAAACTAGCCTTTAATTTATTAATTAAAGCAAGTGTTTTGTTTTAGATCATTGGAGGAGGCGTGATCGTCTGTGTCTTTGAAGCCTGAAGCCAGCTTCTTCCTTTTGAGGTACCTTTATACACAAATTGTTTCTTTTCTGCTTCTGTTTACCATATTTTAAACATTTTCTTTATTCAACACTTGTCATAAATGAGAGCTGAGCTTTGAATATGAATGCCATCTACTTACAATACATGCTTTAGTTCAGTGGTTTGTTTACACACTTTAAAATGAGTAAAAAATGTATTCAAAGGGGGAAAACTTCATACAGTACAAAACAATTGTGCACGTGAACATTTGGGCAGCTGCCTATGGTTGGATGCACACATCTGGCTTATTATGATTGCTTTATTAGGTAAATGAGATCCAAGATGACCGTTGCACTTTTCCCTGTGAGGTTGCTGTCACCTCATATAATGGATGCATCCTTAGCTGCCTCTGATTCCCCAAAATCCCGCGCTTGTAGGTCTGCGGTTAGGGTACAAATAAAATGTCAGCTGTGTGATTGAAATGAGTATTCAATCATTCAATCATTTTTAATGTCATATCTCAATTAAGCCAAAGCATTGTAGTCAGTAAATATTTGCTTAGTTTTATCCAAGCAAAGTTTGTTTAAGATCAGTAGAGCTTCACCTTCATGCTGCCTGTGAAAATGTGGCTTATACCAACAAATGAAATGGATTGTGTTTGTTTGTTTTTGAGGTTTGCACTATAATCTACATACAAAGAAATGTTCTCCAGTGCATAATATTGAGTGTATGGTGGTTCAACAGACAACAAGATTTTTCTGTATGTTCACTCAAGTGTATCTCATATAGTCTGCCTCAGTGACCAAAGATTAGGGATGGTTGGCTTGATAAAAATGGTCAAATTCAATATTCTTCTTAATAGCAGGCTAGAAAAACAACTTTGTCATTAACATAGCTGTGTGCTTGCCTTCTTGATGAGAATGCACTTGTATTTCTGGTCATTCGGTTCTTATGATGCTGATAAATGATGACGGCTGATGTTAAACCCAGGCCTTTTTTAAACTAAATACCCAATAATCATTCAGAGAACTGTGCTGCATGAAAATGGGGTGTAAAAATAGCCCAATTAGAATCATTTGACAATAGTGCTCTACATGTGAAACACCTCCTCCTTCCTCAGTAATTATAACAGTTCCGGTTCAGCAGAAAACAAAACGAAAAACATTAACTCAGCACTGTTTTCTATGGGGGTTTAGACATTGCCTTAAATAATTTACACCCTTTATAGCACTTGCCTTGTTTCTAGAGAATTGAAGGCTGGAAACTGTACATCTCAGACTTTATTGCAGGAAACATCCTTTAGATCTTATTTGACTCGATGTTGCAGTAAACATTTATCATGTGTGACTGCAGGTTTTTCTAAACTTGTCTTTTGAAAAGCTTTGTACTGTAGCACACCACAACTGTACTGTGACTTACACTTACAATAATATTATTTACTTTAGTTTTACTAGGTTGCTATTATTGGTCACACCACTTGTAAGTGGTCATCATTGACCCATATTCATCCCATGTAAATACATTTTTGGGTTTCTTTAATTTAGGACAAAACAGGGATATTCACAAACATCCCATAAGCATATTTTTTTATTTTTGAGAAAAATGGCCTAGAAACATCAGATGCTACAAAATATACTCAATAGGCTACAGATCTAAATGTAATTTGGTAAATGTCCAGGCTTGGGACGTTTTGTTTGCAAAAAATACAAAGTAAACTTTAGTCTCATCAGTTGATAGAATCTTTAACTTCATATGCAAACAGCTGTAGGTGGTTTATTCAGTTATGCAGGCGACGTTTCTCTAGTGTAATACTTTTCCTTTATGTGTTAATGGTTTATAGGGTGCTCTTCTTACTGTATCTTGACCTCTACACTAAGAATGTTCAAGTTCAAAATCTCTTTCATCTATTTATAATACTCTTTTGAAACAAACATTCTTTGTTTTATTTACTCTTTTTCTTGCCACTGTCAGATGTTTTTTTTTCTTTGAAACTCTGATTTCTCAGATTCTTGTCTTCACTGTTGTAGCTGGTGTTTAGTGTGTACTGTTCAGTGATGCCGCCAGCCGAGCACCAGTGAGGGGTCTGTTTCTCAAATTAGACACTGGTGTTCTTGACTTCTTGCTGTGCAGCAGGGTCGCCCTCTTCTCTCACTGTCCTGCTTAGATCCAGTTTGCTTTCTTCTTCCGTGAAATGCAAAGACTGGCCTTCATCTCTCGAAAGTGCAATGCACTGATGAGTTCTTTAAGGACTGTTTTGTAGGCCACATTTAAAGCCAATATTTCTACAGTGTATTCTTGCAACAAACCATGTCATTAGCTTGTAAGAATATGTAGACAACAGTTTCAACTGTAATGTAGTACAAATGTTAAGATGGCTATATATCTTTCAAAAATATGAAAGTAAAGTAGCGGTTGTGCTTTCGTTCGAGTTGCAATGCGTTCTGTTATAAGGAAAAATGTAGGGGAGGGCTTAAATGTGTCCTCTGGGACTTCATTGGATTATTGGAAGCCTGGCCAATGGACTGTCAGTGTCGGTATAGTCCCACCCCCAGGCCAAGATATACGTAACGCCAACCTTATTTCACAGGAATTCAAAACCATTTTACGTGTTGGCTAATTTGTATGAACTCTTTCAATGTGAATTTTACAAAACGAACGATCACTAGAAAAAAGCAACATTGAAGCGGGAAAATCAAAAAGCATATCGTACAAAAATGTAAGAATGAGATTGTGCAAAGTCATACGAATCAGGCAAAATTAGCTGCTTGTAAAATAGTTAAGTTTTTCCTGGAATATTGTAATGGTAATGCAGAAAAGAGATGTCGTTTGAGAGGAGGATTTTGATAAAAGATCATGAATTTTAAAGAAATAATGACCTGCACAAAAACATCACTTCCAGTATAATAAACACTGGAGTATTCCATATAAAATAAGAATTGTCCGTTTTGATTTCGTGTTGACTTTAAGTGTTCATTGTGCTTATTATGTAAAAAGAGATCAAGATGCTTTTAAGTGTTAATTGAATAAATCGGGCAGTTGACACTCACTTAATGGCCATTTATGTTATTTATGCTTCAATTTACATTCCATAACAGTTTCTCTCAGTAAAGCCCTGCACGTGTGTTTGAGGATAAACAAACAAGCGCTGTGGTGTTTTTAGAAACGTAAACAAATTCCTCTGTAAATAATTAAGAATTAATACTTAAGCCTGAAGATTCAGCCTGAGGACAGGAAAATATTTAGCTTTTGGACAGACATTGTATAAAAGCAAGCTTTGATTGGTATTTTCTGTGTTCACACTAATTGGCCTTATTATCACCGACAAAAACAGTGTGATGACATTTTTGCAGCACCATTGGTAAAAGGCTCCTCGGGCATCCGAGTGAACCGCTGTTGCCCTGTGTAAAACATGTTCACTGGGAATGTGCAATGCAGCCGCTCCCCCCATGCTCCAAAAGATGTGGAGAATATGGGACATGCTTGGACGCTAAAGTCAGCTAAGCTATTTCTTTTCCTAATTTATGCTCGATTCCTAATTTATTTGTCTTCACCGCTCTCGCCCGCTTTTGCTTGGGGTTCATTCTGTAGGGGAGCTCTTAATGAATTACAATATCCTTTCTACTCGGAGATGAAAATATTTTTGGCAGGGATATGGGTATTTTTAGTCCAAGAAATAATTTTCTTCAGAGAGGGTAAGGGAAGAGAGAGAGAGAGAGAGAGAGAGAGAGCCGTGTTGCTGAAATCTGGTTATTAGTCTGCTTGTCTGCTCTCTCTATTTCACTGCAGGCCATGACATTATTTAAATACCCGAACACCCTTCCCGTGTTGCCCAACTGTGCACCACGGCGGCTAATTTGGGTAAGCCTCATTCATCTGGAAACAGAAGAGCAACAAGGTGAAGGAAAAATGAATGGATACAGAAGAAAAGATAGGTGAGAGAGAGAACATGAGCAACTAGCTGCTGTTGGTTAATTATATTGACTCGACAAAGCCGACATACTGTTATTGTACAACTCGGGTTAGATTTTTTTCAAAATCCGTGACTTGAGACCTCAATTATTTTAGAGATTTCAACCCACATCCATTTACTTGTCACAGACCGTCAGTCTTTTCTGCTGTATCTCTTCAACCAAATGACACTATTATCCTGTAGTTGACTATTAAACATTGCCTGCGCAAATTCCATAGACTTTCATTAAAAATTTCATGTTTTTCTTAGTGTGATGTTACTTTAAACCTTTCAGACAAAGTTCCATCAAATTTTGACCATCTTTCTCCATTTTTGATTTTTATTCTTGGGATATGTTTGTTTATGTTCCTCTTGGCCAATGGCCAGGAATCATTGTGGCTGTGACGCAGACCCACAATGACGCCTGAAAATGTGAAAAAGAGAGTGGGAGTTAAGAGTGAGAAAGAGCAAAAACAGTCACACTGCAAATATTGCTCATATAATGTGTAATTCTGTCTTTCATAAGATGTCTACTTGAAGAGCTTTCCACTGTCTGCAGTATTTAACTATTTCAAGTTCAACAAGTGATTTCGCGTTAAAAGAGATTCAAAATTGGGGAGACTGCAATTATATATTTATTTTCTAAACGAAACGCACTGGCATATAATGTTGATGACTCTAAGTATAATCCAGTCATTGTTATTGGCAAATGTTTTCTAGTGTGTAGAGCAGAACACTTACTCTAATGCACTGATATTCTGAGGTTTGATTTGTTTCCCCCAAAACTCAAACTGACAGATTTTTACTAACCGTTGTGTCATTACAAAGCTGTATGCTGCTTTTTTAACATAGAGAATACATTTCGATAACATTTGATATCTTTAAGTAAATAAAAAAAATCTAAATTCTGCCATCATTTATTCAACCTCATGTCATTCGTGACTTGTATATGACTCTTACTTCTGTGTAAGAGAAAAGAAGATGTTTTGAGAAATGTCTGGTTTTGTGTCCATGCAATGAAAGCCAATGGGCTCTAATGTTGTTTGGTTATCAACATTCTTCAAAATATCTTCTTTTGTTTTCTGCCAAAGAAAGAAAGTCATACAGGCTTGGAATAACAAGAGGTTGAGTAAATATTTATTTTATTTTTGGGTGAACTATCCCTTTAAGATTTCTCTTATCTATATTCAAAAAATCGCTCTGACCCAATTTAGTCCACATGAATCATACATTCCAAATGCTTTGAAGAAATACAATAGTTCTGTGTAATGAATAGACTAAAATGTAAAGAAAATTTACTGAATGTTTTTCATCTGCCAAGCTCTAAAGTCTCTTGAGTTAATTCTATACAGCAAGCTGTTGTATCACTTCAGAAGATTTGTAGTATACTGATCAAGTCATTTTATGTTATTGTGTTTGTGTTCAGTGGAAAAAAAACATCGGCCTATAACACATAATGGTAAATAAACAATAGCTATATTTCCATCCAAACTAAACGTATGCAGGATAATAGTGGACACGAAACACTTTTCTGGGGGTCTTATTAACTTTGTGGGGACTTGCAGAAAGACTAAAAAATAATGTTAAAGACAAACAATGTGGAAAGAATATTTAATACAGAAGATAAATAAATATATGTATACTTAAACATCAAGAGAACAGCTCTATATTACAAACAGTGACTTGCACTTTAAGCGGCGCGTCAAAGTTAAATTTCAACACTCACTTCATTGATTTAACCTTGAGACGTGTGTTGAATTAGCACTTTACAGCAATAACAACAACTTTTAACAGCGGTTCAAGTGCAGAAATGCATAAGAAGCTTAATTTGCACGCAGGTCGTCGGAACAGAGACTCAATAACAGTAATAGGGACTCATAAGTGCCTGTCTGCTCACGCTCTGTGTTTGAGCTGCCCGTCACGTGCCTGAGTTACATCTACCAATGATCTATAAACAATAATTCATACAACTGTATTAATATTGCAAATAGGCTGAGATGTATACCGTATCTATTACATATTAAATATTTTAAGTTGTATTTAAAGCACGAAATGAAAATTAATATATATAATTTTTACTTTTCTGCACGTCTTACCGGAGTCTCTTCAAGTACCACAAGTGATACGCGTACCGCAGTTTGAGAACCACTGGCCTAAGATGTTTCCATCCAGTGGGTCAAAGAGACAAAATCTTTGCTCCATAATAAACTGCTGGTAAATACCACTAAGGAAAAATAAAGTTTCTGCCATAGGAGTATATAACAAACGACCTGTTCTATATGAATAGTTTATATCTATATATATTATATATAATATAATCTATAAGACGTGACTTTTTTGATGCATTTAAAGGAATTTTTTTAAGGTAGTCGTAGTTTTTGCGTTTAATTTTCATCTTTTAAAATTGTATGTATTTATGCGCAATTTATGCACATCTTGTCGTTTCCATGCCCACATCCCAAAATGTGCATAAAAATAGGTGGATTTTCACGTCATTTTTGGGTGAACTATTCCTTTAAGATTTTAAGAAGGTAGCACACATCCAATATTATGCTACATTATTATTTCTCAACAAGACACAGCATTGTACAGTCTAATGAACAGACGAGTGAAGCGCATGCAAAGCACATTAGCTCATTGTATGTATTGCACCGTACATACAGCCCCTCTCCATGTTCCTCTTAATGCATCCGTGCACTCAGCGACAGTTAGTGAAAGCAATGTTTAGCCCTGTTTATGTCATGTTGCCCTGGGTTACAGCCCCTAGCAGTGACCTCGCTAATGCTCATAAATCTGAGTGATCGCACGCCTTTCTTTCACTCCGGTCTCCAGGCTTACCAGGCCTTCTGGCCCCGGCATCAGTGCTCATCCAAACCCTACTCATCCTGTGTGGCTCCCATAAGCACCTGGGGTGAGCCCGTCCTGCAAGTGTGGCCTTTGGCGGCTTCTGTGTGATGCTGTATCACCCTCCCGCTTCCTTGCTCTGTGCCTGTCACACTAAATTAGCCCGATGGAGTAACAAATCTGCCGCCCTATATTTTTCATTAGGCAGCGGACAGATATCTGCGAGGCATCATTTGCTCTAGTATGGAGATGTTTATAATCAACGTGTGTATCTCCTCAGATGACAGCGTTTATTCTGCTCTCTCATTAGAAATCAATTCCGCGTTCAGAGCCGACGGCTCAAATGAAAATCAGTCAAAGGCAATTGACGTTTGAGGTGGAGCGGTTGGGCTTGTCACACACGCATAATCTGAGGCAACGATTTAAAAAGGGATGAGTAAACAGACTACTCAGTTGTCAAGAAGAAAGTGGAAATGGAAAAAACAAAGGCGGATTCTGGTGAATGAACTATGTGAGGCATATTCACAGATTTATTTACTGGAGGGGTTTTGTATGAGCAGAAACATAAGGCTCTCTCGAAAATGATGCTTCCACCATAAACCATGTGTATAATAGACATTAATAATTAGAGATATGAATTGATTTCGATGGAAAATTCAACCTGACAGGTTTCTAAACCATTATTGGGCTGGTATATATGCATATTGAATATGAAGTAAATAAAGATTGTGAAATAGGGACGTCACAATATGCCGGTGTTGTAAAAATATTGTATAAACTGATTGGTATTGTAAAACGGTGATTTTTCAATATTGTGTTAATAATACACATATGATAGTAATGTAAATAATTCGGCGCCTGTTTAAAAATTTGCCTTTAGAGACACAATAGTTAAGCTTTCTCTCTTTCTCTGCCTCCCTCCAAGGGATGGATTACTGACCGGGCCGATGGGGCCAGTTTCCAGGGGCCCTAGACTACCATGCATCTGCCCGAGGGGGGCCTGGGCTTCAAGGTTGCGCCATCCAGTTTGGTTCAGAAAACCGGAAAACAAATGTTTATTTATGTTTAATATATGGGTCCCATAGCCTGTACAAGGCCTCTTAGAAAAGTATCTTTGTCTATAAGGACTCCCTGTAACTACTGGGCCCTGTGAATACACTATAAATGTGATTTGATCAGCAAGTAATGACAACATATGTTTTTGTAACTGTATCTTATTAAAATAAGTTAACCATGTTTCAACTTCAGTTATACAAGTTTGAACTTTATAAGCAAGTTTAATGTAATGTAAATTGAAATGACCTGTTAATTGAAGCAACTTCTCCATTCCTCATATTTATTTATTGGCAAGTATATTTGCAAACACAAGGAATTTGTTCTGGAGAGAGAAGATTCCAGTATTTGTACGTACAAATTGGCACGTGTGAACATCATAATATTAACTATCCATCTTCTCTATTGGTTAAAGGTAAAATCATCTTAGACAGAAAGAGCTGTCAAATCTTACACACTTTAATAAAGTTTGCTGAATGTTTATAAAAGACCCTCCTTCAAGGATAAAAGCGTAGCCATTTCAGTAGTTTTTTTATTCATGTGATTCATTAAATATGTTTATATTTGACAGTTAATTAAAGACACGTGTTTTATGCCTTTATTTGCCTTATTGTTGCTTTTTAGTTGTGTAACTAATATAAGGCTTGTATAGCGCAAGCATTTGACACGGATTGAATACTCATCTTAACTTATCATGTTTTCAGTTTTTATAGATATGATGTGTTTTTCACATGTTTTGTCACTTATACAAGCAATGTGCACGTTGTAAAGACATAACGCGTTTGTGCATTCACTTATAGAGAGCATGTTTTCAGTTTTCATAGATATGATGCTAATCATGTTAATTTTCAATTATAAGAGCAGTGAGCCAGATTTAAAGACATAATGCGTTTGTGCATTTACTCAGAAAACCACGTGCTTTTTCTTATGTACTCTCACTTAACCAAAACAATGTGTTTGGTTTTTAAAGATGAGACTGTGTTTCTCATTCACTTAATGACCATCCTCTTCAGTTTTGTTGTTAATGGAAGCACCGGCTCACACAACCCTGAGCTTTCTGCTGGAAAAGGGGGCATAAACCATTTGCATTTAAAGAGGCACACACCAAAACAGCTTGTTTTTTTTTCCTCACAGGCAAAAATGGACATGAAGGCGACAGTATAATAAAATATCTGTGGTTTATTTTGAGCTGAAACTTCACAGACGTATTCTTTGGACTACTAAGATTTATATTGCATTTTGTAAAAGGGCTAAATCAGGGGGGATTTAAGTTGACATCTGCAGTCATTATTATAAACTGTTGTTGCATGCAAAATTATTAATAATTAATTATGTTTCTGTGTGTGTGTGTGTGTGTGTTTTAAAAATAACTGCATAGAGGTTTGGGTCATCATCGGGGTGACTAAATAAATCATATTTATGTTAATATCTGATTATATAAAAATATGTTTAAAATATGGTAATTATGTGGCTTGTAAATCATACAACATGGCTGTATTATTTACTCCATGGAACTGCAACCAATTAAAGTTGGGGGGCTGTAACAAGGTGCATCTTATTAAACAACAATCTTCTTATGTCTAATGTAGCTGTTTGGGCTCTCTAACAAGCATCTTTTTTCAGCAGAGATATCTTCTGCAAAATAGAAACAATAATTCTGTATGTGTGGAACCTGGTCATCGTATTATTCTCTAAAGTCCGCTCATCATATTATTCTGTAACATTTGCTCATTCATACCTGCTCATTCATACTGATTTATCAGTTTGGAAAGGACGAATAGTGTCATTTGTGTGTGGGTGAATGGGTTTGAATGCCATTGGTTCTTAGATTTCCTTTGTACTGTGCTGCTCAGAGTCGAGCTGGCATGTTGGTCATGTCCTCATTGGAAAGATCATGCTCATTGAAGCTTTGATATTTTTAGACCCGTCACTGCCGAAGGTGGCAAAGAAGACATGGCTCCTGATATGGGTGTCTGCTATCCCTCCCCTCTTTCCCAGAACCCATATCAGTGTGTTTCTATCAACACTACAAAGCATTTCAATTATGAAATAAAAGCACCATACGGTAGGCAACACAGAGGGTAATGGACTTTCTCTGATGCTTTGTAAAAAAAAGAGCTTGTCCCTTGTGACTAGCGAGATTCCATTATTAGGCTGGCACACAATTGTGTAGCCAACCTGTTTTCATTCCCTAAGACTGGTTCGAAATTACCTGGGCCAGAGAAACGCCAACAGAATGAGACGCTTCAGTAAATGGCTTTCTCTTAGCACTTTAATTGCTGTCAACTGCCTCGAGATTTAATAGCGTCACGTTTAAAAACGTCCTGACACGGAACTTAAATGGCTCGGTGTTGCTTCTATCCACTCAAGGTGAAGAGACAACCGCTTTTAAGCTTTTTTAAACAGATGTGATTTGTGATCTGCAGAATATTTTTGTGCAGCATCAGCTATGAGCCATTTATAGTAGAATTCCCTGTTGCTCTGTCATAACACTGCCCTGTTTGTATCAGCATCTCGACATCGCAATATTGGCTCAAGCGATGGTGTGAGATTGTGGCGGGGATATCTGGACATTGTTCTTTGGAAATTTCTTTGAAATTTTATTGGTGACGCCAAAAACCTTTAGCTTTAAAGAAGAATCGAGTTTTAAGAGAAATCTTACAAAAGTGCTTCCCATTAAAAAAGAACTTGCCAGATGGAAAAAAACATGAATGAAAGACATTAAAATACCTGTATTTTAGCATTCCTTGAAGCACAGCGAACCGAGTGGTTTGCTGTGTGTTAACATGACCTCACGCTCAGACAGCTTGACATCTAGTTATGCAGACATCCGTATCAAAACAATGCTCTGCCAGGCTGAACCAAGACACACTCTGTATTCAGGTCACAGCCGAGAGAGGATTCAAGGCATCTCCCCAGCACACTAACTTGAGCAAAACAGAGGATGAACAGGATTAGCTATCTCCCCAATAACCCCTCATTCCCTTCATCCATCCACACAAACACAGCTCGATCAATAACACACTCACAGCGAGACTCAACAGGTGGTTGGCACAACTTACAGAAACAGATAGCCAATACTCATCTGTTTCCTGCTCTTCTTCTAATGAATGGAGTGACATGTTTTCTCTTGTATAATCTCGTCCGGCATGAGCTGGGAGGTGGAGAGTGATACAAGACTTGTGGTGTTGGAGGCATGCCGGCGTCGTCTGAGACTACATCACACCTTTTAATGTAGCGTTTCCATCTGTCGCGTGTGCTGTAGGCTGTTGACAAACAGCTTCATGACAAATAGAGATGCACACCTGAGATACTAGACCTCAAAATAACTGATGTGTGGAAATATATCGGAGGACATATCAACTAGTGGAGCCTGTCGAGTGTTGTTTAGTTTCATGACAATCGTGAATGTGGACATATAACATGTAAAGTTAGATATTGCAAATGCATAAAAAATCTAGGGCTGTCAAAGGATTAATCGTGATTAATCTTATACAGAATAAAGGTATTGTTAACATTATATGTATGTCTGTGTACTGTGCATATTAATTTTGTATTTATAAACACATATACATAAATGTGATCTTGGACAACAAATCTCACCAAAAATACAAGGTACGGGTAAAAATGACAGATTTTTTAAGTATTTAGTAAATATCATGTTCCATGAAGATATTTGATCAATTCCCTACTGTAAATTTATAAAAACTTGCCTGCTACAGTGCCTCAGATTAACAACCTCAATGGCGATTTTCTCAATATTTTGCTTTTTTGCACCCTCAGATTCCAGCTTTGTAAACAGTCGTCTTTGTAAACAGTCGCCAGAAAGTGTCCTATCCTAACAAACCATATGTATATAGAAAGCTTGTTTCTTCAGCTTTCAGATGATGTAAAATCTAAATTTCGAAAATTTTTACATATATATGTATATATTCACAAACATAAATATAATAAACACTTTATATAGTTTAAAATATTGGTAAATAATAATAAAAACATGTTAATATTGTATTTTCTAAATATGCATATATGTATGTGTTTATGTTTATGATGCGTCATATAAGAAAGAGTCAAAGAGTCATATACAGGCTTTCAACAACATAAGGGTGTTGTGGGGTGAACTATGCCTTAATAGGCATTATTTTTCACAATGAATCAAATTACGAGGCCAGCTGGATGTTTCTGTTTTATAATGAACAAACCTGTAGCTAAATAAATTGAGTGCTATGTTTACTTGTGAAACCCTGCTATCATTTAATTGTGCCTCAGTGTGTCGAGACCTGGAGAGCACCATAAACCAGAGTGTGAAATTTCTTCTTTATCTGGTTAGACGCAATGTGGACATTTTGTTGCTGGAACACAGCCAACCATGTACTGTTAATATTTTTACCTGCATGAACACCACATCACTAAATCCATTATTTATATAGAGAGCTTTGTGTTTTTTCAGAATCCGTGAAAATTACAATTCGATTATTAGAGTCAGGGTCCAGCGGATATAATCACGGGCAGATTGACGGACATATTTAATGGAATATTAACCGTGTATTTGGCTACAAGCCAGAAATGAATGTCATTACTTGTTAAGGGCAAAGCATTCACAATTATTTAAATGACCGGGGGACGATTATATATTAGAGAAACTTGAAGATCAGCAGCAAAGGGTAATAGCTCTGGGTTTTGTGTAACAGATTCCCTCATTAAAAGTTCCCTTTGAAGACAGACAGAGCAGGTTGGTAGTAAGACTCTTTGCGAATTCCATTTCTAAGGGGCAAATTAATTTGTGTTACCCTCAACCGTGTAGCCATTAGATTTAGTTTTAGTAAATGAGCTCTGCTAGTACATAAGATAAGACTTAACAATAAAAACATTTAAAAAACAATAATGGGAAAACATACAACAGCTGAAAATAAATATAATTTGTCCCTCGATGAGAGCTCTTATCAAGGTCATGCCTAAAGAGGCAAGACTGAGTAATGTAAAACTGTTTTTCACATCTTAAAGATGGGTAGGCGCACAGAACTGTGAGAAAGAGTGTCTTTAATGGCAATTGTGTACGCGCAGCAGGGTTTCACACCGCACAATAGGACACATGAAGAAATCCATGATTCCAAATCCATTGAGACCCACGGCACACGAGACAAGAGGGAAAAAAACCTTGGAGGTGATGAGAGTTGTAGAAAGGGATAGATTGAAGAAGAGAGAGAGAGATGCCGGGGGCGATCAGCTCTTCTGTCATGTATGTGCACGCATCTGACTTCATTTTCCCCCAATCCCCCGATCTTGCCTCGAGGCACGTTTTGTTGCGGGAGGTATACACTGGTTGTCTGGCAACCCTGGTTAGAAGACAGGGACCACGCAGAGGTCTGGTTTCGTAAGACATCCTCTTTTAGATGGATAATTCGTTTCCATTGCGTAATCTTGGTGTAATTAAGATGTGTCTAATTTCACACTCTATTCATAGATCAGGACTGTATTAAATGTCCAATGTGTATTTGTGGAGGATTTACTGACAGAAATGCAATTATATATGTCATCAGAGTTATATAAAGACCTTAAATAGTGTAGCGTTATGTTTTTAGTACCCTAGAATGAGCTATTTCTATCTACAGTGAGGGAAATAATTATTTGATCCCCTACTGATTTTGTAAATAAGACTGCTTACAAAGAAATTAAGGGTCATCATTTTTATGGTAGGTTTGTTTTAACTGATAGGGACAGAATATAACAAAAATCAGGGTGAAAACTGTTATATAAAGGTTATAAATTGATTTGCATTTCTGTCACTGAAATAATTTGATTTGGCTCCACAGATGGTTATGTATGGTTAGGACCGCAGATTATTCCTGTCACTTTAAGAAACTAGTCCTAAATCAGCTTGTTATGTATGTAACCGGGGAGTACGAGAAATAAAGCACAACCCGGCAAACTATTAAATTATGGAGGTTTAATCTGACTGCTGTTTACATACAAGTTTTACAGCGGTCGATGGGAGAAAAAGGGTTTACAAGAAATAAAATGAAACCAACCAAAATGAAACAAAATACAATGAAACAAAATACAATGAAACAAAATACGGTAGTGGCTGTGCATAGAAGATAAAAACACATTTATTAGCCACTTTGCATCCATATCAAAAATCAACATCAATTATCACAAACACATTACATTATACACATTACATTTACCGTCCATATTCTTCTTACAGAGCTATTAACAAAGGCCCTTTTTTAGAAAGAAAGATTAATACAGGAGTAATAGCTTTTAACCAAAATAAACGTACATACCCAAATGCTCGCTAGCACTCACCACGAGGTTCAATCGCCACGTGCACAACCGATCCACGTAATCTATTAACATGTACCATCAAATACACATTTAGACAGAGCAATATGAACATATACGGGTCTATATAAACACAAACAAAAGGTATTTACCCGTAATTACAACTATGCCTCAAACAACAGATCGCGACGACACGCATCACACCCAGAATGTTCCACGTTTTTCTCGCGGATCCCCGCATGCGCACACAGAGTCAGCGCACCTTATCACGTGAATAGGAGAGAAATCTCTTAAAGGGCCATACACAAATTTTACAACACAACAGAAAAATTGCATTTTTACCCCCAGGCCACACTCTCCCCTGCAGAAAGTCATTGTCCTCAATGACTTAATACATATTTTTAACCTCTTTTACAGCTTCTCTAAAGAACACAGTACCAAGGCTTGTTAATACCTGTGAAAATACTTCAGGGCTAAGCGAAACTGAATTACAAACAGACATTGGTTCCTTATACGGGTTTGAATGCACACCAGCATTAGGCCGGCTGGTTCTTCTGGGTGCAGGAACTGGTCTTCCAGACACAGGTATGTCTACCTTAGGAATAACCACACACTTAGACAAGTTACCTGACTCAGAAGCTTCCTCCACCCCCTCTGAAACAGGATAAGAGCCAACAACATAAGCCTCCTCAACTGGGCTGGCCATCTCCACATCCACACCCTCAGTCTCCTCGAGGTTTGGAACTGTCACCTCTTCTAAAACAACACAATCTGGATCAGAACCCTCAGCTTCAACCTGCTCAACCTGAGACTCAGGTTGTGGAGACGAAAAGCTGTTGTCTGTTACCACTGGTTCCATATCAGACAATTCACAAGGACGCACATCAACTCTGTGAACTCTTTTACTGGGGCCCCCCTCAAGAGGCTCAACAGTGTACGTTGTACCCTGCACTTCTATGACCCGGTGTACCGTAGGAGCCCACGCATCCTGTATCTTGTTTCTGCCAACAGGTCTGTGACGCAAATACACCTTCTGGCCAACATCAACAGTAGGACAGTAAACCTTATCATTCAAGGAAGCAAGTCTCTCAAGAGCTTTTTGCTCTGCGAACTCTCTTGTTCGTTCATGAGCTTCCCTGAGTCTGTTCTGGTGAATTACTAACCAATCCTGTCGTCTATCCACAGTTTGTTCACGACCCAGAAGAGCATCTACAGGAAGACGTGGATCTACACCAAACAACAAGAAGTATGGCGAGTACCCTGTCGTCGCATGTGGGGTTACATTATATGCATAGACCAACTCAGGAAGGTACTCTGGCCAACGTCTCTTCTTTTCAGGGGGAAGAGTTCTCAACAACTCATGAAGCGTCCGGTTAAAGCGCTCACACTGAGCATTGCCTTGAGGCCGGTAAGGGGCAGTTCGCGTTTTCTTCACCCCATAAAATTTACACAACTCAGCTATCACCTCACTCTCAAAGTTCCTCCCCTGGTCTGAGTGTAACCTCTCTGGAATGCCATACTTCATGAACCACTCTCGGAGTAAAACCTTGGCTGTAGTGTCTGCCCTCTGGTCTTTGGTAGGAAAAGCCTGTGTAAACTTGGTAAACACATCAGTTACTACCAACACATTCTCACGACCATCAGAGGCCGGTTCAAGCAGTGTAAAATCTACAGCCACCACCTCTAAAGGCCTTGATGCTAGAAACGGTTTCATGGGAGGCCGAATCCTCGGCTGAGGCATCTTAGTCAAAATACACCGTTGACACCTTTTGATCCACCTCTCTACGTCCTCATACATGCCAACCCAGAAGCATCTCTGCCTCAACAGGTTAAGAGAGCGCTCAATACCCTGGTGTCCCATCTTGTCATGGACACTCTCCAGGATTCGTTCCTGCAAACAAACAGGTACAATCAGCTGCTGACACTCACCATGATGTAGATCATGTACAACCCTATAGAGCAACCCTTCGGACTCTGTAATACATTTCCTATGCTTCAAAAGGGACAGTACAGGCTTAGGCAGGCTGCGCCTTTCCTGATAAGTTGGCTTTCGGTTATTTTCCCAGAATTCTCTGAAACGACTGAGAAACGGGTCCTTCAGCTGAAACTCGCTCAACTCTGCTTTTGTATAGCCCGGGAGAGTGAACGTACCTCCACGAGTATCAGTCCCTTCTACTCTGACTCCACACTCTAAAGCACGAATCTGCCTCACTTTACAACACTGATCCCCAGCGGATAACAACGCTGAGTCCAAAAGTGTACCCTTATTTACCACATTGCAGATGGCAATACAGTCGTCATATTCTGCATCATCCGAGTTAACAGACTCCCCTGCAAATGGGTGTCTAGAGAGTGCATCGGCAGCAGCATTCTGCCGTCCGGGCCTGTACTTAACGTCAAAGTCAAAGACGGCTAACTGGGCCACCCACCGCTGCTCTATGGCACCCAGCTTCGCTGTCTTCAGATAACATAACGGATTGTTATCCGTGATGACTACAAACTTTGAGCCTAACAGATAACCACGGAACTTCTCGGAAACAGCCCATTTGAGAGCTAACAGTTCGAGCTTCATACTACTATAGTTCCGGTCATTCTTCTCTGCATGCCGCAGTCTCCTACTAGCATACGCGATAACTCTCGTACCATCGCCTTGTTGCTGACTCAAAACTGCTCCTAGACCTTCATTACTCGCATCAGTTTCCACAATAAACGGAAGGGTGAAATCGGCATAGCCCAATATTGGAGCGGATGTAAGCTTCTCCTTCATCAACTCAAAGGCTGACTGACACTCGGCAGACCACAGTGAACAAAACTCATGCTTCCTAACTGTACCCTGCTGTTTCAGGCAAAAGTTCACCAAGTCGTGAAGGGGACCTGCGATCCTGGAAAACCCCTCAATGAACTTTCTGTAGTAACTAGCGAAACCCAAAAATGATCTTAACTCCTTCACTGTACTAGGAGTTTTCCATTGGCTCACTGCCTCAACCTTTCTGGGATCCGTACCAATGCCTTGAGCAGAGATTTGATGACCCAAAAACCTGACTTCTTTCTGCAGGAAACTGCACTTCTCAAGCTTAACCTTAAGCCCGGTTTCCTTCAGCCTATGAAAAACTACCTCTAACCTCTGAAGATGGTCTTGAAAGCTAGAGGAGTAAATAAGAAGATCATCCAAGTAGACCAACATGATCTGAAAAATCAAATCTCCCATGGCAGTTTGCATAAGGCGCTGAAATGTGGCCGGCCCATTACATACCCCAAAAGGCATACGAGAGTACTCGAATATACCAAAAGGGGTAGTGAACGCAGTCTTTGGTTGGTCTTGCTCACGCACTGCTACTTGATGGTACCCGCTCGCCAAATCAATGGTCGAGAAAAACTTTGCACCTCGCAACGCATCAAAACTTTCATCTATCCGTGGTAAAGGAAAAGCGTCTCGTTTAGTCTTTGAATTCAATTTTCTGTAGTCAACACATAACCTAAGACTACCATCTGTCTTCCGGACGATTACTATGGGCGAGGCATACGCACTATTGCTCTCCTTTATCACCCCCTTCTTAAGAAGCTTGGTGATATGTTCTCTGACCTCACAATACTGTGTGGGTGGAAGGCGTCGATATGGCTGCGAAACCGGAACATCATCTACCAGATGGATCTCGTGCTGCACTTTATCAGAGAATCCAAGATCCTCGTCAGCCAATGCAAACACATCGACAAACCTAGAGAGCAAAGCTTTTAGCTCCGCTTGTTGCTCAGCAGTACCACCTAGATTCAGCTTGTCAAAGAAAGTCGGCATGCCATTCGCCAACGCCTGTCTCTCTTCTGTTTCGACAGTTACCTCCTCCACTCCAGCTGAAATTCTCTGAAACTTAACTTCACCACAAGCGTTTGGATTTACCTGAACAGGGCAAAACGTACCCAGCCGGGCACGAGGCTGCAACCACACATCTTCTGTGGAGAAATTAACAACTGTAACAGGCAACACGGGTTTTACGTTGGACACAAGGGACGGTACCAAGATCAAACCCTCAGGTAAAGAAGAATTTCCAGATTCTAACAGCCAACTGGAAGAACCCTCAGGTAAAGAAGAATTAATTCCTCGAATCATTACTGTGGAGACCGATAAAGCAGGTATATGCACAGTTTCTTTTCCAGCTACTCGTGCAACACTTCGTTTTTCAAGTCGACTGGCACTCTGCACCTGCTGAAAGACCTCTCTCCAGTCAGACCGTAGCTCTCCACCTAGAGTGGTATCAAATTCAGCATGAACCAACTGCCTACATCGGTCTATGATATTCATGCCAATGAGTGCAGGAACAGCAGATGAACTCTGTGCATCTCTGACTACTAAAAACCCACACTCCGACAGGGTTATACCCATCGTCTCAACTTGAAGCTCGAGATATCCAAGGTAAGGGATATCTAACCCATTTGCAGCGGTAATTTTTAGCCAACCGGATGTAGAAAGCAGTTCTTCGTCTTCACCTGCTAAATGCTCTTTGAAGAACTGTTCTGAAATCGTACTGACCTGACTTCCAGTATCAAGCAAACATGAAACATCTACTCCGCAAATCTTCAAGTCAACTACAGGACACCTCCCCACAGCATTTTGGAGTAAACGGTCACGATCAGAGTTAAATTGAGTCGAGCCAATAGTCCGCCCTCGCATCGCCTGGCTCACAGCGACCGAGGGTGCGCATTTCCCTGAGGCGTGGAGGATACAGAATCCTCCCTGACTGTCTGTTTGAGCTTTCTCACGCAGTTTTTGGCTATGTGCCCCACCTCATTACACTTGAAGCAGATGGGCTGGCCATCATCTGCAAATCTGGGCTGCATTTTAGCCTTGGGGCGACTCACCACTTCAGCATTAGTACAATGAAGCGTCAATTTCTGAATTGCTTGAGTTAGTTCACCTATGGCCTTCCCTTGCTCGGCTACTACCTTTAAGACTTCAAGCGTGACAGAGCTTTTCTCAATAGCCTCACAGCGGGCTTCTGCAGACTCAGAGGTTACATGATGATGAAGAGCTGCTCTGCTAACACGCAATTTGGGGTCTTCGAGAGACCACATGATTGCTTCGTCTCGTACCTCAATCAAGGTTGCTTGGGGCTTATCCCTCACAAATTTACGAAGTTCCCTTCTAAGAGATGCATCTTTAACCCCCTCTACAAACTGATCTCTAATGGCAGAATTCACATTTGCAATGGCATCTGGGGACTGCTTCACGACTGAGTTCAAGATCTGTGACAAAGAGTGAGAGTACATACGCAGGTCTTCACCTTCTAATTGCTTACGAGTATAGAAACTCTGCAGTAGCTGTGCAAGACTACGCTTCTCCCCAAAAGCATCTCTGAGGTAAGTAAAAAGATCCTCTGTTCCCTGAGGTTGAGCCCCCCTTCTTAACCTAACCTCCTCCAAAGCGGCACCCTTTAACAAAGAAAGAACGAAGTCTGCTTGATCTTCAGGAGTCTGGTTTCTAACAAGCAACACTCTTTCTACCTCTTCAATGAACTCATCCACATTTCTACCGTCTTTGCTGAATTCCCCACTAAAAGACTGAATGTGTCTTTCCCTCGGCACGTAGATATAGGACCTACTGGGCTCTCGATTTAGGCCCGCTATCGCTGCTACGGTTTCAGCATGTTTTCTACTCAATTCTTGGATTTGTTCATGAACATCATACTCATCAGGATTTACATTAGCAGAAGTACCCGGTAAGGCGGAATCTTCATTGCTAGACTGTGACATGTTGCTGAACACAATTACAAAAGTCCACAAATACAATGTCCTTTAGATTGTTTGTCCTTGTTCAGTTCAAAGGATATTCCATCAAGAAATGTCTGCAACACTGGATCCTCTTCATGCAGTACAGACGCAACAGGCCTCTAGCCGATAGCACACTCCTGAGCTCAGTCACAGACAAACGATATCCCTGCTCTCGTCCAGCGATCCACTCCCTTGGTCAGAAAACACCCAGCCGATGTCTTCACACTGGACACTCACAGCACAGGAAATTGCTCCCCTCTGCGTCTATAAATATCTGCAACTCACCACCACCGTATTTTAACCAAAAAAAAAATGTATAAAACGCCCAAGAGCTCCCAACAGTCAGATACCCCACTCCTGGTACCAAATGTAACCGGGGAGTACGAGAAATAAAGCACAACCCGGCAAACTATTAAATTATGGAGGTTTAATCTGACTGCTGTTTACATACAAGTTTTACAGCGGTCGATGGGAGAAAAAGGGTTTACAAGAAATAAAATGAAACCAACCAAAATGAAACAAAATACAATGAAACAAAATACAATGAAACAAAATACAATGAAACAAAATACGGTAGTGGCTGTGCATAGAAGATAAAAACACATTTATTAGCCACTTTGCATCCATATCAAAAATCAACATCAATTATCACAAACACATTACATTATACACATTACATTTACCGTCCATATTCTTCTTACAGAGCTATTAACAAAGGCCCTTTTTTAGAAAGAAAGATTAATACAGGAGTAATAGCTTTTAACCAAAATAAACGTACATACCCAAATGCTCGCTAGCACTCACCACGAGGTTCAATCGCCACGTGCACAACCGATCCACGTAATCTATTAACATGTACCATCAAATACACATTTAGACAGAGCAATATGAACATATACGGGTCTATATAAACACAAACAAAAGGTATTTACCCGTAATTACAACTATGCCTCAAACAACAGATCGCGACGACACGTATCACACCCAGAATGTTCCACGTTTTTCTCGCGGATCCCCGCATGCGCACACAGAGTCAGCGCACCTTATCACGTGAATAGGAGAGAAATCTCTTAAAGGGCCATACACAAATTTTACAACACAACAGAAAAATTGCATTTTTACCCCCAGGCCACATGTAAATAAAAGATACCTGCCAACAGAATCTGTATCTTCCATTTCAACCTCTCTAACACCATGGTCCAGACCAAATAGGTTTTAAAGGATGTCAGGGACAAGATTGTAGACCTGCTCAAACCTTGAATAGGCTACAGACAGAAGCTTGGTGAGAAGGAGACAACTGTTTGTGCGATTATCTGGAAATATAAGAAATACAAAATAAATATCAAATGCCCTTTGTCTGGAGCTCCGTGCAAGATTTCCCCACTGGAATAAAGATGATCATGAGAAAGGTTAAAGATCAGCACAGAACTACACGGAAGAAGCTTGTTAATGATTTCAAGACAGTTTGGACCACAGTTAGCAAGCAAACCATTGGTAACACGCTATGCCACAATAGATTGAAATCCTGAAGCACCCGCAAGGTCCTCCTGCCCAAGAAGACACATCTGGCTCGTCTGAAGTTTGACAATGAACATCAAAATGATTCAGAAAATGCTTTGGCGAAAGTGCTGGCACTGCTGTGAGACCAAAATTGACTCCTGTTTTTGAAGGGAGAGAAATGCTGACCATGATCCCAATAACACCATCCCTACAGAGAAGCACAGTGTTGGAAACATTATGCTTTAGGGCTTTTTCACTGGTTGGGTACAGGATGACTTCACCACATTAAGGGGCTGAGGGACGGGCCAGTGTACAGTTAAATCTTGGACGAGAACCTCCTCCCCTTAACTAGATCACTGAAGATAAGTTGTGGATGTGCTTTTAACATGACAAAGACCCAAAAAATATTGCCATGACAACCAAAAAATGGCTTAAGGAGAAGCACATTAAATGTCCTAGTCAGTCTCTGGAGCCTAGCCCTACAGAACATCCGTGAAGTAGACTAAAACTCAAATTTTCTGAACGACAGCAAAGAAACTTTGAAGATTGACAGAGGAGTGGACTAAAATGTATCCTGACAAATGTGTAAACCTGGTGGCAAACTATCATAATTGGCTTACCTCTCTGCTTGCCAACAAGGGTTTCTCCCACAAGGACAACGTTATTGTTTTTCGGGAATCAAATACTTATTTCACTGACTGAAATGCAAATCAATTTATTACATTTATATAAAATAATTCCCTGATTCTTTTTTTAATATTCTGTCTCTATTAGTTAATGGTGTGATGAAGTGGTGTTGTTTATTGTTTTCTACTGTAATATGACGTCTACTTATGACGTTTGCGTGGTTTTTACATCCCAAAACTTCCAAATCAATAAGTGATGTTATTTTCTACACAGGTTTTGAGGCCAGCTCTACAAACGCTCGGTTTAAAAGGCGTGCCACATTGAAGACACTCGGAAGTAAACGCCCACTGTTTTGGTATCGTTATGGGTTTTTTCGGTGCCAAATTGATACCTGTAAAACGGTACCGGTGCCAAAACGGTGCCTTAACCGATACTTATAAAAAAGCCACAAAATGATGGTCTATGACTCCAGAATACCTTTTTATTAGAAAAAAATGTTCTTTAAATTGAACAGTATATATTGAAAGTTTAAAGTATACATTAATATTTTACAAATAGTTTGATCATTTGTTAGCTTGAATGAAAGATCTACATTTTGAAATTAGCATTACATTAGCCTACTACTACCCTGCGGAAAGGCTGCTGTCATCATCATAATTGAGAGTGCCAGCTCATGTCCTAAAGCTGTCAAACACGGTGCATCCCTCTGCTTTTAAGTTTATTCCGTGTGCCCTCAAATGTTTCAATGTGTTTAGTTTTAGGCATTTTAACTTTAGCGCATTTAATGAAGCTAGCTATTTTAACGGTAACGTTAGACCACCTGCTGCGCTGCAGTCAGAGCACGTGTAGTTGCTGCCGATCATTCTGACACCCCATGAAAACATTATTTAAATTTGACCAGCGATCATCAGTGTTGATGAATCTAATGCTTCTTGACGTCCGTGTCATGTCTAACAGCACCAGAGGACAATTATTTAACGGTTCAGGCTAGAGGTCGACCGATATGCGTTTTTCAGGGCCGATATCGATTATTACCGGTCAAGTAGACCAATAACCGATATTTTGAACCGATATATATGTCTGGTGTAAAAATGAAAAATATATTCACATAGTATATAATCCGAGAATATTAATATTAATTGGATCTAGGGCTGTGCAATATATCAAAATATTGCAAATATCGGAAATGTGCATATCGCAAGGGCATATTCACTTTCAGAAGTTGTAATGATGCTTTCTTTTTCCTATAATATTATATGAAATTTATGTTGGTTATATCATTTTTTTATATACTCCAGTACAATTCTAATTTATTTTAGAAAAAAGAATATCGTATCGCATATCGAATATCGCATTATTTAGCATGCTTTGCATATTGCATTTTTCCTCAATATCGCACAGCCATAATTGGATCATTTAAAAGTAGACACTTCAAACTTTCTTTTATGCTTTACGTTTTTATGATGAGTATTCGCAGAGTTTTAAATCTGTTTTAATGACGCGTTTCAGAAAGATGCACTAGGAGGTAGACGCCTATACAAAGCACAGCCTGTATATTTTCATTCTTTTACAAAAGCAAAACATTTTATAATGAGTACATACAAATAAACGTTTTGAAACATGTATTAGTCTTATTTGTATGAACAAAATTACTGTAGTATTTAAGTCTTTCTCTGCTGTAATGAAAAAAGATGTGGCTGCGCGTTAAGACATAAAGGAAAAACACTTATTACACAGATCTGAAGACACTCACTGAAGACAACCGACTGTGCTTACATGTATAGGCGTCAAGAATGGAATTATAAAGTGTGTGTCTGAACAATACATTGTGAAGATAACTGAATCTGACACTTGTTGCGAGCAGTTTGAGTTGCGGCTGTGTCCCGTGTGCGCGTGCATTGCCGGGTACTCTGACTGAAGATCGTCTTTTGAGAGCACGCGAGTACTTGATGCTTTAAAGTGGTTTTAATGGACTTGTCAAATCAGATGGCCGGGGGCGAGCATTACTCTTGGCAACAGAATAGAGTGCCGTGTTCCGACGGCCCTCACTAAATCCATGGCTGCATCAGAGCCAAAAATTAAATTACTTTATCGGCAAATCGGCTTTTAAATGACGATGTCGATAATCGAAAAAATGCTTAATATTGACGTAGATAATCGGCTAGTTCGATAATCGGTAGACCTCTAGTTCAGGCATTTAAGTGGCACCGAAATGAGGCACTGAAATTCACGTTCTGATTTGGTCCGGTACATACCCGTCATATAGGTACCGGTGCCATATCGGGACCGAGTGTCGGTACCCAACCCTATGCGTAGTTGGAGGCTTCTTTGAATTTGGTTAGAGACGTAACGTTAGGTTACACATTAGCACCATTCACAGTTTTCACACGGCATTAGTATTATCTGGAGACCTTCTGTGATTTATAAATGACATCCCCATATCAGTATTTCATGTGATGCAATCGCACAGCATGATTTTACTCAAATTTACTGACTTATTTCCCGGATGTGATGGCAAGGCTTTGCGTATAGTTTGTATAGCTATACTTTGTATTGCGTTTAATAATATACAACCGTACCTGTCAGAATTTGAGAACAGTGATCCCGAACCGGACAAAAGATCACGCAATCGCGGATCTCAAATGTTACGAGAATTTCCATGTTAAATAAACAAACGGGAGACTCCCGGTAACTTATGGACATCACCCAGCACCCAAAATAATACCGAAGAATTCAAAGAGCCTCCATTATTCGCAAACAGTGTTTATAACCTTGAAAAAATTTCTATGAGCCCAATAAAGAGATTGCGATTCGCACGGACTTAAGATCAAAGACAACCTCTGAAATCAATAGAAATGACTAGAGGTCCGTATAGGTCTCAGGGGACATCAAGCGATCTCTAACATAGCATTGTGATGCATAGAACAAAATTGTTTTACTCACATAAGATTGTTGCGCCATTTCTATCGGATCCAATTGAAGGCACAGCACTGCTCTTTAATTGTAAACTTTCCACAAATTCCGTGTCGACCTGTTCATGAAGGAATCCTGTGAGAAGTGAAAAGAGCAAACGCTCCATGTTTTCCCCACATGAGCTGGAATGTCTTTAAAAATAAACTTTAACCCCGCATTCCTAATATCGGAATCCAAAGGAAGGTCATGCAGCGACTGTATTCTTCCACAACCAGGGATGGCACAATATTTAGCTATCTTTAACGGCATGTTTGTTTATTGCTTGCTCGTTCTATCTGGTTCAGGGCACTGGTTCTGTAATGCGCGAACCAGTGAGCGGGGCTATAGAAGTAGTCGTTGATATTTTTCCATTAAGGCTGTGCTAACCTATCAATGTCGTCATAGATAGGTGCATTCCAGAACATGGCGTTCGCTGGGCATGGTATCAATAACAAATGTAATCTCAGTAAAAGAGCGTTTTCAGTTCTGACACTTACGTGATGTTCGCGTGAATACAATTCCCTCTTATATAACAAAAGCTAGGGTTAAAATTGTGATTTTAATTCATCTCACCTTTAAAATAAACTCACCATAAAAATTATAGACCCTTAATTTCTTCATAAGCAGAAAAAATATATTCCTCTTAACCTAAACCCTCATATTTAAACCTAAATTATAGTCGCAGTTCCCTATGAAGATATGAATAAGGATGTTAATAAACGTTAAGGTAGAATGGCTGAAGTAGAAACAGACTGTAAAAAATCCACTGCCTTTATCATCCTCATAACTTTTGAGTTAGTGGCAGATCTCTTGACATCAAAATGTAATGCATTAAGGAGGTGACATATGGCAATAAGAATATGATTGAATTACTTTGATGCAAGATTTAACTTGTGATTCTTTGATATCACACCTGGTGATGGAGCATATTCCCAGTTGCATGAAAGTGTCAGCTTCACTCTGTGCCTCTCACATCTGATTAGTTTTCAGTATTTTCAACACAAGTTGTTTGTATAAAGGAAATCACGGTCTATGTGTGCTTGTGGTGTTTTACAATTATGGGGATTTGGTCAGGACTTCTACAGTTGTTTACAATTTACCCTTTAACGGGACAGTTCCCCCCAAAATAAAAATTCTGTATTCATTTACTCAACCTCGAGTTGTTTCAGATATGTATAAATGTCTTTGTTCTGATGATCACATTTGGATGAATGCTTATAACCAAACAGTTCATGGCCACCATTGACTTTGATAGTAGGAAAAATTACAATGGTAGTCCAAAGTGTCCCAGAACTGTTTGCTATCCTACCTACATTCTTCAAAATATCTTATTTTGTTTTCATCAGAACAAGACATTTACAAAAAATGTTTTTCCTACTATGGTAGTCAATGGTGGGCAAGATTTTTTTGGTTACAAGCATTCTTCTAAATATCTTTCTCTGTGTTCATCAGAACAAAGACATTTATACAGATTTGGAACAGAGCATGTGACCGTGTTTCGCTCCACTCAATATATCGCTCAGATGCATACGGACCAAGCTAACACTCCGCTCACTCTCACCGGTAAACCAAATCCCACTCAGATCCCGCTCCGCCATAAAATGTGTCTTTTAAGCCAAAATGTTTTCAGTTTATAATAAACTTCTTGAATAACTGTCTCAGTTTAAATAGTTGGCTGATAAAGAGCAGTTATGTTTCAGTCCGACATTCTATGACATTACAGCCCATATTTGTAGTATCTTTTTACTTAAAGAGTGTCTAAAATAACTGTTTATAATAACTGATAAAGTATATTTGATTTTCGTCATTGGATGAAAGTCAATTTTTTTCTGTGTTAAAGTGCTATAATTGTGTCCGCGGAGCATCTAGCAACCCAGAAAACATGAAAAACAAGATCCCAGTAAGTTTTTTTTGATGAGCCTTTCCCTGCAAGCATGTGAGAAATCGAGGCGTTCAGATTTCGCTGCTGTTGTGGGGTAAAAGCAGAATCTTTTTATGATATTACCTCTCCTTAATCTACACAATTCCACCCACGGCGCTGCCCCCATTGTTGTTTTCACAAGCGACAGCGGTCTAGGCCTACGATAGAATATATACGGTCCGCTTCGCTCACATGCTCTGATTAAGAACAACTTAAGCGTGTGCAAATGATGACAGAATTTTCATTTTTGGGTGATGTGTTCCTTTCATTTAAAATACTTATTTCATGAACAGAAAACCTGAAGTCTGATCCAATCTCTAGTGACTTTTTTATTGGATGTCTTTGTTGATGTAGTCAAATGTAAACTATTGAGTTATTGGAATAGACAGCTGACTTTGAGACTTCTAGTTCAATATTCCTATCAAATCCTCTTAAATCCCACTTTCTATTTATTAATGTTTAACCTGACATTTCAAGCATGGCTCCATTTACAAAATGGTGACTGTCCTCAGGTAACCTCGAATAAGCGTCATGAACAATCATGCACAGTGTAACAATTTATTTGCAACATGAAAACACAGACGTACATAAAAACACTTCTCACTAGCAAAATTAACCTCCGTTAAGAGCAAAATAGAGACATGAACGCACACATGAGCAAGCAGCTTTTTTCCATCTTTTTTTGGATTCCCTTCCAAATCCTGCTTCATTTACTATCCTGAAAAGGCATCGGGTTAGATGTTGTATGCGATTGCTGACTGCAGCTTGTCATCTTTGACGAAACCTCCCTCCAGACTTGTGACAGACGCACAGGCAGGTGTGTAATACATTCCCATTAGATGGATTGTGATAAGCAGTCGGACCCGGTATTAAACGTAACTGCATATCAAAATACAGTGGCTATAAAAAATATCAGATATTTTAATCGTTATTGTTTCACCAGCACATACATAAATAAATATCCTTTATATGGGTTATAAATCTCAATATAAAGTTGAAATACTAATATAGTTGAATTTAACTCCATGCCTCTTGATTCTAACGCTATATATGTGTAACTCTAATGTATAAATGTCACTCGTCATGACGCTATGTCAACTCAGAGGCTCCATCGCAGCGTGAGGAATTTAGCATTTAGCACTCTGGCCTTTGGTCGTGTTCCCAGGTTATCCGCTCCATCCGCTGCATGCTTTTGGACACTCTGAGTTCATATAGTCATGAGCTGTCACAAATGGCCGTGACTGATGTAACATCACTCTGGGCCAGCGTATTGGCTGCGTGTGAGGCCAGGGGTCACCGTGCTGAGCAGATACAGACCGCAGCTGGGACGGCCGTTACGCAGCTGTCTGAGCGAAGGCCGGGGAGCGTTGCCACCTTAGCTCGGCTGGCACTCATTCTTGCTGCAGGTGGCCTGCCGCTCGATACGCCAGGTGCCCTCCTCGTATGTGCAGTAGCAGATGGTGCATGCGTTGATCTTGACCTCTCGGCCGGCCGGGATCACAGCCATGTCCGCATAGCAGTTTGGCCCTGTGACAGACAGGGGAGGAACTGCATCAAACTGAGAAATAAAAACTGCATGGAAATGTGCCAACAAGTCCACAATCCCTGGCATTGAGTGGTCAATCTTATTTTAGAGCGGCGGTGACTCTTATAGATCAAGCTGAAATGATGTCAACTGACCTCATATAAGTTTTATGATGTTGTCACGTTATCAGTCAGTCAGAACACAATGCTGTACTCTACGTCAGTGTCAGCGCGCTCACTCTATCTTTCTCTTTTAAGCTTGAGGGACTTGACAGCTTTTCTTCCTAAACCGCAGAGGATGACGCGTCTCGGTCACAACTGTGCTGCGTGTTTCAAGTGAAAATGACACTGTCAAAATAGCAGAACTGCACTGTTCTGTGTCAAACCTTCTATAAACTCTGACCATATTGTGATCTTAGAGAGCTAATTGCTGAGCTTATGGTGAACCATAAACATTTATTAAGCCCCAAGTGCAGAGTCTGACTTTTAGTGTTCTAATCTATAAAGCTTTTACAATTGCATGCATTTTCAAATAGTAATACGTAAAATATGTAAGTCCTTTCCCAAAATGTAAAAAATGGATACATAACTTGAGTTTAAAACTTAACACATTCTATACAACTACTATTCCTAAAACCTTTGGTTACGAAAGCTGACAAAACAAACACAAAAAGGAGGCCTAAATACGGGTACTATAAGAAAATATGTGGTTTTATGAAGAATCGGCGCAGTTGGTAGGGCACATCTAATAGTTGACACAAAAAAGAAAATTCTGTCATCATTCACTCGACCTCAGATTGTTCCAGACCTGTTTGAATTTCTTTCGTCTGCTAAACACAATGGAAGATATTTGGAAGAAAGTCAGTAACCTAGCAGATCTCATCCCCCATTTACTGCCATAGTAGGGAAAAGAAATACTATGGGAGTCGATGGGGGATGAGATCTGTTCGGTTACTGACATTCTTCCGAATATCTTCCTTTTGGGAGAGTAAATGATGACAGAATTTAGATTTTTTGAACTATCAATTTAGCTGATTATTTAAGATACAAATGAAATAAAATCTAAAAACATCTTCGGTAAAAAAGTAGTGCTGTCAATTGATAAAAAAATAATCTGATTAATCACCCATTTTTTCTGTGATTAATCACGATTAATCGCACATAACATCAATGTTTTAAATATACTTTTACATTCTAATAATTTCACATTTAATCTCCAAATTAATGTAGAAACAACCGATTTATTTTACAGCATCCTTTTATGAATGAAATCCAACATTCTGATATTAGTACTGCAACTGATGCTCCTTTAAAAAAAGTTTCTTTTTTGCTTTATTTGAATATTAATTACAGCCATTCAACATTGAAGTACATGATAATTGAGAGCTTTCATGTATAACAAGTAGAAAATCGGAATAAAAGAGGAATTCCTCTTTTCTTTAGTTCTTTGATTAACATTAATGAAAGGAGTCACAGCAGTCACAGTTTAAGAATGTGGCCCCTTTAAAGGGATACTTCACCCAAAAATGAAAATTCTGTCATCATTTACTCACCTTCGAGTTGTTCCAAATCTGTTTAAATTTCTTTGTTCTGTTGAGCACAGAGAAGAATATTTGGAAGAATGCTTGTAACCAGACAGATTTTGTAGCCCATTGACTCCCATTGTAGGAAGGAAAATACAATGGTAGTCAAAAGTGCCTCAGAACGCTTTGTTGTCCTAAATTCTTCAAAATGTCTTCTCCTGTGTTACAACAGAACAAAATAAAGTCAATGGGGTGCAAAATCTGTCAGGTTATGAGCATTCTTCCAAATATCTTTCTCTGTGTTCACAGAACTCGGAGGTGAGTAAATGATGACAGAATTTTCTTTTTTGGGTGAAGTATCACTTTAAGAGCTGCCGCTCTGTGCAGATCTGACGGCCATTCCCATTTTCACAACTCTTTGCATTCATTTAGGATTATGTTGAAATCTGTTTTTACAAAATGGGCTTTCTGAGATAATATTGTGTGTTCTTGTTAATTCAAGATCAAAATAGAACTTAATACTGATGCGCTGTCTGACAGGAATAAAAGCCTTTACATGAATAGGAGCATGATATAACAGATGCTAAATTAAGTGTGTTAAATAATTTAACGCGTTAATCTGGAAAAAAAATATATTGCATGCATCAACGCGTTAACGTTGACAGCCCTAAAAAAAAGATAATGTGTGTCACACAAATCCATGAAGAGTTGATAATTCACTGGACCGTGCAGGTCTAAAATGACTCATCAAGAAAAAAATTGTCGTCTGAAGCTAAGAAAGAAAAGTAAATACTGAAAACGGACAGCAGAATAACGACAAGAGATAGGAGACTTGCTCTGAGCATTAAGTCATGTCTGGGGGATTTTAAGGATTTTTGATATAACACAAACTATCTTATGAGCTAGAAAAAGCAAACCAGTCAGAAAAGCCTGAGGGACTGTGGTGAGTTTGGTGAACATCCTGTAGATATTTTCAGTGCCAGTCAAGGGGATTTGGGGGATTTTGATTATCCACAATACAGTCCAATCAGTTTGAATAGATATAGCAACGGGACTGGAATTAATCTAATCCAGTTCATAAAATAACAAAGCCAATACAATTAATTAACAAATGGCTATGTTGTTGTTCAGAAATGCTATCATGGTGCATCTTTCACTTCACTTTCCCAAACAGATAAATTGTGCTTTTGTTTTCAGCCTCTAAAAAAAAAGAAACCGGGAGGACACATCTCTACATAAAACATACACGGGCCCATCAATCATCTAGAATATCTGTCCGGTGCTGTCAAAACGTCATTCAGATCATATTTATAAACATTTCAGAGAGAAAACGTAAGATCCCTTCCCATAAATATCATGACATGGTAGAAAAAGCAACTAGCACACCTAAGAGAGTGTGTATATCTAGCTGCAACCATCACTCCGGGATTTGATTTATTAATATACAAATCATTTGATTTTGATTATTTTTCACCCTAAAATTACATTTGTAAATGGTGATGTGCATATATCAGGGCTGTAACAGATTTTTAATACATAGTGGACAAAAAATTAGCTATAACCATAAATAATAGTATCGGTCAAATTTTTCATTTGTTTATTTTGTGTTTTTTGTAAATGAATTACACTCAAAACATGAGTGTAGTGAGACAGAGAGAGAGTTTGAAACCACTTTGGCCTTTAAGGCTTAACATGCGCTGAATTATTCACAAAATGATAATATGTCTAAAATAAACAGGGTATTGATATTCATGTTTTTTTTACATGATGATAATACCTGTATATTGTGACACATCGAAGATATATTCATAATGAAAGTTGAAGGACGAAGACATGGTCGAAGATTAACAGCTGCAGTACAAACAGAAAGGAAGCGAACTGCATAGAACAGTTGTACACATGCTGCATCTTTGGCAGCGGCGAGGAGTGTTTAATCACGTTGAGCAGACCCTTATCCTCACCGCGTATCAAAGCACTGCTGTAGAGGCTAAATTCAAGAGAGAGAACCATTAAAGACTTTGGTCCATTCAGAGATGAATTGCATTCCCTACGGAACAGCGGTAATTGAGATAAAAAGCAAATAGGAGAAAAAGCTGGGATCTTGAAAATGGCATGATCTTTTAAAGCTCATTAGAGCTCATGCTCTCTGAAACAGCCTGGACCAAAACTCACACTGAAATAGGTGAAATATTAGCCCAATCAGTGGCCTGCACAGACCTCTGCTAGGTCAGGGGCTGAAGAACCCAAAAAGGGCACTTAAAAATAAAGTACTATAACAAGTGTATTTGTACAGTGTCTAAACAGCTGCAGTAATGATTTATTAAATATACATTTTGAACCAAAATAGAGAGATAATAAATACTATATAATTGAAAATAAATATTGTGATCTTATATTTTACTGAACAAAAGAATCAACTTGAATTTGTGTTTAATTTTGTAAAAGGTGCCACAGAACTCATTGACACAATATGTTAAATTGTTCTCTAATATCTACATAGAAGGTACAGTATGTAGCTTTATTAAGTGCCAAAATGATCCAGAAACGGTTTAACATTTGGTTTAACATTTACAACCCCAGGATTTGCCCCTAGAATGAAGAGACTATTATCGCGCGTTAAAAAAATTGTCGCCGTTAATCTATTCTCAAAGTTGGGTTGGGAGCTGGGTCTATACTACGCAAGCTATGATGTCTTTCACCTTGATATTTAAGCGCGGATGTATACCAGCTTAACTGCATTGTACGGGGCGAGAACGAGATTTTTCAACTCGCGTGATTCGCGTCATTCGCGGAAGCAGAAGCCTCCTCATCATCTCATGACCAGGGCTTCATTCGCGTCCTTAGCGCAGCCTCATCATCTCATAACCAGGGCTTCATTCGCGCGATTCGCGCAGCAAGTAGGTCTATTGGCTCTTTGCATTAACACATAAATCACTCTCGCTTGACACGCCATTCGCGTTTGGTCTGAACACAACATAACGTTACTGTGAAATTACCGCATCAAACGTGACGTGCTAACATGGATGCAGCTATGAAGCCGCCGGGTTTGCTTCAGGGAATATTAATTTTTAAGAAGCTTCCCAATAGGAACATCGACAAGACTAACGTTGTTTGCACCTTGTGCAATGCGGAATTGGTTTAAAAAAAAAACACTTTCTCTCAACAGGTAGTGGTCTAACTTTAGTTGAAACCAGTAACTTTGTATTGAGATCTAATGTATTATGGCTCCTGTATGACATATCGCTTGTTGCTCCCTCACTCTTTGTAAGTCGCTTCGGATAAAAGCGTCTGCTAAATGACTAAATGTAAATGTACTGTAGGAGCTCTTCCAGTCTCAAGTACCACCTAAATGGAAATCATCCCTTAGCTAATGCGGAAGTAAACACAAGTTCATCTTATTGAACATAATTTAATTTTCATCACCAATTATCATAGTAGAACAGCTTTCTCAAGCAGTTTGTGATGCATTTTGGAAACAGTAGATGAGCCCCTGGTCTAATGCGCCACCTGGCTTGAGAAACCCGTTCTCAAAGACTTACTTTTAGTCATTATTTGGGTAGCACACATATTCTGAGTGCCTTCGGCAGAATTCAAATGAGCCATTTTAATCTAGATTAATCTAGATTAAAAAAATTAATCTATGCCCACCACTAATATTAATATTGAACTTTGCTCTGATTGGCTTTTTCACTGCGGCTGCTCGTAACAGTAGCTCACAGAGTAAACAGATCGCTGCTGTCAGGTGTGAAATGGAAGAAGTGGATAAGATCACTGCTTACTGCATGCTGTCGGGGTTCTAATGGCAATATAGGCGGAATTGCCCCCTTCTTAAATCAGTATCAAAATGGCTGAGTGAAGCCTGCTTGATATTGTCCTAGGTTCGAAAAACTATCCCTTTGACTTTCGTCACGCGACTCTCGCTGCTCTGTCCTTCAAATTCCATTGTAAACAAATATAAACAAGGCTTAAGGGGCATTAAACTTGTACGATACAGATCAGACACGTCACACTTTATAACTGTTCAGCTTGCGCTGTTTAAAGAAGACGATTAGCTTGCGCAGGCCCGCCTGACTTTATAACTGTATAAAGATGTGTGTCTGCACAGCTTGCGTTGTATAAAGAAGACGCGCATATGTTTATAACTCAGAAATTTGCACTGTACAGATGACCAGTGGTGTAAAGTAACGAATTACAAATACTCAAATTACTGTAATTGAGTAGTTTTCTTCAGGAAATGTACTTTTATAAGTTGTTTAAAAACAGTGTACTTTTACTAGAGTACATTTTTAGTGCTGTATCGGTACTTTTCTTTGCTATTTTTCCTCACATTTTCGTCGCTACTTTATATGTTTAATTTGATCGACGAAGGGGAATAATCAGTCCTGTCATGTGACCCCGTCCACTCAAATCGCGCATGGAAAACTTGCATTCATGGACGAGAACGAAAGTGTGCGGCAGGCAGGGCGGATTTCAAATGGTGGTTTTGCGCGCTTGAAAGTCACTGAGGGAAAGGGACACAATACGAAGGCTCGTCCGAGATATGGAGAAATTGAGTTCCTGTATCACTCCATTTGCCAAGTGTCATCCAAACGGCTATATCATGAAGTAAAATTGTCTCTACATCAAGTGCTCTGTCCTTTTAAGTGAGTATGGAGCATGTGCGATTGGAACGCATGTGAAGCAGTTTTTCAAACTGGGAATAACCAGTTGTAACGTTGTGCATTACCAGTTATAATGTTGTAAATAATGTTCAATTTCTTGCACGGATCGATCGATTCTCTTAAACAAGACGTCGTTGATAAATCGAAAGAAGCCACAGATGTTACTTTTATGTTGCCTGTATCTGTTCTTTGAACTTGTAAAGACATGAACCATGAAAAACCATGGACCACAACTCCAGGTAAAAATCATTATTGTTCTACCTAAGAAATAATGTCACATACAACTTGGATGGCTTGAGGTTGAGAATTTGATCAGCCAACTCCTCTACAGATATGACTCTTAATGCTAATCCAATGCAATTTAGGTTACAAATGTTTTGCAATTTTTGCTATGCAGTATTTTGGGCTCATATTTATTAATTTCTGCATTATGGGACCTAGTACACATGATTGAACAGTGTTGGAATTGCATGAATGGTTTTAGGTTTGTAGTGTTTGAGGCTCACGATATGTCACTTCCATGTACAGACCTCTTATTATTCATCTATGCCTTGGTAAATACAGTTTCCATTCTATGGCACCTTTAATATGTTATGGCTGTATTATATAGATGGAAGTGCTAACTGTCATGAAATCAAATATATTTAATGCTATTTACGGTAGAGAATTGACTCAGACGTTTAACTTGATGCATTTTCCCCATAACATGCAACTCAACAGCATTAAAAACTGTCAGAAATTAACCTTCCATTTTCCCCTAGAATTATTATGTCAACTCTCCAAAATTAATAGAATATGTACTGGTTTTAATTGAAACTATACTGGTGTCTACTGGTACACTATGTGATTCTATTGGTGGGGTGTTATCTGGCAGATTAATCCTATCTGAATAATGCCCTAAAACACACTACAGAAAGGAATTTTGAAATGATCTCCATGGAAAACTGTTTCATAGTGATATTTTAATGGAAACCATAAAAATGCACACGATGGTTTCTATTGTTTTTTTCAGCAGGGATGTTAACATTAAAGGCGAACTCAAAAATGAAAATCCTGCCATTTATAATCACCCTCAAGTAGTTTAACCTCCCCCAGAATGCAAATGAAGGTAGTTTTGGAAGCTTTCTGACTCCACCTTAAATATCAACGCAACCAAACTTCAAAGAACTGAAAGTGCATAAAAACATTGTAAAATTGTCCACGCGACTCTGGTGGTTCAGTATTAATTAATATAATGCGACGAGGATACTTTTTGTGCACAAAAAACAAAACTAAGGACTATATTCCAAAACTTCCTGATTTGAGTGTTAGTTTCCAGCGCACGTTCCCGAGAGCCACACGACAGTGCGTCGGGTGTCAGCGTCACTCGACACATGCTCCTGTGTTTTGCAATCTATGGAGGAGTCAAAAAACTTCCAAAACTACCTTAATTTGCGTTCTGTGGAAAAAAATTGTTGACTACTACACTGTTGTTTATGATGAACACAGTGACAATTGCGCACTTAAACTCATTTAGACGCCTCTGATTGGCTATGGCTCAACAGATGCGTATGTTACAGGTTGTAATACGTGCCAGCTCAAGCAGATCAACATGTAATGCTTTAAAGTACTTTTTCATTTATTTTCACACTTAGTTTCAATTGCGATAGTTAGTAACATTAATATATTAGTAATATAATGTTATATTTAGTTTTATTGAGCATGGGGCATTTCTTTCAAATTTTCTCATATATTTGGGGGCGTATATTTGTTCTTTGCCTCAACTATTCGATCTTCCGAAAACAACTTCCGATCTTGCCTGAAACTAATACTTAAAAAAGCACACTTTGACATTGAATTACCTTGAATTGATGGACCATAACCTACATGCTGCCACATTAGCTACAACAGTATGGCAAAGATATTTATTCTGTGCTACCTGCTGCTACTGTGAAGTAACTAGAGACCAGTGTTGCCAACTATTTTCAAAGGAAAGTAGCTAAAGCCTTCCCAAAAACTCACTAAACGTCGCCAGATGACGTCATGGGCTAATTTGCATATCAGTGATATCACGTAGTATCAGGCAAAGGAGGCAGGGGCTTGAGCCCCCTTGGCCCCTCCCGTGTGCACGCCACTGAGCCCACTAAGGCAGTTCTTTAGTACATATACATTATAAATGCCACTAAATTTACTTGCTTTGTGAAAAATGATGGCTGGGATGGATGGAAAAGGTATAGATAGATTTGTGAGGTTGGATTTTATTCTGAAAGTGCTGGTGGATGGGCGTATACTAAAATATTAATAACAGATTTCCACAATATTATAATTATAGTATTTGCATTGCAAGCACGTTAGTCTAAAAAAAATTTTATTTATGTTTTTTATCCCCCGTGACCCGAGGTAGTTCGGATAAGCGGTAGAAAATGGAATGGAATGGAATGGAATGTTTTTTATCTTCCCTTCCTCCCAATGTCTGCAATTAAAGTGATAGTTCACCCAAAAATAACACTTCTGTAATCATTTACTCACCCTCATGTCATTTTAAACCTGTATGACTTTCTTTTTTTTCTGAAAAACACAATAGAAGATATTTTGGGGGACAGTGCTGTTCGGTTACCACTTTCTCCAAATTTTTTCTTTTGTGTTCTGCAGAAGAAAGTCATACAGGTTTGAAATGACATGAGGGTGAGTAAATGATGACAGAATTTTTATTTTTGGGTGAACTATAATAGAAATTCGTCATTTATATAACGCTTTTCTGGTTACTCAAAGCGCTTTGCATAGAAGTGGGGAATCTCCTCAACCACCACCAATGTGCAGCATCCACCTGGATGATGCGACGGCTGCCATATTGCGCCCAACAAACGCCGCCTTATAGGAGGAGAAGATAGGAGAGTTACAAAGCCAATTAGTACATATGGGGATGATAAGGAGGCCTATCACTTTAATTCAGCTGTGAAAACTTTAAGTCTAAGGTGTTTTATTGTATTATACCATTAAAAAATATGACACTGAAGCTTAATATTCCCTATTGATTTACATGAATATATATTTCATATTTCATTTGCATATGAATTCATATTGGTGGTTCTATTTTAAATCTGCTTGCATACTAAATTGTGATTGATAGCAGAAAACAAGTTTCTCATGCAGATGTCATTTAAATGGAAACAAAGCCTATAACTCTTAACGAAATATACTAAGTCAATCCACACGGACTGCAAATCCTTGTCAGACAGGGTATTTGTTAAGCTTTCATGTAAGCATTGCTTTTAAATGTTAAAGACATCTGTTAAAACACTCTTCAGTTTGCTTTGCAAATCCTCTTCTCCTGCTTTGAGTTTGAATATCTCCTGGGCAAAAAGACTGAGAAAGAGCGCAGAGAGAGCTGGAGGTGCTGTGCATAGAAAATCACTGTCCTCTGCTTCTCCCCTTCAGTATCAAAGAGAATCAAGGCCCATTACAAACGGATAAAACCATCAGCGCAACAAATCCCCACTAACGCATTTCTCCAGAGGAAGAAAGAAATGCAAGAAGTGTTTAAGATGAGCTGGAGCCTGAAAGTGTTTTCTAGGGCCTCTCTTAAGCCCCCATGAATATTACGCCCCAATTGTCCTCTTGAAAAATGCGAGCGATCTCGCTTTCCCCCAGCAACATGGGACGCTGAAAATATTTAGCTCAACCTTGAAAGATTAGCAGCAACCCTGATGTCTGAGCTCTTTCTAAAATGGGCTTTCCCCCCACGTTGTCAAGGAGATGAGATGAGGTCAACAAAAAGAAGGTGAAGTAGGGAAAGCATCTATTTCGCTTTATATTGACCGCCTGAATGTGGAGAGCTGCTGCTGTTTTTAATTCAATCCTTCCCTAAGAGGTCCACTGCATCTTGGGAAACGGTCACATCGGTGCAGCATCCTTGAAAAAAAATCACTGGATTGCAAGTTTCTTATTTACTGACAGACCCCCGGTGAACGAATTGCACGGGCGTGATGACTGGAATTGAATGTTTTTCACGTTCTTTTTGAGTCGCAATGCTGCTGCCGCTCGCAGATGTTCTTTGATATTCATGAACAACTGCCTGGGGTGGATATTAGCAATAGCGCTCACTTTCATCTCCCCCCATGGCACTTCCTGAAGTGTCTCCCAGCGTACTCCATCAACAACAGGCCCAGGCGGCGCGCCGCACAGGAACATAATACTACATTCAGCAGCCAAGAAAGAGGTGCTTACCTCCGCTCTTCTCTAGCAACAAATAGAGATATCAGCCCTCATGACTGCTTTATAAGCCCTTTGTGTTTTTCACATATTAACACCCACTTAAAATTAATGAAACCGAGGCTAACAGCCTGAAATGTACCCTACAGTGTAAAAGGTGTAGGTGGTCTTGAGCCACGTTTACTGCGCCTGCCGGCTCCTGAGGCTGGCCGCCAATGAATAAGCATGAATGAATCAGCTCAATTACAGAACGTTTCAATAAGCCAACAAATTACACGCAGTTACATCCTTTGAATTGTGAGATTTCTATGACCTGAAACTGACGGGGGAGGCTTTTTGTACCCCTGCTGGGTATGGCGTGGTGAGCGTGAAGCGAGCATACGATAATGATTATGAGAGAAATGCTTGTCACCCATTAAGAAATCGATTCTCTTCGGCGCTGTCCCCATTCAGCGTCAAGTCTGCCAACGGAAATGAAGACGACAGCCCCACTTTCTTCTGCAGCTATTATCATTTCATCCCATAGACACCACATTTTTCTCAAAGGGGCCGGTCTTAGGGCTTTCATTCACAGAATGGCGGAGTCAATCAGATGGTAATTGCCTCTTAATGATGCCAATTAAATAATCATTCTGCTCCGGTTTATCAGGAACATCGATTGGAACGCTGATAAAGTTTCTGCGTCGAGTCCTCACACGTTGAAAGTTTGTGTGGCTCAGGTGATTATCAACAGTAGAGGATGAGTTAGAACCGGCTTTCACAGCCCTTACACAACCGGGACCTATCCAGAGATGCCAAGCCACTAAGCTTTGAAGTCTTACTTTGAGGAGCGCAAGTCTCAGGGGGTCAGAGCATCTGGCTGTTTCTCGCCTTGCATCTGCGCCGGAGTCTTTGTACCTCAGACACTTTCAGCAGAAGCCTCAGAGGTCTCACCCACCGTAGTTGCGTTTCAGCCCCCGCTCGACATGCACAAGCACAGCGAATGCAATCAGCCCATTGAAATGATTCTACCTATCTATACAAGTCAAAAAACAAAATTGCAGACATCCTGGCGAGCGCAATAGAGTCGAGCCGTGGTATTATGATGCGCTTTTGAATCACCAGGCAGCGGTAATCTTGTGAATTCTGCATCCCGCGACTTTATGAAATGGTCCCGCCTCTGTTCATTTGGATTCCGTTTCACTCCCAAACACCAAGCGAGATATTTTGATAAGGAAGTCTTGGCAGGATCTCGACAAATGGCAAGATGACTCATTGAAACATGTGTGCTCTTTAAAATAATTGGCCCACATCAGCCCTTTCCCCGCTGCAGAGTCAGAGATCCATTTACCAAGTCATCATTTCTGTTTTGCTGAAGGAGGCTGCGTGGCTGCGGGTGCCATATTAGATCAGGATCCAAGCGAACAAAAGAAGCAACAGTCTTGGACGTGCTGTCTGAAAGCATCTCAAACAGCTCTGTATAACCCACGCTGATTCAGAAAACTTCTGCCGAGACATTGTAATGTGTTCCAATCACAGAACACTCGCACACTAACCCGAGGTCACAGCTTTTCTTTCCTCTTCCCTCACAAAACACTCCTCTGGCCAAAAAGAGAACAAAAGCATGCACAAGGCAGCACTCTTCCAGAACAACATAGTGAGCTGCTTCGCTGCCAGCGGTCTACATAGGCAGCTGTCTTCTTTGGGAGGACTTTAACGGTCATGAACCCTCAGAAGTGATACTGATTTAGAACGCTCTACAACGACAGAAACTCAAGTAGTGTTCCTAAAACACGAGGCATGAGTCTCTCGATTTGAGAGTTTGACCTTAAAGGGATACTCCACCCGAAAATGAAAGTACTGTCCTGAATTACTACCCAAGTTGTGCCAAAAACTTTTTCTGGGATATTAAAATGGTAGTCAAAATGTTTCCTAGAACTGTTAGCTTTCCTAAATTCTTAAAAAGATCTAATTTCATGTTCAAAAGAACAAAAATGCTAAAATCATTTTCCTGCGATGGTCAATGATGTCCTAGAAATGTCAGTTGCTAACATTCATAAATATCTTTCTCTGTGATCATCAGTACAAAGACACTTATACAGATTTGGAACAACTTGAGGGAGAGTAAATGATGACAGAGTTTCATTTTTGGGTTGAGTTTCCCCTGAATACATTACTTAATACAAGTGATACTCTAATAAGGATAAACATATATTACAAAGACCGACGTAGTCAGACCTCCAAACGTCCGAACGCTTTATCAGATGCCAAAAGCAAAAAGCAAAAAACAAAGAATATGAATATACACCACAAAAACACTGGATTGTTTTCTCGACTTATTCAATGGGTTGAGTTAGTTGGTTAATGGGTCATTTTCTCAGTGTTGGGTAGTTGTGTAACTCAGTTTCTTGGGGATGGAGGATGGAGTGGTTTTCAGCAAGAACAAACTGTTTGATTTATTTGGAGAAACAAGTTTTGTAATTTTGTATCATTGTCTTTTTATCTATATTATTGGATTGCTGTATACACAAAAATGCAAGAGTATGCAAAATATGTCATTTTTACAATACTAGCTGTTAAAAGTAACATGGGGATTGTCAGCTTTGGTTTGCTAGTCTGTAAGGTAAAATAGTTTTTTTCTTCTTTTTGAACAAATCATGTATCCCATTTTTTCCAAGATCGATTTCAACAGAAATATGCGAGTTATTTACTATTATTGATCATGTTTCTGTTATTTAAAAGTTTATTGCATAATTTCAACATGTAAAACATGAATCGTAAACATGAATGATTGCTGCCTGCCGCTAGTGAAAGTCGTCACAAATAGTATGTTTTTTTTTTGCATTCAGAGTTTATCTTCTGTTTTTATCAAGTTTGGGGCCAACGTGGATAAATAGGGAGACTGAGATTGCTAAACTCTCATCAGAATAAAAAAAACCACTAAAACTGTCAGTAGGTTTCACAGATAGTTTTTTTTTATTAATTAGGAATTCATTCAACCAATTTGTTCACACAAAATTGCTGAATTCAACTAACTTGATTCAGTCAATAAGGAAGCACCGTGGTCTGTTGGTCAAAGACGTGAAACCGTTCAGCTGCTGGATTTGTGTGGAAATATTTGCTGGGAAAAATCGAAAATGAAACACACATGCTTAACAACTTGTTGTCTAATAAAATAAATATGACTTTGATGTTTTTTTCATAAGATTTTGGTGAAATCTCTTCAACCCTAATGGCTATGCTTCTACCCTAATATTAGCGCAATGTGATATAATGTGCTTTGTGTTGTAATGGTACAATTGCCCAGTTTCCAAGTCTAACCTTTTTCGTTACATCCCAAATTCCAGAACTCACATGTTAAGTCTTCATATTCAGTGTTTAAAAATTTGTGTTTGAGAAATAACTAACATTTCCTGCAAAATCCTTTTAAATCATTATAATAAGCTTACTGTGTGCATCGGGGTAAGGTAAACGGTTGTTGAGTCTCAAATGAATGAAGGCATGAACCTGGAAATAGAATTACTTATTTCACAACAAGCAGTTAGCACCCCAAAGGCTGCCTGACTTAGATGTAAAGCAACCAATCAAAGTTTGTTTTGTTTAACGTGAAAATGGGCCTACGTCTCTCAGGAAACCTGTAGAATTCAACCAAATGCCAACTTCAGTGTTTCCAATCTTGTGTGCCTTAGGCTGAGATTATATAGCACACAGAAATTTTAGATACTTTAATACATTTTTGATGAAATGTTTTGCACTGTACAATATTTCAGTATGAAAATATGTTTAGTATTAAACACCAACAATTCACTCATCTCCACCATCTTTAATCTATACTTTTACTTGCAATAGATTGCAAGGTTGCCTGTTTCAGAAAACAATACAAGCACTGGTGATTTATGATCCGGCTTAAACTAGTTACTTCAGGAGGCGTAATTAAAGCACCTACATTTCAAACAAACCACCACATCGGGAGGCTCAATGGGTTTATGAACGGAGCAAGAAAGTACAAGGAGACTTTTCATGTGAACAAAACAAAACGGCAACCAAATAACAGCTTTGAAAAGGCTTCCTCCTTTATATGCCAGCTGCTTTGAAAAGAGACCTTTACCTCTGCATTTGCAGCCAAACAGACTAAAAAACATTGTTTATGTGTGAAAGTTTAATAATTTGTGCCCCAGGGCCGTGGCAAGCAGCTGAAACACCTGCCTGTGCTAATCACCTCACCTCCTGGAAACAAGCAGAGAGCCTTGCGGGTTCATTAGTGCTATTGCTGTCTGAATAATGTATCTCGGCAACTATCTTAAACAAAAGCCTGCAGATAAATATAATCTCATTGGGCTTGCATTACCTCAGTAGCGGTAAACTGGCTATTACAGAACAATGAGATGGATGCACACGTAATGCATATAGTGAAGAGGTGAGATCTGGAGCTTCTTGCTGGCTTTCTGTGAATTTTGTCCGCTGCTGGTAATTGACTGCAGCGGAGAGAAGTCTCTGTGGTCATTTTTACAGAACCGATTCTAGCCTACCTCTCTAGCACCTGGGGGACACAGCAGGGGTTTGGTACTTCAGAGGATAACGGTTTGAAAGGAACAAGGGAGAGAAAGAGAGACAGAGGGATTGGACAGGGCAGATCCACTTACCGCTCTTGCACACTGGGCAGCACTGGTCGGGCTCATATTCTGGATCAACGCAATCTGTCTGTGGGCAAGCTGACACCGAACACAAAACCTCTCCGCTTGGCTCACAACGGCACTTCTCACACGAAGACACCTGGAAATGTATGCACATGCCATTCAGAAAACACTAAGACACTGTAGCTATATTGAGGATTTCTTCAACAAGACCCTTCATTCTTCCAAAGGCTGATTTTTTTGACACACCAAAACTAGTGTCACAAAATACTAGGTTATTTTTGACTCAGCGTTGGGTCATAAATGGTCAAATGGGTTATATTGAGCCAAACAGTTTTTATACATGATCCAACAATGGGTTACAACAACCCAGCATTTAGGCTTGAAACAACCAATTATAGGTTCATTTATAAGCCAATGTTTGGGTTCAACGTCTTTGGAACCAACACTGCGTTGAACATAACCCTGGACCTTTTTTGTATTGGGAATGCATTTGTTCTAGGTACTTTTGGGTTAAATGGGTAAAAACAGCAATTTGGGTTAAAACAAACCAGCATACACTCTTAAAAATAAAGGTGCTTAAAAGGTTCTTCACAACCATGCCATTGAATGGCCATCCTCATTAGGCGGACCCCGGGCCGAATCTGGACCTTTGCTTCTTTCCATTCGGACCGCGAGACAAAGCCTAATAAACCCTTTCAAACATTTGACTATTTCGGTTGTTTAAATTGAGCCCGTGTCTACACAACGGAGAATCACATCACATGCGCTCTCAGGAACATTTATGTTATTGATCTTTTGCCGCTATACCCTGTTATATCTTTATCTAGCGTCAAACGTGCTTCATTTTAACCCTTTCCGCTCCTTCTCTCCCGCCAAAGATGCGCAGTTTTAACAACAGTAGCAAAGCAGGTAAATGGACCCACAACAATTAACAAAATGCAGCAATTTTAAAGTATTTGTATCTTTCAGTCTGTTTGCTGTATGGCTTCAACCTTTCTGACAGATTTGTGAAATTGTATGAAGTATAAAGTTCTTATCTACTTTTATCATAAGCATTATTGATCAGCATGTAGACATTTGTGACCCTGTGAAAACCCAGGATAAAGACTCATAATCTCATTTTCGTTTCGTTTTAGTCAAACTTAGTCACATTTTCGTCATGCTGTATAATAGTTAAAATGGGTATTTTGCCAAAAAATTATAATCACTTGATTGTTGTTGTTTGAGAAATTTGTTTTTATATTTCATTATAATTATAGATATAGTAAAATAGATTTTACCAATAAGCAAAAATCAAAAGAATGTCAAATCATGTGCATTGACATCCAACTTCCTGATGCCTGCATGAGGTTTTGGGTAAGTTTTTATTTTTATAGCTACATTTTAGTCTCATACCTCTTTTAATGGCCTTACTTTTCGTCTTGTCTTTGTCCTGGGAAAATAGTCGTTGACGAATATTTTTTGTCATTATTTTCGTTAACAAAATGAACACTTTCATGGAGTAATGTGTTAAGTAAAAATTTTAAACAAAAAGACAGAAATATTTATTGTGCTTTCATGGCTGTGACACCGGGGCATTTACAGCACGAATGAACCAGGGGTTTTATACTGCTCAAGTTCATTGCATTAAATACCCTTGAGGGTAGCAATCCACAGTTTGGGAACCCAAACCTCTGATCTTAAGGTCCTTCAGTCGTACATCATGGACACTCTGCAGAGGTAAGGGATGTTTTTACACTTATCCTTACATAAGGATGGATAAGTGTACAGCATGTTGTATTTCTAACTCTCATTTTTACATTTTCTACTTAAAGTAATGCAATATATCGCGAATGTTTATCGTATCGAAATACATAGCAATATATTGTATCGTGACCCGTCTATCGTGATGTGTATCGTATCGGGAGGCACTTGCCAAATACAGCCCTAGAAAACAGTAAAAAGAGTTTTGCTGGGTTTTCACAAGCAGGTTCAAATTTTCTAATGAACAACGTTCTAATTGGGAAATTATTTAAAGATAGAAGTAGTTCTGTTATGAATGGCATGGAAAGGCTAATTAGGTAAGTAACTTTGTTTTCTGGTTATTATGAGAGCATTTTAATTGTTAAATTACATTTGTTGTCTGTATGTTGTCAGCAGCTTTTTTATTTACCCATATTAATTATCAGACTTGATAACTGGATGTCAAACAAACGGCCTAATAAAATATGATATCTCGTATATAAATATATCCATGTAGGCTAAATTGATAAAATATTTATTATATGTTTGGAAGAAAGAGAAAAAACTGGAGCTTATAATAATAATTAATGGCAGAATTTTCTTTTTGGGCCAGAGATACCCTTCAATGTGATGTGTAGGTGTTTCTTCACACCCTAAAAAATGCTTTGTTGGTTTTGACCTATTCTGGTTAAATATTGGACCAACACTGCTGGGTTAAAAATTACCCAATGCTGGTTAAGAGTAATGCAGCATTGGGTCATTTTAACCCAGCAGTGTTGGTCCAATATTTAACCAGAATGGTTAAAGTTCTTCAGAGATAAGCAAGAATCCACAGATATGTCATACAGATATACCTGAATCTATATATGATATATATCATATGATATAGGACTCGTTTTGCTCTACTGAGGATTTAATTGTTAAGTTTGCAGTCTGCATATGCATTAGGCCCCATGAGCTAAACCAATAAATCCAGTCCTGGACATTGCTGCTCTTTTTGAAAAGCCCTAATACTGACTGCAATAATAAATCTCACTGCTTGCCAGAGCTCAGGTGTTTTGAATAATGACTCCAATGATACAGGAAGAGAAGGAACCAATGGAAATTGAATCTAGAGATTAACTGCTGAACAAAAAAGGGGGAAACTATCCCTCTGGCTACACTATGGGCCTTGATACGCCGTTCAAAAAGAATCATTTCTGCACCTGCTGTCTGAAACTTGTTGAAACACAATTTTCACTAAAAGAGAAATTAGCGAAAAATCATATAAGGGCCCGACAGCAAAAGCTTTTTCCTCTAGCTCACATCTTACCATGTGTGAGATCTGTCACCATTACCTCCACATAATAATTGAACTCTTAACACATTTAGATCATAAAAACTTGAATAAAGCATTTTCCGATCTGAACCTTTGGAAGATTGATAGACGTAAAATGAAAAAATGTGCGTTCTTGAAAACTCATTTTTGGGATGTTGGAATCAATACATAATCAAGACATGATGCGCACACATTAGATTTCTTCTACTTGACAGAAGCCTCCATTGGACCAAAAAAATTCAATTCCACTACATAATGAAAAGAGAGATTCAACGAGTATAGGTCTGAACGCATTGATTACCCATCTTCAAGTATGCTTTCATAAAATAAAGGCCACTGTGGGGTAGAATACAGAGAATAAAAAGAATAAACTCAGTTCAAGATGGCATTTGCATAATGTAACATTAAATGCAGTCGTCTCACCTTAAACTCCTCCAAAGATGAGTATATCTTCCCTCTGAATTCACAGTAGTTTTTCTTTTCTTTGCACTGTGGACAACACTGGCTAGTGTCAACACGCAGGCAACGGGGGTGAAGTTTCGGACAATCAGGCTGGGCGCAAAAAGGACCTTCGTCGGTGCACAAGCAGGGACACGTAGATGGTCCCGGAGTAAATTTCTCCCCTATGGCGAACACAAAACCTGTCTCATCCATGCAGCCCTTGCCCCTGTAATCGGGGTACGCATACTCATCGATGGACTCGACAGATACGTTCGCCCCCTCCGTGGGAGTTTCTTCGGTCTGCTCGCCCCAGGCTTCTAAATTCTTTTTGGATACTCGTCTCATGGGACTTAAATTGGATCGGGTTCTAGCACTGGATTTGTTTCCCCCATTGATCCCTTCCAGTTCAAGATTACTAATCTCCTCCAGACGCTGCTTTGCACTGGGACTCAGCGCGCTCTCTTTGGACTGGGTCAAAACTCGCTCCAAACGCTCTTTTTCTCCGCCCTCTGGCACAGACACAATGGGGTTACCCCATGCGCTGGTGTACAAGAGCCAGTTGACAAAGATAAGTCCTGTTGTCATGGCAGCCGAGTGAAGCATCTCTCTCCTCTCCACCAGCATAAAATGATGGGACTTCACCTGAGCTCACATAACAATCCTCAAATCTCAGATGGAGTTCTCAGCAACAAAACCGTCGTCATATCTGTAAAACAGGCAGACTGCTTGGTTCAGCACCATGGACAGAGGCTGTAAAGTCAACCAAACTCACTTCTTTTATGGTTTACAACAGTTTAAAGATAATTTTATATCTTATTATATCGGTAAGGAACATTCTAGTGACAATATTTCTTCCAAATTCTAAATAAAAATATAGATTTTTGTTTGCATGTAATTTAAGAAATTTGAAACAATGCAAACTGACCAGAATGACAAAAAAGAAAACAAGTTTATATTCATATGTAAACAATAAAATACTGTTTCTCATGCGTGATTTTTTTCACAACTTTCATGCATCTTTGCATTTCTAAGTCTTCCACATTGCTGTTGGATGATGTTGTCACTCTGAGGTTTGGACTGGAATTACCACAATACATGCAGAAATGCTGATTAAAGCCTAAACTGGAATGGTATCTTTATTTTTTTCTACGACTGTATAGTTCCCAACATGTTGAAGATCTAAAAAGTACGTCCTAATCAGCATTTTCAGCTTTTTATCTTATTTGGCTTATTTAAAACCAAAGCAAACCCATTCACTTCCTTAAAAAAAATAGGGTGTCACATCAATAACTTCAAATCTCACTGGCTCTTGCACGTCTCATGACAGATTATCATGACAACTAGAGACAAGAGAACCAAAGAGTTTCTAAATGATCTCTCATATTTCATATTTTCATATGTTTTGAAATATTCTGATGACAATGTGTCAATATCAGTGTTGAATGATTCAGACAGTCCTGGGTTACATCAACAAGGGGTGTCTAAATTTATTGGACTTGTGCGAGAATAATAAGCTTTATAAACAATAGGTGTAAAACTGTTTTTGTTCTAAGTCTGATACTCACCCATTGGCAGTTGTTATTCTTAAGGAAAAAATCAAACAGGTTAAGGTATAGAAGTACTTAGGTGTAATGATAGATCATCAGTTATCTTGGAAAGATCTACTTTCTTCAATGTCTTAAGTCCTTTGAAATAAGACAGACCCTTCTGCTATTTTTAGACCTGTGATCATGAGTACATTGCAGTATTGTAATTCTACATGGTATAAAAGTTTATCTGTTACACTAAAAAGAAAATAGTTTGATCAAATAAAGATTTGCTCACGGATTGTTGGTCAGTCTGCGGCGAAGGTTTATGAATCACCCTATCAGAACAACTTGATAAGGCTAGCAAATAACATAGTCTCTCATTCTAACCATCTTCTACATAAGAAATTTGATTTATTACCATCAAATATGAGGTACAGAGTTCCAAGGTTCAACAAACTGATGTTTAAACACTTGTTTGTTTATCCTGCAATATTAGAGTTATCCAAACAAAAATCAAGGGTTTAGGATATGCGAAGGAAATATTGATGTTTGTGTGAAGGTTTGAATGTTACATGATGATATTTTGTTGTAAGGTGGTATGAAATTGTTTTGTGTACGTCAGATGTTTTCGATTTTTTTGAAAATATGGTATTGTCACGCAAGACAAATTTCAGACTGGTCTGTCAATAAAGTATTATATCATATATTATCATATCGTATTTCACTGAACATCATTTTTTAATTTAGAGCTTGTAGACTTTTGCTTCACTAAATAATCTTGAAATAGTAAAAATAAATTGTCACAAAAATAATTTCACTTTATAACACATTTATTGACCTAGTGGAGTCATTTTGATTTCTTTTTTGATAGATGCACTTTTTGAAGTTTTAACATTTTAGGAGATATTTCTCTTAAAGGGACAGTTCCTCCAAAAATGAAAATTCTGTCATCATTTACTCACCCTCAAGTTGTTCCAAACCTCTGTACATTTCTTTGTTCTGATGAACACAGAGAAAGATATTTGGAAGAATGTGGGCAGTTTTCAGTTCTGGGACATCAATCGCTGCTATAGTAGGAAAGATTAAAAGGGTAGTCAAAGGTCCCCCAGAACTGTTTACTTTCCTAAATTCTTCAAAATAATTTTGTGTTCAACAGAAAAAACATATTACAATATGTTTTCTACAATGGTAGTGAATGATGTCCAACAACTGAAAATTGCTTACAATCTTCCAAATATATTTGTGTTCAACAGAACAAAAAAATAAATACAGTTTTGGAACAACGTGAGGCTGAGTAAATGGTGTCAGAATTTTCATTTTTGGGTGAACTATACCTTTAACAAGACGTGAAGTCATATGCAGGATGGCATGAGGGTGGGTGAATTGAGAATTGTATTTTTGGGTAACTCCTCATTAATAACAAACAAGATATTTTCATTCAAATTGATGCAGTTATTGCAGATAACCACATTAACAGGCAACACAAAAATACTAGAAACTTTCATTTTGATCAGACATGCAACTTTCCCATCCTGGCAATGTGTGAAGGCTTGACTGCCTCGAGTGTAATCACACATAGCGACAGCAATCTCCCAGTCGCACCTCCACGCATCAATTTCCACGTGGTGGGGGGGCGGCTGGACACGAAAGTAAATTGGCTCAAGGGAACTTGAGTCACATGCACTTCAACGATGCATTCTCTGTCCAGCTAAACGCAATCAATTCGCTTCAATTGAATCTGTTAAATGGCACGAAGAGGTTAGTCGAGAAAAAGATACATGCGAGGCGAAAGAAGCTAAGGGGCAAATATGAAATGGTGCTCACAAATCAATTGCACTGTGAAGTTTATAAAGTCATACCAGTCCGGCGTCGCACATTTAATTATGAATATCAAGTCGTATAAAAGCGATGCATTTATTTCCACTTCTCCCGGCTCTCGAGCCTGTTGATGCGATTCACAGGTGTCTTTACACAGCAGCATCCACAACATCATCCTCGAAGCGTCACATCTTCATCCACACACAGGCACGCGCGTTTAACAACCACCGCGACAGAAAGTGCAACATCTCAGCTGTCAGATCACTTTGAGGACTGAGGCAATTATTTAGGGTTCATACGAGGCAGCTCGAGGACTGAAGGCGCGGATAATGTTGCGACACAAAGCAGAGGATACGTATCAATTCCTGCTGCACCTTAATATTTATATCACCTACATTAATCATGCATGAAAATGACTTTGCCATTATTTCATTATATCATACTTCGCCCGTCAATATCAATATGGCACGTTAAAGCGCATCGTTCACGCAGCGCACTGCACTCTAACTTTTACTTTACGATCGCATTTAAAGAAACGGAAAGACATGCCAACCATCCCATACCTGCATTCTATCTCTCGGTGTCGGTGATCTGTTAGTTGTCGGAGGCTCGACAGCGTTCATCAGTCCATGCACACTCCAGATAACCAAACAACTAAGCTCACTTAACAATGCTGAACGCTCCCATCACTCCCCACAGCATTCATCATGTACTGTGTTTGTGGTCAAATAGCGTCTCTTACGAGGGCGTCAGGGCTGCGAAAGTCTCCTCTGCGCTTTCTGGAGAAGTGAAAGAAAGACGAGAGAGGACCCCTCGGCTTCTGGTGACAAAAACATAACGTCACGTATTGAAGATTTTGATGAAAATAGCGCGTCACCTTTCTGGCCAGCAGATGGCACATTCCCGTGCTTTCCTTTGATAAACTCTCTCCATATATGATTAATCATTGGTTCAGGTTGTTGCTGCACAGCATATCCGTTTAAAAACCCTTTTTAAATGTGTTCAGAGCGTGCTTGTGTTCACAAGTAAGCTACAGTTTTGGCTTTGCTTCAGGCGGAGACTCTGAGGACAAGGGGAAATTTGAATGTGCAAATGCAAAATTGATGAAAAATGCACTTGGAGATTAAAGTTTTTCGCCAGGACTTGCAAGCTTGCATTGATTGCTTTAGGTGTGCTGTTTTTGGCGCTGTAACGGTGTGTGTGGTGGGGAACAGACGACATAGACACACACCAAATAGAGTCGTTTTCCCTTTGAGAACTGTTGGCTGGTCTCCACAATGTAGATGATCTCAGATTTTGCTGTGGTTATGGGGTCATTTATCACCACACACATTTAAAGTAAAGGTTCCAAAGGCGTTCTTCTCGAGCTGTGTGGCTTTATTAAAAATATTTTTTTTTGTCATGCAGTATTGTATGATCATCATCCTTATGTGAGGGGTCCCCATGTTAAAACTGTCTTCCCAGGTTTCACACTGAAAATGATATGTAATTTCATTCTTTTGTTCTTCTCACTGTTAAAATGGATTGATACTTCATTATTTATGTGTTGAGACAAAATTGTATAAACTTTTTTACAGTTTCCGTAACTGCGCCAACCTTGTTAAATCATTATTCATAACCACTTTTTGTTGAACTCAGTCTATACAAAGGTGAGAAAGATCAACACAATCTAATGGGAAATACGTAAATATGAGGTCGTTAATTTAAGATAATTCGTATGAATGCATGGCATCTCGTTCGTATAATTTCACTACGATTTACTTTCGCGGCAGTGACGTTGATGTTAGGGGCGGGGCTTCGGTTTTGCTTTTTTCTAGTAATCGAAGAATTCATATATTATAATAAGACACCTCAATAAATAGCTACGAATTCTCTAAAGAAATCTTTTTTTTTAAGAACCAAAGGCAAAATATGACATATGTTTATAGAAAGGCCAAATATTTAATTACTGCACAGTAGCACACTGTTACAAATCTGTTAAATGATGAAAAGTATTATTTTATCTTCACTTAAAACTTAAAGGTGCTCCACAATGCCATAGAAGAAAATGTTTGCCTGCACTGTTCCATTAAGAACATTTAGTATCAGCAGAGCCTGTCCCACTTACAGTTCTTATTCAGCACGAATAAGATTGTAAAGAAGTCAGAGTGCATGAAACACTGTTGCAGGTCTGATTTAATGGTGAAAAAAGTTTTAGAGAAATGGATATTTTATTAGCCTTTGACCTAAAACGTTCTTCGGAGAACAAAAAGTTATTCTATGGCATCACTGCATAGAACCCTTTCTACTTTTAAAAGTGTTCTCTCTATAGCCACTGTCGGTAAATATAGAGAGATAAAGAGTGTGCGTTTATGTTTGTTTGTGTGTGTCTGTGTGAGCAAGAGAGAGAGGAGGGGGGGGATGAAGGGGAGAGAGTTTGTGATGCTTTAGGCTACATTATTATGTCCTTTTAAAGAAATGCTCTTCATATCCAGCACAAGCCTGCTCTAATATAATTGATTATATTCAGGGGCGGTCGAAGCCATTTCGATCATCTTCTTTTGATGGGGTGAGAGGGGAAAATCATTAATTCAACACTAACAAAGAGGCAGACAGATATGTCCACAACACTACATTTCACAACAGAGCCCAGGCTGTTGGCACCCAGAACGATCCCCTCCATGCATTTCTCTTCCGACAACACATTTCCATGCCATTAAGAATTTATCCGGTTCAGCCACACTCGGAATCTGTATTTAGCATGCAGACATTATTAAGATGTTTGAGCAGACATGGTATAGTTCAAGTTCTTCTGACTCTGCAGAAAGTGTGAGAGTGTTTTTCTAAAAGTAGACGTTATTTTATCAATGTTGAATGGGGCCATCGCTCTTTAAGAACAGAACAAGGGCTCTACATGCGGTGAGTGACAGCGTGGTAATGGTTCACTCAGAGCACATGCATGATTGAGCAACCTGCGAGAAAACCTGTCCCAGCAGTACCTGTGAAAAGGTAGTTTCTCATCCGAGGGTTACTCACAGTTCATTCCATTTTTGCCAGCCCAACAAAGTTTGTTGTCTGGAACCAACTGTCTCCATTGACATTTCTGTTAGAGGGTAGAAAAACTTTTATTATTCATTTAGTCTGTTACCTAGGACAGAAAAATGTGTTAAACGACATTCTCAAAACATTAAGGAAACGTTAAAGCACCTATTATGATGCACTTATAGTGCCTGAAATTGCGAATGCTTGACAAAACATGCAATTCTATAAAGCCTTACCAGGTACATAATGGCTATTCTTAGGAAACTTTTGTGTGTACATGAATGCCACATACATCAAAGCCAGTGGCATTGATGTATTATTGTTAGTGTGCGCAATTTCCCGAATCCAATGGGAATGTTATGTTCTGGAGCGAAATTAGATGAATAGCATCCGGCTTGTCAAAATGTCTTCGGTGATGTACTGATGGCATTTCCAAACCAGCAGTTATCCATCAGAAGCAAATGACAGATAAGCAGGACAAAATAAGCTTGGTAAAACAAACCTGATTCCTCCACACAAATATGAATCATGTACGGTGCACGGCAACAAACTTCCCCATTGGGGCTGTGCAGATTTTACTTTAGCTTGCTTTAACCAAAATAACCCTGTTTTAAGCGCAGCATGTATTATTGAAAGACCCACAATATGCGTCTGCAGAACCATGAATACTTCTGTTGCTCTTACCTTGTACTTCAATCGCAACAGGTCAGCCGCTGTAATGCAAGGGTAATGCAGGACATTAGAAATATACAGTTTCATCAAGGCCTACTCATTTTCTTTGAATCCTTTTTCAGTTTTCAGAATCACTGGATGTAAAAAGAAATTGAGAACGCCTCCGTGTACTGATAAAAAGCTGTTTAATCTCTATTATATTTAATGTTAAAAATACATTTATTTATCATACATTAAAAGTAAAATGTGTACAGCAACTTCAAAAACCAATCTAAAACAAACACAAATACATCGTTGAATAGTTAAAAAAACATCTACGGCATTGTCTGTTCGAAATTAATATAAATTTCATTATAAAGCAGTCCATATCATGACTTTACTGTAATCCAGTCAGAGATTAAGGATAAACAGTGAGGGTTGCACTACACAGGCCTCAGACCTGCTATCAATGAGGTCAGCCTAGAAGGAAAACACATAGTCAGGTATAGAGTACAAGAACGGATCACATTATTGATAAACACCCTGCTGCATAGGAGGATCTACTGTGTGTTATGGAGTCATTTAACTTAAAGAAAATAACAGCAACCCATTTTATTGCATGTTGCTTTACATCAACACAAAGTGTCGAATGCTGTGCATTGAAGCTAACATCTCAACAAGCAGGTTTATGATCTTGATTTGCAATACGACTCTAAAGCCCTGTTCAGACAGCCAGCAACTTTGTTGCTGTATGTGACTTGTCTCTTGCAGTGAGATCGTTGGAAGGCGTTTCTAGCTTTGGCTGTGCCAGTAACAGTTAAAACAAACCCTCCAGTATCTGTCTAGAGACGGATGACGTGAGCTCCATTGCTTTGCACCTATTGGTAGTCGCTAACAAAGTCAAAAAGTTTAACAACTCCCAACTTTTTGTCGCTTGCCTCCCAGCACTGGACACGGCCACTTCCTGTCGCCAACAGTCACTGTCGCTTGTGTCGCCAGAAGTCACCGGCGCTCCATTGAAATGAATGAGATCGCTCTGCCGCTGCTATAGTCGCTGGCGGTCTGAACGGGGCGTGAAACCAATATTAGAAAATGAGTCTTCGCTATATTTCCAAGGGCATATGACAAAATTGATATGGGTGGGCCACCTCTTAATGGCAGGTAAATCGTTTTTAGTTTTGTTTAGTTTTGTTTAGATTCCCTTTTAACCAAACCCATGACAGTGTTTCCAGTAACCATTGATTTTGCATTTAAACTTTCCTTTGACTATTAAAGTAAATAATGATTTCAAAAATACATCTAGATTTTTTCAATGTACATCAGCGAGACCATTTCAAAATTTTTGTTTTTCTGAACTAGCTATTTATAGCTACTGTTTGTGTTTAGGTAAAATGATCATATTTGTTTCATTCTGTGAACTACTGCCGATATTTCTCCCAAATTTCAATTCAATGTTTCTTTTTTTTATTTAAACTGGAGAAACGGGTGAAAATAACAGAAAAGATGTTTTGTTTTTTTTAGACCTCAAATACTGCTAAGAAAACAAGTTCATATTCACTTTTAAGCAATACAGTTATATTTCTTCATGTTCATAAGAAAAGTTCAAAATATTTCTTTGTGATAACCCCAATTTGTATCAGTGTTCATGTGTCTTGTCATGCTGTCAGTCTTTTGCAGTGCTGTTGGATGACTTTGTCACTCCCGAGATTTGAGTTTGAAACACTACACTGAAATGACCACAATACATCTAGAAATGCTGATTAAATTAAAATTTGGAAAGTCTCTTCGATGGCTGTATATGTCTGTTTTAGTAACATGTTGCTTATGTGATGTAGTGTGAAAAACAGAATACCAATATCAGTATGAGAGGCACAGCATTACACTCTCTCCAAAATGACTCTGTTATTTTGATGCAATAACAAATACGGCAGCCGGTTCCAATCAGAACATCAAAAATCACCCAGATCAAAAGAAAAAAAATCACTCATACAGATACAAACATTCCCTGCGAGCCGCATAGTACCAATAAATCAAATTCTTGTTGGCTTCGCTTCTCGTAAAAAAAGGAGGCGTGTCAGACAAATTATACGGTGAGAGATGAATATCTCAAACACTCCCGAATGAAACGCAAAACAAAATGGAAGACGATATGGGAAGCGATCAATCTTGTCATGGGCTGGCTATTTGTTTGTAGAAAATTGTTTTTTTTTAAAGGGAGGGGAGGACACTTTTAATCTTCAGAAAATTCACGGATGGGTGACAAACAAATAGAACATCACTGATGAGATTAAAACCCTGCTCAGTACGGGGCAAACTTCTGGCGCTCTGATTTTTTTATGCTGGACGTGGTGGGGATCTTTGTGTTGTAGGGTGTGAGCCCGGGCGGGAGGCCTGAGGAGACGGCCGCGTGCATTGCCAGAAGAGGGAAGGTTTTCATGCCAAGCAGACTGGAGAGGGGCAGGGCATAGTGGGCACTGGACATGGAGGGAGGGGTGTGGATGTTAATAGCGGAAGGGGGGCCAGCCAGGACAGGCATGGACGAGGAGGACGCTGAAGCAGAGGGGTTGGACGGAGTGAAACCAAGACTGAGGTCGATAGGTGTGCCGGAGGAGGACGCAGCTGCATGGATGCTCAGTTTAGCCATCTCTAAACTGCAAACACACGGTCACATACACACCAACATAAGGAGTGACGTAATGGGATGTGGTTAATAGGGGGACACAGGAGGAGAGATTGACATGGGTGGGGGTGAGAAAAATAGAGAAAAGAAAAATCAGTATTGGGATGTTATGTGTTACAAGGAGGAATAATAATAAGGATATAACATGCCTGGATGAGAATTCATAAAATGTCAAATGGGTGAGATGAAACAGATTACATGTTCTATTTGACTGCTTTCTAATGCCTCCATAATGCAAATAAATTATTAATTAAAAAATATATCAGTTCTGTCACTTGTTGGAATCATCATAGTAGTCCAAGTAACCAATGCACTTTATGCTCTGTTTAAAGAGATAATGTACCCAAACATAAACATTATTTCATCATTTTTTCACCCTTATGTCATTTCAAACCTTTATGACTTTCTTCTGCAGAGTACAAAAGAAGATATTTTGAAGATAGTTGGTTACCAAAAAACATGCGCACCCATTGACTACCATTGTATGGACACAAAACCAAGGCATTTCTCAAAAATCTTCTTTTGAATTCCACAGAAAGTCTGACAGAGAACAGTTTTTTTATATTGAGAAATGTTTTACCTGGCACTGATGAGGTACTGGGCCACGCTGATGCTGACTGGCGAGCCTGTGATGGTGACGTGGCGTACAGCCGAACCGTCTATGGCCCCAGCAATCTTAATCTGGGCACCAGACATCTGGCGAATCTCATTGATCTTACTGCCCTGTCTGCCAATGATGCATCCTATGAGCTGTGAGACGCACAGACAGACGGGTAAGATGCAAACAACATCTGGACATTCAATGTCTAAGGCTAAGAACGAAAGTCTAGGACATGAAGTTACTGTATGTCATGCCTTGAACTTTACGAATGAGGTGGGTAATGAAAAACAAACACATACCCCATATGTATGTGGACACATATGAAAATGTATTCATGAAATTGCAGTGTGTGACAAAATATTAAACCAAATGGCATTTATTTGAATACAAGTGCACTTTTTATGGAAAAAATACTGTATTATGACAATAATACAATAAAATATAAATAAAAGAAGGGAAAAAACGGTTTAAACTGAAGACTCTTGGCAACATGAATTTACAAAAAACAACACATCTGCATCATGTATTAATCTTAGTTCAGAATAATTTACTAATACAAATTGAAGTTTAAATTATATCTGTTAATATTAGTTAATGCAGAGAGAACTAACATAAATAATTATATTTTGCCATTAACTAAAAAGTAACATTAACAAAGATTAATAAATGCTAACAAATTAGCATGCTAACTAATTGTTCCTTGTTTGTTCATGTTAGATCATCCATTTATTAATGTTAACAAACCTTATTGTAAAGTGTTTCTAAACTATTTTCAGTTGTCAAACTTTGCTTGTACACCTGTATGAGTAAAAAGTAATTCAAGAAAAGGTTCCTCGGTAAGAAAAGTGAATTATGTGAAAAGTTTAGCATCATTTCTTTGTAAATGTCACTTGCTTTGACATTTTGTTATTTCTAAGCATGGCCTGGGACTCCAAATATTTTTGAGACCACTGAACATCATAAGCAATAAAAAAGCTAAAAGCGGAAAATTGTATATATTACTTACATCATTAGGTACGGTCAACTCTTGAGAACTGGTCGCAAATGAAGCATCTAGACCTACACAGGAACATGGGAAGTTAAGGTTAAGATCTGCATTTGCAACATTTTCTCAACATGCAAACACTGCTTAAATAAATTCTGAATCTGACATTCAAATTCGAGAAAGTATAAAAGCATTAAGGCTGCTACAGTGGCTGAGTCATGAATGAATTTCTGATTAATTCATGTCTGCCTGAGATTGAAAAACACCCATAAAAGCATTTCCAAATAGCACACATTACCGGAAACATCTACCAGAGGCTGTCTCTTCAACTCCTTATTTCCATAGTAATAATTACGGGCTTACACTGACGGTGTGTGGACTCTTAGGTGTGTCATGATGAAAGTGGGCTGCTGTAAGAGTGGGCTTGAGGTTTGCTTAGGAAAATGTTATCGGTTTGAAAAGGTCTGGGGTATTGTGGAGGTACGGATTGACATTAAGGGAGAAGAAATGTTAAACAAATGAAAGCAGGACGAGGCAGTAGACCTGCCAAAGTTGACATGCGAGGTGAGGGATGACACATATGCATCACATCATGATGCTGTTGTTATGGGGACATGACATTATTAGAGATTTTTATCACAGTTGAGCGGTAGCCGGTTCTGAGCATAAACTAACTTGACCCAAGGGGGTGTGACAGATGGGGAGGAAGCTATCCATTAGTATTTCTAAAATCAAAATGCCAGCTGCGCAACTTTGTGATCTAATACCAAGTGATGAAATAAACTAAAGGTGAAAATCCTACATGGCACAAGAATGGAAACAATCCCTTCACTTTCCTGACCTGACACGTAAAAACCAGCAGACAAGGACAAATATGGGTTTGTTTACATGACAAGAATGCAATTAAAATAGAGAATTTCATTTTTAAAGCGTTTCATGTAGGCTACATTTTCATAGTATTTTTGTCTTGTTTTTCAATACAGATGTCTAACATTGTGTCTACACTGGACGCGACCGGCATCCAGTGTGGACAAAATGTAAAATTTGAATGGGTTCTAATGCGTTTTGTTGTCTTTTCTAGAAAGTTATCAAATTTGTAAAAGACAGAACAACAATACAGAAATATATATGTTTGCAGTGTACAGGCAATATTGTATATTTTGTATCCCTGTCAGAAGTTTGTAAAGAAACACTTATATATGCGCATGACAAAACTCAATTTCTTGCTTTCCTCAAAAAAAAATCATTCATTTGCACAGCATTTCCTTTTCTGTTTTTGCAGTAACAACATCTACTAGCAGGTGTTAACTGGGTCATGCTAACCAGACGAATGCTGACCCCATGACTGCCCTCATCAGGACCGTTTAGTGCACGGCCGCTTCAGCATAACGTTGGCTTTCTGACACATACAATATGATGATTTTTTTGCCTTACCACAATATGGCCTCCCCCTCACTTTCTTCAGAGTGGAAAAGTAGAATATGTTGTGGTGAAGGCATGAGGCGGACGAGTGGAGAGGGATAGAGACAGATCGAAAAAGAGAAAGACAGACAGAGAGAGACAGACAGACAAAGGGAGAGACAGACTTCCCTTGGGGAGCTCTGGGTACGTACCAGGGAAGGTGGGGTTGCTCTGCCCAAGGGAGGTAAAGGGGATATGCTGCATAGCCAACTGGTGAAGCTTGGTCAACTGCGGGGGCAGGAAGGGAGGTTAGAGCTAGCCAATCAAAATGGAATTATTTCAGAGGAAACTCACATCTACAGACAGAACAGCACCCATATGAAATCTCAAAATTAGATCAGTTATCGGCTTTCATCTGCCGTCCATTTCTCCCAAATAAAGAGATATGAAAACGAGATATTGTCACTGTCGGGAGAAAACTTTCAGGATTTTTATGTTTGTTTGTGAGTTTTGAAAATATTTAACCGATGAAACGTGTTAAAAAGAGCTTGTCAACTTGTCAAGTGTTTTGTTAGTTTCATTTCGACGCAGTTCTCATTTTCCCGTCCTTTTTTAAATAGCAAATGCATTTGCACTCATTTGTGTGCCCATGGTCTAAAAAAGAGGTGTTTTCAAGCGCATTGTTGGCGCGTTGCTATTTTGAGGAACTGAAAATAGACTCTGCCATAGACCAACACAAACCTTTGGCCTGTTTCACGAAGCTGGATTCGTTTTTTAACCAGGTAAGTTTGCGTTTAGTTTGAGCATACTCCGAGTTTTTCGGCTCATGAAGGTGGATTGATTTTGACGGGGGTTCATCAACTTCATAACTTAGGCTACATGGCTAACCTTCTCTGGAGCAGGTTTTACTCTGGGTTAGTTATCGCAAACTAAAACTGGACCAATCAGCTCTGAGAAAAGTGACGTATATCTGACGTATCCCGCACTGCAAATTAAAAAGAAGTTTAAAGTTATCAGATGTTAGAGGGAATATCTTTTGCTGCTAAGTGTTTAGCGAGCGCAACTGGCTCTTAAAGGTAATGAGAGATGAGAGATGAGAGTAATTGGTCTACTGCACATTATAGCTAAAAAACACCCATTACTCAATAAGAGAATGGGGACAACCCGTTTAGACGTTGTGCCCGATCGGGCCGACCGTTTTCCCGTCGTATAACTAGCAAAAGTGGATTCCAACACGCCCTGAGTGCACCTGCGCCATGCGCTCTAGACCAGGTGCTTAGATCGTTAAAATAGGGCCGAAGGTTTCCTCCCGACAGCGACGATATGCATTTACTGAAGAAAAACACCAGTGCTTGCAATGCACTACAATATTGATGTTGATAGGTTCAAGCAGCCCAGATTAAAGACGTGTCTTTGACTTAAATGCTCCATTAGAGCTCAGAACCAAAACGTACCATGACATTGCATTTGCAGTGTTAATGTGGAGACAGATACTAGAAAGAAAAGACCAATTGAGTATGCAAATAAATGTGAGAAATTCAGTATGCAAATATCATGCGGCTTTGAATGACATTTTAATATTTCGTGTGATTTATTAAAAATTATAAAGTCTGCAGGAATTAAATATGGATAGCGCGCCACGCCTGAAATTATTTACAAAGTAAAAGAATGGAGTCTGCATGGAAATCAGGTCAGCCTAAATTAATCGCAGAAGTTTAACAAACCCTACGCAGGATGTATGAGGAATATCAATACAGTGCCGCCATGCAAGCACTCTCATTATAGCATTCACATGTGGGTGACTCCGAAAAAAACACTTATTGACTTATGTCTCATTCAGATATATGAAACAACAAAGGAGGTACTGATGTTAGTGACGACATTATTAGGACAAAAAAAGAATAAAGGACATCTTCGCTCAACCTTATTTGAAAGAAGTTGCTAAGTTAGTGGACATCTCAGGACAGGAATATTGGCTCAGAGGTGTGTGAGGAACGCTGTGGGAGAGTTGTGTTGTGTACGGGATAGGATGTGGTCGGGTGCTGCTGTGGTGTTATGTGTGCTGAGAATAGTGTGTTGATCAGGCACTGGAACTGAGACTCACGTCTTGTGGCGGAATGGCAAACTGTCCAGGAATAGTAAAGGCCTGCGGGAGAAGAGAAGTGTGTTGAGGTTAACTGGAATCATGAAAGTAACAACAGCTACCAGCTTATTTGGGATACACAAGATGGGTTTGTCATGAACATTAAAATGTCACGTGTAATGTTTTCTTAATGTAACCACAAGGGGGCATTACATGAACATTTCATGCTACAATGCTAAGTTTTTTAAAGAAATAGTAGGCTAGAAATGATTAAACCCAGAAATTATTCATACGACCTGGAATGTATTGCAAGTATAATCGAATGACTTTATTTGAAATTCAATAATGACATTAATATTTCAGTTTCTTCAAAGGGATAGTTCACCCAAAAATGAAAATTCTGTCATCATTTACTCACCTTCGAGATGTTCCACATCTGTATAAATTTCTTTGTCCTGATGAACAGAGAGAAAGATATTTGGAAGAATGCTTATAACCAGACACATTTTGCCCCCCCTTTTTGTGTTCAAGAGTGAAAAAAAATCATAAATTATTTTCTTCCTACTATGGTAGTCAATCCTGGTAGCAAAATATGTCTGGTTATGAGCATTCTTCCAAATATCTTTCTCTGTGTTCATCAGGACAAAAACATTTATACAGATGTGGAACAACTCAAAGGTGAGTGAATGATGAATTTTCATTTTTGGGTGAAGTATCACTTTAAATGGGCAATTCCATGCAAATGTCAAACTACCATACGGATAGGTCAGAACCATCAGATGTTAATATTCGGTGGTTTAAATACCCATGTGAAGTTCTCTGTACGTTAAAGCATTTTATGCTTGTTTTTAAAGCATAATTTTCCAATTTTACTGATGAGGGAATTGTCATATTCATAACAGCCCATATTCCTCATAAATGGGCACATTAAAATGATAGTGATATAATATAAAAAATATAATAACTATTTTGTCTTCTACGAAGGGACATCCCTTCTCTGTGTGTTGGGTATAATTGCTTCTTTTTGGATATTTTAATTCTAAGAAATCCTACAAAGTATGCTGTCTCTCAAAAACCAGTGTCCTTTTTTGTCACATGCATAACGCACAAATTTATCGCTCTTTAAAATAGAAAACTTGTGTATATTTTTCTGATGTCTGTCATCAAGGGTTTAGTAATATATAAACAGATAGTTCAGGATATTGGTCATAAATATAGATGATTCAAGAATTTATAGTTTTGACTTAAAATGTCACATCCACAGCACTGTAGTTGCCCAAATCTGTTCTTCAGAAGAGTTGACATATATTTCTCCTGTTGTGTCAAAATATTTTTGAGAGGTAAACTATTTCTTTATGAGTTAAATAGCATATTATGACCAGTTAAGCTCAAAGCTGACATCATTTTGCATTATACAAGCAACCAGCCTTTGGAGTATTCCATTAACCTCAGTCAAATTAAAGGTCATGATCACTCAAATGTACTAGCAGCCCTTTGGACACCATAGTGGAGATATGTCATAGATGAAGGGTCAACGCTTAAATTACGTCACCCAATGAGCAAATGAATAATTCATGACTCATTCCCAAAAGTAGATCATAAAAAACAGAATCGAACAGAGAATCGAAGGAAGAATACCACATCTAAGTTAGTAATTTAAACACGACTGAGCTGCTTGTTTAGAAGCATTTGAGATGGTTCAATAGCCTCATTGGTGACTATTACAGATTGGATCTGTGGGTGGGATTTATTCTGCCGGTGTAATCACGTACGCATCTAAACTCAGAGATCTTCATTGGGACTGCAGGGAACTGGAGTCATTAATGCTTGTGACGAGTTTTTCGATCGCATGGCTTGCTCTGTTGCATAAAGAAATGGATGCAGTAACTTACCGGCGCAGGATGCTGCTGCGTCAACACTGTGTGGTTGCCTCCTGCAGTGGGTTTGGGTCGATATGGTATTGTGCCCCCTTTAGGTGGTGACTGAAAAAGTGGGTCAAACATAGCAAAATGTTTTCTAAAACAACCAATACAAATTTGTTAAAAGTGTCTTGTGGTAACAGACACGCTCGGTTACTATAATGCTATACATATAGATTATCTACGATATATTCATTTGTGCATCTAATGCAAAATTAGTAACCATCCTCCCATTTATGGAAAGGCTAATTCAATCCAGTGGATCACTTATAAAAACAAAGGCATTCAAGGTTGGATGCTGAGAAGTAATGAAGCAAACGGGAACATTAAACATGTGCATGCGTTGCAGCTGAATGCAAATGAAGCTTCAAGGTGAAAAGACCAGAAAAATATTCCACATCTGAAAAAAAACTGTTACGCACAAGGGAAATCTTACGTAATCGCACAGATTTCCAATTAAAAAAGGAAAGACGCACTTCCATTCGCTCACCTCCAGCATGACGGTGCAGATATGTTTCACACATTGAGTGATGGCGTGGGGGGTGCCTGAGATGGTCACAGCTCTCTCGGTGGAGTCAGGCAGCAAGTCTCCTGCTACTTGCACCTGAGCACCTGTGCTCTATAACACACAGTAATTGTGTTAGTCAACACATGCTGGATGATTACAACAATCTGCAAATCATGTCAGTCTCTTTTGTCCTTTACAGTAGAAACAGTAAACGTAAATATCTCTTTAAAAAAACCTTAAGTGGGTATTTTTGTTACACTGTGTAATATTCTCGTTCCACATATTTCAAATATTTTTCAGATTGACAACCTATTTGATGACGTCAGCTTTAAGGGTCTGAACAGGTATAGGTGCATTATGAAAGCTGCAGTTTGGTTAAAAATAAACAAAAATCAGTTACAGAGCGGTTCATTAAAACAACGATTTAATCTTATCCTGATTCACAACGGTAAACTCATAATAAGGATTTAGAAATTGAGCTGTTTGGTACACTTAATGAGAAATGTCAGATTGATGTCGTTCTACATTCAATCATTAAAGGTAAAGTTACCCAAAAATAAAATTCTGTCATTTATTTATCTCATGTCATTCAAAACCTGTATAGGACTCTTTTTCCTGTGGAACACAAAAGAAGATATTTTGAGAAATGTTTCAGTGGTTTTGTGTTCGTGCAATGTAGGTCAATGGTGCCCAGTGTTGTTTGGTTACCAACATTCTTCAAAATACCTTCTTTTGTGTTCTGCAGAAGTAAGAACGTCATACATGTTTGAAATAAAAGGAGGGTGTGGGTAATTGATAAGAGAAGTTTCAATTTTGGGTGAACTATCCCTTGATGGCCTTACTTATAGTCTCCACACAATACACTGAGATAAGAGAAAGCTCTATTTACTTGAATTACTCCTTAAATATTTATTTATGTCCTTTAAAGCAACTTTAAAAAGTATGTCATATACTGTAGTGCTGTTTGATATTATTGCTATTCTTATGTCTAGATTTGACATTGTTATGGTCTGGCCAGTTATTTAGGTCAATCTATTTAGATACTGAATGTAAATGTGAGCCTATTTAAGCTTTGTTGGGCCGTCCTGTTCTAGACATTCAAAGCGACTGGGAATAAAAGCAGCCAGTTCACTCCGCACAAGCAGCCCTCGGCTCAGAGAGGACAGCTATATTTATTCAATGAGAGCCACCGGCAGAATAAAAAGCAGACCCTTCAAGCCAAAGCCACGGTCCTCGTGTCAATTTCAACACCCAAAATTAAAACAAATGGTGATGCTTGTGAGCTGAATTGCTCTCTGTCAACGAAATCCATGACTAAAATGTTTGAGGTTTGAGGAAAAATTGAAAGAGTTTGGCAGTTTGAAATTAAAGCTCGGGGGCACCGGGGTCTCACAACATACAGATTGAACGGAAATCACAACCCGCAGTGGCTCCAAGCGCTCGCAAATAAAAAGTTTGGTGATGAGTGCCATCAATCATAGTGATGCTAAGCATTTCTGCCCGCTGCTGAGACAAAGGAAACTAATTGTTTAACGGTTCCTTCTGCGTATCATCCGGAATCACTGTGACCTGCATTACAAACCCTTTGCATTCTGACTGGTGATTAAATTCATATCTACCTCTCTGATCTCTTTGATCTTGGATCCTCCTTTGCCGATGAGCGAGCCGCACTGACTGGCAGGGAAGACAAGGCGCAGTGTGACAGGAGGTCTGCTTGTCACCGTGCTGTTTATCATGGAGGCCAAGATATCCTGATAGAGAGAAGAAATGCATATGTATGGCAGAGCAGCTCACTTCAGCTCGCATTATTGTCTTTATTTGTAAAAAGAATTGCAAACTTGCGTGAATATTATATTTTATAGGAACACAAACATGATGGAGCTGGGATCAAAAAATGTCAGACAGATGTTTGCTCTGTGTACGTTCTGACCCGGCAGGCCACTTGTGTAACTTTTTCTTTTTGTGTCTGGTTTCATTAAAGTGTTGGGGTGCAAGTATGATGTTTATTTGACTCTTTGAAAATAAAAGTACAAATAATATATGAATAAATTGATTTTTGGTAATGTTATAATGGTATGCCATATGGGACCGGGGCCACTGAGCATGCCAATGGTTTGGGTAGTCGTGGTTAGAGAGTCGGACTCGTGACCAGAAGGTTGCCGGTTCGATTCTCAGGGCCGGCGCGTAACGACTGTGGTGCCTTTGAGCTGCAGTGATAGCTGCCCACTGCTTCTGCCAGATGACCTTGTAACAATGTAACACACACCCAGGCCTGATCAACCTGCGGTGGGCCTCCCTTGACTGAGGATGTCTTGTGATAAAGGGCCGAAACACCCAATGAGGATGAGGTGCACACCTGACAATGTGTCCCATTGATCGGAACCATACGAAGGGCATTATCAGCATCACCTCACCAAAACTTTTTTTTACTCAGGATAATGTGATGAAACTGGGACACACAACTCATGAGATGTCTCTCTGATAATGGCAAGGAAAGGTAAGCATGCTATGTATTTCTATAATCATTTATCCCCAAACACTGAGGATGTCTACCAGTGAAACCTCAGACCTCTATTCATATTCTTGGCTGCATAAGGCATGGGAAATATACTTTTGGGCAATTCAACTGTGCTGAAATAGTGGGATTATAACAACCAGTCCTATTAAGCAAATCTATTGCATTTATAGACATTTACAGTTTGTGGAATTATTATGTTACTATGCAGAATTGCACAGACCTCCTCAAATTTCTCAGCGATCATGGCGAATGCTTTGAAGATCACCTCAGCAGGGCCAGTGATGGTCACGATGCGCTCTGGACTGGAACCATCCGATATATTAATACGGGCTCCACTCTGTAATCATGTTTTTAAAGGAAGTACAGTTGAGCGCTGCAAGTCAATTTCATTCATCAATCTTACCTCAGTGTGCATATCTGGATCCTTTCCCAATTAAATACTGCTTAACTTATCATGCAGAGAAAATCTAATAAGCTTGCTGGAACTGAAATTTATTCCAGGTGTTTCTTTAATGTTTAATATACAAAAGTGTGATAGGCTTAATGAGGTAATCACTTTTACATTCTGCAGTCATGATTCGAAAAACATTCATATCAACATTCATATCAAAGTGTGGAAAAACATCAATTTATGGAATGCTTTTTCTATATTCATTAAATCGAGTCAAGTTAGTCACTTGATTTGTAGTTACCTCATCTCTCATTTTTTTGACCGTCTCTCCTTTCTACAACCAAAGAAGAACAAACTCGTTTCAAAATGCAAAAAACACCCAACAATATGATGTATATAAACATTGACTTCAAAATTAAATAAAAGATTTAAGCAAGACTCAAGTGTTACTGTAAGGGCCATATAGATACAATGGTTGAGAGGAGAGATGCACAGATACTTTATTTCTCCACCGATACTTAAAGCCGATTATTCAAAGTGATATCTGCCGATACCGATTCTGACAATTAAATAAATATTTCGGAACTTTCTGAATAGTTGTAATTCATACAATGCCTATTAATATTGAACATCAAACTGGTGATGTTTCTTAACATTTTTTATGTACAGAGCACAAATTTGTTATATTTTTCTGTTCTCTGTTGATTGACAGGACATGTTGGCCCTGATCATCGGATGGTTTTAAACTATCGGCTGAAAGTGTGAAAATTGCTTTTATCGTCCGATACAACTTGGCAGTTTACCTTAAATTACTTTTATTGTATTATCAGAATAATACTGAAATGTTTACCTTCCCAATGATACTTCCTACTTCCTAGAAACACAAAAATAAACACACAAGACACAAATCTGTTAGTCTGTGTAATCGTAAATTGTCTGCATATGACCAACCGCTGAATCATGATATTTTGTTGTCTATTCGGGCTTTAACATTCTGCAGGATATCAGTGTATGGCTATATTTAAGATTAATGTCAAGAGATTTTTTTCTGAAATATTTATCAAAAATTTTCTGCGACTGTTTATGTAAACAAAAACATAAAACAATCCACATATCAATTACCCATAATCTGATATTATCAAATAAATGTTTTTCTTATTTCCTATATACTGTTTGACCCGCTTACGCAACACGAGGCTGAAAACAAAACAAGCAAAAGCTCTGTAAGTGGCTGTGATGTGTCTTACTTTCCCATGCATTAACAGGCGGATGGTGAGGGTGACATTTAACCCTCCCTCTGATACTCCGCCTTCCTTCTCATTCATATTCATTCCTCTCTTGGGCCCAGAAGCTTCAAATCGACTGTCTCTGTGCGCACAAATAGACAAATTTACAGTTCAGTCAAAGCGGCTTAAAATTCAATGATGAATTCCAGCGAAAAATAGCACACATAATTCCACGAGCTTCACAATTGAATTTCCTCCCTATTACCTCCCTCAAGCGTAAGCATAAGTCGTTCACTCATTTTTGTAACCTGTTGTTATTCTCTAACATTAGTCTGGGTGTAATTTCCCTCTGGTGTAGAAGTGTGTGAAAGTGCGAGCTCAATGGTTTTCTATGTTTTTCTAGTAATTTTGCATGTTTTTTTTGTAATTGACTGGTGTTTGACTCTATTTAAAAAACAGACAGAAAAAACTAACAAGAAAATAACAAAAATCCTGTAAAATTACATATTAGTCCTGGGTTTTCTTTCCTTGTTTTCTTGTTGTTGTAAATTTGTAGTCTTTTTCTGTAATTTGATGGTTTTTGATCTTGTTTCCCAAATTTGTGAAAATCTTTTAATAAAATTTCATAATATTTGTTTCTTGAACAATATCCATGAAAAATCTGTAATAAAAAATGTTTACAGTTTAGCATCTCTTGAATAATCCTGCTTTAATACAATCTGAGTGACAGTGTTCGATACGGCTAAACAGGAGCCTGTTGTTGCTTTCTGGGACTCTGGGTCAAGTGACATCTGTGTGACCATGTCTAAAAAGGCCTATTAATCTATCATCTGAACACAATGTTGTGTGTGTCCACAATCCTCTCCGCTTCTTATTGGTGAGCATGTTTAGAACAGAGATTACCACTCGAATCCATTATAAACCAGAATATTTGTGACTCGTGAAGTAAAATATCCTTGAAATGTTCATTTTAAATGAATTGTCGGGTGGTTGCAGATTTTGCGTCAGGAGCCCTACCTCATATTTTTCTAATGATGCCCTGCAGCTCAAAGAAATGAATACATTCATGCATTTTCTATTTAAGTGGGCGTATGGACAGATTTAGTCTTATTGAGTCGCAATGCTTTCATTCGCTAGTGCTCTTTAAAAAGTGCTTTTGCAATGTTCAGAGACTTACATAAGCTTTTAAATGCAACGCGGTCCCTCTTGACATGACACTCCAGCAGAAAATGAACTTGCTAAAGAGCTGCAAGCACTGTATTATCTAGGTTAAAAAGCACAACAAACGTGATGTTTAATTAGTTTAATACTTCTTTTCAATATCAAAGACAATAATTGGGTCATTCGATGAATTACGGTTGTGTAAGTGCTCTCAGAGCCATTTCGCCGTTTAAAAGACATCGCATTCAATTTGCAATCATGAAGGAAACTCTTAATGTGGCAGTTATTAAATTAACTGCGGGGGTTGATATTTATAAAAATAACATGTTAAATGTAATAATAAAGCAATGCGATATGCATTTCTTTTTTTTCTTTCATCAGGTAAACACTTCGAACAAACAACTAGCGCGCTTGCCTAATCCTATAGGCAAGGATTTGTTTGGCTAATGCTAAAACCCATTTGACCCATTTCTGTCTTTCAAAGCATGTAAAACACTGTCATATTACAACACAGCACTAATAAGGCAAGACAAAGATACCACATGCATTGTTTTTGACGTGGGGAATTAAATGTATTTACGCCGTCGCCATTAAAATGTCAATCATATGGGGAAATGTTAGTCTTTAGAAATTAATGTCTAATTGAATACATCATCATAGTGGTAAAGCCTTGAAGTGTTTACGTTGTGCAATGTGAATACAATTCACTGTGAATAGCGTCAAACTTCATTTACAAATCTTCATCTTAACATGATTGCTAAAGCCTGCCTCTGAATATATTACACATTAATGCAAAACCACAACATTCATGAACTTACATGATCTTCATTAAAACGAATAAACGATTCAGCTTTAAGATGTCATGTCATATGGTGTATTTGTACATGGCAACTTAAAAATGTAAATGTAAATGAAAGACATAAACAACTCTAACTCTGTTTTTATTTGTTTGTTAACATCTCAGAGATAAAACAAGAGCACTGTCTGTGCTCAGAAAAGCATGAGCCTATTTGTTCTAGTCCTCTGGAAGTCTTGTGGCGTGGCGACAAGCTTTACTTGGAAGTTAGCAAACTGACCTGGTGAAGTGATGCAGGTTGAGACGGCACAGAGATGCCAGGAGGTTCACCAACTCTTCTCGTCTGGCCTCTCCGGGATGACTTGATGTTTTTGGTTCCAGAGTGTGTATGCTTCCCTGAGTACACAGTGGCTCTCCTTTGTTGTCAGTTGTATTTAGAGAATGGACAGATGGCCTTGTGCCCGTACCTCTGGTCGAGCGAGACTAGCTTTACTGTTTTTTTCCTTCTGGCTTAGCCTCTGATAAGCCTTTGGACCAGGATATGCGAGTCTGGAGTCTCTCTCTCTTTTCCTAATGCTCACGTATGCCACAGAGGAACAGGTCCTTCATCCCGGGAGCTGAGGGTCAGTGTGGTGTTGGAGAAGAGAGGGGTCCCAAGATCCGTGGAAGGCTAAAGGTCTATTATATTTGGACCTGTTCCTCAACTGCTGCATGGACATGGACAACATTGTGTATCTTGGTTTATAAAAGCGTAACTCAAAATAAATTGTTTGCATTTGTAGAGTAGACTTAATACAGACATAAGATTTTGGAAGATGCTAATGATGTATTTGCGCAAATGTTTTTGTCTACACCCTCAATCACCATAAATGTCTCCAAATTGACTGTGTCACATCATTATGGTCAGAAAGACACAATGTGTCTGTGGCCGGTTCCCCCTCCTCCACACAGCCAGCATCTCCTCTCTAATGAGGCCAAAGTCCAGTGAAAACAAAGCGTCCCTTTAACAGAAAACCATGCGCTCCGCTCGGCAGCAAAATATCAAAGTGAATGAATTAGTAGAGTCGAGTAGCATATTTAATCACTTCAGACTGCATGGGATGGAAATGAACAATAGTCTCTGTGGATCTCCCTTTCTTCTCATATGCAAAGCATAAGCAGTGATAAATAGTGTAAAACCAAGACTCGGTATAACTTGACAAACAGTCACAGTGAGTTTTAGCTTAGAAACTAAAGTAATACTTGTATTAAGTTCTAAGTTTCTACTGAGTCATGTACAATTACAACGTGAAGCATGAGTTCAATAAGTATTAATACAATAATAAATAACCGGAACCGAGTCTGACAGCTTTTTCATATTTTAGCTCTCATGTGGCATGGCCTTGTCTTACTAATATATTTTTCACAGTTTCATTGCCAGACCTCACGTGTCTATATTTCATATCACCTCCCACAGATCTCATTCTGGAGGGTTTAATGTGATCTTTGTACTTACCGAAGTACACCGTAGTGGATTAAGGATCTTTTTCTCACAGTCAAAAATGTAATAAGGCAGCACCCTGGTACAAGGATGTAGATAATATAACTGTGGCACTTTTATTTAACCTATATAGGCTACAGTCCAAATCATTTACTATTAGCACTACAGCATTTACATCCACTGCAATGTTCTTCAAACTGAAGCAGCCTATTTGTATTAAAACATTTCTGTAACTTTTGATGTTTTACATTTTCTCCCTTAACTTAATGTTTTTTCTATTTTGACAGAAGCTCTGCTTCAAGTTATCATACCCCATTAAATAAAGCTTTTTATGTTTTCATCATTTTGAAATGAAAAAGTAATGGTGTGTGACAATTCTTCACACTTTTATTTAATAAGGTTAACTGTTTAAAAATTCATGGGGTTAAAAATATGGCTTTTAAAGTCATGGGGTTTCAATGACACTCTCCAGTCACACAGCAGCTGGACTTTGTTCTTGTTTTCAAACAGTTACATCAATTGGTCATGGTGAGATGTGAATAAAATTCGCGAAAGAGGGAGCTCTTGTCTTTTCTGACATGAGGGATATGGAGAATCTGTCTCTGCGGGACTTATGCAGCTTTGAGACTTTTAGCAGGTCCTGGAAACATTATGGTTACGGGGGTGATCAACAAGAGCTGATCGATCGGGAATTTAAAAGAATCAAAGGTACACGTTCAAAAGGCATTAACCTTTCTTCGCTTAGCAACTTTGAAGCCAGCTTTTGACGTGGATTAAAGTGGTTTTAGGCTTTATTTTCTTAACGTTAACAGTATGACTACATATACCATCTATTAAGGGGTTTGTAGTAAGTATTTTTGAGTGAAACATATAGGCTGGTGTGCTAAACGCGACGTTTTTCTCGAACGTTCAGAATAAAGCGCGTCGGCCTGTTGTGCTGCATTTTTTCTTTCACTTTATCTGAATTCTTATAATCTGTAGTGAATGCAGCGCCCTCTGTTGATTTTAATGAGGTATTACAAGGATCTAATGGTTTTTCGTCTCTCACGTAAGGTACAACATACCTCGATCATGCGGGGACAACGCTATTCCCTGAATCTCATATTAAAGCATTTCATGAGGATATAGCTAGAAATGTTTATGGTAAGTCATTTTCTGCAATGACCTCACATATTTGTTTAATGTCCAACTCGAAAAATATGCCTTTCAAGACCACTTCGCAAGATGACGTGAAACACTGGTCCAGATGCACTTCCTGTTTCAGTTTTTATCTATTTATTATTCATGTTTTTTAATCGTATATCGTCGCAGTCCTTCTGGAAAATCATTTAATTTTTTCAATGATTGCATACTTTGTTTGCATACTTTTTATTGGTTCGATATTAGCAATCCACGAACACAAAGGGTGAATAATAATAATGATTATGACAATATTTATAATAATGTTTTTTTTGCTAAAAAAATTGGGAGGTTTCAGAAGGACAGCAAAAATAAATATGAAAGACTGTCGTTTAACATTTTGATTCAGTTATAAATGTTTTGTATTGGTTGTATTTTGTTGAAACGTCTGCACCAGCGTTGTTTACGTCTTTCGAAGTGGTCTATATTATAACCCATTTGCAATGCAAACTTTAGATCTTAACATGACTTTTTCTTTTAAGGCAATCCTCACAGTCACAATCCCAGCAGCAGACTAACACATGACACAGTTGAAAGTGTCAGATACAGGTAAATGTGCTTTTTGATTTTGATAACATTGAAATAGTTTATTTGTTGCAATTTTTAAGAACGAATATTTAATAATTTCTCTTTGTAATGTACTCTTTCAGGATCCTGGAACATTTTAACACAACTCCAGACGAATACTCTGTGATATTCACGTCTGGATGTACCGCAGCACTGAAACTAGTGGCTGACTCCTTCCCCTGGAAATCTGCATCGACCGATGGGCCTGGAAGTCGATTTTGTTACCTCACCGACAACCACACGTCTGTGGTCGGCATTCGTGGCGCGGCTGCTGTTCAGGGGGTGGCCGTAGTTCCCGTCCAGCCTCATGAAGTGGAAGCGAAAGCCACAATCAAGAAATCGACAAATGGAGAACAGGGGAGCTCCACCCCTAATCTTTTCTGCTATCCGGCTCAGAGTAACTTCTCCGGCAGGAAATATCCCCTGAGATATGTGAAAGGAATTCAATCTCAACAGCTCTATCCAGCATGTGAGCACGGCGGTCGATGGTTTGTTCTTCTCGATGCTGCTTGCTTTGTAGGCTGCTCACCTTTGGACCTCAGCAAGCATCCTGCCGATTTCGTGCCGATTTCTTTTTACAAAATGTTCGGCTTTCCGACTGGACTCGGAGCCTTGCTGGTTAAGAATGAAACAGCTGAAATCTTGAGAAAGAGTTACTTTGGTGGAGGAACAGCAGCAGCGTATCTTGTGGATGAGAAGTATTTTGTACCAAGGCCAAATGTTAGCAGGTAATTTATGAGAAATTGCTGGAAAGTAGCCTGGTTGTCACATTTTGTTTAATGTGTAATCATCTGTTTCCCAATTTCATCAGGTTTGAGGACGGCACAATTGCCTTCCTAGACATCATTTCCCTTCATCACGGGTTTGAGACACTTAAAAAGCTTACAGGTTCATAAATTTATGGTTTATCTCCGTGAAACCGTTTCAGCATATATTCTAGCTTCGACATACATTAAAAGTGGATGTTTTTGGATTTTAGGAAGCATGCTCAACGTTCAGCTTCACACGTTTGGTTTGGCACGCTACACCTATACTGTGCTCTCATGTCTGCGTCATAGCAATGGCAAACCTGTGGCGCAGATTTACTGTGATAATGAGTTTCAGAATATCGTTGAACAGGGTGCAATCCTCAACTTTAGTGTGCTGGACTGCCATGGACGAACAGTTGGATATTCTCAGGTCAGTGTTCATCTCTCCCATATTTAAATCACGAGCTGTAATGAGAAAGCCAACCAGCACAATATATTAATAAAGATACTTTCTTTTTATTTTATTGTGAAATATCAAATAACTTCTAACAGTGATTTGTGGAGATGCCACCATATGTCTATAGAATTGATCTAGAAGAATTAGAAAATGTCGACTGTGCTTTTGTTTTGCATCAGGTGGACAAAATGGCCAGTCTTTTCAACATTCATATTCGCACAGGCTGTTTCTGCAACACAGGCGCATGTCAACATTATCTGGTTATCAGCAACCAAGATGTAAAGACTAACTTACAGGTATATAGTCGTAAAAAGAACGTAAAGAAAGTAACAATAAAACGTTTAGCTTGACAAAGCCTTTTAAATGTAATCTAGTTTACACTGAACAGTCGTTTTTGGTTCCTTTCAAGGCTGGTCATGTGTGTGGAGACAACGTCGATGTAGTTGAGGGACGTCCCACAGGGTCCATCCGTGTGTCATTTGGATACATGTCCAGTTTTGAGGATTGTCAGAACTTTCTTCGGTTTCTTGTGAACTGTTTTGTGGACAAGCCATTTACACTAGATCAAGAGAGACTGGGGAGACTGATGACATCAGCGCCAGTAGATATAACAGAATCATCCCAATCATTTCACCCAACGCCAATAACAAATGGGCAAGCAGGACATGAGAATGGCCAAGTTATCGGCCATTCTGTAATAGAAGTGCCATCTGAAGAGGATGTGTCCAAAGAAAGAAAGAAGAATGGCAGTACCCATAAGCTAACAAATCTCTTCATCTATCCTGTCAAATCATGTGCCTCATTTGAGGTAAGAAAAGCACACACCTGTTATTATGCTTGTGTCAAAAATGATAAACTCTTTCAATTAATGATGTCAGTTGAAATGTGAACTACTCTGTTATTGTGATTGATGTAACAGGTGGCAGAATGGCCACTGGGACCGCAGGGTTTACTGTATGACCGTTTTTGGATGGTTGTGAATGAGAACGGAGTGTGTCTGAGCCAGAAACGAGAGCCGAAACTGTGTCTCATCCAACCTGTCATCTGTCTGGCTTCTAATACACTACAGCTGAAGGTCTCAGGTTAGACATACCGTATTCTATCCAGCAGTATAACACAAAGCTGTTTTTAAAGCTGGTAGGCATCGCACTAGCAATACCAAGATCAAATGTTTGATGGCCCTTAAACACAAACTGATCAAATGTTAATCTTAAATGCACTGTTCATTGCTCTGGAAAAAAAATCTAACAAAAGTGCAATGTGTCGCTGCAGCTTTAAAAATAATAGATGAATCTCATGAAATTGTGATTTATACTGTGTATTCATATACTGTATATCCAAATATTCATGTATATTTATGTTTAATATGTAGGTGGAGTAAAGCTCACAGAAAATTAGAGAAATGTATATGTTGGTGTTTATCGCTAAAATGAAAATGATCAACAGTTTTTCTATTAAACAAGGACGTATTTCCTACTTAGGATTGGAACCAGTTGCTATTCCCTTAGAGCCCAGTGTAATGAATTCAGGGTTAAGAACATCCCACAGCAAAGTTTGTGGTGACAGGTATGAACCTAAAATCTATCCCCATGAGCTTTTTATATAATGATTATACCATATGACATTATTTCGACACAATACATCTGATGAACGTGTAATGTTTACAATAACTTACAGTAGTTACATCTTAAGTAAACAGTTTTACGTGAATCTCTCTTTGGTGTAGTGTACAGACGATGGATTGTGGTCCGAAAGTTTCAGCGTGGCTTTCAGAGTTTCTTGGCAAACCTTGTAGCCTTATAAGACAGAGTCCTCACTTCTTGCGTGAAATAAAAAATGGCACTCAAAAAGGTAAATAAAACAGTCATTATTTTAACTGTATATATCATCTAGCATAACTCATTTGTAGTAAAGCTTTTATTCCATGACATGACATCATGTGTTGTAATATTGTAGTCCAATTTACAGGACTAGCATTGTTTTTTGTTCCCATAGACATTGAATAGACATTGATAATTGTATTCAGTTTCAGGTGTATTACCAAGAATGCCTTTACATTGTAGCACGTTTAAGCTTTCCTGTAGCTCAGTGGCAAGAGCATTGCAACGCAAGGTTGTGGGTTTGATCCCAAGGTATTGCACATACTTAAGTATAAATGTATAGGATAAAGCAATGCAAGCCGCTTTGGATATAAGCGTCTGCCAAATGTAAATGTTATGCTGTTTTTATAATTTTGCACTTTGGAAGAAGAATCACAAATTAGGTTTTTCACAATTGTTTTTCTTATCATTGAAATTAAATGTAATGCGGATTGCTTCTCAGATTTTCCTCCAAAGTCTGCAGTTAGAAGTTAGACTTTTGCTAATTAGAAGTGTGAATTTTGCATCAAATCCTCCCAAAACAATTATCTGAGCTCTGCACATTTGATTAAACAGTTTTGTACTCTTACTGTAGCAATTGTCTCATTCATTTAACTCCTTTAGTACTCTGTAATGGGAAGTAATTTAAGTTAAATGATGTCTCTTTCTCCAGCAGGGGACTGTTACCTCACCGCTCTCTCTCTGGTGAACGAGGCTCAGTTTCTGCTCATTAATAGAGCTAGTGTGTCTATTCTACAGCAACACATTGACAACCGGTATACACATACAAACTACTTACAATGGCTTACAACTACTTATGATTAATACACTGCCTTATTATGCAGCAATGTGATTTGACATTTTAAACTTTGCTGCCAAGTGTGATTATCTATGGTGCAGTGACTTAAATTTTTAGATTTTTTCGTTTTTTAATGCATCAAATAAAACTATGCATAAATGAAGTATAGCCTAATGGATCTGGTATGTGTTATTACATTTTGGTATGGTATAGACAGGAGAGTGAGAATGAAGACACATGTTTGGATATTGAGTGTCTTGTTCAGCGTTTCCGGGCAAATCTTGTTATCTCAGGACAGGAGCCTTTTGTAGAGGAGAGTTGGTCCCATCTAACAATAGGAGCCTCACAGTTTCAGGTGAAAACATATGCTTTTACACACACTCTTATAAAGAACTAGAAGATACATTATATATGTTTTTCGTTGTGTTTAGGTAATAGGAAGATGTGGTCGTTGCCAGATGATCGGAGTTGACCAGAAATCAGCAGCTAGGACCCAGGAACCCCTCAGGTCTCTTTCTGAATGCAGAAGTGGAAAGGTCTGTAAAACAAAACTTCTTATTGTTGTTTTTGTTTACAGATTTCTTTTAAAGAAAACATAAAATAAATGTTTAATCTGTGTAAAATACTGTTCTTCGCTTTTGCTCTCAGGTGACGTTTGGTGTTTACTTGACTGACCGGTCAGCGAGGAACTCTACTGCTGTCCCCGTTTTATCTGTAGGGGCTCATGTTATTCCACAGATATCAGGATCTGCGGAAAATCTTTAGAACTATTTAGTTGAATGTATATGCTAACATCAACGTTTTATTTAATTTGAAAATAATTTGTCATATATTTGAAAATATTTGAACACATTTACCTGATCTCTGTTTGTGTATTTGAAATAAAAATAAATACGATTTTATAATGGTATTATTGCGGCGTATTTTACATAAAAACTAAACCAAACGCTGCAGCAGGCTGAAACATGATGATTTACAATTGAAGACGCGTCACGCTGAACCATTGCACATGATGGAATGTCTTTATTACTCTCTTTCACAAGCTTAGAAAACATAAGCACTTTTGGTTGATTGATGTATGAAAACCGTGCAAAGATACCTCAGACAGTGCATACGATGGTGATGATGTTGGCGATGGTGACGGTCAATAGAAAGTTTCTCCCCATGCTCACCCTACAGCCATGATCCATGACCTCACAGGTGAACACACACACTAATAGAGACACCACACCCCCGGTGCCACCCACAGTATTGACGTCACGATGCATGTGCAACAGTACAAGAAGAAATAAAAGTCAAACCCAATGTGTAGCTCCTACAAGTATGATTTTCCTACTATAATCGGATTGAACTATCAAAGGATGGGTCTGTACTTTATTTACTAGTTGTCATTTACCTTTGTTAAATCCCATTTATGGAAAAGAATGTGCTGTGAAGGCTACTTTAAGAAAAATATATGATATAGGTGAAAAAAAATCTTGAATACATACAAGGGTTGTGCCTGTAATATAATGCTGGAAGCTGTTCAATACAGAAACGCACGACGATTTTTCTGTGGGGGGTCCTGTTTTTTACCTCGGTGCATTTAAAGCCATAAATATCGAAATTGTAACTCTTTTCCATTTTCTTGCTAAAAATACACTCCTCCATCCATTGATGTATTACGTACGCACGAGTGGGTGTGGTTGAGTTTTAGGGCGTGTACTACTAGGGCAAAGTTCCAAATTTACACACACCCAGTTTTTTTAGACTAGTGGAATAATCCTGTGGCCTTTGTAATAGTTATAATGTTAATAATCACAGGCGGAATACGCAAATCTGCAAAAAAAACTTACAAATATATGACGTTACACGGTCTCTTGTTTTCTCACATCAGATTTTAAACACAGTAAAATGACAAACCTGGTAGAGAAAAAGTACAACGTCACTCATCAAACAACGAGTCATCACCATATAAGAAAGAGTCACATGATCTGTATTCAGCTAAAGATTGTTTTGTGTAATAACAGTCATGGAAATAGTGGAGTGCCGAGCGGAAAGTATGAGTCCCACCCACCCGATTTAAATATTACATGCGTGTCACACGCACGCATTCACGCACGCAGAACAGAGGTACACTGTACCTAGGAAGTGACGGATCTCCCATCGCTTATTCTGTAAGTAATTTACTCTTTTTAATCTACATATCTACATACATATTTTTTTATAAATGTTGCGTTTGCTGTTATATGTCTTCGTGTGTGTTTAATTCCTGAACGTAACGTATACAAACGAGTTACTTTAAGGTCCCGTAGCCGTCCAGCTAGCATTTTCAAAATCTCTTCCCTTAGAAGTATCCGCATTATTTATATCATGTGCTTATTTCACGTTGTTTATTAGCGCAATTGCGAACAGTTATATTCGCGTATTTTATACATTTGAGGATGTAGCAGTTAGATTTACAATTGTGTGCCATTATGTTTATGTCTATACTTCAGGGGGTGGGAACATGTAACTTATTGAGACCATTTTGTTTTTTGTGTGCAGTGCAGTAAGACACAGACAACAACTTTTCAGTATGCTAGTCTGCATAAGCACATATTTTTGTGCGGAGTTAACCTTAATAGTTCCGTTTCATTCAGGCCTCAAAGGCTGTCGGGGCCTATTTGACTAATAGTTAAAGTGGTTATAATTATTAAAACTATATAATGTTTATAGAGTTATGGTTTCTCCTCTTATTGTTTAACGGTTGTATACTCTTCCATAAGAAATCTACAGTAGTAACGGAAATCTTGATAGAAAGTGTAATCTTTCAGACTTTTGTGGTGGGTCATTCTAACGATACCTGTCAAAAACATGTTATGGTCACATTCGCCCATAACGATTGAATTTAATAGAAAGTATAAGAAATCATATAGTATTTAAAGTCACACTGAAACGGAAGTTGCGATTGACTTCTTCTCCGTATGGTGCCGTGTATCCGAGACGGCTTCTGAAATTAGAAAAAAAATGTAGGGCGGGGCTTGTATGGTCAATCCCTTTCTGATTGGTTTGTTGTAAATTGGGCCTGGAGGGGTGGTTAAAAATGCATGGCCTTTGGACAGTCAGTATAGTACTACCTCTTTTTTGTTGCTGACGTCATGTGGTGAAGAGTTGTTGTTGCTAGAAGTGCAAATTAATTCAAATAAAATAATGGTGTGCACGGATAAGTCATTTATAATATCACTGCAACACAATGGTGATTTTAAGCTAGGAAACCAAGCATTGTGCATCCATTTTATCTAATAATTTTACTTATTTAGATGTTCTTCATACAGCATTTTGTACAACTTCAGATAAAGTAATCAGTCATAGTAACACATTAGAGAAAGGCAAACATACGTGCAATAACAAAACATGTTTTTTTGTCACATGTTGAGGTGTGGTGCTTTTATTAAGTTGAGTTCTTCTTTACCTGTATGTTTGTATTTGCCTTACGCAACTTATATGAGTTAGTTTTATGGTCACTGAAGTGCCATGAGCAGCCACTCCCTCTGTAAGTAAAGATGATAAGGCCGTATGCATATTTTACTTTCAAATACATTGGTATTAGTTTCCATGGCCACAAACCTTTTTAGGAATTTATAATACTCATTGAATAAGGATCATTATTCAGCAATTTAATTGTAGGTTTTAAGTAACTTAATAAGCATAAACTATAACAGCATAATAAAGCACTTCTCTAAGGTTCAATGAACAATATTGTATATAGTCTTTCAGATCTTATGTGTTCCTGTTATCTTGTGGCATCCGTATAACTTATTTACCATTACCTTTCTTTACCAAGAAATGAATTTTACCTAAGACCTCCAAAAGACCTTCAGAAGCTTCTTTAAGCTTTGTTTACATAATGCATTTCCAGGGTTTCCACCAAACGTGAACTCTTCTGAGAAGGGCATTCACTTTGCTGTTAATGTTTGTAGTAAAAATGTCAGGCCTGATATTGTGTGGCCACTACTTTCCATTACGGGGTTATATATTTGCATTTCAAAGGAAAGGATGAGAAATCTGGGCAGTCATGTTAGAAGGAAAAACAGACTTAGTCATTGTTTTTAAAATGAAACATTTTTATTAATATGACATTTGTTCACATTTTATTGAAATGCAAAATAAACCTCAGCATTATACTGTAGGTTATGTTTTGGTGACCTGAAGCATGGTGGATTTTATGCTTCGTTTTTCACCGCTATAAAGATAAATGTTGCTCAGCTTAGCAGACCGCCTTGTCAAGTCAAGTGTTAAACACAGAAGCAAAGTGTCAGTTTTTGTTCACATAGATGTTAACTCAAAGGATGAGGTGATGCTTCTCTGACCAAACCTGCAAAACTATATGAGCTCATGTGTGAATCAACGGCAACCTGTGAAAATCCATCTTAAGTCATTTTTGGTTTTGATTACCGGTAACTCTCTTCCAAATAAAACATCCTACATAATGCATAGAGGATTCAGTAAAAATATACCTTGATATCTTTAATATTGATTTAGTAAAGCCATTTTAAATATTGAAATCATAGTGGAATTTATGCATTAAATCAAACATAAGACATGTCTGACATGAGGTTATGTATTGTTTTGGATTACATCAGGTAAAAATATCAGTGCAACAACAATATCTGTATTATTACTTTTACAAAGCAGAGTACAATTCAAAAGCCTCATGACTTGATAGAAGAATATCATTTATCAAAAGCATTCAGTAAGTTAGTAAACTACAAGGTATATTACTGTAGTTTACCATATAAAGTACAGCATGATTAAAATATAGAAATAGATGCATGTATATGATGTATAGCAGTGTGGATGTGTGCTGGGAAGCTCTCTAGGGCAGTGGTTCTCATACCAAGATGGATATGGGGGGGCTTAGATTTTGTAGCATTTTACAAAATATAGACATTTATTATATACCTTATGCCAAAATAAAGACCACCAACCAAAATAATTGATGTTCCAGCATTCTATAACTGAATATATTTTTGGTTCAATTAATATTATAAGTTTAAGATTATAAGTCTTTATTTTGGAGGCCACAAAGCGATTCCCTCTACACAAAGGGGGCCTTACAACGAAAAATGTTTTTAGAACCACTGCTCTAATGGACCATTGATAATGATATTCAAGGTACTTTGGAGCAGAGACGGCAACAAATAGAAACTCAAATGGTTGTTAATTTTTTTTTGATCTTTGGTATCTCCTAAAAATGTGCTTCGTTTCTTTGGCTAACTGAACTAAACTGTTCAATGAACCTTCAACTACTGATTTGTTATTCAGGTTAATAAACTCTATATAACACTTTTTCCAGACACAACACAACAATGAGCTACCCAGGCTACCCTCCCCAGGCCGGCTATCCTTCCCAGGCCGGTGGATACCCACCTCAGCCAGGGGCATACCCTCCCGCAGCTGGTGGTTACCCTCCCCAACCTGGAACGTATCCCCCGCAGGCAGGTGGATATCCTCCCCAACCTGGTGCTTACCCTGGTCAGCCAGGTGCGGGTGCCTACCCAGGTCAGCCAGGTGCAGGTGCTTACCCTGGTCAGCCAGGTGCGGGTGGCTACCCTGGTCAGCCAGGGCCCTATCCAACTTTGCCGTCAGGTGAGTCACTTTACCAGGAAAGGACCTGTGGTGCGTTGTTATCTAGGTAGATGATTTCCATACGTGTACACTGCACTTTCTTACACTGTACTTCTCAGTGCAGTTTGCATTTGAATGGCTTTAAAGGAACAGTTCACCCAAAAATAAACATTCCGTCATCATTTACTCATTTCGTTTTTGGCCACTATTGACTACCATATTTCTTTGTTCAGGCCTTTGTTCTGTTGAAAACAAAAGAAGATATTTTGGGAAAGCAAACAGTTCTGCTGAACTTTTAACTACCGTTGTCATTTTTCCTATTTTCCAAGAACTGTTTGTTACAAGTATTCGTCCAAATATCTTTCTATGTGTTCATCAGAACAAAGACATTTATACAGATTTGGAAGAACTCGAGGGCGAGTAAATGATGACATTGTTGATTTTTGGGTGAACTGTCGCTTTAAGGCTTCAAGCCCATACGCATGCTCATTAAAACCAACATGCATAGCATTTGCCTCGGTTACCGTAGTGATGTGGAATTTTGATGTGGAGTCACTGGAAAAAGGCAGTGGGTGATCGTATAGTGATTGACACTTACTAGTGTTCAAGCATTGGACTGGTTGTTTGTGTGAGTCACTAAAGGGATTTTCTGTTGAGGGTCCCAGTGTTGTGTGTGTGGTTTGTGTGTCACAGATCACATGGATTACGTTAAACACTTGGAAACTAAACACACAGTGTTTCATAACATGTCCATTAGGGAGGCGACGTTCACATTGTTGGCTAGTGTGTTAACATTTTCCATAGTGTGTTGATTTCGCTATTTTGTCCTACCCAAAATATGTTTTGTTTACAAACAATACACCCAACTACATTGTTTACCAGTATTTTTTGTTTTAAATAACACTAGACTTTGGCTTGTAATTACATTTTTGCTATTTGCTATCAGCATGATATAGAGGATTTTTGTGCTGATTATAAATATTGATGTTTTTAAAATAGATCATTGTGTAGCAGGAAGATCTTTTGAAGTGGAAAATGAATATTCATAAGCTTAGCGCAGGCATTTACCTGACATTTATTATTAGCGTAACAAAAAACCTGCTGCTCTAGATTGAACAGAGAGGATTGGAGTGTGTTTCTGTTTCGGTTCAGAACAGAAATATGTTTTGTAAATATAGTAACAAGCCAATGCAAGGCCCTCTGGGTACGGCATAGAACATGAACTTTATTTACTTATCAGTTCATACAAAATGCTTCCTGTTTTCTCTATGTACAGTACTTTATTTAAAGTCAACATGAAATAGCATTTCATATTCATCTGATGTATTTCCAAATGAAATTGAAAATTAAAATGTAGGGTTAGAATTTATCTATTGGGAATGTATTGGGTTGTGGAAAGTGGCTGTTACATGTAATAACTCCCATTCAACCAAATGGTTTCATTATTATAAGGTATTACATTATAGAGCCCCTGACTCTCATGCCGCACCGACCAGAGACATTTCAAAGTAAATTTTACTTAAAACTGTTTTGTATTTTTTTTTATTTACTTTAAAAATGTGCCCTCAAATAATTTAAAGTTTTATAAAGTGAATCTAACTATTTTTTTTTTTACAGTGTGTTTTTATATTTTTTTTACAGTATGGTTTTATTAATTTGTCTGTATTTGAATGTATATTCACAGGGGGTTGGGGTGCACCCAGTACACCAGGAATGCCTACTATTGGTTTGAATAATTTGCCAAATCCTGGATTCAATGCCAGCAATATCCAAGGAATGGTATGTTTCTTTGGTAATGATATAATGCATAATCTGAATTGACATCAATGATGCTCATTCTTATCATATGCAGGTAATTTGATTTCATGATAAATCAGCATGAAATGTACAGCTAGTGCTAAAGCCGCATCAAATCTTTCCTAAATATGCTTTTAAACTAAATCGTGCTCCTGTGACCGTAACATTATCTCTTTTAATTTATCTGTCATCAGAATGTGCTTTGATCGTCAGATTTGATCCCGCTCGGTTTACTGATGCAAACACTTCTGTAAAATGTGTTTGTGATCAAATGTACCGATAGAAGGAAATGTGAACAAGTGTGGATCCATTGAAGAACTATTGCAACAGCGTTTAGCCATATTGCTTGTTTTGTGCAATTTGTTACGATATTTTTACTGTATGTATATATATATATATATATATATATATATATATATATACACACAGTATATTTCTATATGTTTGTATTTTCCACAAGGATGGTTGTGTTTTACTCTCTTAGGGTATTTGTTTTATTTGCTCCTGGACAACAGTAAATCAAAGGTTGGCCTTGATGTTTCGGATGGGGTGTTTTTTTTGAGAATGGTGCAAATTTTTACTTTTCTTAAAAAAGAAATACAAATCTTGAACATTTTTTTTATTATTTGCTATGATTAAATTGAATCCTGTGGAAATTTTCTATATAATGTTATATGCGACTGAACTTTCTAGATTTCAGTTTTCCATCTCATCAAACATATTTTGTTTCTATATTTTTGACCTTTAAGCGGTTTACGGATATTTTTAGAATATGGTTTTATCAAACATTTGTAAGGTTCACAAAGGGAACCACTTTTTTTTCACTTTGACGCTTTCATTGTGTGAATGTTAAGCAACAGTTCCTCATCACGCAATATGGTGAGAGTAGCTTAAGTCAACAGAAATGTTTGCGTTGAAAGCCACACTATCTAAACAGAACACTCTATGAATGCACACTTGTTCACGTTTCGTCTTATCTCCCTTTCCTGGCTTTAATCACCTCTTTTCCCATCCGTGTTGTCATTTCAATGCTGTTTGTTCATGTTTATATTCCTGCAGCATCAGCTCTTCTGTCCTAATTGTATTAATTGCCACGCTCGCTTTTGCTTTTCCCATTTTTTGTCGCCCCCATTTTCCATAATAGGCCAATCAGATCGCCAACTCTGGTGGATTTGCTCCAAATCCTGCCATGTTTTCTCAAGGGGCTGGTGGCTATCCCACCCCCCAACAAGGGGGTCCACCTGCCCCCTCACCTAACCAGCCCTATGGCATGTACCCTCAGCCAGGAGGTGGCATGCCCCAAAACCCAGCAATGGGCTACCCCGGAGGTCCAGCCCCGGGCCAGCAGATGCCAGGTTACCCAAATGCCCCTTCACCCAATCCGTCCATGCCTAGCTATCCCACCAACCCCTCACCCAACCCATCCATGCCAGCGTATGGAGGAGGTTACGGAGGAGGCACCCCGGCCGTTCCAGCTATCAATGTAAGTTGTTTATTTCATTATGTAATTTTGACCTTTCTTCAGTTGTATTAATCTCACTAGTTTTTTTTTTTTGCAGCGTGGATTCAGAGGAACCATCCAAGACTTCAATGGTGCTGACCCTTTAAAAGACGCAGAAGTCCTCAGGAAAGCCATGAAGGGCTTTGGTTGGTTTTCAGCTTTATTTCCCAAAATGCAAAGTTAATAATTTACCCTCAGGACAAAGAGTGTTTTTGTTATTTTGGAAGCACATTTATAATTTATCTTGTAAATGTTTATCCCTTTGTGACATTCAAATACTAAAGGTTCTTTTCAACCTTAGAAAGCAAACAGATTGAGCCTTTTAAGAAAATGACTTATTTGTATACATTTTAAGCTCCTAATACAGGCTATTAATTGAAATGCACATGTTTTACCAGGCACGGATGAACAAGCCATCATTAATTTGCTGGGAAGTCGCTCAAACAAGCAGCGTGTGCCACTATTGAGATCATACAAGACTGCTTATGGAAAGGTAATGGAGAGCATTGGAGCTTTTTTTTAGTTGCTCGATATCCTGCAGATTCGGTACTGTCTCCCTAGAGCACACCTACTAAGAGCTTTCTTTAGGGCAGTGGTTCTCAAAATGGGCAGAATGTTGCGCAAATCTCAAGATTACGGTTAAATAACCCTTCAATCTTCCGTAGTAGGTTTTGTCTGTGTGAAGACGCTGCAGGCAGTAGTGTTGCGCAAATTCGTGTTCTTAAATACACGTCATCCAATTTCCTGTGAACAAGGATTAGAGAGCAATGAACACAGTTCAGGGAACACGTCAATCAGAACGCGGTTCATTCATGAAGCGCTCTTCTAATGAGCAAGAGATTTAAATCAGGTGTGTTAAACAAGAGAGATACAAAAAACATGCAGAGCGGGGGGGGGCGCGAGGACCAGGGTTGAGAACCGCTGCTTTAGGGCATAAAGTCAATACTAGCTACTATGAGCCCGGCCATGAAAGTTACATAGAAGAGGAAAAATTCCACACTTATCTTGTAGAGTATAACACTTCAAGTCCCTGTGAACAGGAAGCTGTGATATTTTTTTCACTTCCTTATTCTGATGTAAATTAGAAAAAATCGTGGGCCTTGCTTGTCTTTTTCACTTCAAATTGATTGGATGTGTAAAAACAGTTGTTGTATTTTGAAATGGAACTGGCAGCAGACTGACAGTAGAAGGGGAGGAGTTAACGGATGCTCTGCCCCAGGTTTTGCACAGCAATAGCGGTTCATGTAGGCTCTCAATGGTTACTGGAAGTTAATAGTAACCCATGGAGCTGTGACTTAACAGACCAACAGAGGTCAACTTTTAACCCATTTAAAGACAAAAGCCATTTTATGAAAAAAGAAACTAAAGAAAAAAGCATTTAAAGAGAAATCATAACTTCCTGGAACTATCTGAAGACTCCATAAATGACGCACCAGCGTATTGGATTTCCGTTGGCAGAACTCTCTCTCTCAATGGCTCAGTTCTGTTGACTTATGTCATTTGAGTTGGATGGTCATTACACGAGGGAAGTGCATTTTCAGATTTAATTGAAGATTATGAGGGCACATGAGAATGACCAACACTGATAAGATATTGACAATGAATGAAAAAATAGGAATTGTAGTTCACTGGGACTTTTAACAAAATAAATAGTATTTTTTGGAAAGGAAGCGGCGGTGTGATTCAAGGTAATTTCCTGAAGAGAACATGACAGAGATTGAACAGGAGATGTGTAAATTGAGAAGATTTGGCAGATTTACCTGAAACTGCAGTTGTAGTCCAACAGGTTTCAAGCATAAAACTGGTTTATGTTTGTAAAAATGAGGCTAAACCTTCTTTTATAACCCAGTGTTAGAAACCTATGGTTCAATATTCTACAGTAACACATTTAGCAGCACTTTAGTTTTATTCCATTCACCTCACTGCAGTGTGTTTACATTTATAGTTTTGGACTCGAGGGTGTGTGCTTGCGGAAATTGAATAGTAAATGTAGAAATGCTTCTGTGAAACTGGACTGATCATTCTCATATGCTGTGTTTACAGGACTTGATTAAGGATCTGAAATCTGAGCTTTCGGGAAACTTTGAGAAGGTGGTGCTGGCCATGTTGATGACTCCAACACAGCTTGATGCGTATGAGCTCAGGGAAGCCATCAAGGTTTGTCAAAGCACTTAAGTGAAATCAATTAGAATCGTATTAAAGACATTAAAAAATGAATCTTTATATTTTTAATATATTATACTGTAATACATCTCAATAAAATGGAAGGAAGGAGGCGGGAACCGGCAGTCATTAAACACAAAATTTTAATATAAATAATAACAGCCGGCGGCCCCTCACGGACGACCGCCGGCGAAATAACATAAACAACAAATGTAAATATAAATACAAATACAAATACAAACGTAAAACAAGTTCGGGCCCGGTCCTCTCTCTTCGACGGTCCGGTCACTCGTTCCTTTTATATGCTCCCATCTCCTACGTGATTCGAGGCTGGTGTGCGCACAGCTGGCGCTAATTCACAATTACTCACCGGACTCGAACCACGGTCTCGCCCCGCCTACTCTACTACATATACATATTTATATCTACATACACCGCGGGTCCTCTTGCATGGAATTCACCATGTTGTTTCTACAGTAGCCCTAAACGAACAAACTGCTGTACAGAGCGTTTCGTACATTTGTTATCTCCTTCGGCAAAGAAGCAAAAGCATGACAACATTAGTTAGTCCTTTGAAAGGAAGGGGTGGAGTGATCCGTTGGTTGCAATTCAAAACCTCACTGCTAGATGGTGCTAAATTTCATACACTGGACCTTTAAGCTTGTGTTCTTTGCATTTTCTTTTTTCTGTTGGGGAAAAATGATTTACAAAATATTGATAGTCTTGTTTTTGAGTGGCTGTCTCTTTATTATGCACAGATAATAGAACAGTCAGTTCATATGTTTTGATATGCAAGTAACACAGGTGTAATATGCTGATTATGTCACTACACAGGGGGCAGGAACAGACGAGGCCTGTCTAATTGAAATTTTGTCCTCTCGCTCTAATGCAGAGATCCGAGAAATCAATCAAATCTACAAAACTGGTGCGTACTCGAATCATATCGTATTATTCCTTCCTTCGGCAATTACTGATCTGATTACTTCCCAATCAGACAACTGCTACATGTCATGTGCATTTCAATTGAACAGTAATGTGTAGTGAATCGTGATGATCTGTGTTCTTCTTATAGAGTATAAGAAAACACTGGAGGACTCAATCATTGGAGACACATCTGGTCACTTCCGAAGACTCCTGGTCGCTCTTGCTCAGGTATACATTGTTTTGTGTGATTTTAATGGATTTGATTTAAAATTTGTGAAATAAAAATGAAGATGTTGTCTTTTTAAAGGGTAACCGAGATGAGCGTGAGACTGTGGATCTATCAGTAGCCAAACAAGATGCCCAGGTAACTATTAAGTACCTTTTTTGTAGTTTAGTAAGGGCTTTCAAACGATTAATCGCATCCAGAATAAAAGATTGTGTTTATATAATATATGTCAGTATACTGTGCATATTTATTTTGTATTTATAAACACATAAACATACATGTATACATACTCAGGAAATATTTACATGTATTTATTTTAGTGCTGTCAATCGATTAAAAAAATGATCTTAATAATTGCACATTTTTCTGTGATTGGTCACAGTTAATTGCACATAACATTAAAGTTTTCAAATAAACTTTACATTCTCATAATTCACATTTAATCTCCAAATTAATGTAGAAACAACAGATTTTTTTAACAACATGAAAGGCAACATTCTGCAACTGAAATAAAGAATAATCAATTTAATGGAGACATCAATGTTATTTATAGCCTTTTAACATTGAAGTGCAGTATAATTGAGAGCTATCATGTCTAACAGGTTGGAAATATACAGTTCTCAAACATTTTACAGTCTTTAATGCTAAATTAAGTACAGAATTAAAGCTAAAAAACACATTGTTTTATTAGAGACGAGTCAGAGCAGCAGGTTTAAGAACGCGGCCCCTTTAAGAGCTGCTGCTCTATGCAGATCTTACGCCCTTTCCCATCCACAACTCTTTGCATTCATTTAGGATTTTATTTAACACGTTGAAATCTGTCCTACCAAAAATGATAGACAAAACAGGCTTCCTGACATAATCTTGTGTGCTTTTGTTCGTTCAAGCACGAAAAAGAACTTAATACTGATGCGTTGTCTGACAAAGATTCACTGATGCAGCCTTTAGCTCGTGACTGCATACACCAGACGGGACCGCTGTCGGTTTGCGTTGTTTCCGCATCCATAGCTACTGCAGAAGCTGTCTGTCTAAACAAAACGTGTCAAACAAACTGTTTCAAATCGCACTTAAAATTGCGCCTTTATACAATAAGAGCGTGATTATATAATGTCTTTCCTGTAGCTCAGTGGTAAGAGCAAGGTTGTGGGTTCGATCACAGGGGTTTTCACATACCTAAGTTTAAATGTATCAGATAATGCAATGTAAGTGGCTTTGGATAAAAGCGTCTGCCAAATGCGTAAATGTAAATGGATGCCGCGTTAATTGCGTTAAATGTTTTTGCATCAAGGTTGAAAACCTAATCACGATTAATCGTTTGACAGCCCTAATTTCAAAATGTGTTTATGATGCTTTTAAGATTGCTTGATATGCTGTTTGTGCTGCAGAATCTGTATCAAGCCGGGGAAAATAAACTCGGCACAGATGAGTCCCAGTTCAATTCCATCCTGTGTGCTCGGAGCAAAACTCACCTGAGAGCAGGTATTTATATTCAAGTCACTGTTCAATCCCCTTTTTTAAAGAATTATTAGTAAACATTAGTCCGTGTGTTAAAAGATGTTGTTGTGTGTTTGTTTACAGTGTTCAATGAGTACCAACACATGTGTGGTAGAGACATTGAGAAGAGCATTGACAGGGAAATGTCTGGAAATCTTGAGAGTGGCATGGTGGCCGTTGGTAAGCATTCCGATCCGTCATTTATGATCTTTTGTGATGACATCATCTCCTTTAGGCACGTCATAACTGAATTTCTTAACTTGCTTTCTATTCTGCTGGCCTATATAAGAGTAATGCTGTCATAGGGTAAATATACGGTTACGAGTACCATATCACATACAGTTGTGTGTTGTTACACATACAGTACTTGACTTGACTTGTCTTGCTTGCTGTGTCATAGTGCATGCTCGCTCATAAAAACGTGTGTTGTTTCAACATGTTATGAACAATCCAGTTTTTCTTTTTAAATGACGTTCATTTCCAAATGAATGTCTTTGGTTTTTGTGTTCAAGATGTGTCTTGCTTGCTCGGTTGTACAAAGCTTAATAGCCGCAGGGTAATTGTGCATGGTGAGTCTAAACATGTTCTACTGTTTGCAGTGAAATGCATAAAGAACACACCAGCCTACTTCGCCGAGAGACTCTACAAGGCCATGAGGGTAAGATTTCTCAGCGTGGATGATATGAACTGACTACAAAAGTGACACTGATTTAATGACATATCACGTCTACTTCTGTCAAACATAGCCATGGTTTAGTCCTTTGGTTTTAAGGACAGTTCGCCAGAAACTGTGTTGAAGTATGCAGCGCCCCCAGGTGGTATGACTGCAATACTTATCATTTGTACAAAATCTAATTTCTTTTATAATTATAATTTTGTACCTCTTTGATAAACCTTCATGCATGGAAGACTTTGAATTGAAATTATTATTTTTACAATATCTTTTATATTCTAGTAATTTTGTTTAGTAATGGATGTATTTACTAGGTCCAATGCAAATGTGAATGACTGAGTGGAATTTGAACCCTTTGCACTTTCACAAATTAAATGAGTTCTGCTTCCCGATAGGCAAAATACATTTTATATTGCATTCATTTTATAGTTTTTTTCCACAAGTGCCTCAAACTTTTGCATTGTATCATATTGTTCATCTTCATGCATAGGGGGCAGGAACAAAGGATCAAACCCTAATCCGCATCATGGTAAGCCGCTCTGAGGTCGACATGCTGGACATTCGTCAGGAATACATGAAGAATTATGGGAAATCCCTCTATACAGCCATATCTGTGAGTACATGGGTAACAGACCCTCTAATTAAACTCACAAATCAACATTTTGAAATATAGAAAAAATATCCATATGTGTAAGCTAATTGCGATAAATACTAATGAAATCTGTATTGTAGGGAGACACCTCAGGAGACTATAAAAAGATCTTGCTGAAGCTTTGCGGTGGAAGCGATTGAACGCCTGCAGATCTTTATAGGCCACAGAGGATATGAAGCCACACCACGATGTATACACACCTTAAACATTACTTTAATTTGCAATCTATTATGTTCTTGCATGTTTTACTGCTCAGCTTATCCGCTGATATGATGCACGTTACATTTCATACTGTTTTATTACAATATTTTTAGTTCAACAGTAGAATATTACTTTATGTACCTTCTATACTGAAAAAAGGGTCTAAGCCAATTAATGAAAAACAGACAAATGACATATATATTTTATATAACCGTTTCTCCAGGTATATTTTTTGCAAGCTACTAATGGCAAGACTAATTCTGTTTTTATTATTGTGTACACATCTGAATACCAAATACCAAGTTATTACAATTGTATGTTGAGTAATTTACAGACAGGGACAAATGTGCCATATATTTTAAGTTTAGTTGTCATGTTAAACATAGCAAAATGTGTATCAATTTGTGTGTTTCATATTAAGAAAGCTATATATACTGTATGTAAGGCTTTTGTTTAGCAATACACTTTTTGCTACAATTGTTAAGATTGTAACCCAGCTGTTAATTAAGGAAAAAAGAAAGAAGTCATGATGGTGCTGTCTTTGTTTTATTATTTTTTTTCCTCTGTATGGATCCAATCACATATGAAATGCAAAAATAAAGTAAATCTTGCCTGAAAGAAAATAGTCATGCCTTTTAATTAAACTGTGATGCACTTATAATAAATCATTAATTTTAATTTCCAAATATATTTTTAAAAAGCCTCATCCACCAGAGCACACACTATTGTTCACCCCAAAATAGACATTCATTTATTTACCCTCGAGTTGTTCCAAATCTGTATACGTTAATTTGTGCGGATGAACACAGACCAAACAGTTCTTGGCCACCATTGACATCCATAGCAGGAAAAATGATATTTGTAGTCAAATATGCCCCAGAACTGTTTGCTGTTTGTTTCCTACATTGTTCTTTTAAACACAAAAGTAGATATTTTGAAGAATGTAGGAAACAAACAGCAAACCGTTCTGGGGCATATTTGACTACCATTATCGTCTTTCCTACTATGGATGTCAATGGTGGCCAAGAACTGTTTAGTTACGAACATTCTTCCAAATATCTTTCTCTGCGTTCATCAAAGTGAAAGTACTGTAAACAGATTTGGAACAACTTGAGGGTGAGTAAATGATGACAAAAATGTGTTTTGGGTGAACTGTACCTTTAAACAAATGTGTGGAGGTCCACTTGCCAGCTCTGGCTAACATACACAGATTTATGACAAGCTGAAGTTAATAGTTTGGATCTGTCTCTTGCAATAAGCTGTGTTTACAAATGATTTTAATAGCTAAGAGCATGGTTAGCTCACTTTGACCAAATCATAGGATACATCCATCATTTGAAGCCCTCCCTACGGATTCAGCCTCTTCATTTTGGGTGGTTCATGCAAAAGAAAACATTTATAAAAACATAACAATGAAGATACTTCTCTCTTATGATATTTTTTATAATAAATATGAATATTTATAACATAAAATAATATATTATTGACAGTTTTCTACATTTTGCTGTCAGACCATATGAACACGTGGTAACGCTACGGTTTATTTGTCAACTAGTAATTTACAAATATACAAACAATATACAAACAAATACATATGGTGGTAAAAAGTGTGATGTCTCAACCATAGCTGTCTCAACCATTACGCCATTTGAAAGCTGATATCATCACATATGGTGAAATGTTGTGCTCGAGTAAAAACGAGTGTGTACAGTCACATTTACAACAGTAGAGGGCGCAATTGTGCCGTTCTTTAAAAATACAACAGCACAGTAGTAAAATGAGATTGGATGATAAAGTACACAAGAAACCCACCATTCATTTTTTTTATTCATTTTTTTACTTGTTTTAGAACTAAAACTAACGTCTTCCAACATTTAGGACATGAAAATAAAACATTGTTTAAAAATTCAGAATAAAAACTGATAAATCGGAGTTTACAAGTACTCTCCATATATTGAAAGAGCAATCAACATATGTCAAACCAAAAAAGATCAAAAGCAAACATCTGTTCATATACAATAATCTCCTGTTTAGAATCTAATCTTTTACTGAGTTTTATTAATGCACGGGTTATGAAATGCCTGCAAGGATGTGCAAAATGACTCCATCTTAATGATGTTAGACTAAACATAATAAATCACAACAAATAACAGTTTTGTGTGTGCAGACAAAAAAGAAAAGCTCCACATCTATCTTGATTTTAGCATCATTCCGTATTCAGCCCATTATACTGTATACAGACACATGTGTTATTGAATTGTTGGTTGTTAATAAGCATCAATCTTACTTCTGTGGCCTTGACAATGATCATTTATACTTCATGTGGCAGTGTTGTTTAAAACAGCTTCAATTTACTACATCTAATTTGCAATGTCACACAGTTTTTCAGTGGGGAATTGCCTGTTCTGCTTTGCAGACACGTCCCTTGCAAATCCTGTTAACGTCTGTCAGCTGTATTTAAATGAGTGCCAGTAAAGGTTTTCTTTGTATTTACAGAAATTAAATCAATTGCTTATATAAACAGATGTCTTGAGAATCATATTTGCATGTGCCAGAAATGTCTTTATTGTGGAGTTTACACTTGTCCAAGAAAATGTTTTGATAGTATCTTTTTGCATTTATTACAAAGTAATCATTTTAGCTGATTACGACGGCCCTTTGTTAGCATCGATAACCACACATGTCCCTTGTAACCTTTCAACTGCCCATAACCTTACTCATTCACCCAAAGTAATCTGAACCACTGCTAATGAGATACATTATCTAATAAAGATGTGTACAACAGTCCTTCAACTAACTATTACTGGTTATAGAATACTAATGTGAACTATTAACATTGAAGAAAGATGTCTAGCGTAAGCTTATATAAGTAATGCAATGCTAATGTCTAACATCCACTGCTGGTGAACGAGAGGCTTGTTTTTCCACTAAATGATGGTGACGAAAGCGCCTGCCCAGAGGAGGTGATGTTTCTATTGGCTGAAACTAAAAATGCTCTGTTCGCCACAGGAACTTACTGTGGTCTGCATCATTTGCCGGTAAAACTAGGCGCTAGTTCACCTGCAGCGGAGGTTTATTTATTTATTTATTTTATTTATTACAGGGACAATGCATATTAATAAACAATTTCTCAATATGCCAGAGTTAGCAAAAGGCTATTTTTCGCCTGCAGTCCCTAGACAGATGGAAAAAGTTAACCCAAAAGAGAGTAAAATTACATATTTACATAATAATATAGCAATTACAACACATTTAGTAAAAAAGGACTATAGTTTAGTTTAGTATAACTAAAGAACCCCCTAACAAGCGCCAAGGACATTTGTGGTGAAATGCTGACGTTGAGACCTAAACATTCTAAAAGATACAATTTGACCACTGGATTTTGAGTAACAGTTATGTGCATTTTATATAAACCATCACTCCTGCTCCCTTTTTTGATCCCTCCGTATATTCCTGTAGATGTTATAACCAGGAATATTCAGAGCTTTTTTTGATTGCGCCAAAATGCTCCCATGTTAGACATCATCGTCAATAGTGTTGTCAATATGGATATTTATCCTAAAAAAATGCATCGATTTACTTCAGAAGACCTTTGTTAAGAACACAGAGCCGCGTGGAGCCGTTCTTTGATCGATGGATTTTTGGAGCTTCAAAAAAGCTTCCCCCCCATTCACTTCCATTCTACCGATTGGAAGTAAAAGTATACGTTGTATTATAACTCCAACTTCATTATTCTTCAAGAAGAAAGTCATATTCACTTAGGATGCCTTGAGGGTGAGTAAAACATGCGGGAATTTTGATTCAAGCCTGAAGTATCCCTTTATAAACTACATTGGCCCCCGTTCATATGGACACAAAACCACTGAGACATTTCTCAAAATATCTTCTTTTGTGTTCCACAGAAGAAAAGAGTCATATAAAGGTACATACACAAATGTGAATTAATGATGACAGATTTTTTTTATTGTGGGTTGAACTATGCCTTCGTAACATTTGTAATAAAGTGTAATTCCATGGTGTTTATTGATATTCTGTTAAACAGTAAATACATAGTAAATATGTACATAAATAATAATAATAATAAATTGATCGGCACAATCATGAAAAGCAGATCTTTTAAAATAAAACATCCACTTCTTTCATGCCATGACGGATCATTATTAGCCTGTGAATTCTGCCAGAATTTTTGAACAACCGGTGCACGCCCATTGGGAAAAAACAGGTGTGTCCCAGGAAAAGTCCACGCCCCTTTTTACCTTACATGGACATTGTACGGGAAGTTGATTGACAGCGGGCAGCAGCTGCTGAGATACCGAGACATGGCGGAGCGTACAGTTTGAGTAGGTAACGCCAGAAGAGTTGCGCTACTTGTGCTCACACGAGTCGCACATCGCCAAATAAATGGCAGGGAAGAAACTCTAGACGCAGACCAGCGTGCATTCCCCGAAAATGGACGAAGTTGCCTTGCGTAAGTGATCCGGAGACATGTATCGCTGTTTAGTGCAGTCAACAGCCTTGGGCGACAAACATGGCTTCTGTGCCTTTCTCATGTTTGTGATGAAAACGCGCTTTATTGGGCCGTCAGATCTCGCTCGGATCCTACAAGTGAGTCGATAGAGAGAAGTTCCTGCCGCATTCGTCGGGTTCGTGTTGGGAATCGGGTGCACGGGGATTGCGCGGCGCTAGCTAGTTAGCTTGGGAACTATAGGAACTGCAATGGAGCCCAAGCACAAAGAGTTACTACACCAGTGCCACCAGAACTTACTGGAGTCCATCACGGATCCGGACCCGCTCATAGAGCTGCTGGGGAGATCGGGAACCCTCAGCGATCTGGAGGCGCTCGAGCTGGACCAGAACTGCTCCTCGAGCGCTGAGAAAGTGGAGCAGCTCCTGAAGATGCTCATGAACAAGCAGACCGACCATTTCCTGGAGCTGTGTGTGGCCCTGGAGAAGACATACCCTCACCTGTACTCCGCGATCTTCACTAACGGTGGGGGACCTGCAGAACACTCCGGTAAGACATTCAGCGAACTCGTTCATCACTGCGGGCGAACCTGTGTCCATCGTTCCTTATGTGGGGTACAAAGCACAAGTTACAAAACTGATGTTTTGGGGTCCATGAAACTTATTTTTAGATGAGTCCTACCTGTGCACTATTTATGACATGCATTGTGATTGTAATGAATTGTTTGCTGTAGAAAGTAACTGCATTTGGTCACTTGCATGTCACATATTTGTATGCATTGCATTGGTGATGCTATCAAGAGTGCAGTGAATGAATCAAAGCCTACAAAGGTGTGATTGTTGCATGACATAATGCAAAACGGTTGCATGATGGTTATTTTTAGGTTTGGATCAATTGTTAAGTGTTGGTATTGACTACTGCTGGTTGGAATGTGTTGGATGAAAGTACTATTGATTCATTCTTATGTCAAAGATCACACTGGGTCTTTCAAGTAAACCGTCTTCAGGTTTTATCAGTGTTGAGAGTGTGGCATCACGGGTAACGCAAATAAAGATGATTTCATTGGAAATGTGCTTCGGTATGAGCGCTTGTAACACGGGTCCTATAATTTCCATTTAGATTTCGTTCGAACCAAGTGCTTTCCCGGCACACGCCTATGGAATAGGCCATTGGCTGACTTGACTTGTTTCCATGGAAACACACTTGCCAGCGTACCATGGCAAATCGATTTGAACATACATGTGCTGGGTTCATAGACATGTGAGATGGGTTGGTGGCTCTTTTAAACGGTTTGAGATCATTGGGATCGATCAGATTCCAGTGAGTTATATTTAATTTGTGGTTGTGCTTGTTTAGGCGTACGATTAGGAGATTTGTGAGAGTTCGATGACTTCGGTTTTGTGTCCTTGAGGTAAAGTGTGAGGTGGTGAATGTCCAGCGTGTTAACTTTCGCGAAGAACATCTCACTGACAAAGCACATAAAGCAAAACATTTGGTTTGTTTCTTTTTACACGAGCTGGTAAACTGGTAAGCGCATCGTATGGCTGTATGCATAATATGTTCTCAATATCGCAGTGTTTCGAAAGCCTTTTTTCAGTTTTGTTCACCCAGCTCAAGCAATTCAGCCTTAATATCCTTTTATCAACACCATCAATAAAACATGTTTATTTGAAAAGGTCTTATTCTGCTTATCGCTTATACAATTAATATCATCATTACATTTTGTCTTTATCCAAGTCACTTTTTAACACTGTGGGTTTAAAGACGGCTCACGATGAAGCATGTTTTCCGAGTGTCATTCATAGAAATGCATACATATTCTCCACAATTAATGAAATGAAGTGCAAGTCTTTTCAAGGTATCGCTGAAACCAGCTTATGCACCTCTGGTTAGGAAGCGTTGCTTTATAAAGCATTACTGTCGGCTTACACACGCACACGCACACGCACGCTGGGTTCGGTACATGCCAGCACAGTCCTGCTCAACTGTGATGGTTCTCGAACACTGAAAGAAATCATAAACCTGTATTTTCCCCCCACACATCTGTGGTTATTCATATCAGGATTAGTTTCGTTCTTGTTGTTTTAGGCCTTTCTCTAAAGATGGTCTTTTTCTGCCTTTCTCGCAGCACACACATGTCCTGCGTTGGGCTTATGCTGATTCAAGTTGAAAGGTATTTAAAAAAACAGCTCCTTTTTAGTGCAGTGATTCAGTGCATGAGATTACTGCGTTCGGGCTTGTGAGTAAGAGCTAAAGACAAGCCTTGTCCCCCCGCAGGCTCCGAACCCGAAAGCCCGGACTGAATCTGTCTTATGTGTGTGTGATAACTTGTAGTGATATCAACCTGCTCGAAAGTCTTTCTCTGTTGGGCTCCTTTGCTGCCAGGCCTTCCTCTGCACACAAACACACACACACACGGGCTCACAGTCATGGAGGAGGGGCACGCTCGGTTCAGAAAGGGGTATTGTAGCGACAGCTCCGACTGTTCAGCATGCATGCAAAAGGAACTACAAACAGCATGTCTCTCCATGGAAGGACGCTTCCTTTTCGTCGTGTTGTAAATCAGCTTAAGAAGACCAAAGATCAATGTTGTCGATGAATCTCTCCAACAGGACGGGAAAGAGAGATTTCTGTGCTGTAGATGATATTAGAGCGACCTTACTGCAGACTTGCACATTTCCACTGAAACGAATTGGGCGCTGTTAACTCAACCCCGATAATTTCTGTTGACTTGGCACATTTTAAATGGCCGTCATTTCAGAGCTGTTTTTCTCTAGTGAGCTCTGCCACATGCCGTTAACTTTGACGTTGATCTAGATGAGCCGTGATGCCCCACCCACTCAACATGGAGTTATCACTGTGACCTATAGAGCGTCGCAGTGATTCCTCACATGTGACAGTGCGGTGTCATTTTCTTTTCGGGAGAGGTGGCTTATTCGTATAGGCTAGGGCTGGTCTGTGGTGGGCTAGCAGGGGTAACTCCTGCATGCAGTCAAATGTAGCGCCAGTACAAAGACAACAGGCCTTTTGTTTTATGCCAAACTGCAGCAAACTGCAGAGTCAGCAGCTTGTGCTTTTTACGGAGCGTGGGGGCTGTCCACACAGATCACCGTTGATCAGCGCAGTGGACAGTGGAAGTTACAATGTAACAGTATATCAAAAGAGGCTCTTAAATTTATGGCTGTCAACCGATTAATCGTGACTAATCGTCTGCTTAATAAAAGTTTTTGTTTACATAAAATGTTTGTGTGTACAAGAGTTGGGCAATGTTTACAAAATTGGCATCAGACGATGCCTACAGTGAAACCTTGCAATGACATCTGCCAAGCATTAAAGCATTAAATCCGAGCCTCCAGATGTGCGGACAACCCCAGACCCTCCCGATGATGAAAATTGTGTCATGCAGGGAAATCACAATGCCGGGCCCAATATTGTGACTGTCAGCGTCACCCAACCCTGTGTACGGTAGGGACTGCAACAAACGATTATTTTGATAGTCGATTAATCTAGCGATTATTATACCGATTACTCGACTAATCGTCTATTATTTCAATGGCTAATCGGTACGTTTTTAATGATTATTCAGCTTTTGCAACTAGTTAAAACATTGAGTTATACATAATTTACGTAATGAATAAAATCAATTCAGCTTTTGAAATTTGTTTTAATGAACTTGAACCAACTGGTTACTCTCTTTAAGTTTGCTGATTCTGTCCAACTCGAATCACACAAATTCTCTCTACAAACATTTAAATACAAATAAATAAATCCGGTACATTACAGACCAATTTATTTTTTATGTAAACAAAGCTCTTGACAGAAGGATTAAGCAGCATTTATATGACAACAGTTCAGTTTAACTCTTTCCCTGGGAACTTTAAAAAGTTGCCAGCCTACGGCACATTTTTTAACATTTAACCAAAGTTTAATTGCTCACAGTACATTTTCTGTATAGAATATATGGACAAACATTATGTCCAATGAAAGAACAGAGTCTCTGCTTTTAAACAAAGGAAACCGTATTCTTCAATCTTGATTTGTTCTTTTTTTGTCACTCCTTAGTTGGGGTGGGTTTCTTCAAAAATACACCACTTTGATTAAAAGATAATTTTGAGATAATTAACGTTTTTTGTCAAAGATTCTGCCCAGATTACACTCCGAACAATCATTAAAAACTGATAAGAAATATACGTTCTAGGTTCTGGGATTCTGTACTTTTTCCCAAAGGTGTGAACAGCGCCACCTGCGGTACAACATTACAAACACTGATTGCCGTAATAACTCGTCTTTGGCGGGGAACCTTTTTTTTTAATGACGAGATAAATCATCAATGTCGGTGAAAGAGTTAATGAAAAAGAGCAAGTAACAGAAGAAAATATTAAAAAATCAAGGCAAGATATAAGACGTCCCTCTCTTATAATAATTTTCCTTTCATGTAATACCTAGTGTTATAATAATCAAAACAGGCTTGACTCCTTAGCTCGATCAAAGCTTTATACTTTGCATAACAAATAAAAACATTGATGTAATTATATGATTATTGTTGTTATTATCATTACTATTATAATTGCATTCTCTCATAAAAAGATTTACCGCTAAGTAAGTTAGTTAGCTCTAGATGGAGAACAGTCACTTCTCTCCTGCTCATTCTTTCGGGATGTTTCCTTTTTAAATGCTCCAGCATGCAGGTTGTGCCACCGTGAAAGGAAAGGTCCGCCTTGCATGCATTGCACACGACCGCAATTTTGTTTTCAATTTGTTAAAGTTTTCCCACACTTTACTTGTTCGCATTCGTTTGTACTCCGGCATAATTCTCGCTGTGTGTCCTTCTACTGCGATAGCATTCGCGAAGGCTGCATTTGCATTACACTCCTGCGCTACAGTGCCGGAGCGGTCAAATTGTGATATTGCAGGCCCTTAAATAGTCACGTAATCAAACGACTACTCGACAACAAGAATAATTGTCGACTAATCGTTTCAGCCCTAGTGTACGGTGTATAATAATTATGTATATATTAATACATACACATCCATGTATAATTTTAAGGAAAAATGTTGATTTATATTTAAAATTGAATATTTCTTAAATATATACATGTATATGTATGTATTTATATATTCATAATTTTTTTTTTTCTCATGTTGTCATGATTTATTTAACCTCATGTCATTTGAAACCTATATATATACATAGACCTTCTTTATGTCATGCAAAATGTAGAAAGTCATACAGGTTTGGAATAAATCCTAAAAGACTTTTCATTTTGGGTGAACTGTTCGTTTAACCCAGTTAAAGTTAAATTGGAGCTATTTACTATTTGTTTGTTATGGGTTGACCAATATGGTTGTTTTAAAGCTTGCTGATATATGAACAGTAGGCTGACTGAAATATGAACTAGAGATGCACCGATATATCGGCAAGTAATCAGCATTTTTCACGCTTTCGGCTGATAATATAAAAACAGCTGATCCTCAGAGCGGATTTCGTTGTGTTGCATCCCAATGTGATTGGCTTTAGTCACTGTGAAGATTGATACAAAGCTGATATATTCTGATATGATCAAAAGAGAGCAGGAAAATACAATGCTCTGTATATAGAAAATGTTAAGAAACATCACCAGTTTGATATTCAGGGTTCATAGTCACTATATGAATAACTTTCAGGTAGGATGGGCGGAATGACCAAAAAATCAATTTCACGGAATGAGTCATTTTATTTCAAGGTAACAATACATTTCACAGAAACAATTTCCTTTTATAATTCTATATCTTATACCTAATTTTTCTTATATTGATTTTATTTGTTTATTTCAGGTCATTTACTGTAAATGATCACCATAGTTATAATGTACGCAAGTTATGAAAATGTTCTAAAGATATAAAATTAAGTTCTGATAATAAGATTTATTATGATAGGCTATAGCCAGAAGATTAATATAAAAAAAATGTATACAGTAGGAAGATAGACAACATGTATAACAATGAAGTCTGAATATATGAACAAACAATGAGAATACATGTAGGCCTATATGCATGGTGTTATAAACTGGTGTTCATGGGGTCTGTACAGCAGGTCTTCATCGCTCTTCACTCTGTGTTAGATGCCCACTGTTACTGTGTTGCGACTATGTCTTTAGGTTTGTTTATTCTCACGCTTGTCTTTGCACTGCGAGTCTCTGACACCACACGCGTCTCCCAAAACGGGAGGTAGCAGCGCATCACGTGAAAACCGCTCAAGCGACGAGCATCATTATGCAAGCTTCGAAAGAACGTCAAAAGAATATTTGATTTGATCATTTGTTATGGGTAGATTAATTCACATGTTTTTTTCTCATCATAACGGCCAACTTGCAGAGCGCTGAATTGACCACGCCTACTTATTTACATTCCGCAGAATACACAGAATAGAAAAATCTTGGTTGACATTTTATTCCGCGGTAACAGAATATTACGTCATACCACCCATCCCTACTGTCAAGTATTGGTGCATCTTTAATATGAACACACATCATTGCTATTGGTATATGACAAACACGACACAATGTCGCAATAGATATAAAAAGTGTTGTCTACTCCAGCCATGATTGCAATCTAACGCTGGATTCACACATAGCATCTCATTTACTTTGAATTGGTGACGTCATGTGTTGCCGAACTGAATCCATTGCTGTTGAATTATTTTTCACTTTTTTTTTTTTAATGGTGTGTACAAACAGTCACCCTAGTGCAGGCGCTAGTGTTCTGTCTCAATGTGATTGGCTGTTGTCCCTATGACAATCGCATTAGCGCCAAGTAGGGATGTAACGATTAACCGTGAGCCGAGCCGGTTGAAAATCAATTATAATTTGTGCCGATTCAAGTCGGTTGAGATGTTATAAAAATCACAAAAATGTTTTGACGTGCGAAAGTTAGAGAAATCTGTCTGCTCCTGGGTTGTTCATACAACTATATTAAAATTGGACATTCGCTGAGATGTATTCCCTATTTATCTATCATGTATTAAACATTTGAAATTGTATTTAAAACACGAAATGTAAATTTACATTTTACAAGTTTTTAATTTCCTGTCGTGTCACATACTACCAGGGGTCTCTTCAAGTCCCACTGTTTGAGTACCACTGCACGTATACAAGCATAACAAAAATTCACTGTTAATAACATTTTATGACCCAATAAAAAGTTGTATTATTTGAAACCTCTCATTTTTCATTAATTATGGCATATTTTGTGAATGAAGTTTTTAATGTGTGTTTTAGTAGTTCTCTACTCTTGCCTTTGTGAAGCACATCTCATGCCATGAAATATGAATACCGATGCCACTCACTTCAGATCTGAAAGGTTTTTTTAGGATCTCTTCCTTTTAATGTCTCACTCAAGGACAGGATAGCCTTTATCTTTTTTTATTCTGTGCGTCAGCTTCCTTTTTAATCCACCGTTAGATGGAAGGCATTCGTGACTGCTCTGCTTTTAGTCAATATAGCAGCTCTCATTTGAGTGCAGATCCAGATGTTGTTTCCCCATCCATCTATCCTGTTGTCTGCCGAGTGTGCCAGCTATTTTTGTTTAGCCTAACGCCTCGTCACTTACATGGCTCAATAAAACCATTTTATATAATCCATGTGATGATTTCATATGTGTGTGCGCAGCCGCACTGTGTTCACATTGGTTGGAACAGTATTGATCTTGGTTCGATTTGTGGTGCAAACGCTAGCAGCTCCTGATGTTTAATGGCCGCGTGCCTTGCGTGTGAATGAGTGCGCTAGGACTGAATTAACAGTGACAAAATGATATTGTGCCAGCCGCACATGGATATATTTTAGTTGAGGTCTCTTTATTAGGGAACAAGCCTGTCAGTTCTCTCTTACAGCTTCAGCAGTGATTCAGACGCTGAGCTATCAAGAACGACTTCATTACCATTTTCAAGTGTTCCAATGCTGCTTAATTGCTAAGAAACTGCAGGAGTGCTACAGTTTAAATGCTGGTGGTGAGGTGATGGAAAGAAACAGAGCTGTAATAAAGCCGTGTTTCATGCTGCCCTCAGTAATATCGTCTTGAACATATTTAAATGGTACCCAAAAGTTCATGCTTTAAATTATTTTTCCTTCTTTTTGGATCTGTCTGAACCAAATGGAGTGGTAATACAAGAAACAACATGAAGCTAAAAATATAAGCTTAGTTATTAGGAGTGTAACATATCAATATGTTGTATTTCGTGATGTGTACAATTTAAATCTGTATTGCAGACTTGGGTGATTATTTTCCATTACAGTGTGTGTTTAATCCTATTGGTGGAGCTGCCAAGTCAAACAAATATGAGGTTTAATGTTTTGTTTAATTTTCTATTTTGTTCTTTTAGCTGCTTTTAGATGTTTTTTCTTAGGGTTTTGCTTTCGTTATTCTTTTCCTAGTGTAATTTGTACTAACATTAAAAAAAGAAATCGTACTCTGTTTTGTTTTTCAGTAAAGAGTGTTATTTGTTTTATTAGAAGGTTTAGTTAAACTTTTAATGTTGTCAATTCTATAACAACAAAAATGTATGCATTTTTGTATTACTGGTAAAGTTGCAGTTTAGCGATGCAAGATGTAAGTCCGACAGTGATTATTTTCTGACCTTTTCAGGAGTTTCGTGCTTGATTTAAAAACATTAATATCACAACGACAATGTTCAATTAATTGTGGGAAGCATAAATCGATTAAAATACGATTAATCGTGTAGCCCTATCTTGAACCCATTGTGCAGAGGTCACGTTAACCAAAAATTCTCTGTCATTGACGAATGTTTATTTTTCCAGTCGATGAAAAATCTGAAGGCCGTCCTTCATTTTGACGGATTATAATAAGTACAATTTAAAAAACTCACTGTTTTTTCTTTTTTGTTCATTAGAGCGTGTTCATAGGCTACTACCACTGCCCTGAACACGATCGCGAAGGGACGTGTGTTTCACATTCATTAGCTTACTTACAATACCTGGTCTGTTTTGGAAAATGGAGCGGAGACTCGCACACACACAATGGTGCGCAGTGGTGTTGTGTTTACACAGTTTTTTCATTCAGAAAAGCGACTAGCATATTTTTGGATAAACCTTAACTTTCAGTGAGTAATAAAATGTCTCTCTTTGCATCTTCTCTGTTCATTGAACGGCAGAAGCAGCACATTCATGACCAAACCGCAGCTTACTCGTGAGTGAGTACAAAACGCTAGGGATGGAACAATAAAGCTCACCCACAGTCCAAAACGAACCTCACTTTTTCACCCACGGTTTTCGGTTTGGTTCTGATGGCTTGGCACATTAAACAGGAACAGAACATTTTTTTTTTACTGAAATTCTCTTTATTGAGCTTGATTTATTTTATTATCTTTCAGGAAAAATCAACTTGTACAAATTCCTGGCTCACAGCAGTTTTTGGTTTACTGTTCATCAACATGCCAGTAAAAAAAAGCTTCTTGAAAAGGTTTTGCACATACGAGTATTTAAAATAACGTTATGCAAAACTTGCGATTACTGTAATGGAAGTAAACTGTGCGTAATACTGCAAACACTAGCTGTCAATGTGAAATGCCAAAGATAATATATTTGCAAGGTGCGCCACTGCGATTGCAATACATTGGAAGAAATGGAATGCTAAAAACCTGAACATGACATTAATAGCTGTCTGAAAGACCGCCGAGTGGCATGACTGTCATTAAACAGACTTTGGCCTGGTAATGTAGACGATCTTTCTGCATGTACTGAGATCAACGCGATGTGCTGCTATCGTATGGAGTCTAAAAAGACATTCTTTACGTGCCAAATTCGGAGATGACCACTTTAGTACAACGGCCGTACAATAAAGCCAGCCCACGTCTCTCAACTGCACATTGCTTCTTGTGTTGCAGGCAGCTTCGCTTCATCCGACCACCACATGCCGTTAGATACAGACAAACACGAACAGACAGTTCAGAGTGTAATTGAGTGCACAGAAATAATCAAACGGAAAACCACAATTCACTTACACGTATTGAACCTTAGATGTCATACCGAACAGTTCAATATTAGATGAGGATTGTTGCATCCCTACAAAACACCATTTACAAGGACCTGTCATTGTTACTCCCTGGTTTAAACTGGTCGTGTGCTGGCCCTAAGCTGGTTTTAGTTGGTCATGTGCTGGTTAAACCTGGTTTAAGATGGTCATGAGCTGGTTTAGGATGGTGAGGAACCAGCACATGACCAACTTCAACCAGGTAAGGACCAGCAAATGACCAGCTTAAACCAGCATCAAAACATACCTAACCCAGCATATGCTGTTTTTTTTCAACCGTAGACATATGAATATAAACATTAGTCTGTAATTATTATTTTATGTCTGACAAAAGAAACATTGAATTGTACTAAAACACAGTCAATTCCGAGATTAAACGCAAGTACAGCGTGATGACATCTCAAAGATGCTAATTACCACGTAACGTCACCTTGCACCATAGTGACGGGTATTAATGGATTATGATAGATTTTATACGAGCCTGTCCGTTAAAAGGTTCTGGTGCCAGAAAAATGTGTCTTAAATCCAAGATGTGATAACTTGCTAGATAATGTGATGTATAAATAAATAATGTTTTTGTTTAGAAATACTAAAATATAGTTAAAAACTTCAACTACAACAGCTTCACTAGAATGTCTTAAAGTCAACAACATACAGTACCTTAAAACAAATCTAATTCTTTCAAAAGTTATTTTGATAACAATTCCAATTAGTTTGATCACCACATGTATACACATATCCCAACATTCCTCTCTTCTATCTGATTCAACATTAAACTTCTACTATTTGTAACTTTATTTTGAAATCATTCATTTATAGCCCTACTGTAAAGCTCGGAGCTGACCAGGTAGCTTCTGTAATGTAAAATTGAAAAGCGGCCACGTGTCCCTTAGGGATATACTATTTTAGAGTGAAGCTGAATTATGGACCTGTCGGAGTACACAAGAGGATGTTTATTTTTGGGCCTGTAATTTTACATTAGAAGAAAATGCATGCTTTCACTGAATGTGTCACTCTTCATGTGTTGTGCTGCATGATCAGACTTTGAGATGAGTGACCCTGTTCATTTACATTGACTTGTGAAATGCACAATGGCACTGGGGCATATCTGAACACGCAGCAAAGTTGCAGTTTTGAAGGACTGACGGGTTGTGCTGTAAATGCAAGCTCTGGTAGTTCTAGGAGGGCACAATGGGTGTGTTAAATCTCTGTGTTAATAATGTGTTAATCTCTTTCGTTTGCTTTATGCTGTCTTTTTATAACTTCTGTAGTACTAGTGACCAACCAAGTATTCCAAACACTCATTATCCACTGTTTGATGAACCGGCATACCCGGCCCCGATCCAAACTGATGTGAAGCTGCTTAACCCTCTGGGGTCTTAGGGGTTTTGAGACCCTCGAGAACTTTTAACATACTCTGACATTTGGGCGTTTTTTCAGTAGTTTAAAAACATGTAAATGGCTAAAGTCACATACATGCTTGTGTTTTTGAGAAAATACGTTTTATTCGCGGTCGACAAAACCAAACAAAACATTTTAAAGTCTGAAATAAGGCCAAAAAACACATACTAAACATATGTACTAGGGGTGCCGCAATACTCAATATAATATTCAGTGTTTCCCCTAGGTTTACAGCTTGGGGGGGGGTTGGGGAAAATTGACGAGAAATCATTTCCTTTTCATTCTTTATGTGCTATCTATCTATCTATCTATCTATCTATCTATCTATCTATCTATCTATCTATCTATCTATCTATCTATCTATCTATCTATCTATCTATCTATCTATCTATCTATCTATCTATCTATCTAGTCACATACATTGATTGTCTGGGAGGGTAATGCTTTGTAAAATTTAAAAAATGTTACATATAAATGTATTTAAATCTTTTTAAAATTGACTTTGGCAAATAACCTTTGTTAAATGTATAGAAGTATTTGTTAATATTAATGGGCCAGAGCTTAAAAAAGTAAAGAACTAAAAAGATTTATAAATACTAACAAATATATTGCTCATTCATTGTTCGTTAATGTTAGTTAATACCTTTATATGATAAACTAATTTTAAATGGGCTTTTTTGTGAGACGGTTTAATTTCTATGATGCATTTATTGGAGAATAATCCTGTCAGACGCGGACGCTGTTCTGAACGTCATCACGTGCGCTTTTCTGAACGTCATCACGTGACATTCCCATACAACACGGAGCCATCTGCATAGCGTATTAAATATCTCTTGTCTTATTTAATCAGCAGATTTACAATGTCCTGACTAAAAACATTTTAAACACACATATGTAAATAGTAAGCGGCATGTAATTCATTAATATACATTTTAACCGCCATCCGGTGATTAATGGACTTTTGATGCTTGTCAGGGGCAGGATGCTTAACACATAGACTTGGAGCAGGAGAGCTACTCCGGCTGCTACTCGCAGTGGAGTGAGTTTTGCCATCTTCAGTTCCCTGTGAGCGCTTAAAAAACGCAAATATTTTCATTTGGTTTTCATCTGATTGAAGCGACATATTTCCCGCCGCGCGCTCTCTGTCCGCTAATGTTTGTTTGTGTGTGAGTGAGCGCGTGTGCGCACTCATTGGGATAATTGTAAATGCGCAAACACAGACAGAAAAGACATGCCATCGTGGAAATAAGATAAATAACATATTACTTAAGGGTTATTTAGTTTGTTTATTAAAATAACAAATTGTAATCTGGCGCTATAAAGAAAATCAAATCAAATTTACTTGACGTCCAAGGGTGGCGGGGCGAGCAGTCAGGAGGGTGGGGCGCCCCCCTTATATAATGGTAGGGGAAACACTGATATTGAACCGTTCGGTACAACCTCCACGGTTCAATAGGTGTAAGTGAATTGCGGTTATCCAGTTTTGCCTTTAAATTATTTTTGTGCGCTCAATTACACTCTGAAGTGGCTCCGTCCGTGTTTGTCTGTATCTAAAGGCGAGGCTGCCTGCAACACGAGAAGCAATGTGCTGTTGAGGGATGCAGTCTTGCTTTATTGTACGCCCGTTGTACTAAAGTGATAATCTCCGAATTTGGCACATCAAGACTGTATTTTTACACTGCATATGAAAGCAGCACGCTCGCATTGCCCACAGCACATGCAGAAAGAGCGTCTACAGCACCATGCCAAAGTCTGTTTAATGACAGTCATGCCACTCCGCAGCCTTTCGGATAGCTATTTACGTTACAGCAAGAGTGCCTTCAGGCAGCTATTTAGCATTGCATTTCTTCCAATTTATTGCAATTATAGTGGCCCACCTTGTTAATATTTTATTTTTGGCCTTTCTCATTGACCGCAAACAAGTGTTTCCCGTGTTACCTGCACCGCACTTTTATTTCTATTACAGCAATTGAAGTTTTGCATTACGTTATTTAAAAAACTCTTATGTGCAAAACTTCTTCAAGAATCTTATTTTACTGGTATTATGATGAACAGTAAACCAAATTAAATGAAGTTAAATAGTTAAATAAAGAGAATTTCAGAAAAAAACTTTTTACTGTTCCTGTCACATAAGCATAGAACAATGAAAAAAAACACTTTAATGTGCCAAGCCATCAGAACCAAACCGAAAACCGTGGCTGAAAAACTGAGGTTCGTATTGAACCGCAGATGAGCTGTATTGTTGCATCCCTAATATGTACCCATCACTTTTGAGCACTGGGCCTCGTAAGCTGGAGAGTGTGCTACAAAAACATGTAAAAACCCTTCTGCTCACTCATTCAGATAAACAATATAGTGATTTACCTTTTGGGAGACACTTTATGCTGTGGAAAGGCCATATGCGGGGGAGTGTCATTGACCATGAATATTGATGTGTTTGGCACCTGAGGAGATAAAGACCCGACCTTAATATACTGTCAAGGTGGAATGTTCTGAAGCAGTTAGCACAAAGAATGTGAGAAGTAAAGGGTAATCCACGGTAGGGCTGCACGATTAATCGAAAGGAAAACGCACGGGTTTCGCGGTTGGCCTGTCAGTGAGGTACAGATAAATGCAGCTATATCCGAAAGCCAGAGGGCGCTCTCGTGCAGAAACTCCAATGTTACATAAACGAATTATCACACGTATAACCAGGAATGCGACCGAAAGCTCTAAAACCATTATTTCAAGGTTGAAAGGCATCAAGGCACGTCGGAATCCAATGTTTGCTCCACTTCCTGTCTCCTGAGTAGGGTTGGGAATCAAAAATCAGTTCCAATTTGGAATCGCAAACGAAAGGCTAGAAATCGGATCCTTGAGATAAAAAATTGAATTCCTCTTATCAATTCCTGAATGTGTGCATATTTTCTAAAAGTACACCCGTTGCGTGATCTGCTGATATCTCATTAAAAGCCCTTTTGAAAATGAACAATATCACCCTTTGCGGTTTCACAATTGCGATAACCAGTTCCATTTTATCACGATTTGAATGGGTTAGGGTCATGATTAATCATACAGCCCTGATCCACGGCTAGCCATGCATTTAGACTTAAATAATACATGTGTTATTGCACACTAAAATCAACATAAGCACACTTTGAGCACACAGATACACATCTTTGGTTCAATTTTGGAAGCTTTTTCTCAGCAACTGAAGACACTGGTGAAGATCATATGCCTGGCATGTGTCCTGTATTTTACCTGAAAACGCACACAGATTCAGTGATGCAACTACATTCCTAATGGAACAATTTAAATAAATGTTAGGACAAATTTGCATAGTATTATTAATAAATAATGTCAATAAACACGGATGCTAACATTGCCCATGCAAAACAAAGACAGTAAAACACGTGATCACATTAGAGATAATGAGCTGACACAGGAGAAAATATACCGGTCTTTACTTTCATGGATATTACATAATCTGAGAATATATCTTTACGATATGAATGTGTTATTTAAAAGTAGACCCTCCAGCTTTCTGTAGACATATGTTTCATGTTTTCATGTGATGCAGAGTTTTAGTCTTTTGTTGTGATGCGTTTCAGAACAATGTTCACGGAGATAGAGGCGTAGGAAATAGAGAAATCACATCCTGTATGTTTTCTTTATTTTACAAAACCACAACATTTTATTGTTATTTTAAGCATGCACGTATAAAGTAGACCTTTTACAATTTTTAAATGATGCCTTACACATATAAAGGAGTATTTTAAGTTGTTTCTGCTGCGGATTTAGAATTGGATAGAGCTGCGGATAAAAATGTAGAAAGGAGAGCGGCTCGGGTTTCCCGAATGGTTTTTGACGTGAAATTTGGCAGGAGCTTTTATCCAACGCAACTTACAAATAGGAGAGCATATAAACATTTTTGTCAAAACACTAAACAGTACCGTTAGTTGATTAGGCGATGCTACTAGGAGGATTAGAGCTGGAGTAAGGACTGAAAGAACAAAGTTTTTTTTTTGGCAGACAGACAGACATACTGTTATTGGTTAGTCAAATAAGAAGATCTACACTACAAACAGCTTTTGGTCACCATTGACCACCAAAGTTGGAAAAAATATAATGGTAGTCAAAAGTCCCCAGAACTGTTTGCTGTGCTAGATTCTTCAAAATATCTTATTTTTTCTTCAACATTTATAAAGCAGATTTCTCTACTAAGAAAGTCAATAGGGTCCCAAAACTGTTCGGTCTAAGCATTTGTCTAAATATCTTTATCTGTGTTCATCAGAACAAAGATATTTATACAGATTTGGAGCAACTTGATGACAGAATTGTCATTTTTTGGGTGAACTGTTCCTTTAAATGTGGTGGAATATAAGAGCAGGGCAATTTCCAGTCAGAAAGATTCAGATGAATTCGTTTGGTACTTGGATTCACAATATGATTGTAAAAGCTTGTGATGGTTTGAAATATTTATGGTTTGTTTAATAGCATTTCCTGCAGTTGATCCCTGGGTTATGTTCAATTAAAAATTTATAAAGTAGTGGCAGATGAAATTGCAAATCTGTACAAGTGGTGAGGGTGAGACACACCAAGAAGAACCCACAAACAGGGTTTCCTGTGATTGGAGGTGAACTGAGATGAAGGTTTTATGATTAAGGATGTGGTTTACCAACACAAGGTCGGATGCTTCTAGTAAATAAACACTTTTCTGAGAAGTTTCAGAGGTCATAGTATCGGTGTATTACTGTATGGCCACTGTGTAAAGAGCTAAGGGCCGTAAGGTGTTTTTCCGTGTCACTGTTAACACATGCAGCAGATAAAAAGCATCAGTTTAATGCCAGGTAACTAGAGATGCAGTAAAACCTTTCTAAGCTTTTCAATCTGATTTTCTCTTTTTTTCATTTCAATGCTTTCTGTTTACAAGACGTCCCGAGGTCATTCACCTGGGATTGTATTGAAGGAGTATAAGTTTACTCTCCTGATTTTTTTTAAAACAGCCTTTTAAAAGTGGGAATGTCCCTTTATCTCTGTGTGACATCACCTGATACATGAGAGATCGGAGCTTTTGTCCGCTCTCGTCTCTGTCCTCACTTCACGCTGTCGCCAGACCAACTGTAAACATTGCAGTGTCACGTGACCGACTCTGAACCCTGATTGGCCGGTTCCTTTGAACCTTGCCCTCGCTGCCACAGTCTTGCCGTGTGGCGGGGTGTGTGATGTGTCTTTTCCTGAGTCTTTTTCTTCCAGCTTGTTCTGGGGCGACTCGAGATTGAATCAAACAGCAGTGGCTCCTGCGGCAAAAGTCGGTTTGATTTAGAGCGCTGAAATGTGTGTAAACAAAATCGTTTATCAGGCACATTCTGTGGAAGCTGTCTGCCGGACCAGCATAATGAACAGGGCAAACCCTGAACTCGCAGACAATACAGTATAACAGCTTTGTAGTGGGGTTTGCTGAGGCAGGAATTGCTAGTACTTCTTCGTATTGTCGCTGTTCTCCTGAAACCTCGGATTGTCCAAATTTGCTGTTTTTCAGGAAATGGAAAAAAGTTTACTTTTTAAATGATTAAAATCTTAAAAAATATATTTTCATATATATATATATATATATATATATATATATATATATATATATATATATATATATTCCTTTCTTACTGTAACAGAGACAGGGGTGCCACAATGAGGCCACAACAGTAGCAGCACCACTGCTCTGAATGTACCGGCAGATGGAGGCGAAAATATGAAGTGACGTGCTGATGAGGTCAAAAGTTCAGTCTTTAATCTAATACCTGCAACTGGTATTTACAGTGAAAATCCAAAAAAAGAAAGAAAAACTAAACAAACAAATAAAATAAACTGTTCAAAGTTATCTGCTAACATCATTTGGCTATACCAATAAATTGGCCCAAAAACGGAGCAATAACTTCCAACCACTCACTCTACGAGCCTAGGATCCCTTACCACACTGAGGCGCCTTCTTAAAAAGGCTAAGCCCCTCCTACTTGGATTAAACCATTTGTTAATTATAGATAATAAAGAAATCTAAAGAAGACAAAATCAAAATAGATTTAACAGTAACAAAGAGATAAACAATTAGAATAATATAAAAATTGACAACAAAACAACTATTAATTATTAATGTTGAACAACGTTTAACAAAGAATCAAACAGAACTCCAATCTCCCCCTCACACATGACAACAATTAACTGTGCCTACTATTGGCGGGAAAAAGGCATTCAAAATGGTGGCAATTACGGTGACCGGGTTTTGTCCGTTGGGTGAGGTAAAATGTTCCTGTACGTAAGTATGACAATTTATTATTATGTAAGTGGTTAATTGAAATCAATAAACATATAACATGGTTACCGGTCTGGTTTGAGTTCTTAACAAAACATAAATCAACATAGAGAAATTAATTACTAAGTAAATGCAAAAAGGGCATGGTGAAGACAAGTACAACGCGAAACAATTCACAATCAGTGACATAATAAGAGTGTACTTCAAAATAAGAGTGTCTAGTCAGAGATCCTCACTGTGACACTTACATTAAGATTAATCGAATAAAAAGTTTAATTAGATCCATAAAAAATTATACTTAAGTATAGTACTGATACTCAAAAAGTGTACTTAAAACAGTACTTCATTACTTCCCACCTCTGAACTAAATAACCCCCCAAATCAGGGTATTTAAGTAATAAAATCTTTAATTTTGTCATTTAAAACACATCTCCCCTTTAAACCTTAAAACTATGCGGCTAACCCATGCTGCACTAAGAGACAGATCTAAATAGATGAAAAATGGGAAAAAGACGCGCTTGATTTATAACTGCGCAGCTCGCAAGTGACGTCACAGACCAACTAATCGATTATGAAATTCGTTGACAACTATTTTCATTATTGATTATTATCTATTTATTAATTGACTATTTTAACTTCCAGTGCGACCAGTTTTTCTTAATCGTCGCGCCGGTGCGACTGCCAAACTGATTAATGTCATTTTTGTGTACCATAGATTTGTACAAAAGATCTGTGCAAAACAGCAAAGATAACAAAATGTGTTGCGTGTATTGTATGCATGTGAAGCTAATGCAGGAAACTTTAAGCCCGACACCAGTGGTTCTCAACTCTGGCCCGCGAGATCCATTTTCCTGCCGAGTTTAGCCCGAACTCTGATATAAAACACCTGAACAAGCTAATCAGCGTCTTTAGCAATAGACGCGTTCAACTTAATGCCGCGCTGTGCAAATCTATCAGCGTATGACATTTAAGTACCGTGAGAGCAATTCAAGTGCAGATTGTTTGGTACGCATTTGAATCGCTCTCGCGTTACTTTAATGCGATATGCAGATCAATCTGTGCAGTGCTACATTAAGTTGAACGCGTCTGTTCCTGAAGTCACTGATTAGCCTCATCAGGTGTTTTATCAGAGTTGGGGCTACACTCTGCAGGAAAATGGACCTCGCGGGCCAGAGTTGAGAACCACTGCCCTACACTATTGTATAAAGCTCTCTAACAAAACTGCAAAAAATATAAAATGTTAACTTTATACATCACGTAAAATCCTATTTAGTTGTGGGTCGCTATTGATAAAGGCAAAGATGTATCAATGCAGCTTTCATGAAGAATAATCACCAAAAGCCTTCGGGTCTCGCGGGTTTTATGAGATATGCGCACGCCCAGGGAGTCCGAGCACAAAATAGTAAACTCTTTCACGCCTTCTTACACTGAAAAGGCCATTTAAACACAAAATTACGTTAACATTCCCATGTTATCAAGAATTCTTAAGGTAGTCCGTTTCTTGAACAAACAGTTTGGCAAACAAAATGAATGTGTGTTACAGTATAGTGTGCTAGCTCTTAAAGGCACAGCAGCATAAAAAAGATCTCTGTTTATAATGATCATCAGACAACAAAGGACGGGCCCAAAACACTCACTGATATGTGAGGAAATGTGTTCTCTTATATGAGTTGTAAATGAAGGAAGAAATTGGCTTTAAGGAAGATTTGCGTGATGAAAGAGAGTTTACATATACCATACAAATACATAAATCATTAACAATGATTTGTATTAATTTCTAATTAATGTATTAAACACAGTTGAATGTGGTTTTAGTGATCCTTTTTCCTAACCTCACCCCATGACTCTGGTGCTACCAAAGGAAGGCTGGTGCCACCAACTTTGTACCACCAGTGCCACCTCTCTGAAATGTTTGTCTAGAGCCCTGAATATATTTTTGCATCCTCATTTGCTCTAATAGGAATAGAAAAACTCAACGTCAAACTGTTTTACTACTTTCAACAAAATAAAAAAATTGAGAGTCTGATAACGGCAGTCAAATGAGAGAATGACATCAAATTTACAGTGACTTCCATTGACTTATAAGAAACACCCTTGGATTAGCGTTTACTTTTTTTGTAATTTGATGCAAAGGTAATACAATACAAAGCAAAGTGTTATAAACTTACATACATTTTAAAAAATATATAAAAACTGACCGTTGAATGCATCATCAAAGGCTTGTGAAAAAGCTCCATACAAAACATTACAAAATATTATCAATGTGAGATGTGTTTATTGCTGAATTGTGCACACACACCATTCACATTTGCTTCAGAGGAGGCATAAATGTAGTTTAAATGTGTTAATCTGAAGATCTCACTCGTGGTTATTATTATGGTATAAGATCTCAATAATTAAAGATCAACCTCCATACAGACAGATTGTACCAGGTTGTCAAAGCTTAAGGATAAATGTAGATTTTGGATGAGGGTCCTTGAACAAAAGCTTTGGAGTTCATCCATTATTAAGTCTCAGCCTTAGCTTTCGTCTCCGTGAAAGTCTTGCACAGGTTTATGTCTCAGTCTGTGCATGTTCACTCTCTCCCTGTGGATCTGTTGGTTTTTTTTCCTATAGCTGGATTTAAGATTCTCTGCAGCACATGTCACCTCGTGTTTGGGTTGGATGCTGGGGGGTTGTTGGGGGTTTGAACGTCGTCTTGCTTGAAACAACTGTTGAACAAAGTGTGTGCAGAGCAGGAAATAAACAAACACGGGAAAATGCCCAGGGCACAGCATGGCATCTCTGACCTACTTAATACATGCAGACAGAGAAGGTCTCAGACGATTGTTTTCAAATCTGACCAACATGATTTTTACTAAATGTGTTTATCTGTTAATATTTGCAGTCATTTTAACTTTTTATTAGAGCTCTAGCTATCGATTATTTTAGTAAACGAGTATTTGGATTATAAGAACTTTTTCTTTATTAAAGAGCAATACTAAATATACAAGATAAAATAAGAAAGGTCTCTTAAAATGAAGAACTCATTTGTTTACATATTAGAAAAAAAATTGTTGACGAAATTGCATCAATTAATATCTGTGAAAACTAAACCCATTTAGTATATTCCATTGCAATATTACATTCAAAATGCAATATGATACAAAAATACAAATAAGAAACATAAAAATAATTTTTCAATGTTGTATTTTTTACTATTAAATAGTAATATATTTGTCCACTTAAAACTAATGGAATAAATAGGACTTTTATTTTGGCAGGTCGTTGGAAAACGCTTGTTTTTTTGTGTTTGACAGCTTCACTTCACAAAGCTTAACTAAAATGTTCTGAAATAAACTCTCAGAGCAACTCTGGAGATGAAGTTCGTGTCATCCTTTAGCGCAGACTGTGCAGTTCATTCACTCAGAACAGGCAATAACAGGATTGTTTAGTTAAATGAACTCAATTATATGGACTCAATGCAGCCGGGAAACAAGTTTCACTCGCAAAATAGACTAAAACCAAGTAAAATAGCGTGCGCCATTGATAAACAACACACAGAAACAAGTACAACGAGAAATAAACTTCACACAAACAAGTGGCTCTGTTTAATGCACCTGCCAAACTGTATCGAATGCGTGCTACACTGGTAAATACTTAAAGTTGTATCTCGCACTGTACACCCCTGTTTGGCGCGCATGTGTTTAGGAACGTACCAAGCACAATGTTCTCTCGCACGCATGCACTCACACACACACACAAGGATGTCATCACGGTTATACCCTTGGTATATTTTTCTGTAATTTATTCTACAGCGTCTTCTGAGTTCCCATAACATGTCCAGAGTTTAGCGGGCTGTGCGTCAGTAAAAATGGTCCGTGGGGAATCGCAGTGCTCCATGTGTACTGTAGTTAAATGGATTTAACCAAGCTTTTTTGCCTCAAGGATTTTTTATATTTGAATAAATGGAGTTACTCATGTGATCGTTCCAGCCCTACTTTTTATTTGCATGAAAATGCTGTGGCTTATTGTTTGATGCATATCCAAAGTAAAATGGGTTGTAAATGACATTGTGTACAGCAAAACTATCATTATTTTTGGCAATGCTGATGATTTCTGGCCTATAGTTGCAGAAACTCAATTATAAAGACGCACGCAGACATGATCAAAATTGTCAGCTTGCTCTGCCACCACTGTATCCAAAGTATTTGTCAAATTCTAATGTGTATCAATTGAAAGCGTCATTAAAAGCAGTTCATGGCATGAATTGTGGTACAATGCTTCCTCCAGGCTGGTTTTGGAGACATCTGTTGTACGGTTGATGCATTAATGAAGAACAGCTCTCGTGATCATGTGACTGTATCCTAACTCACTGCACTATCCTTGACTTAGTGCATTTAAAGCCAATTCTAATAGAGCGTTCCCACCAAACTCGACTTGCGCAAATAAATCGTCTCATTCAGGCGTAATTCGCCTCTGAACATTCTGAGTTTACTGCTTTATTCGTGAGTAAAATTCTCTTCATTCGCGCGTTGAAATTCGCTTCACAACAGAGTCGAACGCACATCATGGGTGGGGCTTCTGCCAGGCGACTCTATATATATTAGTGGTGGGCATAGATTAATTTTTTTAATCTAGATTAATCTAGATTAATTCCAAGATTAATCTAGATTAATCTAGATTAAAATGGCTCATTTGAATTCTGCCGAAGGCATTCAGAATGTGTGCTACCCAAATAATGACTAAAAGTAAGTCTTTGAGAACGGGTGTCTAAAGCCAGGTGGCGCATTAGACCAGGGGCTCATCTCCTGTTTCCAAAATGCATCACAAACTGCTTGAGAAAGCTGTTCTACTATGATAATTGGTGATGAAAATTAAATTATGTTCAATAAAATGAACTTGTGACTCCTGAGATAGGCGCAGGCTCCCCGTGACCCGAGGTAGTTCGGATAAGCGGTAGAAAATGGATGGATGGAAAATGAACTTGTGTTTACTTCCGCATTAGCTAAGGGATTCTTTGCGTTTAGGTGGTACTTGAGACTGGAAGAGCTCCTACAGTACATTTACATTTAGTCATTTAGCAGACGCTTTTATCCAAAGCTACTTACAAAGAGTGAGGGAGCAACAAGCGATATGTCATACAGGAGCCATAATACATTAGATCTCAATACAAAGTTACTGGTTTCAACTAAAGCTAGACCACTACCTGTTGAGAGAAAGTGTTTTTTTTAAACCAATTCCGCATTGCACAAGGTGCAAACAACCTTAGTCTTGTCGATGTTTCCATTGGGAAGCTTCTTAAAAATTAATATTCCCTGAAGCAAACCCGGCGGCTTCATAGCTGCATCCATGTTAGCACGTCACGTTTGATGCGGTAATTTCACAGTAACGTTATGTTGTGTTCAGACCAAACGCGAATGGCGCGTCAAGCGCGAGTGATTTATATGTTAATGCAAAGAGCCAATAGACCTACTTGCTGCGCGAATCGCGCGAATGAAGCCCTGGTTATGAGATGATGAGGAGGCTTCTGCTTCCGCGAATGACGCGAATCACGCGAGTTGAAAAATCTCGTTCTCGCTCCGTACAGTGCAGTTAAGCTGGTATACATCCGCGCTAAAATATCAAGGTGAAAGTCATCATAGCTTGCGTAGTATAGACCCAGCTCCCAACCCAACTTTGAGAATAGATTAACGGCGACAATTTTTTTAACGCGCGATAATAGTCTCACTGCGTTAACGCCGTTAACGGCCCACCACTAATATATATATATATATGAATTGCTAAAATTGAGTGAAGAGCGTTTTTTACAATTTACCAGATTGTCCGACCTCCTCACTCGCTTCTTTCCAAGCAATTATTCATGTTTCGATAAAAGTAAGATGTATCGTACAGCTCCGGGTCCACATACAGCAACGATGATTTTGTACTCCATTGCTGTTTCGGATTTCTACCTCCACTCGCTAAGTCATAAAAACGTCACTACTAGAGCATACTCCTGATTGGTTAACGTGGCGCGAATTTTCGGCAAAGTTCAGATTTTTCAACTCTTGCGTTTCAAATCACGCAGCAGGATGTCCTATCGCGTCTTTGCATTGACTTAACATGTAAATCACTCGCACTTAACGCTTCATTCTCATTTGGTGCGAACACACAGCAAGACATGTAGGCTAATTGTGAAGTTTACTTCCTGTAGTCAACAAACAGTATGATAAGATCATCAGTGTCTGCTTTCAGACAGATCAATTTATTTTCTCAGCCCTCCATTTTCTAAAATCATCTCTACCCTTAAGTTATTTCAGGAGGGAATCATTGAAGTCAGCTGCTGAAGTTTCTCTTCAGATGCAGAATTGTGTGTCGGCTGATGTGATAAGAGTGTGAAGGAAAGAAGATTTGAGTGGCTGTGATCTTTTCTTGTGAGTGTGTGAGTGTGTGAGTTTGTGTGTGTGTGTGTGTGTGTGTGTTTTTATGTTGCTAGGGGCCTGTGATAATGAACCGTGTCATAGTCGGCAGACACACTGTCTTTCGTGAAGATTGGCCTATAGTATAATTGCTGTCAATACTCTAAAAGATGTTTATTTATTTATACTGGCTGCATACTGTTTTCACAGTGACATACTTGTTTTCTTTTTGTGTTCATCACTACACTAATATTTATGTATGTGCTATTATCCAAAGTAACTTGTGTTACACAAGGTTTATTTTTATCAGTATGTGCAGTCCTCTGGGATCAAACGAATAACCTTGTGTAGGTACAGTAGCTGTATGAGGTTTTTATTTATGCAAGTCTTGGCGCTAATTCATAATTCAGTAACACAAACAATTATTTCAAGGAAGACAATTGTTATTCTTAACATTGCACAAAGAATAATTTTAACATTGTATTTAATTATTTTTGTGTGCATTTTCTGCTGAAAATCGCATTACTGTAAACCGTCCAGCTATGTTTGAGTGCATGTTATGTTATTAAAATATATATATATACTACTATATGTTTTCAAGTGACATAAATAATTTATAATATCAATGTGTAATATAAATGAAGAAATAGTGCAGAGAACATGTCCCCTTGCTTTATAATCTCGTCCTCCATAACATTTTTAAAGGACTGTTTTCACACATGCAAACTTAAGCAATAAGCCCCAAGGAGCAGTGGGTTACAGTGCATTTTGTAACGGCTAAGGGCATTGTGGCACAACGCAAGGCGGAGTCTATGTATAGTTTTAAGCTTGATCCTGATCTCTAATCCTGGTTTTTAAAAGCGTTCAGGTGCTGCAGTAAGCTAAAGATGATGAATTATTTTCCATTTTCTAAAGTGCTCTCTGTCTGCCAGTGTTGAGCGTTTGGTTAAATGAAGGCCTCAGTGTTGAGTTATTAATTGTGTTTTCTCTCCTCCACAGGGTCCACATACAGCGTGCTGTCCACGATGCCATCAGACTCCGAGAGCAGCAGTTCCCTCAGCAGTGTCGGTATGTCAGAGTTTCGTCTTCCATCTTTGACACCTCACACACATCGTCAACGGGCCGTAACGGCGATGATGTTTTACGCGAGGGTGTGTATGATGCGTTTGTCACTTTAACTGCCACAAGTTATACTCTGAAGGATCATATGAATGGTGATAGTGGCTTGTACTTGAGAGCCAAGCCCTGTTGAACGGATCCTGTGCCAGTGGAGAATGTGCTCGGAGGCTCACTGCCATCCAAATGACTTGGCGGTTTCACATAGAGGTTTCTAAAGGGAGAAGGTTGTGCCAGAGATATCCACAGTGCCCTCTGCCTGTGTAGGTCTGTGATAGGAGAATTGAGTTTGTGTTGGGCAGAAATGAAGGGTCGATTCACATTAAAAATAATGAATTTGCGCATGCAAAAGACACAAAATGTGAATGGCCACTAAATTGTCAGATTTGCTGAAAGTATATTATATCTACATACAATTTTTGTATGGTAGTTCACCCAAAAATGTGAATTCTGTCATCATTTACTCATGTCAATTCAAACCTTTGACTTTCTTTCTTCTGCAGTACACAAAAGAAGATATTTTGAAGAAAGTTGGTAACAGAACAGCATTGGACCCCATTAACTTCTATTGTATGGACACAAAACCAATCCAAGTCAATGGGGGCCAGTAAACAACATTCCTCAATATATCTTCCTTTGTTTTTTGCGGAAAAAATAAAGTCACACAGGTTTGAGATGATATGAGGGTGAGTTAATTATGACAATTTTATCTTATAACATCGTTATCTTATATTTATTTTTGGGTGAACTATCACTTTAAAAACATAATGGAAATAACTATAGCAAAATAAACTATTTTATATGTGTGAAATCTCTACAGTGTTTTTTTTTAATCTCATAAATCAAAAAAGAGTGGGAATCCTGTGTTACTGAATTAGGGCTGGACAATGAATAAAAAAGCATTTACATAATCGCCAAAAGCCTCAATTACAGCTCCCCATTTGCCTTCATTTCGGTGAATTTCGGCAGTATGTGCAGTACAGTGGAGAAATAGAGAGAATTTATATTTTTTACCAACAACATAACTCCCATAATTTAGTTTTTGTACATTATGTAGTTTGGGATGTTTAAAGAAAGAATATGGTAGTCAGCTCCTTCACAGAAAGTTCTTAAACATTTCAAAGCTTATAATATATAATCTATTAATCAAAAATAATAATCACAATTACAACGTTGAGGTGAATAATTGACGATTTTGATTTTTGTCATAATCGTGCAGACCTAAAATGAATACATTAGAATTCCACAAAAGCAACAGTCATGTCAAACATAAGGATTATGTGATGATGTGTATTAAATGAGTGTTTATGTCAGCTTTTTCTAGGGATTCACACTATGTGCCCTGCCTTTTTGTCTTATGGAGATTTATCCCAGTTTTTTTACTGCGCTAAGCTAAAATCATTCTGAATATTTGCAGCAGATTGTCAAAACCAAAAGATTATATTGGAATCTCATTTACATAAGTGCTCAGCCTGTCTGCCATTGTGACCTCAAGTATTTTTACATTTGTTACAGTTATTTATGCGGCTTTTATTGCTCAGGCATTTGTTTTTAGAACAGTCAGGCTTAAAAGGTTAGATTTCATTCATAGTTCACTGTTTTTAGGTCATGTTTCTTTGATATTTTATTTAAATGTTTCAAGGCGATTAGTAACAAAAAAATTACCTGCTGACCCAAAAATAACATCTTTCCTTTGTTTCCCTGGTTATATAGTGTAATAGAAAATGTAGTTGTCTGTTAACATTTCAAACTGTACATTTTCAAATTTAGTAGCATTAGTTTGTGTTGCTGCAGCCCTGCATTAGTGCAGCGTGAGCTTCTGTTTGCTCCGGTGACGTGCTCACTGTTGCAGGTACCAAAGCCTCGTCACCTCCACCTGCGCTCGGTTCATCACCTCCACCTTTGCTCGGTGACACCCGGCCGGCCAGCGAGAACCTGGACACCATCCTGTTCCAGCTGAGGCAAGTCACCAGGGAACGGGATGAACTCCGCAAACGATTGGCTCTCGCATCACCTGGCACCACCTTCGATGACTGCAGGTACCAGCCCGGCTTACAAAAATAGAGACTATACATATGGATGAAATCACACTTGCATTCAATTGTATACATTACAGTAAAACATTTTATTCACAAACTAGTAGAAATTAAGGGGTAGGAAAATTCTTTCATCAATTACTCACCCTCAAGTTTTTCCACATTTGTATACATTTCCTTGTTCTGTTGAACACAAAGAAAGATATTTGAAAGATTAATGCTTGTAAACAAACATTTCTGGGGCACCATTGACTACCATAGAAGCCCCACAACTGTTGTTTAAAAGTTTTCTTCCAAATATCTTTCTTGGATCTGTTCATGACAACAGCAAACTTTGTTCAAGTTTGTAACAGTCTGAGTAAATAATGACAGAAAATTCATTTTTGGGTGAACTATCCCTTTAATGTCTCTGCTAAAAAAGCCTTTCCAAAACAAAATATAAAATTGAATGGATGGAAACGAATGGTGTCTACTGATATGTGATGAATTCTGTTGCTCAGACTCTGCCTATTCTGGCAGATAAATCCTAAATAACTTAAATGGTATTTTAAAGGAAACAGTTAGAATTTCTTTGATGGTTTTATTGGGTTTCTGTTTTTTTCCACGGGGATGTCATCATGTCAGGGATGTAGAATTAAAATGTGTTAGTTTGAAAGATATATCCGTAAATAGAAATATTTATAAAATAATTTCTGAAAAAACAGTAATCTTAAATGGTATGATAAATGATAACTTTATTGATGTTTTCTTAGAAATAACAGCACCAATGAGTCATGCGTTATTTAAAAAACATGAATTAAATGAAGAAGGTCAATTTTGATGTTACTTAAAAACATCAAATAATTCTATAAGCCTTTTCATGCAAGGATTTAAAGGGATACTTCACCTAAAGATGAAAATTCTGTCATCATTTACTCACCTTCGAGTTGTTCCAAATGTTTATAAATGTCGTTGTTCTGATGGACACAGAGAAAGATATTCGTAAGAATGCTTCCAACTGAACAGATCTCAACACCCATTGACTACCATATTAGGAAAAAAACAATGGTAGTCAATAGTGCCCCAGAACTGTTTGGTGTCCTACATTCTTCAAAATGTCTTCTTTTGTGTTCAAGAGAACAAAAAAATGATTAAGTAATTTTTCCTACTATGGGAGTCAATGGGGGGCAAGAACTGTTTGGTTATATGCATTCTTCCAAATATCTTTCTCTGTGTTCATCAGAACTCGAAGGTGAGTAAATGATGACAGAATTTTCATTTTTGGGTGAAGTATCACTTTAACTCTAGATCCCTGTCCAAAACAAATTCCAGCATTTTCATCGTGTGTAACCGCAAACGCAGTTTAGACGTGAAAAGCATCTCCGCTATCCCAGTTAACACTGAACTGCCCTTGCAGACAGAGAGACTCTGTGCTGATGTATTGCTCTTGTCTCCAAAGGCCAAATTCCAAACCTGGTCATGACTACGAGCGTCTGAAAACGCAGTGCATGAAGGCCATGGCAGACCTGCAGTCTCTGCAGAACCAGCACACCAAGACTCTGAAGAGGTGTGAGGAGACCGTGAAGGAAGCCGACTATTACCAGTGAGTTATAGTAAAGAAATGCTTGCTCTCACTTCGCTCAGTGAGACCCTTTAAACTGCAATTGATGCTTACAGATCGTCTTAATTTATTGTGTTGTAAATGCATGTTCAGACCTACATCATCTTCCTATGTTGGCTCGGCTTCTGTTGTATGACATCAATTTCTCCATCCGTCTAAATTAAATTTTGATTTACAAATATTGCATCTGTGAATGGATTGCTATAATTTGTCATAACGTGGGACGGTTGGATCGACAGCCGGTCGTGATATCATAAAATGCTCATCCCCTGGCCGAGCACCAAGAGACCATCAGCTCGCAGGAGAACCAGTAGTGTTTCATTGGAAAAGTGTGATGAAACAAGCGCCTCATTGCTAAGAGCCATCTGCTGCATTTGTAGCACAGCTTTTAATTAGCTGCCGCATCATTTGAAGACTTATGACTTTATTAAATGTCTGAGAAACAGACAAACACTTTGGTGCTGGAATAGGCTTGTAATATTCCTGTGCCATATGCAATTTAGAGCCGTATTTGTGGTTTAGAAGAAAACAATACAGTCTTATTTTATTTAAACGCCGTTAATTAAAAAAATTGGCAGTAAATTGGCTCCAAGTGAGAGTGAACACAGAGAAGTTTCTTCAATCGTCTCTGACTCATCCCTGTGTGCCAGTGTCCTTTCACACACATGGCGACATCATGTACTCTCTGCATACACAGATGTGTGGCGGCTGTAATCTGATTATGATGCAAGGGCACATGCCCTCCTGTCTACAGCCATGAGTGTCCAGACAGAGATGGAAGATTGAGTTGATGAGGGATTAATTCAGCGTTCTCTCAATAGGGTGCGATGATTTCTGCAGCATGCGCACAGAAAACCAGACACGCAAACTCTGCTTCAGGAACTAGTGAGCTTCTGTGTTTTCCACTGCCTGAATAGATCAATTTTAAGCCCTCTATGTAGGTCGCATTCTAACTGAACCTCAAAAGTGAGCAATATTGGGCACCCTACTTAGAAGGCATTCTAAGTTAGCTTCAAAAGTGAGTCAATAGAAGCAGGCTACATAGAATGCTGCCTAACTAGAGAGTTCCAAGTTGCAGTTATAATGCCCTCAAAGTAAACCTTAAAAGTGAGTGATTTGCTCTACTCTACTTTGACAGCATTCTAACTACACCTCACAAGTCAGGGATTTTGAGCCCTCTAGTTAGGCAGCATTCTAAGTAAACCTCAAAATGAGTGAAACTCTCTACATAGATGGCACTCTGCTCCCCAAAAGTGAGAGATTTGGTGGATTCCACTTGGGCAGCATTCCAAGCAAGCCCCAGAAGTGAGCGATTTGGAGAGCACTACTTTGGCAGCATTTTAAGTAAACCTCAGAAGTGAGCTATTTGGACGGCTCTACTTGGGCAACTTTGTAAGTAAACTTCAAAATGAGTGATTTGAAACACTGTACATAGAAGGCAGTCTGCTCCCCAAAAGTGAGAGATTTGGTGAATTCCACATGGCCAGTATTGGAAGTAAACCTCAGAAGTGAGCGATTTGGAGAGCTCAACTTACATTTACATTTACATTTAGTCATTTGGCAGACGCTTTTATCCAAAGCGACTTACAGTGCTCTTATTACAGGGACAATCCCCCTGCAGCAACGTGGAGTAAAGTGTCTTGCTCAAGGATACACTGGTGGTGGCTGCTGGGATCGAACCAGCAACCTTTTGATTTACCAGTTCAGTGGTTTAACCCACTAGACCACCATCTCCACACTTAGGCAGCATTCTAACTAAACCTCAGAATTTAGTTATTTGAAATGCTCTCCATAGAAGGCAGTCAAACTGCACCCCAAAAGTGAGTGATTTGGAGCATTCTACGTAGACACCATTCCCTCACAGTCACAAGTGAGAGATTTTGAGTCCTCTAGTTAGGCACCAGTAAACATCAAAAGTGATGTGAAACACTCTACATCGAAGGCACTTTAACTGCACCTCAAAAGTGAGTGATTTGGAGCACTCTACATAGGTTGCGTTCTAACTGAACTCTCAAAGAATGCTGCCTTACCGGAGTGCTCCAAATTACTCCAAATAATTCACTTTTGAGGTTCATTTAGAATGCCTTCCAAGTCCATCTTAAAAGTAAGTGATTTGGAGAGCTCAACCTAGGTAGCATTCTGACCAAACCTCACAAGTGAGCGATTTTGGGGCCTCTCGTTGGCAGCGTTCTAAGTAAACCTTAAAAGAGAAGCGCACTGCATTTGCAGCATTTTATCTTAAATTGGTTGATGTGGAGCACTATACAGTTGAAAGAAAAAGAATGTGAACCCTTTGGGCTTACTTGGATTTCTTCATAAATTGGTCATAAAATGTGTTCTGATCTTCATCTAAGTCACAACAATAGAGAAACACAGTCTGCTTAAACTAATACCGCACAAACATTATACGTTTTCATGTTTTTATTGAACACAACATGTAAACATTCATAGTGCAGGGTGGAAAAAGTATGTGAAACCCTGGGATTCACATACTTTTTCTTTCAACTGTATATAGGCAGTTTTCTAACTATACCTCATAAAGGAGTGATTTGGAGCTGTCTATGTAGGCAGCAAAAGGCAGCACAGTCATACTTCCTACCTTCCTGCTAACAGCCTTTGTGTTGGGACTGGGGGTGTGCCTATAATCCCTTAAAATTCTGACTACGTGTGCAGCTTGCTGGGTTTTGGATCGCGGCCAATGTGGAACTCTCCAATATGGAGGTAACGGTCCATCCCGACGCTGCAGGGAGGACTCTGTTCATTTTGATTGTGTTATACTGCCCTGTAAGACTTGTTGGGCCATAAAAGTGAAACATTACCTAGCCCCTACACCAGAGGCTTGACTCTGATTCTCACGGATGTAACAGTGCTGCGTAACATTTAAAAGGGCTCATTTGTCGTCTGCCAAATGCATAAATGTCAATGTAATGTAATGTTTGTGTCTGTTTTGGGCGTTTGTGTTTCAGCATGCAGCACAGTCGACTCCTCAGCGATCAGTCTCAGCTCAAGGAAGAGATGGAGGTTCTGAAGAGGGAGAACGCTAAGCTGGTTCGGGAACACAACCATCTGAAGCAGAGCTGCGAGGAGCTCCGGAGGCTTCACTCTGAAGATCAGCGCGAGGTGGCCGACATGAGGCTTCAGCAGCAGCAGGTACTGACCTCACATGACCTCTTGAGATCACAAGGCCTGGGATTTGACCATTAAGAGTAACTAGAAACTTCATCATGATCTCTGGTTTAGGTCGGCAACATGTTTAGTTTTTTTTCATGCAACCAGGTTATTATAGACCACTTCGGACGACAGCGCTGGTCCAGAAGAAATTCCTGTTTCCGTTTTTTAACACTACACAAACATTTGAACAAAATATAATAACATTCTATAACAGATCATTTATAACCGCATCAAAGAGTTAAAGGGGTCATTTTGGATGGCTAAAACAATTTCTTTTTTGTATTTGGTGAAATACAGTGTTTACAGTAAAAAAACACATATTTTTCATATACTGTGCATTACTGTTTTCTCCTCTGTGAACCGGCTTTCTGAAAAAATCTTGATTTTTAACAAAGCTATTTACCATTGGTCTTCCAGAATTTCCAGTATGAGAGACAGAGAACACCAAATCCCCATGCACAACTGAGACCTTGTAACACTTATGAATCGCGTGACACCGGGAGGGAATAGGGCCCAATTTGGACATTTTCACCTAGGGTTGTACTCACTTTTGTTGCCAGCGGTTTAGACATTAATGGTAGTGTATTGAGTTATTTAAAGGGGACAGCAAATTTACGCTGTTATTATAGTTATATTATAAGTTCATATCAAAATTGAATGAAATTACATGAAAAATTGAAAGCTTATTAAAAAAATAGATACAACTTCTGTGAAATCCTTTTAGAAATTGAAATCAACACTCAATTCAATAGTTTTGTGAATATTTGCTGAATGCTGAAATTTGTTTAATCTATATTTCTTAATTATTCTTTATTCGCTAAATGTTTGTTTATCAATACAATTATTTCCAGTGCAGCACAAAACTGTTTACATTCCGTGTGAATATAGTCACCTGTTATTAAGGGTGCCAAAATAAATATGTGCTTTTTGCACCAACACAAGTGCCACATCAGCCAAAACGTGACATTGTTTGGCCCTTTCAGCATCAGTTTTACAATTCAGAGATGATTGATTCAGTTGCAGATTGTGTGGTCTCTCCTCCAGCACAGACTGTGATGTTGGATTAGTCAGCGTGTTGCATCATTAACAATGCGTTTATGTTGTAAATCCAGAGAACGGGTGCTCTGCTTGACCTAATCTCACCGACCTTGACAAAAATGGGAACCAGAGGGACAGGGGATTATTCGATCACATGCGACCTCTTTGACACGTCTGTCCTCCGCTGCTGCTGTAAAGGATTGAGCTTTTACCCGTCCGATTGATTTATCAGACCAGATTAAACTGATGAACAAGGTGGGGAAAGGTTTAGGGCATCGAGCGTTTTGTCTTTATTGGAGAGAGGGTGGCAGGCGTGGCATGCGATCTGTAGTTCTGCAGACTGAAAGGGTTTTTGTGATGTCAGCAGTGTTTACGCTGCCCACAGGCGGCACAAAACCTACACGGGCTGCTTGGTAAAGGTCAGACTAGAAGGGCAAAGGCCCGTTGACTGATGGAAAAGGACCGAAGCTTGTGCAGTTAGTCAATACCCTAAGCACTGATTACATGGCCTAGAGGAAAGTGAGACATAGATGCCAGTCAGCAGCGTGTGGAGTCAGGCTTTACCTTGTGTTAAATTGATCAGAGGGCGCTGTGGGATTGCTTCAGTGGGAATTGGATTCAATAATGTAGCGCGGGCATATAACGTTCAAATAGGTCAACGTTTTTGCAGAACAAGTGTTCTGCTAAATGTGTGCATTGCGTTTGTTTAAAGCTGCGTGCAGTACTCAGTGCAAGTACAGTGACAGCATTTTGCATGCCCTTACAGTAGATGTTTTATTAGACTCAGGGTTGCCATCTGGTGTTTGCAAGGATAATTTTTTGTAAGCAATATTAAAAGCTAATTTATTAAACTAGTTGTTGAATTTTTGAAGTCTGGTGAGATAAGCCATTTTTTAAATCATTGAAAAATAGATCATAACCATTTTAATCACTCACCCAAATTTAATCAACATTAATTCACATTTGCTTACATTATTATTAGAACCAAGTGATTTTGTTATATTATAATAATGATTTTAATAAACTATGGTAAGGATATAATATAATTACATAATCATCACTTTAACATTATTACTTTATTGTTTATTATTACAATTTCATACTGTGAAAATCCATTCTTATTATCTATTTCTATTTTTATTGACTATATTTGTCTTTTAATTTGTTATTTGTATTTCATTTTGTAGTTCTTTTCTAATTTGCCTTATATTGTATATTCTATCATTTCTTTCTTGTGAGAAGCAAACAAATAAAATAACTTAATTGTACCTAGTACATATGACAATAAGGGACTTGATCTTATATTTATTAATATAATTATTTATTAATGTTATCAGTAATAATAATTATCACAAATATTTTGTAAGTTTAGAACTTTTTTTAAATGTCACTTCAGCCTATTTATTTCACTTAACAGACAGTTAATACTTGTTATAGTCTGCTGTATTTCAAAGCATTCTTCCCCAAAAACGGCCAGCTATATTTATGCTAAGAAACTATATTACATTGCATAATTGTTTACTGTGATTACTATTAAAATAATTTGTTACTGTACAGTCACTACAGAATTAGTTGGACCTCTGTTTGTTTTGTTTTCTTCAGGTAATTCGAGAGAACGGCTCATCTGAGGTGTTGAATAAACTCTATGACACAGCCATGGACAAGCTGGAGGGTGTGAGGAAAGAATACGACGCCTTGAGCAAACGGTACAGCGAGAAAGTGGCCAGTCACAACACAGATCTGAGCCGACTGGAGCAGGTGGAGGAGGAGAACAGACGCTTGCAGAAACAAATAGATGCTTTGCTGAAACAGCGCGACACAGCCATCCAGTACCAACAACAGTGGACCACATCTATGAGACGGTAGGAGGGCACTGTCAATGCAAAGTCAAGCATAAGTCTCATCATTTTGTACACAAAGTGGTGTGAACATCTCCTCAAGTTACATATTTTATACAGGAATTGATATTCTTAATAAAGCATAACATTGTCAGTTTTGATCTGACTAGTGGGTTGTGTTTCAGCAATGCAGAATCTGACTAGAGAAGTGATATAGGTGTGAAGATCTTTGACCGTAGCTCTCGCTCTCTCAGGTTTGACACCGTGCAGCAGGAGCTGAGTAAAGCCTCAGCCCAAAACAAAGAGCTACAGAGGGAGATGGAGAGACTCCAGTCGGAGGTGACGCGCTACAAGAACTTCCAGCTGAAAGCTGTGAAGGATGCTGAGAAGTTTAAAGAGGAGCGAGATTCTGTGTTTAATGAATACAGACTGATCATGAGTGAGCGGGACCAGGTGATTAAAGAGGTGGACAAACTACAGACGGAGCTGGAAGCTGCAGAGGCCCGACTCAAAAACACTTCATCAGAGAGGATGGTGGCCAGTGAGGAGCTGGAGGCGCTCAGACAGGTAACATCTCCATAACAACACGAATAACTACATGATAAATAAAAACCAAGTTAATGGAAATTAACTTGTTTAAACAGACCTCACCCAGAATAAGCTATAACTTGTTGAGGCTTCTTTCTGCTTCACTGGTATGGTCCTCGATGATAAATTGCTTGTACTTTACCTCATTTGTAAGTCACTTTGGATAAAAGCGTTTCCTAAATAAATAAAATAAATTGCATGTCAATTTAATACATGTGAATAAATCAGTACTCGGGAACTGTTGACTGGATCAGTGCTCTGAAATATTTAAAGTGAATCTGTTCAGTAATTTGCCAAGTGAGTAAGGTTCTGTTGAGAAAAAGCACTTCTAATAAATAGCGCTCAGTGATACCCGCCGTGGCTGACGTCGGTGTGTTTTTGCAGGAGCTAAATTCATCGCTGGTGGATCGGGACCGTGCCATCTGTGAGAGGAACGAGCTGCTGGAAAAATACTGCCATGAGGTGAAGGACAAAGCGGAGGCACAGAAAGAGCTGAGTCAGGCCTGTAAAGACATCGAGACCGTGCGGGAGGAGAGAGATGTGGCCAGGAAAGAGAGAACCGAAGCCATCATCCAGAGAGACCAGTTACTGCGGGAATACTATCAGGCCAGACAGGTGCTTAGAGGCTGGGCTTCACCATATGGTCTGACTCAGAGCCACACGGCTACGTTATTCAACTATTACTTACGATTCGGAGCCAGTTGGCCTGTAGCTCGAATGGTGTACTGGTACTAACTAGACAGGGCTTGTCATGTTGCAGTTATGACAGAAAAAGTCCCAATAGCCTTTTTTAGTTGCAAAAATTTAAAGATTTGATTTGGACAAATGCAGTTCTACATTCTTGTCTGCTACAGTATATCAATTTTGCAAAATGAGAGGGGCTGGGGTTATATAAAATAACACACACAGTGATAGACACATCTTATATATTTGCTCATGTAGAATTAATATGACAAGTAGGTTAAGGTTTCCTATTGATATCGCCAAATAATTGTCAAATTACTGAAGGAAATATAAACGTTTATTGTTATTACTATTAACTCTTATGAAACATTTTGGGGATAACGTCTTTATTGTTGCTCTTATTACCTTTTTATTTGCTTCTGTCTCACTTTTTGTCTGATGTTCATTGACCAGAAAGATGTTATTTATTTTTTATCTAATAACGAAAAAACCCATAAAAATCACACAAGCTATCATTTGCTGGTTTGTTTTAGGACAAAATTATAGTTTTTTGTCAATCCACAGTACCACCAGTTTCCACAAGAGGGCTCTATGTCAGCTTTAGAGACACCATCAGACACAAAGTTTATATTTTTAAGTAGTAATAACATTTAGTGGTCAAATATAACACTTAAAACTTACAGACTTAATAACTAATTACTGCTTTTTTGTTAAAGAATGTCATTCTCATGCTTATGATCATAAGTTCTCTTCTCATCTGTTGCTACAGAAACAAGACTCGGCCACGCTGGACATGGAGCGTGCCAATAAAGAGATTGAGGTATTGAGGAAGCAGTGTGAGGCCATGTCCCAGGAGCTGAAAGAGGCTGTGCAGGAGGCCGAAGTGGCCAAGTGTCGCAGAGATTGGGCCTTTCAAGAGAGAGACAAGATTGTTGCAGAGAGAGAGAGCATACGGTACCATACTGAATTTATTATATTTATTATAATGATATGCAGTTGTTGATGCTGATTGTGTCGTTTATTCTTTGGCAGGACGTTGTGTGATAACCTACGTAGGGAGAGAGACCGGGCCGTCAGTGATCTGGCCGATGCCCTGCGTAACCTTGACGACATGAGGAAGCAGAGGAATGATGTGGCCAGGGAGCTGAAAGAGCTCAAGTAAACACTTTATAACTGTAGTCTGTGACTGATGTAGACCTTTATAGGGGTATTTTCTTCATTTCAAATGGGTGTAGTCTCGTAATTTCCTTCTCGATAAAGGCCACAAAATATTTACAATATATTATAATTGTTTCAATTTGTTACATTTAAATTTCGTTTTTGACTAGATTAAACCTTTATTACTTATAAATTGACATATTTAAAACTATATTTTCAATTTTTTAATGAATTAATGACTTTATGGTTAAACACTTTAGATTAAACTAATACTTTTTTTGGAGAAAAGTTTAAATAAATAAAAATACAATTAAATATTTATTGGGAACAAAAGCTTTTTACCTCTTTTAAAGCGGGTTAGGGTTAGCACACAGGGTTTTTGCCGATCTCGTATTAATCTTGAGTACCTATTGAGTAGTATTGCATACTTCGTATCTTTGAAGAGTATTTAGTTTGATCACATCTACAAAAGAAAGATACAGCTGTACGATTGTTTCCGAAATCATACGGCGAGTGCGGGGGGGAGGGGTAGACTGAACCAAAGGCGATTTTTTTTTGTTTAAATCACGAAATTTTAACAATAAATATGTCACTTCCAATTTCTCTGTGTGAATAATTTAAAGCAGTATGGTAAAACTGTATCATTTATGAAGAATGATTCACAGTTCATGTTCTTTTAATCGCTCGCCTCTGCTTCATATGTTCTATCTGTTCTGGTCTGACCGAAATCCCTCTTCGACTCCAGACCGCCCCCACCCCCCTTCCTAAAGACTCCTCTTTAAGTTTTCTTATGAAAAAAATCATGTCACTAATGCCCTCCAGGCTCTTCTCGCTCTCGTCCTATGAAGCTTAGTGACAGTTTGCCAGTATTCCCCAACTACATGAGCTTGTTTTTTCTTACCCAAGTTGTCATACGACCTTGATGTTGCATTTATAACACTTTCATCTAGCAAAGCTGTTACACACGGCACAATTTGTGTCGAAAAATTATCTGATGCCAAGCCATATCCTTGCATGTTCCCAGTATTGCATCTGCGGTAAAGAGAGATGCTCTTCACAAACAGTCTTGACGCTTGACATTCTTGTTTTATGTTGTTTTTTTCGTGGGTGTGAGATGAATGGGGTGACTGCTTGTACCAAGATGGAGAGATGAGGTAGAAAATGACCTTTCTTGTGCTCTCGCTGCTGATAAAGGGAGAAGATGGAGAGCCAGTTGGAGAAGGAGGCGAGATTTTGCCAGCTGATGGCTCACAGCTCCCATGATTCAGCCATAGACACGGATTCACTGGAGTGGGAGACGGAAGTGGTGGAGTTTGAGAAGGACAGGGTAAGAATGTCAACCACTTATGAATGAAATATTACACATAATCACTGATGCAAAATGAAGCATGTTGATTTTGATGTATTTTGTCAATATAAAACATGTTCCTGGTCAAGAAAGGGATGGGTAGTTTTACCTTCTCTGTTTGAAGCAATCTCTCTCTTCATTGTCCTCCCAACAGGATGACATGGATTTGAAGGCCCTGGGCTTTGACATTGCAGAAGGGGTAAATGATCCATATTTACCAGGAGATTGTGGGATATTTGTGACCAGGGTGGACAAAGGAAGTATCGCGGATGGGAGATTGAGGTGAATTCAGCTATCGAGCGATTTTTAGACAATGACCTCTGGAATGATTGCCCGTCCGCTTTTCAGCTCATTGTTTTGTCTCTTTCTCTCTATAACAGGGTGAATGATTGGCTCCTGAAGATAAATGATGTGGACCTGACTAACAAAGACAGGAAGCAGGTCATCAAAGCCGTTGTTAATGGAGGAGGCCTGATCAATATGGTGGTTCGCAGGAGGAAATCTTTAGGAGGAAGACTGGTTACTCCTGTCCACATTAATCTTATCGGACACAAAGGTATAACTTACTTTTGTAACTTCGCTCATTTGCACCAGGCCGACTAATCCATCTCATTTGACCTTTTCTGTGGCTAATTTCTCTTGTTTTGGTATTAATGGCCCTTAATTTTCTTCTGACCATTTTCAGACGCCGGTATCACCCTAGAGGGTGGTGTGTATGTGGCGGCTATTGCGCCGGGCAGCCCGGCTGCCAGAGAGGGATCTCTTACCGTGGGAGACCGCCTCATTGCCGTAAGTCTTCAGGCGGACATGCAATCCTTTCTTTAATTGATGCTATCAGGGATCCGATTTACTCTTTATAAAAGTCTGACCTTAGCCCTCCTAACCGAAGCAGATTTTTAATCCGCTTCCTTATTTTAAATGCATGGGCGGTCATTAGATGAACCACCAGTCAAATCCACTCGACACCTTAAATGGATGTGAGGAATACAAGACAGGTGATGTGCAAAGCGATAGCTGTCACGTTGGTGAAAAGTAATGCAGATGTTAATCCTGAGATGCTAGATGCTGGTAGTTTGATACTTGTAACCTTTCGGTTCTAATATGGCAGCGTCAAATGGCTCAATATGCAGTAAAGGGATAGTTCACCCAAAAATGTCCATATACATTAACTCGTTCTCTAGTTGTTCCAAATCACCAGGATTGACAATATTTTTGTGGAATACAAAAGGAGAAAAGATCTCAAATATACTGGATCCTCTTCTTTTATAATTTCAGTAAATGGGGACATGGGTTGTTGAGATCCAAAGTGATAAATGTACTCTTCAATGTTTTTTAAGTCTTTTGACTACAGTTTTGTGTAAAGGCAGAACAAAATGTTAAAATATTCCCCTGCACCAAAGCTCTAAAATAGACTGAAAAAGTGGCATTTGAAATGAACACAATTACGGGCCAGCTTTGATCCGAAAGTGCATTGGTGTCTGTGTAACAAAATGTCAGACCTGACACAGTGCAGATTTGCGACTACATACTCAATGACTTTAAGGGCTAGTTCACCCAAAAGTAAAACTTCTGTCATCATTTATTTATATATCCTTTATGTCATTAAAAACCTGTTTATGACACAAACAAAGATATTTCATGAAATGTCTCAGAGGTTTTGTCCATATAATGGAAGTCAATGGGGGTCAATGTTGTTTGGTTTCCAACGATCTTCAAAATATCTTCTTTTGTGTTCTGCAGAAGAAAGAAATTCATACAGGTTTGAAATGACATGAGGATGAGTAAATGATGAAAGAATTTTCATTTTGGAGCTCGAAGTCTCTATTGACTTTCATTCTTCTGAATTTCTCTGATTTCAACAGGTTTGAATGGCATAAGAATAATCTACAGAAAATCATGACAAGACTTCAAGTTTTGACTGTACTGTTCCTTTAATTGAAAAAAAACCTCTTTGTCTCCATTCCCAAGTTTACGCAATCATTTCTGGGTTTGAAACTGAAAGTATTAAAAGTCTGCTGGCACTTTTCTTTGCTGAAGCTCTGACCTAGATTTCTTCCTCCCCAGATAAATGGGATCGCTCTGGATAACAAATCTCTGAGTGAATGTGAGGCGCTTCTGAGGGGCAGCAGGGACTCGCTCAGTCTGTCGCTCATGAAGGTGATTGTTCTCTCGCTGATGTCTGTTTCTGTGCTCTGCTCTCATTACCACATGCCAAGGTGCCACGGTGACATTTATCAGAGTCGGCTTCGAGAAGCCTGTGTCAGAATACACTCTTAAAAGTTGAGGCGCTTAAAAGATTCCTCACAGTGAGTTTTGGTTCCACAAAGAACCATTAAGTCAAAGGTTCTGCAAAGAACCATCTCTTTCTTACTTTTTTACAACCTGAAGAACATTTTTTGCCACAATGAGCCTTTTGTGAAAACGGAAAGGCTATGCATGGAACCAAAATGATCTTCTGTGGCGTCGAAGAACCTTTTGAAGGACCTTATTTGAAGAGTGTAGCAATTCTGATCATGTGAGAAGGAGATTAGAAAATAGGCTTTTGGTTGGTAGGAGTGCTGTTTTAAGTCAACTGCTGCTTTCCAAATGGCACTAGATTTCCATAATGTACATTTATAGAAAAGTCAACTTATGGAGAGCATCAAAAAGATATGGTAAATTGTGGTGGTGGGGCACTTCCACAGAGGAGCGATACACACGTTATAAAAACGTTTCAAATAAATCATACATTTATAATTATAAAGTCAAACTTAATATTACAATAAATCCTAAATAAAATAACTATAACTGTCGTTTATGTACTTAATCGATTTAGTTTGTATTATTGATATTGGATCCTCTGACGCATCCTCCTTTTCGTTTATTGATGCCAGTCATACTGAGCTTCTCCTTTATCAGTTCTTTCCCCAGAGCACATCAGGGCAGAACATCTTTGAGAGCCTGAGAGAGGCTGAAAAATCCAACGGTAGAATCCACCTGACAGACATCCATTCAAGGAACAGTAGGAACCTCCGACACAACAGCTCCACTCAGACAGACATTTACAGCGGGGAAGCTGGAGGAGGCGAGAGAAGAAGGACGAGGACGGACACCGATGAGAACAGTTACCACGAGAGAAAGGTTTTCTCTGTGGCCACCCTGCACCCCAACACCCTGCGCCCGGCATCTGAGCTGGGGCTGTCCCGTTACAGCGGCAGTGCCTTTCAAGAGGTCTGCTTCAACCGATCCGTGTCCGTCGGTCCCGAATGCGTTACCCTGGAGACCACCCTGGAGAAGAAGCACAGCGGCGGCACTTGGCCTAAAATGGTGGTGGGCGTTGCCATGACAACCGACAACCCGGCGCAGCTTTCCATCTACAGGTCACCCAAGCAGAGGAAGTCCATCTTTGACGGTGATGCTTTTAAAAGGCCAGACGCTACCTCAAAGACAGATTACCTCTCCGGCCATTCTCCACAGGGCTCGAAAGTCGACTCGGCCCCAACGCCGCCCACACGCAGCGATTCCTTCAAGTTCAAGCACAAACATCAGGGTAGCTCCACCTCCGAGTCCACCATCACTGCGATCTCTGTCCACGACCCCAAGCAGGAGGACCGGAACGGTAATCTCTACTTTACGGAGACATTGCGTGAGGGCAAGGTCTTAAGCTCTAGGAAGTCCTGCGAGGAGGATATCGGCCGGATGCGACCGGAGGAACCGGAGGTGAAGCGGCCCAGGCCTAAATCTGCACCAGCGCTTAGACACAGAATGACACCTCAGGCCATTCCTCTCCAGAGCTTCCAGGTGAATTTATAGATCGGCTGGGTTTGACACAGCTAGCAGTCCTGCCTGTTTTAATTAGCTTCTCAGTCTGAGATTGATTTCCCACTGCATCGTGAGCTTGAAAGAGGAGGGGCGGCATTAAAAATGCTGACGCATGGCTCTGGATGTTATACAGAAGATTTGTATAGGGCTGCTTTATAAGAATTAATCTTACATTTGTAGACAAAAGTAATTATTATCTTTTCTCTGTGTATTATGCTAACATATGCTGATTTAATCTTGAGAAGAAAACCCACAAATAAGTCCTTTCTATTGCAGTTAACAAATGCATGAATTTGATTTAACAATTTGATTGTGTTTTTCAAAAAAAATGAAGAGATCTTTCTTAATTTTTATTTACGAATCATTTCTAAATGTTGAATTTCAACAAAATCAAACCACAGGAGTGACGAAGTCATTCAACAGCAATGTGAGAGACTGACAGCATGACAAGACACATGAAAACTTTGATAAATATCCATCTCATCACATAAAAAATATTTTGAATTTATACCAAATGCATTAAAAAGACTGATCATTTTACACAAACACACACTTATAAATAGTAAATTCAGTAAAACTGAAAATAATTTCGAAATGGTCTCTTTATTTTTACCATGGCTGTACATTAATTTATACATAAATAATGACAATGCATTTTGAATATCATCAAATATTATTTTTATACTTTTTTTAAATAAGTAATCTAGGCCTACTACAATACAAATTATTCTTAGAATTTTTCTCTTTTTAATTTCTATTTTCTAAGATTTTCCGTTTTGGATTATTCAGTGTTTTGTTTGTATTTGGCAGAGTTATTCTCATGAAGGGGACTCGATGGAGCAGAAAGAGATGCTACGTTCCTCTCCTAACCGACCTCACAGACACAGCGTGGGTTTTGTGCCCACAGCCTATAACGGAACCCTGCCTCCCAGTGAGTTACGCCAGTCCTTATCTGAAACCTAGCGGCCCGTAGCACATTTGAATTTATCTCTTTAACCATACTCTTCCTATTCTATCTGCATTTACTTTGTGGAGCACAGTTCATGTTTATTCTGATCAAGGCGTCCTACAAAATGAATGTTTGACTTAATTTTATGGTGAACTCAAGTAATTGAATTGCTTATTTATGATAATCATTCAGAATGTGGTTGGATAAGCTTGTTGATTTGCAGAATAAAACTCATTTATAATTTGCTTCCCTGAATGTGTGTGCTTCCTGTTAGTTAGAAAATGTGTCCTTTAGTTACTCTAACACCATGTACACCGGAAGCGACCGGTGTGATGCGACACGACAGAAGATGTTAGAAACGCATTAGAACGCATTATCATTTAAAATTTTGTCCCCGCTTGATGCGATGCGTCACGTCCTGTGTAGACACAGTGTAGGTGCAACAATTCCTTGTGTTTACAATTTTTTCAGACTGTTTATTACCACACATTGTTTATATTAAAATTTAACGGTTATTCACTTACATGCCTTCCGTGTAAAATTATTTTTTTTTCAGTGTAAGACACAAATACAGAATAAGACTTTTTTGCAGTGTAACTTGTGTAGTGGTATAAGAGTCAAAGTGTGAACCATTGTGAAAATTTTACCAACCATTCAACCGGTCAAGTTTTTTATACACTTTGACAGGTTTTTGTGTAACCTCGTGAACCATAGCAGATACCGCTCGGTCCGTATGTCACATGGACATGCAGTACGCATGGGGTTTATGTGATAATTAGGTCTATTTTTACCTAATCTGAATATTCATGCTTTGGCCTGACTGGCAGACTTCTGAGTCTCCTCGGCCGCCTGCTCGCCAGTCGCCCAGAGCATCTGGCTTTAGCTAAAGGTGATCAGACAGAAACTGGACAACACAACCTGTTTTCACTTTCAGCTAATGTCTTGCTCAGCCATGTGAGGAGAGTTGTGACCGCAGTAATGGAGCAGAAATGAAAAATATGAGCGCAGCGGGCAGTTGAAGGGGAGTGTGTGTATCTCATTCAAGTGTTTTATTGGTTATTATGTGGTTGTGCTTGAACTCTAGACTCGGCACACCGAGGACTATCCCCCTGTTCCGCCGTAACAGCCGTTATGAAGAACCCTGTTTACATGGTCCGGAGCCACAGAGTTCACACTAACAACTCCCCTACAGTCAACAGCCAAATCAATCAACAGCACACACACCCGAGGTACCAACACACACACATATACAGAGTACTGAGACACACAAGTAGATGTACTTTAGCCTGACTTATTTTACCTTTAAGAATTAAGATGACCGATATCACCCCTATTCCTGAGAACACAAACTCTCTTAAGTGCACATTTCATATCATCAATTGCTGCATCAAATGTAAATGAGATGCTGTTGGGTATAAACAGAAGAATCGTTTTTCCCACAGATCAGTAATTGTGCCTCCATGACATCATGAAGGTCTGTTGTGTATTGACCCGTTGTGTTTTGTCGCTTCACCTCAGTCCTCAGCATCAAGGTCATCTGAGTCTGGACCTGAGCCAGAAACGCTCCACAGACTACACGGAGTCATCCCGAAGCAGCCGGGCCTCACACGGCACCAACTCACTGCCGTCCAGCGCCAGACTCGGTCAGTCACTCTCTATGCATCGTGGTTCATCAGTATTTGAACAATTGTGCAAATTTGTGCTTTGTTGGTGTTTGTTTTGATCTTCTTATTTCTGTGTTGTTTCCTGAAGGTTCTTCAAATAACTTGCAATATCGCACTGAAAGGATAAAGATCCCCTCCACACCACGCTATCCTCGCTCAGTACTGGGCTCGGACAGAGGTAGGTCTCCTCTCAGGTCAATGTTCTTTAAAACTACAGGTCTCGAAATAAGCATTAACCAAGTTATGCATTTAGAAATCTGTGTACGTAATGTAAAGCTGATGTTGAGCAGGCAAATACACAAAAGAAAGGAGTGTTCACATGGGAAATGTTCATGCTTTCTAAAACCGCTTGACCAGATATAAAGGAATGGGCTTTAAATTTCAAACTATTTTAAGCTTTTCTTTTACTTTCTAAGTAAAAATCCTTATTGCCATTCTTTAGAAAGATGGTTAAATAAGGTTTATTTTTGTTTGATGCTGTGCCATGATTAATGTATCCGGAGTAAATATGATGAAGATATCAGCTCATCCATTGTGAAATGTTTCCCCTCAGGCTTATGAAATATTTATGTGTCCAATTTAATTTCCTACTGTAGTAGGTAATATATGGTGTAAAAGTGTAATTGAATTAGCCTTTGACCTTCACATTTACATTTATTCGTGAATCACAAATGAGGGAGCAATTAACATGTCAAGAGAACACTCACGGTAAATCCAAACCAGGGTTTTTATTGTAAAATAAAGTTATTTATAACATTTCTGTTCAATAAAGGACAAATACAGGATCCTCAAGTTTTTGGAGGGCGCTACTGTAAAAATGAACGCGGGCACAACTTTACGGAATTAGCGTATTGCACCTAGAGTGACTTATTCTGAGGACAGAAAAGGAGACTGTGATTCATATTTTGAATTGTATTACTGTTGGTTTCATGTGAGAATCTATAAAAAAAGATTTGTAAATAAGATTTGTGATAAAAAAAGAGCGCTTCACACACTCACTGATCTAAAGTTAAGACAGACTGCTTCTGTGATGGACTGTACAGTTTTTAAAAGAAGAAATTCAAAATGTTAACTTATCTCAAGCAAATAGATAACGAACATTAAACATCACTTAGACTGAATGTGCTCATAGTTTAAAAAGAGTTTGCTGTTTTAAAAGTCTGTTGGAATATATCGCATCATCTGGACTACATTTCTCATCTGATATGCTTGATGTAAAGTAGGTATATATTCCACTTATCTTCTTAATAAGTCCTTATTATTATTCAGTATTATCATCATAAACAAAATGTAGAAAGAAAGTTTAAAATGTAAAAAGGCAGCTTTTGCACGTAATCTTTTGTAGAATGTTTATCAGATTAATGGCCAGCTGATGATACAGCAGCTTTATGATATGTGCACGCGGCCTGTGTTACGATTGCGGCTTGCTTTTAAATACCAAAAAATTTACCCCATCTTTAAATGGCACTCAACCAACATCATGTGAAGAAATTGAAAACCCTCCATAATTTTTAAATTGCCCTTTGATTTACTGTCACAACAACTGAATCAATAAAGCTAAATATCCAACGTCAAGTATTAAAATCATCATCCCATTCCTCTATGAAGTAGTGGACAGAATGCAAGTGCTGTCAGTGTGTAAGTTCACATTCTGCTATAAAGGAATGACTTGAAATACAGCAGAAATGCGTTTGTTTACATTGAAACGGAAGTTTCTCCCATCTTTCGTGCAAAGCATCACGGGGCGCTGGAAACTTGTGGATGTAGGCTTAAACATTATTTGAAAAAAAAACAAGCTAAACAAAAATTATAAATGTCTAGAATTATGGTAGAAATATATAAAAACTAAACCTAAATAATGAAACAATGCTATATTCTAAAATAATCTATATAGCAGTATTAAAAATAAACAACACAATGACAAAGCCCCATAAAAAATGCTATTTTTTTTACTAAAAGTAACCTGAGAACTAAAACTAAAAAACCAAAAATCACAACATTAATAAATCTACGATTATCAATAAATCAAAAAATCAAATTAGTTAGGTGTAACAACATTTGTGAATGATTTAATATAAATCAAGTTATAATTCAGTATACCAAAAAATAACTATGTTTGTTTATCTCTGTAAAAATAGAGATTAAATTGTATAAATATATCATCTAGGCTTTGTGTATTTATTTCTGCTCTAACATGTCTCAATGTTGTTGTTCAGGGTCGCTGTCTCATTCAGAATGCAGCAGTCCCAGTCTCATCACTCCACCCATGTCACCTCTTAACCTGGAGACATCATCCTTTACCTCCAGCCAGTCTCAAAGCTCCATCACCACCCTGCCCAGGATCTCCGTCAGCCCTGTGCCCGCGGGAGAACGAAGAAAAGACAGGTACGCTCCTGCTGCGTCCCCCCACCACCCCTTTTATCAGGTTGCCAAGCAACAGCTCCCTCTTATCCACATACATCAGCCTCCAGAAACCCTTTATCTGACGTGAATAACTAGACTCTGCTGTAAAAGCACTTGAATGTGGAAATGTTGGAGGGATCCGTCTTTCATTTCAATTCTTTTTTCAATCTTAATTCAGATTTGTTAACTAGGTCACTCATTTCTTCTTATGTATTTCTCAACATATTAGCCTTTCTTCCGAGACCCTTGTTTGTGTTTGTGTGTCTCCGTAAGATTTTCACAGTCTGTTTTTCCTCCTAAATCTTTCAGATCTCTGTACCGTAACAGATCCTTTCTGAGAATTCCTCTGGCTGCTAGGCCTAGGTTCTGCTCTCTCAGAAGCCTGAGGTTTGTTCCCTGCCGGTTATGCACAGGGAATGCCTGACAAACATATACTTGTTTGATCAAAGAAAGCTGTGCGCTTTTTTTTTTAGTACACTTAGGCTTTGTGTTAGTGGTGTCACCAGAATTAGATTCAGCGTTTTGGTTATTGTTTGAATTAGTACGGATAGTACGTGGGGGGGACTGTGTTTATGAATGTGTGCCGACATAATCCTGAAAGCGGAGTCGTTTAGTTTAATTGGTGTTATTGGGTAATTTTACCTGCTGCTTCTGATTCACTTCCTTGATTAAATTGCTCGGCGAGATGATTCCTCATGAATGTTAAATCATTCAGATGAAGCCATTTTTCGGGGTAAATATATACTCGAGGCAGGATGTGGAATGGAGATATTTTTGCATGTCAGTTTGGCTGCTCTTTTCCTGAAAAGATCCAGATTTACTTGGTCAGTTTTGGTTGCTTTGACATCGTTGTAAAGCTGCTGTAAGCATGGAATGTCCCTAATATTTGACAGTCGCTGTGACGATGCAAGACTACTAGTCTGTGTGTTCAGATGTGCACACCGGACAAAATTGGACAAAAAATAATAACTTTGAAAATCATTCGTTCTGGGATATGAGGGGTATAATGAATAAACGTGTAGTCGGCAGACTACTATTCAAATGCTAAGCAAGTCCTTTGGTGAATGTGTGACTGTAAAAATGTAGAAAAAATATATAAAAAACTCACAATGAAGATAAATCTCTCTTATGCTATTTTATATGATTAATATAACTATTGATAATATAAAACAATCTAATATTCCGTTTTTTTTCTAAATTGTGCTGTCACGCCATAGGACACATGTATGATGTATTCATACTATTAGAGGTGTCTGGATTCAATCCAGATTTTGGGGGACTTAAAATACAATCATTCGTAGTTTGTTCTAACACCCATCTTCCATTTTTAATATGCCAGTATGATGGACGTCCAACAGAAAAGTAGACATTTTTGCAAAAAACAGTCCAAAATTGACTTGAGTTTGCTTGTGGTTGGGTGCCATAATTCAGTGGCTAACTGTTGAGGTTCAGTGGTGAAGTCCTACCAAAAAGAGCGGTGTACTACGCTATTATCACCGACCCCAAATGACCAAAAAAGACATTCTGAAAACACATTCACAGTTTACTTGGTATAGATAACGTTACAGATGTAGCCTATCTGCCAACACGGCCATCTCTGTGGGAATACTTGATATAAAAAACGCCTTATTTTAAATGTAGAAATATTGTGTATATTTTAAGAATTGCAACAAATTGTATGAAAGAATCTTGAGTTTAAAAACAAAACAAGAAAAAGGCGATACAGTAAAAGTGAAAGCAAATGCAGCCTGGAGACATTTTAAGAAGGCAAACAAATGGGTTTTTGTTGTTGTATGGATTCGTTCATGTATTTAAAATATTGAGGGTAGACGTATTAATGTACATGTTCTGGATCTTTTATTAAAATCCTCTGCTTTTTTCTCTGTTTGTGCCTGTAATGAACTTTCTAAAGATCAGTAAATACTTGTTGCCGTATACCCACCTGCATGAACCTCCTGTGATTACATTTTTTGGCATTTACCACTCAACAAGCTTAACTATTGATAGAAAGTTCATGTCTCAGAAATCGATCCTCTCTGACATTTAACCTGTTTTTGCACTGTCAGGCCATCCCTGGAGGAGCCACGCAATGTCATCGTTCATAAAGGGGCGGAGCCTCTCGGCATCTCCATTGTGAGTGGAGAGAAAGGGGGAATCTTTGTCTCCAAGGTGACCGGAGGAAGCATTGCACACCAGGCGGGACTGGAGTATGGAGACCAGCTTTTGGAGGTTAGTATTGACAAATAACTCGAATGGGATTATTTTCATTCCTTGACTTTGGAAGTTTTATGTGTCAATTATTTGCTGGTTTGCCAGTGACGAAAGTCAGCATGTTTCCCTGCAAATACCATACGTAAGGGCTGGGTCTATTTTTCTTAGGCCACTCCAAAACTATCCAGACGACAATTACAATAATTTAAAGTGAAATTCCTTTTATTTCTTATAAATGATTCTTAATTGTATCATCTATTAAATAATGATCTGTCAATTTTATCACAGAAAATTTAAAAATGATGCATGTAATGAACTATGATTATGTGTCGTATGATTATATGTACAGCTTTCCTGTAGCTCAGTGGTTAGGGCATATCGCTAGCAACGCCAAGTTCATGTGTTCGATCACAGGGATTGCACATACTCCGAAACAAGTGTATAGCATAATGCAATGTAAATAAATGTAAATGTCAGCCCAACCAGAGTATATGATTGCCCCATTCTATCATTTCTTTCTCTCAGTATAATGGCATAAACCTGCGGAACGCCACCGAGCAGCAGGCTCGCCTCATCATTGGCCAGCAGTGCGACACCATCACGATCATGGCCCAGTACAACCCCCACATGTACCAACTGGGTAACCACTCTCACTCCAGGTACAGCCCTGATCTACTTCTGTGTTATTCAGGTCAGTGCAGATTTCATCACACAAGCATGTTGGATGATTTATTTTGCGTTGTGGTGCAGCTCACGCTTGGAGCCAGTAAGCGTTCAGTCGACTCCTCAAGGCAGTGGAGCCGCCACCCCAGATAACCACTCCACCATAGACACCCTAAGCGAACAGGATGAAGGCACGCTCACGCCCTCCTCCAAACAGACCACACCCACCACCAGCCCCCAGAGATTCCTCAGGTACTGGACAAGCAATAGCACAAAATATATAATATGGTTAAGATGAGACCTAATGTTAAACAAAGAAGAAGCCTTTGAAACTGAAGTTATGCATTAATATAAATATGGCGCTCACTAGGCTTTGTAACAGCCAGGGTGACGCGATATGAAATTCATTGGCACTAAGTTTGTGTCCGTTTTGTTCACTCAGAATGTCATCCGAGAGCTCTAAGAAACTCCCAGAGCCTCGGCTGGTAACGGTGAGGAAAGCTCAGGCTGAGCTGGGGATTCAGTTGTGTGGAGGGAACCTGCGGGGGATCTTTGTGGAAAGGCTTGAAGAGGACAGTCCTGCCAGAGGCGCAGATGGTCTTATGCTTGGAGACTTTATCCTAGAGGTAAAACGAGCTTTGTCTGTGGTTGTTTCGTGGGGCTACTCAATACAGAATAGTTGAGACGGCTGGTCTGTACAGTATGCCTTTGAAGATTGACGTTGAAATTGAGTTACCTTTGCTATTGAAATCTTAGTATATCCTATTTTGCTTTCCTTCAGCGGCTGTATTGTTCTTCACTAATTAAATGTCAGCATGCATCTCTTACGTTGTTTTTCATCGATCAGCTTTTCTTTCCTTCCTTCATTGTGCTTGAGGGAATTGGTAATATCACATTCTTGGCATGAATGTATAGACCTGTGCAAGCGCAAGGCTACAGCACTTATTTGTTTCTCTCATATGAAGCACAGAAGTAATGTTGTCTTGAAAGAAGCAATATTTCTTCTGGAATGGAAATCGATTAGGAACTCTTGAATGCTCTTCTTTAGATGTTCTTCTGTGTTTACTGTGCGGAGAGATCTAAGCCATTCTGCAGCTTAAAGGGATAGTTGCCCCAAAAATGAAAATGATTTCTCTATTTACTCACCCTCAGAACCTGTATACATTCCTTTGTTCTGAGAAACACAAAGGAAGATATTTGAAAGAATGTCAGTAACCAAACAGATCTCATCCCCCATTGAATTTCGTAGTGTTTATTTTTCCTTCTATGGAAATAAAAGGAGCGACGATATCTGTTCTGGAACAAATGTAAAATGACATAATTCTCATTGTCAAAGGGAACTATCCCTTTAAATGCCTTTTACTTTTCTCTTCATCCAGTATGGTTCTGTGAATATGAAGAACAAGACGGTTGAAGAAGCCTATCTAGAAATGCTAAAGCCAGCAGAAACGGTCACGTTTCGAGTCCAGCCTCGTCCAGAGGAATTCAACCAGGTGAAAGACACTCCTGGAGATGGATTCTATATCAGGTATAACACTCTATTCACCAAAAAATCTTTGTAGGTGTATTGACTTACATCACCATACATAGCCACTTATGAGCTGGGCCGTGTGTGCACGGCTCTAAATTTAGAAATGCGAGCAAACCACTGCAATCTTTTAATCTCCTTAATTATGTTTAAGATGGAGGATGAGATATTGAATGTCGTGGTCAAGATCGGATCACCAAATCTCCATAATTTGCCTACTTTAATAGCAGCCGTGGTAATGAGATGGTTGGAGACAGAGATGCATTGTGTCTGCGCGCTGATAAAGAATAATGAAAAGTTCAGAAATAGCCGTGTTTGTCTTCTCAAATGAAATTCTGCAGCCCGCAGCTGTCGCTGGGCATTTTGCTCGTCTGTGCTCCCATGATGTCAGCCGCAGTAAATAATCTCTGTCAATCCACGTGTCAGGGATGAGGAGTTATGGATGGGCGCTAAAAGCCACTATCGGCTTTGTCCCTCCCTCTTGTGAATTTTTCATTCCCTTCTTCTTTGCTCCATTTTTCTTTTGTCTTTAAATTCGTCTCGTGTTACCTCATACTTGCAGATGTGGCCATCTTATCCTCATGTATTATACTGTCACTTGTTGAATTATTCATTTTCTCCACAGAGCACTTTATGACCGAGTTGCTGAGACTGAGCTCGACCTCTCTTTTAAGAAAGACGACATCCTTTATGTCGACGACACACTACCGAACGGCAACTTCGGTACTTGGATGGCCTGGCAACTTGACGAAAACGCACAGAAGATTCAGAGAGGGCAGATTCCTAGCAAATATATGTGAGTCACATGGCTCACATGTGAGTTTTTGTATTGTTGTTTGCAGAGGGTCTTGCCTAGTGCTGGATCCATTAAGTTAAATCCATTGAGTTAAAGTTCACCCCAAAATAAAAACAAATCAAAATTTATTCACCCTCATGTCATTCAAAACATTTTTTTTTCTGCAGAAGACAAAAGAAGAGATTTTGAGAAATGTCTCAGTGGTTTTGTGTTCATACAAGGGAAGTCAATGGGAGCCAGTGTTGTTTGGTTACCAGCGTTCTTCAAAATATCTTCTTTTGTGTTCTGCATATGAAATAAAGTCATACAGGTTTGGAACAACATGAGGATGAATAAATGATGAAAGAATTTTCATTGACGTTCACAGCTGGCCACAACAAATGTGATGGTTTGCTGGGAAATATAAGATGACATTGTAATATGTCATTCTGCAAAAAATTCACATTATGGAAGAAATAAAATATTTGTATAGTGCAGAAGTATACAATGAATCATATCATCAGTGAGATAAACAGATCATCCATCTTGAGTGCACTTGACTTCAGTATGATTGCATTATGTGTGCATCACTATCTTTGCTCTTATTGGTCATCACCACCTTATTTTCCATTGGCTTATAAGTAAACATTTCCCATTTGTGGGCACGCCCACATCACCTCGACAGCACTTATATTGCTGAAATGTGAAATTGAAAATGAATGACTTCAGGTCTCCATATCTCAAAAAATCGCTGTGAATGTTCACTTACTAATGATGGATGAATCATCAGTCGTGGTTAGTCAGCTCAGCATTTTATATGATAAAACCATACACACGCAAATGTATGCAGCATGATACTGCAAAGTTGACCACACACACACTATTTGATTGTGGCTCGGCTAACAAACGTGTTGTAATAATATTTCCATTGTGCATATTGATTGTGTTTGGGTTTATAGATCAAGAAAAGCAGCATTATTGAGTGAGTTTCAGTGGGCACACACTTGTTGTTGTTAACATGTAGCTGTGCACAATATCGTTCTACAGGATGGACCAGGAATTTTACCGCAGGCACAGTATGACTGAACTGAAGGACGAGACCGGCTCCAGCAAGACGATCTCCGCAGCCGCGCGAAGATCTTTCTTCCGCAGGAAACAGAAGCACAAACGCAGCAGCTCCAAAGATGGCAAAGACATGGTCGCCTTGGACGCCATCAGCACAGACTCTCTTCCATTCTTTGATGGTGAGAAACCGTCCAATGTCCACTGTTGGAACACTTTTATTGCAAGCATTGAAATGACAGTTTATTGATCTTGCGTTTAATGTTCAATTTGTGTCTTGAATGTGATCAGACTGTGTGAGTCTGGCCTATCAGAGAGTGCAGAAGATCGACTGCACGTCGCCAAGACCCGTGCTGGTCCTGGGACCGCTGGTGGATGCTGTCAAAGATATGCTGGTCAAGGAATCACCGGGGAAATTCAGCAGATGTGTGCTTGGTAAATCTCCGTTTCCTCCTATTCTAGATATTTTTTTGTCGACTTCATTGTGCATTTTATGGGAAGGTTTGGGAAGAGTACAATGAAAGTGCAGGAATAGTTTCCAGAGTATTCTTCCATATCATGCACACTGGGGGACACATCTTAACAGTATATAGTATCAAGACGAGCAGTTGTAAAGTGATCAGACCTCATTAGTTGAGTGTTGAAAATAAGTACACTGACCTTTGTTTGTTCTCCTCATCCAGAGGTGATGAAAGCTTCTCAGCAGGCCATCGAGCGGGGCGTGAAAGACTTTCTCTTCATCGACTACAAACGGAGGAGCGGCCATTTTGATGTCACTACTGTTGCCTCGATCAAGGAGATCACAGAAAAGGTTTGTTCATCTGCTGTGTACATAAGTTCTCGTCTTGTAAAATTGATGAAAAAGCTCTTAATTATAGACCGTTTCATCTTAACAACATAAACAAAGGTTACTGCACATGCGCACTTTTGTGATCCCAGCTGAACATCCAGTACACATTTACAAACAATAGAGGGCCTGTAGATTATTTCTGATGAAAGCAAAAGAAAACAAGAAGAACAGTATCTTGGCTAAAGAAATTTAAATGAAAATATAACCTAGATACCTTTAATATTGACTAAGGCCATGTCAGATATTGAAAATTGTTTAGGTGGCCAAATTTCATAGTTTTTGTGTGCAAAATAAAACAAATTGATAAATAAAACAGTAATTTCAGTAAAAATATGAATACTATATCTCAAGATCTATCATGTCTCTACTGTCCTTCTGAAACCTTGTATCTCCATATGTATTGTTTTTTTATTTTTATTATCATTAGTCTAACATCTTAACAATAAAAAGTATTAAAAAGTGCTCGTCACCCTTGACAAAACACTATTTATTCATAAAAAAATTACATTGTTCTCTATTTCTTGAAAAGCAGCAAATCCGGACATCTGAGGTTTCAGAAGGACCGCAATGTTATCATCATTTACGGCAATTTACGACTACTTTGATGTTCATAATCTCATTCGATTTTGAGACTTTAGTTTGGATTTCACAGACAGCCTCACAAATAACTGGCTGCAATCTTTACTACAAAATCTGTTATAAGTTGTTTTAAGTTGAGAGAAGGGTGATGTTTATTCGTTGTGACTATAAGCTCCTGTTTTTTTTGTTTACATTTACTCGTGTTGAATGTGTACGTGACTCAGTGGTCTTCTGTGCTGTCATTCTCTCTCCTAGGATTGTCACTGTTTGCTTGACATTGCGCCTCACGCTATAGAGCGGCTTCACAGCGTTCACATTTACCCAATCGTCATTTTCATACGCTACAAAAATGCAAAGCAGATCAAGTAAGTGTGCCTCCTCACTTGCTTTTACTGCGGTCTGCCGCTCAGCATTTGAAAGTAAAGGCAGCGGGTGGAAATATTTCAGCTTGACAGAGAGTTAATAAGCCAGCTAAGCTCGTGGGTGTCCTTGTGAACTATTCCAGAAACAAACACGCTCTCTGTGTTAAGGTGCTCTGGGTGCTTTTAGTGCCAAGAAGTTTCCATGCTTTCCTCAGGGACAAGTCATTTGGGAAATGAAAAGCAGTAGTTTATACTGTATGCTGCACCTGCAGTTAAATAGTTGAATATATTTGGCTAATTTGGATTTAAAGTCAAAGGTATAGCTAAATTGACAAGATCTTCCCAAGATTGTGTTTTCCAAACCTATATTTCTGAATATTAATACATTGAAAATAGACAAGGATCAAGGGCTTTCATACTTGCAAAAAATGACTGATTGTAAATGGTGGCAGTAGTTCCTCTTAGAGATAAACTGTCTCTAAACAGATATACAACAACGTAGGCGGCCATTTTACTCTCCCTGCTTGTCTCTCTCTCCCCCCCTCTCGTTCGCTCTTGCTCAAGGTTGTGCATTTCAGAACGCTTCACAAGATCCCCAGTTTATCACACACGGAAAATTAAAGCCGACTCTGTGCTCTTAATAAGCATATCATGGATTCAGCCCATACTTTACAGATACCCCTCTAGAGGCTCCAGGATTAAAAGGACAATAAATCCCCGCTTTATTCTCTGCATTGTGCCTTTAAGTCTTTTCATTAGTTTCGTGCATCGTTGTCAGATGGCTAATGGCGTCAAGTCATCTCCGCAGAGGTTTTAATTGGTGATTTCCCATAAGCATTAGAAAATCAAGCCTGAACTCTATCACACTGGGGATTAATGCAGGTCGTCTTTGACCTGCTGACTAGCACCTACTTAATAAAGTCAACCCCAGTTAAGCAGTTCTGCACTCATTAGCTCATCACATGACGTGCAGGGACTTAATTGCTTTAATAGGAACGAAGATATATGTAAATGTTGAAATAGATCTGTATAAAAATGTACTTCTATGAAAACCCAAGCGTATGTTCGCTGGAGCACTGCAAGCATGAAAGAATGATCATTAAGGAAAGGAGAGTGTTTCCAGTGAAGCGAACTCGAAGTGAATGGACACAAAACTCTGGTAGTATTTTTGGAAAGATATGGAAATATTTTGTTTGTTTTTACTAATTCAAACCTGGTATGAGAAAGGAAAGAGTAAAAAGAGACACATTAAACATTTTAGTATTACCAGAGGGCTCTCACTTAATTCTTGGGGTCTCGAGTCGGACGACAGTGTTTTTTGATGCGTTCAAGGAGCATGGGCATTCTACATGGTTAGGGTGAGGGTTAGTTTAACACTAAGAATTAAGTCACAACCAACAAGCCCCGCCCATGGATCTGAAACAGCAAGGATTTACTGAGAGCCAGTATTAGATCTCAGAATTACTTGTGACTGACAAATCAGAATCAGGTATTCCAGATAATTGTGTAATAAAAAATATTAGTGGCCAAGTTTTTTCAAGTCAATTTTTAACTACATGTTTATGTCATCCAACAGTAGTATTTACCCAGTCCCAGTGTAACATCCCTTCAATACAATTATATATAAAAACTATATACTGTATTGGTTATATATAAAGTTCATAAAAGAAATGAATAATCAAAATGATGTTTTATGTAACTTTTTTTAATCCGATTTGGCTTTTCTCGCTCGCTCGCTCTCTCTCTCTCTCTCGCTCTCTCTTTCTGTCTCTCTTTCTGTCTCACTCACTCTTTCTCTCTGCGGCACGCGCACACACACAGACACCTGTCACAGTAGTGTTTTTAAATAGGTGTTTGCCTGCAGGAATCTTCTTCTCAAGAGAGCTGCACACTTTTACTCGGAGGTTTAACATTAAACAGCTGATCTCTTCATTTTGAAGTCTTTTTACCATCGAAAATCACTCTTCCAAATTCACACAAGTCTCAAATGAATAATGTCACTGTTTCACTGTACGTAATCTTGCTTAATCTTCTGATGTAATTATGGCTTATGAAGTGTGAATGACTGTTTGTTCCTCCTTGCAGAGAACAGAAGGATCCGGTTTATCTGCGGGATAAAGTCTCTCAAAAACATTCCAAGGAGCAGTTTGAGATTGCACAGAAGATTGAGCAGGAATATAGTAAATTCTTCACAGGTTTGGTTTTTAAAATTATTATTTATTATTAAATAAATTATTTTACATTTTTCTTAACGATTTAGAAACATTTGAGCTTTATGGGGTCGATTTGATCGGGTTTTTGAGAGCGGCTTGTGTGCTTCATTAGCAGCAACTAAATCTTATCTTTTGTAGAAAAAAAATTATAGTTAACATGAACATGATTGTTATTGTCACCAGTAAATCACCAGTATTCTTTGTTGTACCGTGTTTTGTAAATACGTTTGTTTTCTTACAGGTATCGTTCAAGGAGGCACCTTGCCCTACATTTGCACTCAGATAGTGACTATTGTGGATCAGGAACAGAATAAAGTTTTATGGACGCCGCTGGGCTCTCCGTAGTGGGTCTGAGACGGTCCCTTCTGTGTACTGCCTCTCACCCGAACTTACAAACACTAGACTTTATACACGCCACACGCAAAGGTACACTAACACAACAAGCGTCACGATAAGATAGTGATTTTCTTTTTCAATATTCATTTTTATTACAATATAAATTGTAACACTCTCTTTGTATATATGTGCGCCTGTATGTATGAGTGCGTGTGAATGTGTGCGCTTGCTCGCATGTGTGTATGAACGATATAGCGCTGAAGTATTTGTTAGTTTTCTTTGGTCTTCCTGATGGACGTATAATGTTTAGCAATGCTGCATTTAAGACACCCGTTTACAGAGCAGTGAGTCGGTGATGTGTTGATTGTCTGTCCGAATGTGTACTCTCCCTAATGAAGTCCAGGCCCCCTGCCCTAAAAACGCCCCCTTATTCAGTTTAACCAAAACTGTATGCGTGTCAGCCTCCCACGTTTTGCCATATCAGCTCAAGGACTCCTGTTTAAGAGTAATCTGTGGAGATGTTTATATGTCAGTAATTGTGGATTTGAATCGTATTGCTTATGTATCGAGTTGAGATGGACAGCAGCTAAGCGGTTTTTACGGGCCAAATGGGAAGTGCCTTTGGAGCTACACCGAGCGTATGACAATGGCATGAGGTTAAAAGTCTGGTATTTAAAAAGTTTAACTTGTCAGATTGCACTCCAGGGCTAGACAGACCACTGTGTTCTATGAGATCTCTTAGCATTCTCATAGCAGAGCATATATTTAATGAGAATATCCGATGTAACACTTGTACTCGTGCATACGAACTGAAGTACAGGCACACGCTTACGTGTATGTATGCAATTTCATCGAAATATATAGAAATATATTTACTGTATTTTTACTAGGCTCGTAAGCCTAGGGGAGTGTGACATAGCAGTCATGTCTTAGCAAAAAATAGCGTGCAAGTGTGTGTGTGTGTGTGAGAGAGGGAATGCATGTTGTTGTTTTTTGCGTATGTCGGTCAGTCACTTTTATATGTAATATCCACTAATAAACATCATAAAGTGCTATGATGTAAACCTGAAACTGTTAAATGTTAGTGGTTTTTCATTTGCTATTTAATTTCTTTACTCTTGTTTTTATTAAAGAGGCAAGTTATGTCTCTAATGCAGACCAGTAGCCTGACCATTAATGTTGTGCCAAAAAATCCAGTCATTTTCTTTTCATTTTTTGCACTTCAACACTATGAACCCTTAACCAATGACTGTTTGTAGGTTCCAATATAGTATGGAAATAGGTACTATAATTTTTAAGCTAGATGTATTGTTCCTTTGTGTATCGCTCCTGCTCCACACATTTCATTCATTGCCTTTTTCTTTTTAAAAGAGAAACACTACATGGTGTCATTTAAAAAGGGATTTGTTTTGCACAGTTTTGTTTATCAAAGCAAGATCAGTCCACATGTTAACCATTGGGTTGAAATTAGACATTTTTGTTAAGTGAATCTAATGTCTAACTATTTTTCTGAATAGCTAGTGTACGGTTCAAATGAGAGGGATCCATCTCAACATGATTAAGTATATAGAAAATATTAGAAGACAGGTACTGTTATTTTCTTTTATTTTAAAAGAATGTGATTTGTATGAAAATGTTCACGACATTAATCCGAGAATAAAAGTCATTTTCTGTATCAAGCAATGTCATTAAATGAAAAAACATGGTGTGTGTTTGATTGGTGGAAATATTCATAGTGCTGCAGGGGGAAATCTGTCATATTAAGAGTGTGTCTCATACCTCTCAAGTTCTCTTTCCAAAGCTCTGCTCACGTCTGTGCTAGACTGACATGTGCTGTAATTTATTGCTTGCTCATCATTGAAGCTGAAGCACTTCATCTCACCGTAGGAAGGTATAGTGTTAATTACTGGAAATAAGGTGAGCTCTCGAACATTAACAGTAACTGTGGCTGACGGGTGAGGTTTTGAGGGAAGAGTTACTGCACAGGGTTGATTGCTTATGATGTAACTTGACAGGGTGACATTTTCTCATTTACAACAAGAATCCTTGTCAAGAGGTTCAGAGGACATGAGTCATGTTGTGGGGGAAATAATACATCCAATCTGTTCCAACATCAGTTGATGGGTCGAACATTACAAAGGTGTTTCTAATTTGTCTTCATGAATTGCAAAGCACCGGTTGTTTTAAATGCATAATGACTGATTCCTTAAAGCTAGTTCACCCAAAAATGAATATTCCAAACCTCTGTGACTTTCTTTAGCGAAACAATATTTTGAAGAATGTTGGTAACAGCAAGGCCACCATTTACTATAATCCAAATTTGTATAGATCTAGTGCTGTTGAAAGAACTTCCATACAGTAACTGCGTTCACATTATAGATTTATGTGAATTAAAAATAAAAAAAGATTAATAGTGTTTCCGGTTTAGACATACAGAATGAGTTTTTTTTAATTTAATTATTTTTATTTGGTCCTTTTTGGAGCTTGAAAGCTGTGGACCCTGGTGAAAAATACATAAATGTTTTTGAAATATACTTTTTTAATGCCAAGTATACTGCAAATCCATTAAGTCTTTATGTATTTAAAAAATATTTAATTTGATCAAAGTTATAAAAGACAAAAACAGCTGTACGATTATTTCCTGAAAAATTTGAGCTCTTTGAGGCGTGCAGGGGGTGGACAAGAGCACACAATAAATCGCACATTATCCCTACATAACTGTTGATTCATAAGTTTGTGATGTTGACATTGTGGACGTACATGCCGATTGCCATCGAAACACTGACATATGACTCGGTTTGACTTACCGCGTGCGGTTCATGTCTGGTATCTTTTAGCACTGGGACAGCGGTATCTATCAGTTTCAATGAACCGTTTATAAATGATTCCTCACTGAAATGCAGTGAGCAAACAAGCAGAGCTAGACTCCCGTCAGCCAAGTGAAGCGGCATTGATGGGCATGCTCCTTCTCACGCTGTATGATGCATGGGCATGCTTTTCCGGGAGAATTGTCAAATAAAGGACTAAGAACCCTTGTTAAGAAATGGGAATCCTTGTTTGAAAAAAAAATCTGAAACCTGTACGAACCCAAGTGGAGTGAATCAGAAATTCTGCGTAATACGTTCAACTCGTTTTTGTAGACCATGTTTAGCTTGAGATGCTTGCACGTTTAACAATGTCATAATGCATGAAATAGCATTTTACCTCCGCTTTAACTTGTAACTTTGTGCTTAATAAGCACTTTAAATCTGCAGAGGTAGTGCTATGGTCCAACTAAAGAAATACTTAAGATTGTGCTAAAGTAGAACTATTGCAAGTATACAGCAGGGACACTTTAAATATCTGACGTTGAAAGACTGATATTATAAACAAATCATACAATTCTTATCACAAGTGGCATTAAAACACATTTTAGGCTTAATATTAAGAAACTCCAAATAAGTTAACTTGTATTTTTATATCAGTAAGTCTTAAGCGATATGCCAGTAAATATATGTTAATACAGTTAAACTAGGGGACACTTAATTAAAAATGTATAAAAGATTTTTGTCTTTTGTTTTACTTCTCGTTAATTCATATTTCAATAGCCAAGTGGGCCACCAGCACATGAATCATTTGTAAAACAGGCTTGAAATTACACATCCTCATGCCCATTATAAATATAGACTTAATGATCATAATTTGTGTCTTTAATGAGACATGAAATAATAGTCATCTTTTACGCACAGTAATTCTAATGCCATATCATGCAGCACAGTACTCTTCAGGTAAGTCCTATCTAATGTTCAGTTTTTCTTCTCGGTGTAAAGCAGGGTCACTGGCTTTTCTAGAAGAACTAAAGATGCCCTCGGCCATGCCAGGGATGATTATAACAATCGTGGGCTCGGAAGCTCATCCTCATTGACTTGTGTGCTGATTTCTTGAGCTTTCCCTCTGAATTACTCTGTCACAGAAACCCCTAAGAATGCAGTCGTGGTGCATTCTCAAAGCAACATGTCCTTGAAGTCCCCTTACTCTTCTTTTAGAAAGGGCTCTGTCTCCTGCTGAGGTATCTGTTTCAAGACAGCTGTTGACAGCTCTTCTGAATTTGAGATGATCTAAGAGGAAGTTATAATCTTCTTTTCGGCACATTACACTGCTCTTTCGTCTAGAATTGAAGTTCTCTAAGATTTGTGAGCATCAGAAGAAATGTCAGTGGATAACTTGTAAGTGGTCTTTGTATCTGTCGGCTATGCCATTCTTTTACACTGTTCTTGTAGGAACTAAGACCTCTAAGCTGACAGCTGGCCACGATTCCAGGAAGATGACCGATGTGGGATCCTATTGCCCTCCATAAATAACACAGCTGAAGCCAGTTCTGCAAGATCCAGCCCTGACCAACTGGTGGCCTACCAGGATAGAAGGCTATCTGAGACAAATTGGAAAACCTCTACAACTATTTTCACATAATAAAAGAATAAAACTAAACGTTTTATAACTACTATATAAACAGAAGGACTACATTTTATTTTGCACACTAAATGTTGTTTTTATGGTATTGTGCCGATACATGGGTGTGTATAGGTTAAGACTTAGGGTTGGTGTTAAAACTGTTTTGATGTTGTAATGGATTAATCTAGGAACTGAACTAGATCTGATGAGAAGTGTCAGCGCCTTACTCTGAGCAAGGCTTTCACTCACATGTTGCTACTGGTACACAAGATAAATTGAGTCTTTTCGTTTACTCCAACCTTGCACTTCCATTGCTGACCAGTAGGAGGAGAATTAAGAATGCTTTTTTAATAGGTGTGTGATGCAAACAAAATGGAAATACACCTAGAACCCACACATCACTATTGCCTCGTTTAATGTTCCTTAGGTAAATAAACCATTTAAGTTAAATGGTACATTTTTGAAAAGTGTGTGTATTTCATGCATTTTCATTGGTTCTTGGTGGTGTGAATAACATTAAAATAAAGCTACGTTATAATTAATTATATTCATTTGCCAAAATTTGACATTTCGAATTTCACCAATAGAAGCCATTGCTTTAGCAGGTTGGGTTATGATAAAATACTGATAAACATGGCCAATGTTGTTGAATAGAATAACAAGAGACTGAATAGATCTGGCTAATTTGTCCTCATTGGAGACTTTATTAAATTTAGCATCAAATATCAAATTTACAAACATGCTCAGTAGGTAAACATATTCTGTTTATTTACCTGTTGTTTAGGTAATTTCATAGTGGTTTTATCATTGCAACCTATGACAGGAGATTTAAAATAAGTTGTTTTTATTAAATCAGTCCGAGATGGTCTTAAAACGTAGTTTCATGGTGTGGTTTGATAAATATAGTTAATATGGCCTAGTTATTAATTCATTTAATTATTAATAAACTAGTCTATTATCGTTACAACTACTAGTAGGTCCTATACAGTAAGTTTTCTTAAAAACAAATGCCAAGCTAAATTATGTCTGTATAACCAAAGACTTTGAAATGAGACCCTAACACAAGTCATATTGTAAACATAAACATACATAAACCCGAATGAGGTGTAAAGAAGATTTGTTGATGTCTGTGATGTTAATGGTGGAGATTTACAGTCTGGGAGATGGTATTACTTCAACCAAAATACCGCCTGAAACTAAATCTTTTCTGAGGGTTGGCAGCAAATATAAAGTATGATATAGAACCCAGTCCAATAGGCAGGTCCTTTCATACGTATTACAATGTTTTGTTCAGTGCTCGAATTGAAGGGGGGCCCCATAAGGCATAAGGGACCCCCCTTAAGAAGTAAAAATGGACAATGGAGGGTCCCTCAGATATTTGTATTTGAGTAAAAATCATAAGGACAATTGTGATTAAAACATGCAATGGATGTTTGCTAAATTTTGTGAATTAATTTTTTCAATCAAGTTTGTTTATGGTCTAGTTGTCATGTCTCTTTAAATTTGAAACGCCCCGCCAAAAGACCGCTAAACGCAGGACAGTGAAAGAAGCCTGTTCTTCTACATAAGCCTGTTTTAAATATAATAGCATATAGTTATGCATATTATAATCAAATATATTGTGTATTTTGTATCAATTGTATATTGCGAGACTAACCCCCACCCAAAAAAAGTATTATGAGGGGGACCCCCATGGTTCAATTCGAGCGCTGGTTTTGTTTCTTTATGTATTACATTTGCCTATTTAACCCTGTATGGGTACAGAAGCTGTTTTTAATAAAGCGTTAAGTTACAATTTACCAACTCTCAGCATTGTCGAGATCAGTGTACATTGTTTGTCTCTAACAAAGCATGACGACATCCGTAAGTAACGTTACAATAATAGTATAAGATTGAAGCATTAGCATTTCCTCCTTATCTTCACATAAATGCAAACCTGAAACAATGCAGCAGTTTGTGCGTCTTTAATTCAACGCACGCACGCACGCACGCACGCACGCACGACCGCACGCACGCACGACAGAATAACGTCTCTCTCTCCATCTTCATTATAACGGTTTGGCTCCGCCCTCCTACCTGTAAATCTCCCCAACAATCTGTGGAGCAGATCTGACTGACGGGCTGCACGGATCAGCCGAGGAAAGTGGACGGGGACAGCGACATGTCATTGAGAGCGGAATAATCGCCCGAACGCCGATAATCGGTCAGGTTTTCCCATCGAGCCGAGCACGACTACAAAGAGGAGCTTGGCTCCCAGCTGAATACCATTGAAGACATTGATTTAGTTGGCGTTTATGTGCGAAATATCGATTAGACAGCGCTGAGGCGACACTGTCGCTGGATGGACGACAGAGACGTGCACAAGACGCGCGAAGAACACCTCAGATAGCCGTGTTTTTTCTCTCACAAATCCTCTAACAACAACAGAGACCGAACGAATATTTGCGTCATTTGTTTATCAAATATGGAGAAGGATGAGGGAAACCCTTCAGAATGAAAACATCAAGTCGTTATTAATGCGGATTTAAATGTCTCGCGCTGAGGGCAGCGGACGCGCGCTTTCTCCTCACGCTCTCCAGCGTTTCTCACTCAAAAACGTCGCTCAGAAATATTATTTCCACTGAACAGACGCGGACAGAGAAGCTGATCAGAAAGGAGAGGGATATTTAAAGCAATATGGCTGATGGCTGGGGTTGGGGGCGCTGGCATGAGCTCTCCAAAGCTTCTCAATGCTAGCCGTGGCAGATGGCGACGGATCCTATGGCAGCAGGAGCCCTAGAATGAGTAGTAGTAACATTTTTAATAAAAACCCGGACTCTTCTGTCTCTATATCGAAGATGGACGTGATCATCCCGTTCTCGCCAGACGTACCCTGTGACAACAATGGTCAGCGTATGTGGTGGGCTTTCCTCGCCTCATCAATGGTGACGTTTTTCGGGGGTCTCTTCATCATTCTCATGTGGAGGACCCTCAAGTACCTGTGGACTGTCTGCTGTCATTGCAAAATAAAAAAAAAGGTAATTCACATCTAGACTAAAAGTGTACACTTGGGGTTTGAGTCTCTGTTAAAAGCACTATTTGCTGGGATTAAATGGCCATGTTGTTGTCAAGGTTTTAATGGCAGGATGTCAGATGAATGTCGTTTGTGTGGCTGTAGATTGGCATCCACAGGAATGATTCATTGCTGAGAAAATACGCGGTGTTGTTCACTCTGTTCTGCGTGACAACATTGCAGCAATCAAGTGACATCTGAATAATCTACACACGATGATGCACACAGCACCGTCTTAGTGGTTCTGTGTTTGATGGAAACAGGCTTATAAATGAAAGGATTTAATTAATAAACATTTCATTTTGCCAACATATGTAGAGCCCTGAATATAGGCCCTATATGTGAATGCACACATAACATCGTTATCTAGAAACTTCCAGTGTTTATGAATGAAATATTTTGATCTGTCATTTTCTTATATAGGCTGGATGATTTTATTTGAACTTCCTTGCACCATCGGTGGTTGGTTGACTCGCTTGAGTAATTCTGTAGTTAGGGTTAAGTTGTTTACGTCTTGTGTTTCATGATAGTGTTTCTTTGGTCATCATTGTGGGTATGGAAGTAAAACAATGTGTTTGGACTGATTTACCTGCTGGTTGGTTTGATGATGGATGAGGAAAGTCCTTCAGGTTTTGACCAACAAGACGTTGACCAAGGTCTTGTGACGCCGTCCCACAAAGGGAAAAAAAATCACTTTCACGCACTTTCTCCGGATGTGTTCTCTGGACGATCTCCCTCTTGCCACAAGATCAGCGAATTCTGTAGTTGTCTTTTAAGAATCGGCTAAAAAAACACATCTCTTCTGTCAAGATCTGACCCATTGGAAACTGCTCTACTTCTTTTCTACTTTCCTATCCCCCCAAAAATAAATGAATATATAAAAGATATTCTGAGCTTCGTATACTGTGATAGACTGATACTGAGACCAATTTTACTGCACCTATTCTTTTGCTGACCATATTGTTTCTAGTGTTTTCCCCTACTTTGTAGGATGCTTTGGATAAAAGTGTATGCTAAATGTAAAGTATTTCAAATGTTGAACAAGTATTTTACCCTATAAACCGGGAATGAGATGTACATCAAAAATGATAAATCATGTTAATCAATGCATTCACATGTGCACAACATTCAAATTAACCAGCATTGTATAACAATTTTATCTTACTACTCATCATTAAAACTCAAACCAGTGCATTTTATTCTCCATGATGGTTATAGGAACACAAAAAACTATTGATAGCATTACATGAAACGTAGGATTTTTATTTATGCATACATTAGATTTAATAGCTATATGACGGATTCCATTATGCACTCAAAATTGAGTTAGTGGGGCACAATATGTCTGATTGTAACAAAAGATTGGCTTACCTTCCTCATATCTATCATCCAATGTAAATTCAAAAGTGTTATTCACTTCCCTAGAGACTAGAGAGACAATGCAGACATCAAAAAGGACTGGTTAACCAAAGCTTCATATAGGCTGCTTCATGTGGGATTTGAAGAGACAATAGCCAATGAGTTATAATTAACCACATGAGGTCTGGATTCAAACAGTCAATACTGTTTAATCCCTATTAGTATCTACTGACTGAAATGTCTGTCTGGGAAGGACTAAGAAGGCAGATTGGATGGTTTGTCATCCTTAAAAACATAGGCTGTGAATATTTTCATGTTTAAATTGTTGATGTCAATTAATTATGCCCTCTCTATGTCAGTCCCTTCCCGTTCGGATGAAATTGTGTTGAACTAGTTATTTATTTAAATGAGAAGGGTTAATGACGTCTGTGAAGTCACCAGTATTCATTACCATTTAATCACCTACATGTGCAAGCGTTCCAGCAAAGCAGCGAGTCCAGCTGAAACTGACACTGCACATCAACCTGCACCGATGGAAGTTGTTAAAACACAATCAGGTGTGTTTCAGAATCTCTTACCGTTGAATAAAACCCTCCCTGTCTTCCTTAGTGTAAAAACCCACCAATTTTGCATCGTCAGTGATTATAAATATAGGTAGTTGATAAGAATGTTGGGCCAAGTGATGTCTCACCATGTCCCGTTTCCAAGAAGAAATGAAAATGGTGTTGTGGATAATGGCTTGTGTGTTTCCTGGTGGCAGGAGAGTCCAGGGGTGACTTTGTGGAGCGGTTTTGACACACGGTTGCAAGGGGAACATGCTTGTTAGGAGCATTAAGAGTCTGAAACGTTATCTGCTGTGCAGCTGACTAGGACGGCAGCTCTTCCAGGCATGGTGTCAGTAATGGGAAGCTCGGCTGAGGCCGGCCATGTTGAGCAAGCAGGTGAGACGGAGGGCATGTCTTAGTCTTCGGCTAAAGGCTTATTTCAGGCATTTAATGCCATGCAATCTTGTTTTATTAATCCACAGCCCAGTATTTTAGAGCACTTGGTTTCGTTGTTTGTGTAGGTGATAACTGGCCCCATGGTGCTGTTGGCCAACAGCAGGTGTGGTGATTTTTTTTGTACTTTCTCTTTTCCTTGCCTGGGATTCCAGTTCAAACACATGCTTTTAAATACTGTACAACACCTACTGAGTTACATATCCGGATCAAGGAAAATAAATGTTTGGGAAATCACATTTAGAAAAAAACTGTCTGCCATTGGTTGAACAAACAGATAATTCCACCCTAAACTAACTTGCTACAGTATGCTAGGCTGGTTGAGATGCTTAGTGAAATGCTCAAATATTTTACACAACTAGGACTGTCACGATATCAGATATTCACTACACTAGTACCATTGCCAAATTCCCCGATTTTTTTTATTTTTAAGCCCCTAATGTTGTGTCAGACTTTTGGGGGGAATCTGCCTTTAAATTACTTGCTTGTCATTGCATTTTAATTTTTAACATCGAAACTATTGCACATGTCCATCCATCGGATCTACTCTGAGCTCCTCCCGAGTGACAGAGCTTCTCACCCTATCTCTAAGGGATCGCCCAGCCACCCTGCGGAGAAAGCTAATTTCGGCCGCCTGTATCCGGGATCTTGTCCTTTCGGTCATGACCCACAGCTCATGACCATAGGTGAGAGTGGGAACGTAGATTGACCGGTAAATCGAGAGCTTCGGCTTGCGGCTCAGCTCCTTCTTCACCACGACAGACCGGTACAGCGACCGCATTACTGCAGAAGCTGCACCGATCCATCTGTCAATCTCCCGTTCCATCCTTCCCTCACTCGTGAACAAGACCCCCAGATACTTGAACTCCTCCACTTGAGGCAGGAACTCTCCACCTACCTGAAGCGAGCAAGCCACCCTTTTCCGACTGAGAACCATGGCCTCAGATTTGGAGGTGCTGATTCTCATCCCAGCCGCTTTTCACTCGGCAGCAAACCGTCCCAGTGCATGCTGAAGGTCCTGTTCTGATAGGGCCAGCACGACGACATCATCCGCAAAGAGCAGAGATGAAATCGTGTGGTCCCCAAACCCAATGCCCTCCGGCCCCTGGCTGCGCCTAGAAATTCTGTCCATAAAAATTATGAACAGAACTGGCGACAAAGGGCAGCCCTGCCGGAGTCCAACATGCACCGGAAACAAGTCTGACTTACTGCCGACAATGTGAACCAAGCTCCTGCTCCGGTCGTACAGGGACCGGATAGCCCTTAGCAAAGGGTCCCGAATCCCATACTCCCGGAGCACCCTCCACAAGATTGTGCGAGGGACACAGTCGAATGCCTTCTCCAAATCCACAAAACACACGTGGATTGGTTGGGCAAACTCCCATGAACCCTCCAGCATCCTGGAGAGGGTATAGAGCTGGTCCAGTGTTCCACGACCGGGACGGAAACCACACTGTCCCTCCTGAATCCGAGGTTCTACCATCGGCCGGATTCTCCTCTCCAGCACCCTTGCATAGACTTTCCCGGGGAGGCTGAGAAGTGTGATCCCTCATAGTTCAAGCACACCCTCCGGTCCCCCTTCTTAAAAAGAGGGACCACCACCCCGGTCTGCCAGTCCAAGGGCACTGTCCCCGACCCCCACGCAATGCTGCAGAGGCAGCCAAGACAGCCCCACAACATCCAGAGACTTGAGGTACTCAGGGCGATCTTGTCCACCCCCAGTTTTTGCACATATCACGTTTGTCTAATTTGTAAAAATCTGTAGTTTTAGTATCAATATGAATGTGTCTGTAAATTTACTGCCTCTGCCAGAACGACATTGAGTGGTGAGTGAGTTTGTGACCAGACTGCTTCTCTACATATTGCCGAAGTGGAAAACAATCTTACTGAAGCAGAGTTTAATATTTATTTATATTCCTTGTTTATTTAATCTTGTTTTGCACTTTTGATCTAAATTACTCAATTTCCATGTTTTGTTTCACAAAAAATAACACGGGTGTTTTCCAAGACCCATTTCTCATTGAAATAAGCCTTTCTCTTTTCAATCCAGTTATTATGACTAGCATTTTCCATTTAAGACACCCACCAAGAGTAGTGCATGTCAAATGAGGTGTCTGGTATAAAGAGACAACAGAACATAGATACAACATTTCAAAATATGTTTTCTGATTTATAACAGAACGTCGTTTTTTTCTCATTAAGGCAAGCAGAATTACCAAGATGCCTTGTAAGTGGGTTTGTTTTGCGCCTGTGCATCCCCTCATGCTTGGCAACGTGCCGGCTGCCTTTGGGCTAACAGGCGTACAGAGCACACACCCAAAGATCAGCTGTCCCTCTCACTAACACTGTAGCACAATGTATCGAGCACAGGGTATAAGCATGTACTGTATAGATTTAGGATTAAACATAAATGTATCTGCATTGTTAGTGGAGAAATTTTGATGCTTTTCTTTGAAGGACTATTTTGTGTTGGAAGTTCAAAGGATAATTTTGTGTAAAAGTTTCATAATAATTCTGATTTTAATAAAAAAATAATCTTCTATGAGTAAATTTGACTTATTTTGGCCTATTAAGGTTTTTTTGCATCAGTACTATATGGATGTGAAATATTGATTAACTACTGTTGAAAAAAGAAAATCTGTTGTGGTACACACATGTCACAATGACTTTAGGATATTGCATTTATTAAAGAGTAAAAATAAAGTGAATACTCAATTACAGCATAGGTTTTTCAATTTCGATTTAATATGGAAAAACATACTTCTGTTAGATGTGCCGATTTATTCCTGTAGCTAATGGTGGTTACAGGTGAACGTTTTTCGCTAGTTTAAGTGGTGGCATGAGGAATACCGTTTTCCTTGGCAGATACAATTAATTATTATCAATGGAAACCTGTATAAATCAAAGATATCCAACTATTGAATTGTCACTATTAGGGATGGGTATCGTTAAGATTTTATTGATATTGTTACCGATATCGATACTGCTTATCGAAAACACATGACGTTAAAAGATGTTAAATATTTTAAGTTTCTTTATTGCAGCTGAGCTTTAGAACTGCAGTTTATAAATGCTTCTGAGCAAACAGTAAATGCCACATAAAAACACGTGTGTGTGTTCTGTAGCATACCACTTACGGCACTTAGCATGGCATAGGAGCACATAATAATGTAATTCAACATTTACTTTACATCACAATGGTTATTTGGCTGGTAGGCCGTATTTCTTTCTACTGTTTTCTAAAGTAATATATTTCTAATTATATGCGCTATTTTTTTATAATTTTACTAGCACATTTACTAAAGTAAGTATAGATACACCGTGGCCGAATTATTAAAATAATATTATAACTTGTCCTCAAATAAAGGACCGTTATTTTGATGGGTTGCCGCAAAGTGACGGAAGCTTCCGCGTAGTGAAACGCGGACGCTGAAATCTCCACAAGCGCATCCATGCCACTCTTTCGCTCATAAACACGGAAAACAAGCAAATTACACATAGATCACAGAAATCATATGGCCCTAGATATCACACATACATCGAGCAAACTTCGGCAATTCCGACATCTTTCAGGGATGGAAAATGACAGGCAACAGCCTCAAATTCGCCATTTAATACCCAAATACACAGAGATAAAACAACGCAAGTACCGATAACAGTATAATTTGTCATGAAGATTATTGATACTCTGGTATCGACCCAATTATGTACAAAAAAGTACTGGTCTTCAGTACCCATCCCTAGTTACTTTTAAGTAGGTCTTAATACCTCATCATATGTAGACTTGAAAGTTTGATGCCACTATTAGTATTTGTAGGTGTATTTGTTGTTGAATTTGAAAAAGAAAGGTTTGCTTGAGTCAGGAGAGACATTCCTTGCAATGGCTGACACCAGATCTCACTAGCTGGTCAAAACCATTAGCACATGTGAAAAGATAGCAGGATGGTCATGCTTGTAGCTCACAGAAGAGGCTGTTGTGGGCTGGTTCAGCTGCTGTTGTCTTTAAAGAGATTTGTGTGAATGTAATCTTTCTGAAGTCAAAGCCACCATTTGCTCACATCTCCGCTAACCCCTGGCTAATATTAACTGGATCACAGTAAGATGAAACGCATTTTACCTTCATATTGTTTTCAGTGAATAGTTTGCTCTAGGACAGCAGATTAACAGAGCTACATATATTTATTAAAGCCAATTTTTTATCATCTTGGGAAGTAAACACAGACACAGTCTTTGGCATTCTTTATTATTCTCAATAATTTTTTGTCATATTTATTTGGACGAGGAGAAGTTCCTGTTGTGCCTTGAGAACCTGCTCTGCTTTTTTGTATTACCCCAGCGTCTTCTTTAGTTTGTTGGAAGATGGAAATTGATTCAAAACCGAGGGGGCAGTTAGGGTCCTTCAGTTAGAGAACTATATGGACTACTGTTCAAATGTGGCCCCTGTGGCCAGCCCCTCAGCTCAGCTGGAGAAACGTTGAATTCTGATTCGTCCACATCTCAATGAGCTTAACATCATAATTGGCTCTTTGATTGGAGAGCAGTGATGCAGTGTGCAGGGGAGAGGAGAACCGAAGGCTAGAGGACGTTCTTGTGACCTTCACGGATGTGGGCTGTGCCGCAGAATCCCAGCGCTCCTCTGCGATTTGGCTGCATCTCTACCGTGTGCTTGCGAGCTAATAACAGGTTGTGCCTCTGATGGCAGGCGGCAATTTTAATAACCTGCTTGGCTCTTTGCATGCACTACAGCACATTGGTGTGATGAGAGAGAGTGCTTTTGATGTGCCTCCAAAGGTTATTCCACAAATGTCAGACTGGATACAGTGTTACTAAAGCATCTCTCAATGGCTATTTCTCAATGCTAGTAAAAGCTTTTTAAATAGTCTCATTTACGTTTTTTTACTTCTAAAATGAACAAAAGTGACATTCTTTTTTAATTCTTTAATTATTTCTGTCAAGGCTGCAAGGTAGTCTGTTTGTGGAAAAAGTAACCGTAGAGGAAAGAGGGCTCTTGAAAATTGAGACGAGTGTGTAAAATAAGCTGTCATGTGCTCTGTAAATTACGTGCGTGTAAACATCATGTACAAATGTTGTACCCTGAAACTCTAGTAGAGGGTGAGGAGTTCATTGTGTTGGGTTATAACATTTTCAGTCATTTCTGATGTTGCGACAGAAGTCAAACAATAGTTAATTAGTAAGAATTCAGATATTGTTGTTATCTTCTACATATGTGGGAAATGATACTGTCTTGCGTCAAAGCATACATTGTCCAACCCAGTATCACACTGAAGCTGGTCCACTCGAAAATTCGTGTCAGGGTCACGCTTTGCCTTCTTTAGGCGTGAACATGACACTCATTTATGGAGGTGGAGTAACGTTAGCAGTACCGGGGCGATTTTCTTAAGTTTTTTTATAATTCATGACGTGTACTGGTGCACACGGTAATTTTGTACGTTTATTACTTTGTGCGCACACTTAAGCATGTAACCCAAGCCCACACCTACACATAAACCTAACAGTTTTTTACATTATTTAATAGAGGTGCTCTGATTGATCGGTAGCTGATCATAATCGCCCGATAATCACTTTGGGAAGTATGATCGGCGGTCTCTAAAAGGCCGATCCAGAAAAGCAAATCAGATGACGCAAAATTGGCGCGACATTTATGGACTTACCTCCTCAGTTTTGCTAAACGCACACATGCGCGCTGTGGTGCCGTCTTTACAGAGTTTTTACCTTATAAAATAGTGTGTTTTTTGATAAATAACAGCTTTCAGTAAGTGGAAAAATGTCTGTCTCTGCGTTTTCTCTGTTCAGTGAGCGGCAGAAGCAGCACATATATGACCAAACCACAGCTTTCTTGCGAGTACACAGGCACCTGTCATTGTTACTGAATGGACATAAGAACATAAACATTTGATTGTAATTAGAATATTATTTTATGTCCGACAACAGAAACATTGAGTAAAAAATGAAAAGTCAAGGTCTTGCGCAACCTCTCCTCAGCTGTCAGTAACAGAGACATTTTTAAAAGCATCAAGCCTACTGCATGGACAGTAAGAAACATAAAAAATATCAGATTATCAGATGAATAATGTAATAAATTTGTTTTGATCACGGTCACTTTATAATGTGGAAGACAAAGAGTTTCTGGGACTCATGTCACAGGCTGCAATGTTTTATGAAAATATGTGGTAACACTCTCCTTGAAGCATGTATGTTTAATGCATTATAAAAGTAGTTTTAAAGCATTGTAATGCACATTTTTATGCATTGTAATGTCTTATAGATAATTGTTATTACAGTTAATACATTATAACAGTAAGCCATTCATGGTTACACTACACATTTTAAATTGGTTCTAATTCTTTTCAACTACATATAATGCATTACAACACACATTATGAATAATAATAATGCATTTGACCCTTTAATAATTCTTTATAATGCATTATACATGCATGCTTCAAGGAAAGTGTTACCAAATATGTTACTAACTAATATTCATTTGTTAACTCATGAGACTTTCTCTTCTGGTACTGAGAAAGCTTTAAATAGCTCATGTAACCGGGGATCGGTATCGGCCGATACAGCTTTCAGTGATCAAGGTTCGGTGATCGGCTCCAAAAATCCTGATCGGAGAACCCCTATTATTTAATATAAAACACTCCGCATAACATGCACATACAGCTACAGATGCTATTTATTCAAAAAGTGCAATTATTCCAAGCGTTTTCTAGACCAAAGATCCCCCTCTCTGTCCGCTGTAAAATTGTTTCTGGTTGTGTACAATTTCAGAAATTACTGCTGGAACGTCAACTTCAATTGTTTGACTGGTTGCGTCATTATGTTCGCTTACATTATGAAATGGCATTTGCTGTCCTGTAGGGCTGGGTGATGTGTTTAATTTTTTTATCAATAATCGACTTTGAAATCATCGCAATGTTTCCTTGAGAGTGGTCGTCTGCGATTTAAACCTACTGTGTATGATATCGTATCGCTATAGAGCACATGGAATGCAACGCTACCTGTTCGTTATGTTTAATACTGTTTTTGGTTAATGGTCGTGGCAGACTTCTATTTGTTTGTGGCGTGTTTTTTCAAACATTGGGAGGTGGGGAGGTTTGGGGTAGGAGGTGGGGTACAAGGTTAAGTAGGAGATTAAGTAAAAATAATACTTATAAATCAAATCGTTTCCGTTTTGCAAGTGCAATGAACTGAGCATGTCAAGTTCACGCCTAAAGGATGCAAAGCTCGATACTAATTACGTTAACATGTGCATCAATAATGCGATTATTTCCAATAATCAGAGTAAGGACTTAATCGCAGTAACATGTTTACATGACATGAGAACACCTCTTGTCTCCAGTTTACATGGAAGTTTAAGATTAAAATCGGCGTACACATATGTTACTTCGATGATGAATTAAATTCGATCCCAGGGATTGCACATACCCAAGTATAAATGTATAGTATATTGCCATGTAAGTCGCTTTGGATAAAAGCGTCTGCCAAATGTGTAAATGTCCTTTCGGCCTGAAGCACCCATGTGCGTTGTCTTCTTTGGGTTCGTGAAGTTTCATGAACCATCTTCACAGCTGTCCAGATTGGATAGCGGCAGAGTAAAGGATTAGAGTCCATGGCAGTCCTCAGTCAAACCTTCTGAAGCCCTTACGATCTGCTAAACTTGGGTCAGTGACGCAAAACCATTCTCCCACACAAACATTCCAGCACACACACTCTTAGACGCACATTTTAACTAACATGCTGAATTCAAACAGGCCTTTCCGAAGGTACTGTTACTGACATGTATTTTGCTTTTTAGGGGTTTTTTATCTTCTCTTCTCTCTGCCTACAATCAACTGCTTATTTTCAGTGTTTTTGTATGGAGTAATATGGAATATTAAGTTATATGGAAATGTGAAACCCAGTTAGTACTACAAACTGCGATGCAGATAAGAAGTAGTGGGGTTTAAAAATCGGACCTACGTTTGTCAAACTCATGTCGGACTAAAGCAAGTATACATATATATATTTTTGATGGGTTATTGATGTTTGATGTGAATGACACCCCTTTTTCTTTGTTTATTAAAATGTTTACGAAATTAAATGTTTTCAGACTGTGAATTTATAATTTATTATTGTAGTGGAGTAGGCGGGGCGAGACAGTGATTCGAGACCAGTGAGTAATTGTTAATGAGCGCCAGCTGTGCGCGCACCGGTCTCGTATCAAGTAGGAGATTGGGAGCATATAAGAGAACGAGCGACCGGACCGTCGATGAGAGAGGACCGGGCCCGAACATTTTTATGTTTGTATTTATGTTTTATTCGCTGGAAGTCGTCTGTGAGGGGCTGCCGGCTGGCTTTTTACTTTGTTATTATTTTGATTAAATGTTTAAACGTCTTCCGGTTCCCATTTCCTTTCTTCCTTTTAATGAACCTTGTTACAATTATTTATTACATACTATCCTGGGTTTATTTATACAGCCGTACTGCTGTCTGGCGCCCAAACAACTAGGCTTAAACAGACATTGAATCTAAGTTTTTTTTTTAGCTTGTGGCATCATGTCTTTAAGTGTCCTATGACAGAGGGTGATCAATCACATAAGCGCCCCCATTGGCTAGTGGTTAAAACTGCACAGTGCACACTAATATGCGGGAGGCCGTTTAACGTCAATTTATTTTGGGCAGCCACCGTTACAGCATGCAACTTTCATTAAAGATTTAAGACCATTGTGCTATACTGAATAATCATACATATACTCCTATGTTACCAAGAACTACTCAGAGGTCATGAGATACCTGTTACCTTCATAGATAGGCTCCAAATCCCTTTTAAATCACATTCAGCAGCACATTCTGATATCATTCTGGTCCGGGCTGGTCCGCACCAGTAGGCTTGTTAACATTCAACCTCTCTTGCACATTTTGAGTGCAAAATTCATTTGGTTCACTTTAGCTCTGCGTGAGTGTGAAGACTCACAGTTCTGTGGTAATGCATAAAATGCAAGTGTTTCCAGCCTCTGTAATTCTACTTAGATTCAGGCTGTCAGCACCATGGAGAGCTCAGTGGAAGAGTTTCAGCAGCAGAAATCCAGCTAGTGAATGGTTTACTTGTGAAACACATCTGCTTTACTGGGAGGTGTATGGAGACGTTTGGAATGAGTGTCGTGCTGAACATCTGAGCTTGTGGTAAACAAGCAAATGAAAATAGTGGCGATGGGTTTTATTGAAAGCACACATCTGTTTGCTCTGAATGAATGCAGCTGCGACCTCGTCAGCTGTGGAAGAGTGTCATGTTGAAATGTATTGGATATAAATGGGCAGCAAATGACTGCGTCAAAGCATGGATTCAGAAGACCGGTCTGTCAGGCATTTATACTTGCCCAGTTACAGTTTGGAATTTTTGGACATGTGGCCGTTTTCAAATGTTTACATGCACAGCTGGTAATGTTTCCGTTGTGAATTATATCATGCAGATGCCACTATTTGATTGCTGTTTTCTTGAGAAATAGACTTCTTGTATTATTTTTAAACCTTTAGTGTATGCATGTGGAATCAAGAAGCGTGTGTTACGTATTATAAGATCCGTGCATCTCTTAAAGGGGCAGCAGCATAATAAACGCCTCAGTTTTGTTCATCAAACAACAAATACACTCACTGCTCTTCACTGATTAAATTTGAACTTTAGTAAGGTTAAATCAATATTATATTGAATACAGTGAAGATTATAAAATATAAAGTACCTGATAGCTACTACTATAAGAGCAACCTTAAACACCTGAAATGCACTGATTATTTGTTTGTTTGCTTTATACATTTATCTGTGCAATTGCACATACTTTGATCATTTGATATTATTTTATTACTTACTGATTAGTTGTCTTAAAATTATTTTAAATTTTGATTAATAGTTTTTATGGTTTCATACCCTTATCTATAAAAAATTCATAGGTAAAAAAACAAACAAATAACTAGGCATTGTTTAATACTTTTTTGATGTGGTGCCAGTGAAAATTTTGGCCAGTAGAAAGAATCCTTAGCGTTGAGCCTTGCATCTGCCCTTGGGTGTCTTTGCATTGCTGGCATTGCGTGATATGCATTTGAAAACACCCTGTACATTGTAGTGTCTGGATCAAGCCATTCAACCTCTCACTCCCTTTTGTCTAGGTATTAAGATAACATCTTCAAAGACCAAAGGAAACCTAGCTCCATGGGGTCTGGTTTTAGGTTGAACTCTCACAGAGAGTGTTATAACCATTTGGTTCCTCTGTTGGATATTTACGACTCCTTCGCTTCAAAGCATTGTTGATAAGTCTCTGTCTCATCTCTTACTTAAGACATGAGACCAAGCAGAGAAACTTCTCTGACAAATAGGAACTTATTTGATTTAAACTATTCTTCTCTGTAAATGTATCTAAATGTCTAGGTTGTGTGTTGTCGCTCGTGCTATGTATTTGTTAGATATGCAAGTTTTGATTCAGGGTTCATTTGACGTATTCATACGTTCACAGTTCAATGCCTTGCATGTTTCATATGTAACTACACATCTTTGAATTCCCTATATGATGAGCTATGTTATAAAAAACATAGCACACATCATACTATGCCCATAACTAAGTTTAGGTATTAAACGCAAACTGACCAAACTGTCAGAGCTATGCAAATGAGGTGCCATGAGAAACAAAGGATCTTTCTTAGGCCCCCTTTTCACTTTCATGGCATTGGCCCGCAGACCATCTGGGGGCAGGGCAGGTATGCATTTAAAACACCATCACCGAACCATGTTTCAGGGTGGACTTTTGGAATCGCAAAGGAAAAGAAAGAGGACGAGAAGACATTCCAAGGGACTCCCCTCTGGGGAGTCCGTTTAGGCCATGGAACTTTGGACTCAGAACCCAAACTCAGCGTTTCAACAGGACTGCATTCTGAAACCATTCAAGATTTCCATCAACGCGCATACAGATATTGGTCCAACAACAATATTGCAAGTATCCGTTTCTAAATATAGATTAGCTGCGTTAAGATCGTGCCTCTTTGTTAAAGATGATTTTAATGGTTTTCAGACATGTTTTACCTGCCTCGCGGCCATGCCCTCTCACTTTCTCTCTCTCTCTCTCTGCGCATCCTAGCGCATTTGTGTTTCATGTATTTGTTTGTCTTCATTTTGTTTACCATGTAGAGTAGAGTTTAATAAAAACCCATAAAGGCATTTGTGATGGGTTCTCTTTGTTCACGCTCACAAACTTGGTCACTTAAACTGTGTTTCGATCTATGCTACCTCTGCTCTTAAATTTTGTTTGGTAAAGTCACGTTACTTATGGTCATGAGATAACGTTAGTGTATAAATCATTGATGCATTTGCTGGACGAATACATATAGGATTTGTATCACTATACTGCTAATCAGAATTGTAAAATATGTATGTGTAATGACGATTATTATACATATTTGCCTTTGAGCTAAACTAATTCCTTGACTGAATTTGACGTTTTAACAACTCATTTCATATATGTTTGATCTTGATAGATCTGGTGGAGAATCTTATTTGATGAGTAAACTCATCCGTAATTTAACAAGCAGCTAAAAACGCTACATAAATTGGTGGAGAATGCGGGCACAGTTTTAAACCTTGTTTTGTGAGCAGAACTCAGTGATTATTCATGTGTGTTTTTTTATGTGTGTTTATTGAAACCAGATACTCTGTTAAATTGCACTTTGATATGTATGAATGAAGGTGGGGACCCGCCCACCTATCCTTAGCAGACTCTTGAGCTTCTCGCAAAGAAAACCTCAAACTCTGTTAAAGATTTCGTGACAGCATAAAGACGAAGAAATCTCTTTATAGCGCACTGTATTATTATTTTACCGCCTAAATTGAGCGAAGAAATCCTCTTTTAGAGCGAAGAAGACAGAGTGAGCGATGTTCCTCCCTCATCTTACCAAAGGCCTTATTTTTAATGCATAGCTTTAGGTGTTACTGATGTGAATTCCAGTGCTAATGAACTAAGCTATTGCGCTCCCTGGGGTGAACAATCAGTGTAGCTAGCTGATAATGTTTCTCCCATTCGCTTAACCCAGCAGATTTTATAAGTAAATAACTCCGGGTCAGTTTTACTGTTTAAAGGGGGGTTTAACAAGAATCCCGACCAAGTACACAAATAACTTTCAGGACGGCGAAGAAATCCCGTTAGTCAGTTAAAGTGTAGTATTGTGTGTTTTTGTTTTATGTTACGGTCGGCGAAGAATCCCGACCAAGTACACAAATAACTTTCAGGACGGCGAAGAAATCCCGTTAGTCAGTTAAAGTGTAGTATTGTGTGTTTATTGTTTGTGTAGGTTGAAAAGCCATGTACCCGTGTTCAGTAAACTGACACGAGCCATTAGACACGCGATTAAATTACACTCGTCGCCATAGAAACTGTGCGTAAACGCAAGTGTAATTCCACACAGAGTTGTGGAACCGGAAGTCCGGCAGAAGACGTTTAACCTTCTACTAACACTAGAGGTCAGTTTGTCTTAAAGTGTCTTAACACTTCTCCCTTTTGTTTGGGCAACGCTAGGTGTGAAGTCTCAGCCAGTCTCTCCTTTTGTTTGATTTTATGATTTCATTATTCTGCTATTTTACGGTTCACTGTATTTGAGAATATTTATTATTTGTTGTTATATACAAACTATAATAATAATTAATATTATTCCACTTTGTTTTGACGATTTGATTTTTCTTTATTTGAATCAGGGTTGCTAACATTCTCTTCCTTGCAGTTAGAATTGTATTTGATAATACTTGAATTTTAATTAAACCAACTTAATTGAATTTAAACTTTGATCAAAACAATCAGATTGCACTCTTTAAGGTGTTTGGGATTAACTCCCAAGTGAAGAAGAAACCCTCTTTCTCTATTCTAACCTCTCTTTCTCTTGATTTATGTGGTTTTGTTTTTCTTCTTATCAGAGACTGAACCTGTCTGAACGTCAGTAAAATTTTTGGTAATTATGTTGATGAATCGAATAGCCTAAGTCACAGAATGACCTCATAGGTAAAACTCTTCAGCAACGTTTTTCATTATTTTCCTGTGTTCACCCACACAATTATCCGTCCCCGCCTTCACGGCTAGGATAATAAGCGTTTAGTTTGCGTCACTAACTGACCAACTCAGTTAAGCATTCAACACATAGCCCAAATATTTAGCTCAGTAGATCTGTACGGACTTGCATCTTGCTGTTTGTGCCTTTCTCTCTCCCCTGTGTCTCAATTTGTCCAGACCATCCCATCCTGTCACCTGCCAGTCCAGCTAGAGACCAGGCAAAGCGCTGCAATGGACTCCTGCCTGGGACCAACATCGGCACACGGCAACTGCGCTGAGAGCAGTTGGTCGGACGACCTAATCCGGCGAATGGACCACGATCTGAACCAGAGCTACAACTACAGAGAGCCAAGAACTCATCTGAAGTGCACAGCCAGGATCATCGGTGACCACGCCCCCGACCAGATCGTCCTAATAGAGGCAGAAGCACCTGCAGAACCGCCCAGACCAGCTGGACCTGCTAACGACAGAGGATGAAGAGGACCAGGAGCTACAGGAGGAGATGAAAAGCTACAAGAGTCCTTAGCAACACAGACTGAGCAAAGAGAGCTATTGGAGCAGACGCCAGAGAGGAGCTGGTAGGAAAACTCCAAGATGCAGAAGCTCTCTATAATGGCCCCGGCAGACAGCAACCCAATGCCACGGCCAAGGCCTATAAAGGCCCTCTGCAAGCAGTCCATGCTGAAGTCCAAGCCATGACTCAGCAACGGAATCAAAATGAACTGAACTTAGCTTGCAGACTACAGTGTGAACAGACAGGTGAATGCAACAGATTCTCCCCTGTCGTGTCCCCCAGCTAAAAGCCCAAAGCTCCGAAAAGGGGGGTGGGTGAAACCCCACTGTTCACACCTTTCTAGCCAGCAAACACAGAGGGGTGGGGCAGGAACAATCCAGAAGAACCTGCAGACACACACGCTGCATGGCCCCACAGACCCCAGCAAGCTGGCCAGAAACATGACAGCTGTCACCACTAAATGCTGTCACCATGAACACTGCAGGAGGCCACAACAAATGCCTACCTGCAAAACATTGACTCTCAGTCATTAACACTGCCCATTGTGATCACAAGAGACAGATCACCTGCTTAGGATCACCTCCAGCCAAGAGGACCACAGCATCCTATGCCAGCAGTCAGATACTGTCAAAGCGGATTTCAGCAGCTACAACACATCTGCTACAGCCAGCATGTGAGCCTATGTCAGACGACAGAACCGGCCAAAAGGGAAGAAGACTTCAAAGCAAAACTCTTCTCCCTCAGAAATCCGCATCACACTTTGAGTCACAACCCAAGCGCTACAGCCTTCTTCCGCCACGATCACTTGATATCTGCGGAACTACAGAGAACATAGCGCCGCCTCCATAAAGACTGTGTAAATCCTGCCTATCTCTGCACATCACAAAGAACTGACTATGGAGAGTCCACCACAGTAGCAGATCTTCAGCAGAGACTCAGCAGATGTTACAGCCTGCCGGGAACAGCCAAGCACCAGACAGGATGCCCTGAGACAACACAGTGTCACCACTTTCTTCGAACTCGTAAGACGGCGCCCTGTGGAAACCCAGCTGGCAACCTAGGAGCCACTGACCCGTTCTGGCCCAACAGTCATTTTAGGAATTCATCTCAACACCATGGATGACACCTCCCCAGAGAGCAAAAGAACAGTGCAACTACGTCTGAGACAGCAGAGATCCTGGGGACATCAAAGGAGCTGATTCCACAAGAAACCTCAACAGGAGGATTTAAAGTCCAAATCAGACTCTTTTTGACCACAAGTGGCATGTGAAACAAACAACCCTTTTGAATGCCCTCCGTCTGAGAAAAATGTCCAGATCTCTGTAACCTGCTGGTCGACCACAGAGACAGTCATCCTATTACAAGATGAACATGGCACCCTACAGGAACCATGGGCAGATATCTCAGACATCAGCTTTACACTGTTCACACTCTCTCTCCAACAACACCAGTTTCAGACATTTCCTCTTCTGTCAAGTGCGCGCAGTTTCCATTGGACTTATGCCTGTCAACCACAGCAACGGCCCAGGACACCTGTGCCTTGAACTTGAAAGGGAATAACCAATGCTGAACCTGCTACTTCCTGGTTCTCGCTAATCTCACAGCCCCATGGGGGGCCCTCTCAAGTGCGAGAACATTCTACGATCTACTAGAACAGCCCAGAGTTTTGCACTCTGGTGAATAAATTAGACTGTTGTACCTGCATTCACCAAAAGGGGTCACTGTTCAGCTCAACACACAGTGTGACCAAGCCTTCAAACACACATATTCAAGGGAATACGTGGAGCATGGCCCACTCTGGAAGCCACACCCCCTTTTTACTGAATAAGTCAGCTTTTTGCAGCATGCATACTGTACAAGTGAGTACAGTTACCAAAGATTTTGAACAATGTCTTTATGAAGAGCATGACAGCGGATTACCAGTCCAAGGAGATGGACCACGCCCTGCACCTGCCATCAACGGCCAGTGCTACAGCTGCTCGTCACAAAGACAATGATGCAGAACCAATGTCAACTATGTGGCCCCACTCACAGAACCACATGACATTACATCCCAAGCTAGCTGCATCCTGGGCTACACAGGACACCACCTACAAGGTTCGTGAAATGTTAAAAGAACTGCCCACTCATGTAAACGAGCGCTCAAGACGGTGCCATGTACACACCAAATGGCACCTGCGCTTCACCACATGCCTGATTTACCCTTGCTGAACGGACTTGCCAAACACTGCCTTAACACTGGTCTAAACTGACAGCGTGACCAGAACGAAAGGAGGGTAACCAAGCACCAGCAGAACATGGCTCTTACCACAGCCTGAGTTCAGACAGCACCACCACAACATCGCCAGGGCCAGCAATGAGACCCCAACCTTGTCCTACACCGCTCACCAGTACTTCAATGAAAGACCCCGGAGTGTGACACCAGCCTTTGCCCAGCAATCACTGCAGAACATGTGAAGGCCAGAGAGCATGCTGCACCCGGCAAGATTCACAAGAGGAAAGTGAAGTGAGTAACAAGATTTGGTATCATAACTTTGCCCAGCTACTTGAGACGGTTGGGGATATGTAGACAACACCCCTCCCCATGACACAGGACTACAGGCATTTGCGTGGAAGCCAACATTCCATCCCACCTGCTGCTTCATCCATGACTGCTGCGGTGCATCTCTGTGGAGACAGGACACACCCTAACCAACCTGTTGCCAGAACCAGCAAACAGGTGCAGGGGTGCTCTCCCTTGATGTCTAAGCAGGATCGAAAAGATGAAAGGTACCCAATTTAAGCCAATGCCTGACCACTCGGGAGCATTCTCTGCCTGTATGTCGAGATCCTGTGGACCAATAGGAACCTCCAGTGATCCCACCATCATGATCCAACTATCCATCGTCAGCTGAAGTTTACATTCGCACTTCCTCTTCCGAAAGGGGGGATATGTAGTGTCTGGATCAAGCCATTCAACCTCTCACTCCCTTTTGTCTAGGTATTAAGATAACATCTTCAAAGACCAAAGGAAACCTAGCTCCATGGGGTCTGGTTTTAGGTTGAACTCTCACAGAGAGTGTTATAACCATTTGGTTCCTCTGTTGGATATTTACGACTCCTTCGCTTCAAAGCATTGTTGATAAGTCTCTGTCTCATCTCTTACTTAAGACATGAGACCAAGCAGAGAAACTTCTCTGACAAATAGGAACTTATTTGATTTAAACTATTCTTCTCTGTAAATGTATCTAAATGTCTAGGTTGTGTGTTGTCGCTCGTGCTATGTATTTGTTAGATATGCAAGTTTTGATTCAGGGTTCATTTGACGTATTCATACGTTCACAGTTCAATGCCTTGCATGTTTCATATGTAACTACACATCTTTGAATTCCCTATATGATGAGCTATGTTATAAAAAACATAGCACACATCATACTATGCCCATAACTAAGTTTAGGTATTAAACGCAAACTGACCAAACTGTCAGAGCTATGCAAATGAGGTGCCATGAGAAACAAAGGATCTTTCTTAGGCCCCCTTTTCACTTTCATGGCATTGGCCCGCAGACCATCTGGGGGCAGGGCAGGTATGCATTTAAAACACCATCACCGAACCATGTTTCAGGGTGGACTTTTGGAATCGCAAAGGAAAAGAAAGAGGACGAGAAGACATTCCAAGGGACTCCCCTCTGGGGAGTCCGTTTAGGCCATGGAACTTTGGACTCAGAACCCAAACTCAGCGTTTCAACAGGACTGCATTCTGAAACCATTCAAGATTTCCATCAACGCGCATACAGATATTGGTCCAACAACAATATTGCAAGTATCCGTTTCTAAATATAGATTAGCTGCGTTAAGATCGTGCCTCTTTGTTAAAGATGATTTTAATGGTTTTCAGACATGTTTTACCTGCCTCGCGGCCATGCCCTCTCACTTTCTCTCTCTCTCTCTCTGCGCATCCTAGCGCATTTGTGTTTCATGTATTTGTTTGTCTTCATTTCGTTTACCATGTAGAGTAGAGTTTAATAAAAACCCATAAAGGCATTTGTGATGGGTTCTCTTTGTTCACGCTCACAAACTTGGTCACTTAAACTGTGTTTCGATCTATGCTACCTCTGCTCTTAAATTTTGTTTGGTAAAGTCACGTTACTTATGGTCATGAGATAACGTTAGTGTATAAATCATTGATGCATTTGCTGGACGAATACATATAGGATTTGTATCACTATACTGCTAATCAGAATTGTAAAATATGTATGTGTAATGACGATTATTATACATATTTGCCTTTGAGCTAAACTAATTCCTTGACTGAATTTGACGTTTTAACAACTCATTTCATATATGTTTGATCTTGATAGATCTGGTGGAGAATCTTATTTGATGAGTAAACTCATCCGTAATTTAACAAGCAGCTAAAAACGCTACAACATTGAGGAGGATTTGGCATTCTATATTACATGGATGTAATTGGATTTGCTAATTCCGGTTTGCTTTGTAGGGTGGAGGAGCACAGCTGCTTTGCTGAGCATTGTCTCAAAGCAGTACAACCATAGAGAGATGAGAACTGGCACACGCTCGAAAAGCCCAGCTTGGCCTCCCCCACCCTCTTTTTCTCCTTCTTCTATTCATTCCAGCTTCAAGTAGCTTCTTCCAACATGGTCTTTCTCAATCCTCTTTATCATGACTACAGAAACATAAACGCAGATTCACCACATTAATACTGGCCATCCCAGCAAGATGCTTTCCCACCGCAGAACCAGTTTCCCTTTAAGGAAACGCATTTCGAATCTATGAAAAGAAGGCATTGACTTAGGCCCGAGTGGAGTACTGCAACCTTTAACCTGTTGGAATAGGGTCAGGGTCAGTGTTTCCGAGGTCACTGGAGAAATTAACCAGCCGCTCTCGAATTACAGTACGAGAACGGGCTTTTATTTTCCCCTCGTAACCCAAGATGAGTGCTATACTCATTCAAAAGACTGTCCACTAGCATGTAACACGCGCTTTAATTACCCGCCACACATTTTCAACATGCTTACGGTGCCTGAAGCTTACACATCTATTTCTGATGAGCCGTCTGTCCTCTTTAGTTTGTTTAAAAATACAGGCGGAGGGCCAAACTGCAGATTGTGCAGTCAGCTGCAATGGTTGTCAACGTTTATGTTTTTACTCTTAAGCTAAATGAATAATGTCATGCTGTGTTAGGGACATGATTTAACTGCTGTGTTCAGAAGCACTGTCTGGTGCTCTCTCTGATTCATTAGGCTAATGCAGCGGCCGTGGCGTCTCTGCATAGGGGCAGAGGGCTCTAGGACATCGATGGCAAAGTGCGCAGTCAAGGTAGCTTTCTCAATTTAAATGAACATCTCTCTATATTTGGAAAAAAGGTCTGACGGGAGATTTGTCGCTGTCTCAGGGTTCACCCTGCCCTCTCTGTTTTGATTTGGCAGGTACCTGCAGCTTTAGGAGCTTGACATTTATCCAAGGTAATGCCATGTCAGAATGTACCTAACACAGTTAGCTTTAACACGCTAGCTTAGACAGGCTGCCTGGACCGCCAACGACTGTGCTCTGTGTGTCGTTAGTCTCTTGCTACGAGGTCATTAGAAAGGATTCCCCTAGTTCCCTTTTGTTGCCCTAGTAGCATTTTTAAACAAACCCTGCAGTAACTGACGAGAGAGAGATGATGCGAGCTCCGCTGCTTTGCTCCTATAGGCCTATTTCACAGCGTGACGTGTACAAACCCGAAGTAGGGTAATTGTCCGGTCAATGCTCCAGTTGCAGGGACCAAAAGAAGTTCGGCATGTAGCGTTCCCTTTATGCTGATTTGTTTAACATATATCAGACCTTGATAATAAATAAATCGCTCAAAAAACAATGTTTTTGTAATGTTTGTTTTCCCTCTTTTTACATCTCCCAGTAAACCATGAATAAATCGGGCAACATATGCTACTTTTGTTTTTGGTAAATAAAATGAATGCCTGTGAGAAAACAACCTGAATGAATAAATGAATGGCTATGGCAGCAATGCGGCCGGAAAAAGTTTTCCCCTACTTCCGCTCTCTGTTGCCATTTTGTGAAATATTGGAAGTAGACACGCCCACTTCCTGTCGCCAACGGTCACTGTCGATCGTGTCGCAGGAAGTCGCCTGCTCTCCATTGAAATGAATGACATCACCTTGCTTTGTTGCTGGGTGTCGCTGGCGGACAGATCGAGGCGTGGCAGAAACAAGTCTCATTCACGCATGGCCTGAAAGCCATCAGTGCTCGATGTATGACAAAACCTGCAGAGTAGCACACTCCCTGAGGATGTGGTCATACTGTATGCATCATGGGATAGCGGCATTCCTTCTTATGTTCCTTCCTGTGACTCTTCCCTGGAAGAATGCATTTTTTATGTGATTTCACTGGAGCAGAAAATGGCAGACTGAGGCATTGAGTGAGTCAGTTGACTGCCCGAGAGCCTGTATCCTGTCCTTGACCCCTCAGAGGTTATGCCCCTCTAGCATTTCTGCCGTGGGGTGAGGAGTCATTTACTGTGAAGAGATGTGGACCGCCACCAATAAAAACTTTTTGAGCCTTGTTTGATCTCTTCCAAGTTAAATAAGGCATAAGATGGCATAATACGTTTTAAAATCTGTATGTCCTTGTTCCTGTGAGGGGAAAGCTGTGCAACCTGAATTCGTAATGTGTTATTTGAAGCTTTGCTTGTCTTGGTAATTGATGCTAAGAGTTCGCCGCCACCGGCATGACTTTGATGAGATGTTTGTTTTGAAGCAAATCGGGATTGCGTCTTTGTCATTGCAATTTTCTTCCCGACTCTATCTTTCCCTTGTAAACACCCAAACAATAAACCAAAGTAATCCAGTCTAAATGACAAATAGTGCTCATCAGACAGAGAAATTGGTGGGAAATGAGGTGCCATTGTGCTGGTTTAATGTATTACAGAGTTCAGCAACCATTTATTTTCCATCCGTCCTTGCACAATGATTAATGATTTCAGGTAGGCTTTAAAATACACATGAAGTGATAACGTCGAGATTAACTGGTGTTAAGTTAAATTGAATGTACTTTAGGCAGCAATAGTTTCAAAAAGCAACAAGCTTGTCTTTAGATTTGTATTTAGTAAGACTGCAAATTGCATGTGCAAATAAGCAAAACTCACATTTAAAGAGTGGCTCTATCAGACATCATGACTTTATAAACACATCATGCAATTTCGTTCATTTAATATTTTGGCTTATTTTATTATTTTAGCTGCCATTAAGTGTCTAAAACCATTACACGTAGACATCTCAAACCAAATCAAAGTGATTTCATCCCCAAAATCAGCACTGATGTCAGTCTGAAAAGTCAGCTACATTCATCTGGGCCCAGTTTTAACTGTGTTTAAATCTGTTTAATTCAGAAATCTTTTCTTCACTGTGCGATGGTTGAATCAGCAAGAAGCAGGTGTATTCCTTCATGCTTATTACTGGATTTCTCAGGAAAGCCCTAAGATGATGAATTGCTGCATCTGATTTTGTTCCTCATCCCAGGATCTTACTTCAGGAAATAACTCTCTTCAGCTATGCAGAAGTCAACAAGCTTGATATTTCAGTCTGAAATGCCCTTTCAAATGTCATCATGTAAATAGTGCAAAAATTGGCATAATTTGTGAATATTATTTCTGGTAATATTGGGGTATCTTAATTTATCTGTGCTACATTAGAAAAAACACTGATATTTTAGATTTGTAAAAATGTCACAATGTTACTGCCTTTTAATGCTAATCTTTTTGCTAACAACTGTACTTCAAGGAGATACAATGAAATAAAGTATAAATGTATTCCATAGCCACAAAACTGTGATTAGAAACTTTTGACCGGGTACAGGAAGGTAACTACAGGTGCAGATTTGTAAATTAATGTGTATTTGAGCCACAGAATATAAAATAAGAAACACAAGTCATCCTACAGGTGATATCCCATATGCATAATTCAGTTTCCTCGTGTGCAGGTTTGTTGTGTTGTGTTTTTTATATCAATAGTTATCAATAATTCATTGTGTTTCATGGTTTCCTTCACAAGTCTTTTAGAAAAGAGAAATTATAGCAGTTGCCCTGCGATGGGTTGGCACTCCATCCAGGGTGTATCCTGCCTTGATGACCGATGACTCCTGAGATAGGCGCAGGCTCCCCGTGACCCGAGGTAGTTCGGATAAGCGGTAGAAAATGGAATGGAATGGAAAATTATAGCAGTGAATGTGGTTAGTGACTTTTTGTTAAAATATTTTTTTTCGTCCATTCCAGTAGTCAGAAGTCATACTAGCATGACTAGAAATAAGCTGAAAGATCGCAGCTAAGTTAACTAACTTGTCTTAAAGGGAATTTGACTGAACTTGGGGACAGTTTGCTTGAAAAAGCTGTGGCTCCTTTTGGCAGATGATGATTTTCCTGAAAGAGGATAAATTCTCCAGTGAAAACAAAGTGCAGCAAAAGAGAAATGTCTTGCTGGCAGTGCCCTGGAAAAATCGAACATTTGCCAATAATCCACCAACTGTAGTAAACTGTCGTTACACATTTGAATCAATACTGTCAGCTTTATCAGACTGAAACACATCCCTCAACCAACAAACTCATTTCAGATTCTAAGTTAAACATTCACTGATCTTCATGTAACGTAATAAGTTTTTACCTGTTTTACCGGTATTTACTGTAGGTTTATACTTAAGCTGACCAGTTGTGCATATGCAGTGTGTTTTTGTACAAAAATAAATGTGCAATTTAGCAGCATAGAATGTCATGGCCTCCAGTTATTTTCCTTTGACATCTACATCAGATAATTGTGTAATTTAATCAATTAAAACATAACCAGTTTGACCTATAACAGTTGATTTGCTGAGAGCTGTTTAGTAGGGGGTTTAGCCTTTTCTATCATGTTTTTAAAATGTTACATTTCTGGGTATTTTCATCCATTCATACGTATACAACTATGCCAAAACCAGAAACTCAATCTCGTGTGAAGACGTTTTGAAGGGATCTCTTAGAAGGTCTAGTGTAAATCTTGCATGGCAGCGGATTAAAGCTCCACATTTTAAAAGGTGTTTATTTATTATTATTGGTATGTTTCTCTCTGGGTAGTATTTGTATTAACAGCATTGATAATTGTGGTTTTCAATATCGCGGTTGTTGTCAATACATGTACATTGCGACAACCCTACTATTACTAACACTAGATAAAGTGTGAAATGTTTTGCCTTTTTTAAATAAATATCACTTGGTTTGATATTGTGTTCTGTAACACTGTGATAACACCAGACGCGGCGCAGTGCAATGCGACAAAAGGCGCATCCGGTGTAGACACGGTGTAATGCAGTGACATTCATACAGTTTCATACAAGAGTGTCTAAATACATTCTCAGCAACAGGAGTCGTGTCATGCCGATCAATGCCTGAGATTACATCAGAACGTTGTCCGCATCTTTTTTCTTTAAAGCAGTATTTGGTTTGGGACAGGAGGGCTTTGTCTTCTGAGAAAGGCTGAGCTGTGAATGGAATGACATTAGGGCTAAAGGTTTACTCGTGGTCTGATATCTGTGACAGGATACTTGAATACTTTTTGTATAGCCTGCTGCAGTGCTGAACCGTCTTGGCTGATGTCTTCACAGACAAATCAGAATCATGTTGTAGTGAAAACGGCTTTTGAATTAGCAGATGTGTTTAGATCATGTTTTGTGACATAACAAACATTTGTTCAGAAAAACATTAAGGCTGCTAGGCAAAATGTTTAGATACCAATCATTTCCTCCTGTGACTTTCAGAAGTACAGTATGTGTCTATGACAGCCCTGCTGAATGCATTTTTCCTCTAGCATCAGTTTATTACGAGTGTAAAAATACCACATCTAATTTGCTTGCTGTATAAACAGCCTTTCTCTGTTCACTTCAACGTCTGATCTAAACTTGCCTTTGACATTTTCATAAGGGGCCTTGTTGATATGTGGTATTAGTTCCACCCAGAGTGGAAGATGCACCTTTTAAACCGTTGTGAGCGCATGGAGAATGACATTGTTGTCTTTATTAATCCCGCTTACTAAAAATATCATGACAACCTGCAGGAAACTTTTATGGCTCTCTATTGAGCTAGCGCTTTCATAGCTCAGAAAACATAATGGGATTCTCAGTTTGAAACGATTTGAAATTCTTTAGAAGAAATGAAAATTGTTGACACACGGTAAGAATGTCCACAATGTTATCCCAATGCGGTTTACAAAGATTATGAACACATCCTCGATAACAACAAACAGAGATGTTTTATGGTTACACTAATTAACATTTATGAAATCTGAGTACACTTTGTTTTTATCCCTCACATCTTGACCATATTCAACATAAGTAGTCAAATTACTAACCACATTATTGCTATTGATAGGAATGCCCTCAAAGGTTCGAAGAAGATGTACAATATGTCTTTAATAGCATAATTCTGGTCTAGTTCACACTTATCACCACGGGGTGAATGTTGCAAAGGCAGCTAATTTTGGAGTCATTTGGGTAGAACTGTAACATTATTTCAAATACCATAGCCCTTTTTATTTATCCTTATAATCATGAAAGAGATTGCAGACTTTGCTTAGGTGAATATTTAGTCCAACATTGCATGGTAAAGTTCTTTGTTTTGTGATGTAATCAAGTTTGTTTTGACATTAAGTGCTTTTTCTTACCTTAAGTCGTGTCAGGTTTGTTGCTGCCAGATGTCTGCGTCTCACCGATGTGTCTGAAAGTCCCAAAGGGCAGCTTGTGTTTACCTCATTAAAAATGAAGGTCAGAGAAGCTGCTTCATTTGACCAGACCAATTTATTCACCTTATGTCCTCTGTCAGTATCTGCTGTCGGGCTTACTCAAACAGATCAATTGCCCCACAGAGATAATGGTCGCTTTGCATTTTAAAGCTGATATATTATGCTTTAATGCAAGCCCATATATTAAAGTATTTATGTAAAGAGAGTAAAACATGATTGCTTTATAATTAGTTGTCGTAACTCATGATGGGATTCTTTGGTCCATTTTGAGCCCTGCATGGTCGCTAACTCACTTAATATATACTTGGTGTACCAACTAACAAGATTATCCATGCAGTAAACCATCTGATGCAGTGCTTCTTAAACTTATTCGTTGTTAGGCCCACTTTGTGTAGTGTATCACTTTGCCCCCCCCAAATAAAGACTTGAAATCATACACTTTGAATTTTCATTAAACCAAAAACATTACATTATACAATGCCTGAACATCAATACTTTTGGTTGGTGGTCTTATTTATCTGAAGTTTCATTGCATAAAATGTATAATAAATGTATATATTTCATATAATGCCACAGAATCTGTGGCCCCCCTGGATCAATTTTCGGCCCCCAGTTTGGGAACCACTGATCTAATGGGGCCAATTTTTCATTGACAGTTGTCCAGCTGGGGTTGACTCTATTGACCAATACATCGTGACAAAGTGGTATTATCTAATAAAGCTTTGAAAATCAAATGCATCACACTCATATTTTTTCAGTAAAGTAAGAAATAATGGACTCAAATGCAGTATACCTTCAGCTAGAAAAAGTAATTTGTCTTTTGCAACAGCTGTAGTTTGCATATCTATTGTTGTGTGTTTTTCATGGATCTAAAAGAGAGTTGAACACTTTATATGGGTTATTAAGTCTTCTATAATTTAATCATATTATGGGCACACACACAGTAATAAAAGTCTCTTAATATCTGCCATTCCTTTTTTCTCTCATTCGTCTCCTCCATACACATATCTTTCTGTTTCTCTCTCCCGTGCCGCGTCTCGTGCTTTCACTGGCTTCTTCAAACACGTCACCCCCCCACTCTTGCTTTCTCTCTGTCTCTCTCCCTCTTTCTCCCACACGCTCTAGCACACACACCTACAGTCTACCATCCTGGTCTCTGTTGCTAAGCGACAAAACCAAGTACGATGGACTGCTCTTATGATAGTGACATTTGTCCGGTGTAATTTCATCCTCAGAAATGACTGAATCGTGCCGTCATAGCTGCCTCTGCCTGATAAAAAAATGACGTCTCTCTCAAATTACAATGCTTACCGCTTCACTCCAAATGTAAACTTATATCCACTTACCGCTTCACTCCAAATGTAAACTTATATCCATCCGTGCAATTTATTTACTTAAATGTACTTTTGGGGATTTGTTTGAGGTGTTTTTCGAACAAAATGCATAAGCTGATGAGGTTAAAGCATACGGTTGTTAGAATGAAGCCTTTGTGGTATGTGTTGTGTAGGGATTGTGTCAGAAGTGGTTTACACATTCGATTGGTCCCCAGGGCATCTCCGGCGTTTATTTTGATAAATGAGAGTGATAAAGAGCACTTACTGGTATTGATTCATGTCGGCTATTAACTAAAAGTCAGAAAGATGTCTAATTTCTTTGGCCGCTCTGTCTCTGGGCCTCTTTTTAACAGGAGACATAAATCTTTGGATTAGCATTGTGGATTTGCTCACTGTATTGTTAAAATGCAGCGCTTAACTGTCTTAAGTCCAGAGCTGGTCTACGGACTCTATTTTTGGCTTTGGACATGCACGGCCACAATGTTTTGTTTTATTGTGATACCACATTGATAATTCTCTACTCTGATGAGATTGGATGCTAAAAATACACAGGTCAAAATGAGCGGATGTATAGTAAAAGTGTAAATAGATCAGTGTGATGTAGGGTAACTAGATGTTTACATAACATATTACATACAGTTATACAGGGAATTACAGTTGGGTTATAACACCCCTGTTAAAGGGATAGTTCACCCAAATAGAATGAAATCTGTCATCATAAAACACAAAGAAAGTTGTGATGTTTGAGAAAACGTCAGTAACCAAACACATCTCATCCCCTGTTTGCTTTGCCTGACTACGTCAGACTTCGTACTTCCACCCCAGTTTGCTTGTGAATATAGGAAACCAGCTCCCAGAATATCTCCGGCTCCAATGAAAAGTGGGCGGGCTAAGAGACGTGACGTAGATTCCAAGCGCCGAATTTAAGATTGTAGTTTAGTTTAGGAAAATCTAAAACAGCGGACATGGAGACACGGGTTGCTATTCGCTCTGTTGTGGGGAATATTCCCGGCATTCGCCAACTGAAGCCGAACAAGAAGAGTGTTTGGTTAGTCCCTTCCAGACTCTGTCTACAAAGCAAAGCGAAGTAGCAGAGTTTGGTATTACCAGGCTACCATTTACTGCCATAGTAGGGAAAATATATACTTTGTGAATAGGGTATGAGATCTGTTTGGTTACTGACATTCTTTCAAATATCTTCCTTTGTGTTTAGCATAACAAAGAAATTTATACAGGCTTGGCACAATCCCAGGGTGAGTAGATGTCAGAATTTTCATTTTTGGTGAACTATCCCTTTAAACCCAGTGTTTTGACAACAGTAATTTTAATGTGAAATAAAGTGTGGCTTATTCGGGCCAAAAACCACCCACTTGCATTGAAAGTGACAGTCTTATCTACATGCAAAGCGACCAGACACATTTTTGTTTTAAGTGTTATAACAATAATAAACCCGTGAGAAAATCTATTCTTGGATGATTAATGCTTCATGAATGGACATGAATTAGATCGAATCTGTGTTTGTGTCAACGTGTACGCGCTTACGCCTAGCGTGCATCAGCTCAGCAAACTCTAAAACCAAAACAGACTGAGATTTGTTTGTTTGTTTGTGTCAGTTCTGCTCTGTCGGTTGCTTTTTTTAGAGGATGTCATATGAGAGCTGCTGTCACTTCCAATCATAATTTGTTTCATCACAGCCTCTGCTGAACTAGTTTTCCTTGTGGTGTTTCAGACAGCGGATGGCAGAACGTGGCAGGGTAGCCCGGGCCTGTGAGGCTTTGTGCTGACTATATGGAGAATCCTTGCTCTTATCTCAAAACAGCAGTGGCAGGCGCAGGCTCTCTAAACTGAGGGAGAGATTTCCCACAATGCACTTTGGCAACTGCCTTTAGGTCATAGGCTTAACAGCGCTAATGTGCATATTTTATTTTGATGCAGTTATTGTCTGTTTTCTGAAGCTTTATGGAAAAACACTGCTTGTTATAATTGCTAAAAGAGCCAGAAGGAGACCAGATAAATGATCCATCATTCTTTTGAGTTGACTTAGACTGACAATAAGGCCTGGCAAATGAGACTACTGCCAGTGCAGACAGCCCGGGCAAGTTATTTTTGTGTACAGTATGCAGAGGAAGTGAACTAATGTGAGGTCCGGGCTAAAAGTGTAATGCCTCCGACCATCCCTTTGGCCCAGTTTACACTTCACAGAGCACTGCTCAATTTACCTTAAAGCACTGAACGATCACACTGTCCTCCGCTTTATAATCTAGACCAGTGGTCACCAACCTTTTCAAGCCAAATATCCCTGACCTCAGCCTTAAGTAAAGGCAAGATCTACCCAACGAAGAATATAAAGAAAAAGACAGTCCATATTGTACTTTCAACTTGAGGCGTTTTATTTAGTATTTTAATTGTATTTGAATTACATTCATTGTTCTTTTTTAAACTTTAATACTGATGCAAACCAAGAAAATGCTGTATCAGTGTAGCAACACTGTAACACTTGCAGTAACCAGATCATATGAAGTGGCCCTGAACTGAAAAAAGTGCCACTCTCAGTAGTAAAGTGCTTATTCAGTGAAGTTTCTAAATGTATACCATAAACATTTTATAACTTATCTTTACTAATACAATTCTAACAACAATCTCAGTTAAGAGCAGTTTACAGTGTGTCCCATCTTATGCAACAATCACTTTTCACAATACCATCAGAAGTAAAATAAAAGTCAGTGTGATGGCTGTGACTGAATACTGTCTGTGAGTTCTCTAAAGTTTGGCTCATAGCTAGAGACAGCCAGTTTGAGGCAGTCTGTGAGGTGCCTGTCAGTGAGGCGGCTCCTGTACTTTGATTTGATTATTTTCATCTGTGAAAATGCCATTTCACAGAGGTAAGTTGACCCAAAGTAAGCACTCACTTTTAGTGCAGATGTAGTGAGGAAAGGAAACTTCTCTCTGCTGACAAGCCCCCAAAAGTAACTGTCCCTTGATCTGGCTTTCGGCTCCATGTTATTTTGCAAATCTGTAATAACCTTGACTTGTCACTTCTCTGCTACCGGCTTTTTCTTCTTCTTTTGGTTTAATGTCGGTCTATTACCACGGAGAGCTCTTTACTGACTTTCGCAACAGTTACGTGCTCGTCTCTCATTGGTCACTTTATTTAAAATAAGCGCAGCAGTTGCATAAAGAAATATCAGTTACTGATGCTTGCAAAAAATTTTTTATCGGGCATGATGATGTATTTGCTGTCCTTCTTTTTCTTTGATTCTCGAGATCTACCGGGATAGCGATAAAGATCTACCAGTCGCGATCGACGGGTTGGCGACCACTGATCTAGACGTTTTAATAAAGAGATAATGAATGAAAGAAATAGTCCGACTGGGATACATACAGTACGATTGTTATGATTTGTGTGCTGCGTCTCTACTGGTTTAACAAAGTGCCGTTTCATGACGGATTTGGCAGAGGTCAGAGCGCAGGCTGAAAAGGGGGCATTCCCAGCCTAAAACCAAATGATTTCAAAAGAAGAAATCCTCTGACTCATAGATGCTTTATAGCCTTGTATTCGCTTCCAGCCGGCCTTTAGCAGAAGGGATCATAATTTGTGATGCGAGATGTCAGTTAAATGATAAAAAAGCTTTTCATACTCTGCCAATAATTAAAACACTGGAAGATGATGTCTACTATGGGCATCTTCCAGGGAGGCTAGGGAAAAATGTATGTGCTGAAGAAAACAATTGGTAGAGAAAATAATCAGCATTTAGCAACAATTAAAGAAGACAAATATGATATTAAATGGTATCCATCAGCCTTTTGAATGTTACCACTTTCACATCAAAATGAAAACTGTGTCCTACATTTGTGTGACCACTTGGAATATGACTTAGTTAAAATACTACCTGGAATATTATTTTTAATGTTGTTGTTTATTATAACATTTACAAATGCATAGATTTTAGCCATGTTTTTAAATAGTTTGTTGATGTAATTTTATCATATTGGTAACAGTATGAATGATTGTTGGAGTACTTTTCACCCAAACACACAGAGAAGGAACTTTGTCTTTTCATTTCAGTTGTGGCAATATCTGTCCATGGCTGTCACTCACATGACTGTCTGTTAGCCTGATGTCCACCATCATCCTCCAGCTTCATACCTCTCCTGTAGCACATCCATCAGGAGTGAAAAAGCAGCATCAGCACAGATAGAAGTAATGAAAGCTGCTCGGGTCTGTGCAGTAATCTGCGTTGTGTCTGTCAATGTGGTTCTGGCTTCTCTAGAGGGCCATTCGCTGCTGCACTGTTTTCATTAGAAATTTATCCCCTATGTGTGATTGGCAGGAAAATTGTTTGTTATGTGGTGTAAACTAGGTTATGTGTGTCAGCTACAGGGGACGTAAGGCCACCATGTTCTATTTATTCCACTGTACTGTTGCCGATCCTTTCATGAGATTTTGTCTGTAATTTTTATTGAAAATAAATCGTAGCCTTGTAAACCTTTTCAAAGCAGCTTTAAAGATGGTATACAAAAGGCACCACAAGTCATCACATATAGAAAAAAGATCAAATATAATGCTGCTTTTTTATTGGGAATATACTTTTGTTGGTGTATAGCAGACATTTCTTGGTATTGCGTTTCCTCTTGTAGTTTATTTGCTTTTGGCTTTTAGATCATCCAAATTAACAAAGGATTTGTTAATAAAGATATTGTGTTTAGAACAACTCTATTAGCTTAGAAGCTGGGAAAATTAATTCACACACAGTAAAAAGTCAGAAGTAGTTTGTCTGTCTTCTTTTTCTTGCTTGGATAAATTATATCGAATTGATTCTAATGGTATTTGATGAATTTACAAAAGAATAAAAAAGTGAATTGATCACCATCAAACCGTTAGCAACTTGATTTGGTGTCGACCCAAAGATTCACACCTCTAATGGTCATGCAGGCTAAACAGAAGTTTTTTTTTGAAGGATGTGGTGCAAATATGGAACTCATTCTAAGAAAAAATACTTTGGTAAAATGACACAATTATCATGTTCTGGCAGTAAAATGTACAGACTTATGTGTTTTTTGTCCTGCCACCAAACAGTGTAAAGCATTGAGTTTGGCCTAATGTAGTATAATACTAGTGGCTAGCATTCACACTTCAAATACCAACACAACCTCAAAGACCTTTATAATCTGCACAGGACAGTTCTGAGCCACTTAGATATTAAAAAAATTCTGTGGGAAAAAGCCATTCATCGATCCACAAAAGATGTGCCGTCCAATTAGATGGGCATATGGATGAACTGCTCTTTTGTTTTTTTTCTGTCTTCAGAGAAAGGGCAGGTCAACTTCCTTTGGCTGTTAAAAGGCCCCGTTTTTCAGGTGCTTGAGTTGACTGAACTGGCAGTTCGTAACGGATGCTTTAAAAGGGTTGAGACAGATTGCCTTAATACTGGCATCAGAGGAAATGCTCATTAAGAGAGCTTGAGGGGGGTTGTTTGTCCCTGATTGACAGCCCTGAAAAACACAGTTTCCTTTTGATTGGTGGAGAAAGCACTAATAGCAGAAGCATCTCTTGGTAAACTTGGGTTAGATCACTGATGTGTGTCCACATCCGTCTGTATGGGTGTTTGTGAAACATGTTTACTGTTACTTCATTGTCTTTGTATAAAGGGTTAGAACAGAAGTTTGTTGATTTAAACATGAATTTATGTGTTTTGCTTGGACTAAAGGGCCATCACATTATACATATAATTTAAACTATAACTATAAATATTACTACAAATGCGTTCACACCTGCAGTGTGAATAAAATTTGTTTATTCTATAAAACGCTGCAGTTTTTACATTCACTAAAATGAATGGAGATGACCTGCTTGCGTTAAAGTCGCACATGCTACAAAAAAATTGGTCTGTGCTACGAGTAAAGTTTGTGCTGGACTCCATCACTCGTATCACTCAACATAAAATGTGCTGATATACCCAAGAGATTAAACCTGAGGTCACTGGCTGCAGTCTTAGATTACAGCATTTTATCCGAGCGACAACCTTTCGGTCTCTCTAGTGAAACCAACACGGAAGGAGGTTTTTATTATCTGGGAGTGACACACGGTGACGCGCTGCCAAGATGGCGACGACTGCCTCTGCTCACTTTAGGCTTCAAAATTTCTCTTCACAAACCTACGGGTGACGTCACGGACAATACGTTCATGTTTTATACAGTCTATGATTTTATATTTCATAACCAAGAGCATAGCAGAAACAACGTCAAGAATTTACTAGTAGGGCTTTATGCATTTTCAATCGGTCATGATAATAGTGACTGTGGCTATACGTGCCTTAATATTATATGATTTTGTTTATATATATTATTTGATAAAAATATATTTTCCTAAATAGTTTATGTTAAACTGTGTTGATGCAAATTTGTGTGTCAGTCTATGTCGTGTGACTATCGGGCAATGAACCTAATGTAGGAGCTGGGAAGCCAGATATGCGTTTCACGCAGTGGAGATTTTGGCCTACTCTGATGTAAAGAAGAGCTAACCAGGCCTGACACACATCTCACCCTGAAAGACATGGGAACCAATTACTTTGTCGAGCACACACACATTAGCTGGAGCCATGCCCTTCACTAAAAATGGTGTGTTTTTCCTCAAGCAGTAAGAACATCGAGATGCCTTTAGGATGAATGGGGTTCGGGAACGGATAGAGACAAATCAAATGATTGTGTTGAAATATCTGAGACGTGGGCTAGTAAAAGTTAGATAATGTGAGACTTTACACTTGATTTCTATTGAATATGGTATTTTACTCCGTAGCAATCCATGCAATGTTCTATGTATGCGTCACTACCACAGTCACTGTTTCTGATAATGTACTGTAGTTGGTTTCTGTATGCTTTTGTTTTTACTTATTTAGTGTGCTTAATATCACATGTAAATGTAATAGTGACTGTTGAGATTTCCTAACACTACTAAAGATTTGGATTTGTGTTCTTGAATGCACAGTGCATGAGCCATTAATAAGGGCAATAATTCAACGGTGTAATTGAATGCAACTGATTTACAGAAAGGTTGATGGTCCTGTTCTTTTATATTCAGTTAACTTAACTTAGTCTGACCGAACCATCACGGCTCTCACTAGAGCTCTGCCCTCCCTAAGTTTATCACAAGACAGAAGCATTGATTGATGGGAGATATTTTAGCGTTTCAATAGTCTGCATGCTCTTTTCTCCTTGCGCCTGTTCGTATTCCAAGCTGTCGTTGCCTTTGGCAGGTAACATACATCGGAAAACAGGGTCAGATCCCGCTTTCGCCCGCTGATCCCAATTATTCCACTACAGATACTCCAGCAGGCTTCCCACGACACAGACCACGACAACACACTGCTATGTACTTATCATTACGGAACATCATAGAAACTAGAGAAACAAAGTCCTGACCTTGGGAAACGGCGCCATTCATCTGAGAATGTGTCTATTATCCGAGAGCACTAGGTCTGATAATCATGTATCAATGGGATGAGTTATGAATCATGTTGTGTACAGCGGTACACGCAGCTTGGCAGCACTGCACATTAACACTAATGCACAGGCATCGTGTCCTCTTTGTTTGGCTCGTGTTTTAGGGAGATATGAGAGGATTGGGTCTGGGACTGTGCTCTCTAGTTCACAGTGTGTTTCTAGAGTTTGTGAGCTGTATTGGAAAAGGGCAGGCACTCTTGAGCAATTAAAAAAAAATCATTCCATTGACTGTAGTTATTCTTATGCGTATTTGTAAAAACAGCCTTAATTTACAAGGCCTCGTAGGATCTGCTTTTAAAATGTCACTTAGGTCGTTCAGTACGTCCCAGCCTAACTAATCCTATTTATCTCAGTGCTTTAAAAGCCAATGCTTCTTGAGGCATATGACTTTCTCTTTTTATGTGTCAGTTACCAAAACAATTTTATATTTATTTAATTTTACTCAGTGTTTTGTTTGCATTCATCTTGCCTACATTTCATGTCTACTTTATCCGAAAGGAGCTCTTTAAAATGTTTCAAAGGGAGGATGAAGCATCAAGCTTTACTTGATCTTTTGAGACAAAGACTTTGATGTACTATGGAATTTCCATCCCTCCCCAAAGATATTTTGATCTAATGAATCTACCTGCGTAAATGATCGTCCTGAAATCCTTGGATGACTGTCTACTTTAACACGTCAACAATGCCTATTGGGGGTTGAGAACTTGGCAACAAGAACTAAGAATGTCAGATAAATACTGTTATTAATGAACATAAGAATAAACTAAGAAAATGTGGCAGGAGTTGATTTTAACAAGGTCTCTGATCGTTTTTAACAGTTTGTTCAACACTTGTAGCCGTGGGTTGCTTTTGTGAACCAGTCACAATGCAAAGCAGTCTGTTGTTAAAGATGGGCAGTATATGGTGGACCGACAACAAACCTGCAGCTTGAAATCATTTATGTAGACATCTTAAAAACTTTTAACAGTTTGGGTGATCCTCAAGGAACAAATTAATGAAGATGAAATAATAAATTGATCTTATAGTCGTGGCTTTTCTCACTGTGTAATTGTTTGAGCTGTTTTATGACATGACCATATGTCATTAAGAGAAATAGGAAGACAATCACATGTCTTAAATAAAGACACAGAAGGTTTGTGTCTGTCATATTAGTATGGTTTGTACTACACTGGCGCTTTATGTTTCCATAGTAGATTTGTTATTTCACTGCCATGGTGCAAGTGTGAAATTAGATAAGATACTCTTGAATAATAGTAACATAAATAGTCTGGCATCACAGACAGGCATGTCCAACAAGAGGAGTAGATTGTTTCCTCATGCCTGCGTAATCCTCAAATCAAGCCTGTGGCATTCCCCTTTGAGCTCCAAACCTCAAAGATTCCTCAGGCTTTAATGGAGCCTTAATAGACAGAAAAAATACAAATTAGCTTAGTTATTTTTATAATATAACAGAATCTGTCTTTAAACTCCTCTGGAAGCACAGTTTAACCAAGTAGGACTGGATCAACATCTTTGTTGGTCCCAAAACAGCATTCCTCTGAATCAAATGTAATTGGTTTTCTGGAGGGCTGCATTCTGTGCCGTTCACCTCTAGTCTTTATCAAACCTGAAGCAGCTCATCAGTGTTTGGGTTACTTGAAAATTACAGGCAAGTGTGTTTGATTTAGATTGGAGCTCAACTCTGCAGGATAACACTCTTCGAACAATAACATTAAACTGTGTTTTTTATCAATCCATAATTCTGTGATTCTTGTGGCTAGGGTGTAGGCCTAAGGTTGTTTAATAAACCATCAAAGAATGTTGATTCATTGGTTTATTTACCCAGTCAGGCAGCAAATATGTATAAAGATTGGAGTGTGGAAACCTGAAAAGCCTGGAGGATTGTGTAAAGAACACATTTCTTTCTCACACTTGTGATATGTGGGTGATTTAGATCGTCAGTGTGGATCTGGCTGACCAACAGGTATTCGTGTGGACTAAAGGGTTTTCAGCCAAGGCTTGAAATATTTGACTGCAAGTTGGTTGTGCCACTCTGTGTTCTTGCCTGCATCTTGTATTGTGCTATTAGGTGATGAATGGTCTCAGAGGTCTCCTTTGCACAGTCTGAATCTTTGGCCTTTTCTGATGTTAAAGACCACTGGTTCTATTGATTTGTTGCTGGCTGCTTGTTTCGGGGTTAGATTTGACAGCCTGGTGATTGTGGAAGAATATATGTGTTAGCTAGTAACCAGGGGTTTAGTTTGTCTCCTTCATAAACATTCCTGAATAGTTCTCCAAATGAATCAAGGCAGCACACATAAATTGTTTATTATGGGCAAGCACCTTCTCAGACCTTTATAGTAGTATAAGTATGTAATGTTTTTGTTCTTCATTGCTATTTGTAACATCTATGTTTATTTTACATGGATTTCTCTGACCTGTGATAGTGGTTAACTGTACATATATTAATATAGATATCTTGAACGGCGTGTGTTTGGATTCACCGTTTTTTAACTCCATGGGTGAAGCTAAAAATAGCGCTCACTGTGGAGTACAGTTTTCCCCAATGATGCAAATGGAAGGCGCAGGAACAGCTGCGCTAAAGCCAAGTCACGTTAGATCAGCCTTGGTCACATGACCAAGCCATGCCATTCATTATTACTGGAACCCCCAAGTGTGGACATATAAACTCAGTTTCAGCTGGCATTTAGCTGTATTTAAATGTCTCAGTTTTCACGCACAGTTAATATATCTCTTAAGTTTAGATCATTTCTATAATAAACAATAATGGAGGATGTCGTTTTTGTGGGAATGTACTATTATATTCACTAAATTCAGAGAAACCTTCAAGGCACTGGAACGCTGGTATGAAAAACCCTCTAATGAGCTGAACTCTCATTCCCATCTGACCTGGAACAGATTGTTCGAAAAAAGCAATGTCGAGGTCAGGAAACAAGGTCACTGCTAATTCAGTCCATTGACTGCTGGCACATATTCTACATCAGGCCCTCTGAATGTTTGGATCATGAAAAGTGCCGGATGTGCCCTTTGCCCGCCCAGGCTTTGACATCACAGGTGAACAAATAGCTGACGGTGTCTCGAGGTACCACAGCCCTTTTTCCCCCTCACGCCTAGCTGCTCAAATGAAGTAGAAATTGTTTCTTATTTACGCTGTCGGCTCGAATATGCCCAGCCATCAGTTTGAGACCTGATGAATAATTCATGCTGTTACCCATATGAAGAGTCTGCCCACATCACCACACCTCTCTCCGCTCGTGCTGTCAGATGCTACAGCTTTCACTTTTACATGGAGAAATGTGATTTTAGTCCAGCCAATGGACAGCAGCGTCTTGAAAACACAGTACTTAAAATAGAAGATTGACTTTTCAGACTTATTTGTTTAAAAAACAGCTTGTTTGAGTGGAAGATTACTCATGCATAGATGTATACAGATGACATGATTTATGACCAACGTGACGAATTATGTCCAGGAAATGAAGTAATTTTACTTTTTACTTTTACTTTTTACTATGAATTTTAATTCATTTAATGCAACGTATAATTATTTATAAATATATAATTATTTATACTGCAAAATGTATAATAAAATTAAGATGTTAATCTTTTTCTTTCTTTTATGACGTAAAACCCTTTCATTGTAGAATTGGCTGAAAAGTGTCAAAACTGTGTTTCCGTGGAAGTTTCAATGTTACTCTGAACGTTCGGGCATCTTGAATGCGTTTGACACTGTGACATTGGTTCAACATTAGAAATGATCCATTTTGTTTCTTTGAAATGGTCTCATTACATACACAGAGTGAGATCTTGTCCGGCTTTGCTGTTCAACACACTCTTAGATTTATTTCATCAGCGGGATGAGCACAGGGTGAAATCCGATCAGAATGTAACCAGATCCAAGTGTACACGCTGTTGGTACAGCACACTAACTACAGTATTGACGCCATGTGACGGGTCCAAGCATCTGTGCGATGTGGCAGGAGAGGCATGAGGAGTTGGGAATATTTTGGAGTGAGACGCTACTCAGCTCTGTTGACCTATTCCCACAGTGACTGTGGATTAGGGGTTAGGTTCCCATGCACAGCACAGAAATCTGATCTGCTAAAAGTCTAGCTCACCTTTTTAGGTAAGACTAGTTAAAATAGTTGTTGGATAAATCTAATTCTTGAAACAACAGCTGCCCCCTTATTACATTATTGTAGATTATAATGCAGTTTCATGAGAATAGTCTGAATACGGAAGCGGCTGGTTTCCCTACTAGACCTTTTACCAAAAGTTTTATAACACCAACTGTTGCAAATATTGTTAAAGGTCCTTCATAAATAATTTTAATATAGATAAATCGCATATTCATTAGGGTTAAAACAGTTTCTGTTAAACAAAATTATAACATATGGTTGGGTCATTTGTAAAGTGGTTCTTGCAACACCTGCAATATTAGATATATTTGCACATCGCTGGTCTTCTCCTGAAACCATTTATTCCCAAATTTTAGACATATATCTTAAAATATTTTATTATAATACATTCTTGGAAATTTGTTGTCTTTTTCTGTAATTTTAAGAGTTTTTCAACCGTATTTCAAAAATAAACTGTAAAATAAGAAATCTGGAAATTGTCTGGCGGCTGGGGCGCTACAAATATGTATACTAAATATTTATGAATTGTAAACTATTAATGGTAATTTCTTTATTTCTGGACAGGATAGATGACATCTTTCATATAGTGGTACCGAAACTAAACAAAGCCTTTAAAAGGTTGAGCAGATAATTGTTTGTCACTGCTCTCTATTCTTTAAGTGCTTGTCTGCTGTGTGTGCTCTTGATCCTTTGTGCTGTTTACTAGTTGGCAGTGTGTGTCAGAGATCTTTGACAGTGTTAACAGATTTCTTCATATCTGTTCTCTATTCCAGGATTCAACATTTCAGTTGGCTCGACGGCACTGCGCCAGTGCAAGGCGCCTTAACTGTTTCTGGCCTCTGCTACGTTGTCACGCGTCTTGTGCTTTTTTACATCTAGCAAACTTGAAATATATATATTGTAAAACTAAACTTTTGAACTAAACTTTTATATAAACTTAATGTCATATCTTGACTCGTCAGTTTCAGTTTTCCTGTTTGATGGTTGTGTCTAACCTTTGCTCAGTGTGCTTTTGTCGGTGGTCTTTTTTGTAAGCTGCCTGGAGCCATATGGTGGTGTCTGGATCTCCTGCGGTGGCAGTCACTTTAAAAACTTAAATACCTCTCCCACATATATGGTCTTCACTCCCTTACATAGCTTAGCCCTAAAAGGGCTGTTTTTTTATATGCACAGAATATGCACAATACGTCTTTTCCTCTAACTAAAGTTAAAGGGATACTTCACCCAAAATTTTTTAATTCTGTCATCATTTACTCGCCTTCCAGTTGTTCCAAATCTGTATACATTTCTTTGTTCTGATGAACACAGAGAAAGAAAATAAACAGAAAGATATTTTGAAGAATGCCTATAATTAAACAGATCTTGGCCCCCTTTGACTCTCATAGTAGGAAAACAACTTTATCATTTTTTTGTTCTGTTGAACACCCAAAGAAGTAATTTTGAAGATTGTAGGACAGCAGGGGCACTATTGACTACCATTTTATTTCTTTCTACTATGGTTGTCAATGGGGGGCAACATCTGTCTGGTTATAAGCATTTTTCCAAATATCTTTCTCTGTGTTCATCGGAACATTTATACAGATTTGGAACAACTCGAAGGTGAGTAAATGATGACATAATTTTAATTTCTTGGTGAAGTGCAATCCTGGAAATGGACCCACTAAACAAAGAGTAAACTTGGACTTGAAATTAAGAGCAGATGAGTTTAAATGAGTTAACTGTGCTAATGACATCATGTGTGCTCCGCCACACTCATTATAATGCTATGAATACTAGTCTGTACTGTTTTGTTTATTAAGCAGTAAGCTTTTTACATCACACTGATGTTACATCCCAACATATGATCCCACTGAGAGCACAATCAGAGAGATGCTCAAAGGATTGTGGAGCTCTCGCAGAAATGAGAATATTACCTGCTGTTATTTATGCATCGCAGCACAAGTGCATTAGTTCCCTGCCAACCCCGCGGTCGAATGCGAACGATTCCTCCAGTGCTGTTTCTAAAGAATCAGGCTGCACCGCTGAGCACATAATGCCTGTATTTTCATTCACCCACCTGAGTGTGAAGTGTTGCCTAGCCCTGCGGATGTAACCCAGAATCCCACAGCGACTCCCGGAGCCCGTGAATCATAGCTGTCCCTGCCTCGGCCTACACACTGCCAGCCGCACTGTGTTCGTCAGGCAGTCTGAGAAATGCTCTTTTTACTGGGCCTCAAAAGCTATCTTCACCGCTTCCTCATGGGTCTATTACAGCTGTCAGAAATCTGACAGCGGGTTTGATGTCTGAAGGTGACGTAGCTCTAGACTGTCAATCTATAGCACTTGGCAAGCCTAAGAAAGATGGTGTAATGTGCTTTTGGCAAGATTCTGGAGTTTATGAATCCACAGTGGATTTATTACTGCTTTACCTTTTAAAGGTGTACATGCATTTACCAAAACTTTACTCGTCAGCAGGGCCGAATGAAATCTATGCCCACAGAACATTAGTAAAAATTGGAGACCTATCATGTACATCTTTTTGTTTGTTTGAATTTTTTTGCCTTGTGCTTCTGTAGCTCAGCTGGTAGACACTGCAAACTGTGAATAATTTGTCTGGGCCGTCGCCTTAGTAAATTTACAGTCATAAAACGTTTACTGTAAATGATGTTGCCAGCAAAATTATCATCAATATTTCCCAATATTTGCCTAGTTTACACATTTAAGAGAGATATTTTACATCATAACACATTTTACATCTTTTTTCCTTGTGTGTGTCGTTTACAGGAGGCACAGAAGCTGCATAACCCTATGAACAGTCTGTCTGATGGAGCACCGAAGATCGCAGGTGAAAAAGAAGAGGTCCCGGCTAGTGAGGTGGGCTGGATGACCTCAGTCAAAGACTGGGCGGGGGTCATGATCTCAGCACAGACCCTTACCGGCAGAGTATTGGTGAGACCGTCACACACAACTACATTGCAAATCTCACCAGATGCCTACTAAAACACCCTTCAAATTCATTACAAATGATGCACAAATATATGCTTGTATACTGAGATGAATGTATTGTTATTTAAAGCACATACAGTACTATCGGCTTGCTGATTATGTAATTATCTTCATATGATGTAAAGGTTGTTTGAAAAAAATGCAGCATGAAATGTGATAAAGGACTTTTGGGGCATCAGTTATACTGAATTGTGAGTCTTGTGTGTGTGGGGTGTTTGGTCATCACAGCTGTTAGTACCACCAGTGCTAGACTTGGACAGGTCAATTAACCATGAACAATTGAGTCAATTTACCACATAATCGAGATCATTTACTGTTGGAACGCTATGCAAATGAGAGCTGTGCTAATTTTATGACCTTGAGCAAATTATGAACAGAACCTGGTTTGCTTTGTGGTTTTCCACTCTGATGCTCCTGCGGTTTTTAAAGCTTATCTTACATAAACACCCAATAAAGTTCTGACCTTAATTTATTGTGACTTGAATATTTGTCTCTCAGTTCTGCATCTCAGCTTTCAGGTAGGGTGACCCATGTACATGACCAGAGAAGAAAACAGGGGCCTTAGTCTAGTGTTTCTGATGTAGTGCATGATCACTGTTTCACAACAGTGTTGTCAGTACAGCCACAACATGAGCGGTGAGCGGACATGTTATTGATTTCTTCACTGCTGTGAAGGTGTTTTTGTGAAGATCCTGTTCATTGGAATTTCAATATATAATTCGGTAGTTCTATTAGTTTTTGTTCTACAAGCAAAATGAAATAAAATGCTCTTTTATTCCACAAATATATTTTTATATACAATATATAAATGTGAATTATGTGTTTAGTTTACTTCTAATTTGCTGAATATTGTCAATAATCATACAGTTTCTAAGGATTAATTTCTCACACATGTGATCTTAATCCGTTAAGATTTTCTTAAACTGACATTGTTATTAATATTTCTAGGGGATCAGAAAAATGCATTGAAAGTTACCTCTGGGGGATGCACATCAGGGAAAGTTTGTATGCATCTACATGTGTACACCTGTGTCTTTTCCTTCTTCACATGCCCTTCTCCTGACCTTTTCTTTAAGCGTAAGGCTGCATCCAAATACCCCCACTTGCGACTTCGCACCTGACTACTTTCATGACGTATTTCCTGTATATGTAATTAAATATGTAATGTTAATTAATGTGGTGTTTCTAAGTATGTGATAAAAAGCAGTATTATTGCTTTGGTTTATTGGTTTATCACCAATAAAACATGCAAACCTACGTTTTACTAAGAAATTATATGTGATATCTAATTAATTATATAGTCAAGTCAGATTTATTGGTAGAGTGCATTATTTCCCGAAAAAGCAAAAACAAACAAAAAACTCATGTTAGCCAAACATATAATAAATAAAGATATAACCTTAAAAAAAGTTGTATAACTCGCCAGACCCGAGCAAAAAGTCTAATGATATATCCAGAACGGGATGCATGAAGGGATACACTTAGCCCTGCATATCGCTCTGAAGCAGTATTCAAGATAGTGTAGTGTAGTGGAGTAGGCGGGGCGAGACCGTGGTTCGAGACCAGTGAGTAATTGTTAAAGAGTGCCAGCTGTGCGCGCGAATCACGTAGGAGATCGGGAACATATAAGAGAACGAGCAACCGGACCATCGAAGAGAGAGGACCGGGCCCGAACATGTTTTACTTCCGTGTTTTTGTTATGGTTTGTTTTGTTCGCAGGCGGTCGGCTGTGAGGGGCCGCCGGCTGTTATTATTTATATTAAAACTTTGTTCAAATGTCCCGACTCCTATATTCCTTTTATTGAACCTTACTACATGTAGGTTTAGTGTGCGTTAAGGGCATTACACATTGGACAGACTTGCGCTCTTACTTCCTGTCACGTGCACGCACTCTCAAGTGGCCAAGACCGCAAGTGGTGGTATTTGGACGCAGCAAAATTTGTTCTATTTAGGGTCTGCCCTATAGCTGGGCCAGAATGCAATAGTGTAAAAGAGTATTATGCCAGGACTGTGACTGAGCCGTAAGCATTATGTCCCACAATGGCAGCTCCAGCTGGAGTGCTTCATCATGCCTATAAATCAAACATTTCTTTATAGGACAAAATCCCCCATACATTCACGTTGCTCTCTCTCTCTCTCTCTCTCTCTCTATATCTTTCTTTCGTTCAGATTATTCAGAGTGTGAAACTATTGGCCGATAGAACGATACCGATTATTGGCTGAAATATCGTTGCATCTCCAGTAAATAGTTTTGTTTGTTATAATGGTCCTTTAATAAGTAAGAAGCATTTCAAAATACGCGTTGTTTTAAGTGTATCGGTAGGTTTTTAATTGAAGTAATACATTTATAATGTATTTATTTTTTTATCACGTAATTTTACTGCAGACATGACAAAAGAATCTCTAACGTAATCTTTAGAGATCCATTACTGACACTTGACTATGTGCAGATACAGATGCACTTTTTCTGCTAAATCAATGTAAAGTCATGTATTTTTCTTTAGAAATAACAGTTTCGCTTGACTTCTTTTTAATATGGAGGATATTTAGCCGTAGACAGAGCCTTCGTTACGCCAGAGCTGCACACATCCCATGAGAATATCATCAATTTCGGCAAATGAGCAATGCTTTCATCAGCCTCTCTCTCTCTCTCACGCAGTACTGAGACCAAAAAGTCCCATGCAGTTACCAGTTACCAGAATAATTGGATCATATATAATAATCTCATGCTACTTTGGAATACCAAAAATTGCAAACAACATTGTATTTTCACACTACCAACCTAATAATACAAAAGTACTTTATTATTTGGGATGTCTCCGTGTAGGGGAAAGGGTCTGTTGGTATTCTCGCACAGTGTGGTTTTATCTGCACTACTTCACAAATGCATCCAATTGCTTAAAAAAAAGCACAGCATATGTTACATTGTACTGTATGTGTGGGTGTCTGTGTTAATAAGCAGCTGTGCTGCAGAGCCCATATGTACTATGAGGTTTTTAGGTGCGTACGTGAATGCGTGTGTGTCCATGTAGGCGGATGTATGGACTCATGCCCTCGATCAGGGTTCTTTTTGCAGCTACAAACGCAATGAGCATCCGTGGACGCTGAGCCCGGCCGGTAACCATGGCAACAGCAGTTTACCTCAGCTCTGTCATCCTGATGTAAAGGACCGGCAAGCTGTGTAGGTCCTATGTGAAAATGAAAGAATTATCTTTCTGCGCACCATTTCCTCAAGCGCTTTGGCCGCGGGGTGCAAGACAATAAAGATGAGGGTGACCAGCACCTGTCTGTGCAGGTTGATGATGTATTATGAGGGCGCGCAGGGCGACATTGTGAAAATGAAGGCTGAAGCACGAGCCCTTATATCCTGTAGTTCATAAGGATTGCTTGATGACTTTGAGGATGTTAAGATGTCACGCATTTCCCAAAGGGAGTCGTTTAATTACAATTTCTATCAAAATATATCCGTGTTTCTATAGCCTGTCTCTTCGGGGGCAAAGCCATTTTTGACACTTGCAATCTCATGGAAATGATGGACTCCGTGCCTTTGTGGTGTTATAGTTTATACAACGTTTCACCTTTATAACGGAAGCGCATATCATGCATCATTGGTCATTATATGAACATCACGGCTATCCTATCAATCATTCACAGACAGAAATAATCTTTGTGTTGCCCGCAGGATAATTACAATATTCAGGATTGATGTCCCCATAGGCTAAGAAAGCACCATGTCTTTTGTATCAGACTTATTTTCTTCCTTGGTTTGAGTGACGCATAAACGCTGGATTTCGAGATGTTATATACTCGCGTCAATCCATCCATCATGCCAAAACTTTATTTGGCACCCAATACAAGACTTTGGTTTCTTCATAAAGGGTTTACTTAGTGCAGGCCTTGGTCTGTTAATGTGATTTATCTCTTTTCTGCATGTGTGGGTGCAACGGGAACCCGAAAGACAAAGATTTGCCTTTACCTCAAGCTGCTGATCAGAGAACAATTAAGCTATCGGTCTTATAATGGTGGAACATATGATTTCTTTGTTTGAAGTTAAGCAACAGCTCCCAAATGAGTCTTTTCATACCTTTACTTATTGGTTTAGGTATCTGTCTTCACACGGACAGCTTTATTAGCTGTCTTGGGATGTGGGCATTACACCGGCTTCTTTGAAGGGATCATGCTCATTTTGACATCATAGGGCTCAGGAAGAGATGAGAACGTTAGCCTCAGAGGAGTAGACAAGACAAGGGTCTCAACCTAAAGCAACCGTGGCTGCAAACCCCAGCTGTTGTGTGGTGATGAAGCACTGGTTGTGCTGTTAATGATGGTGTCATACATTTTGAAGGATGGAGAAAGTCTTCAGAATAAATACATGAGTAGTGATGATACTAGTCTACAGAGTATTCTAGAGTATTCTTAAGATACTCTACAGTATCTTAAGAACTGAAAAGTGTGTAAGAAGCAGCATTGGCCATCTGAAATGCATGTTAGAAAGTTGAATTACTTTTAACTTTCGCTCAAGATGCTAAAAACAAAGAGACGTGATGTAATTGCCAAAAGTCAACAATTAAAACAACAAAGATGGACCTCATCCCCCTGAGTCTTGAGAAGTAAAACTGAAATACAATTCCTACTAGACAGGCAACTCTTAGTTGGCTTATCAACCGTTTGTGTAGCTGTGACAGGTGCAGAGAACCCTTGTGCCCTTTGTGGTGTTCTTGCCTCCAATCCCCCCGCCGGGAACTCTGGGAACAGGTCTGGGTATGTGAGCCACCTGTGCAGTAGTGGCAGTAAATGCAGACTTTCCCCTCTGTGTGGCGTGGGAGAGAGAGATATAGAGGAATGTGCAGTGTTGGTCAACAGCTCCGAAGTGACCCCTGGGCTTCTATGTGACCCTTGGACATATATATATATATATATATATATATATATATATATATATATATATATATATATAAACCAGACTGACCAAACATGCCCTTGACTGCTGCCTCCCAGCCCTGACGCTTGATTTTGAAAGCCTTTTCAGATTAAGCCTGCACACCCATACGTCTCCACGGCAGGAGACTGGCAGAGATGGAATGTGTCTGTATTCATAATTATGAGTTCCCGTGGAGGGCATTTCTAATTTGGAGTTAATCTTTGGCTGCCGGTAAACTTATCAATGGAGGCAACACCTGTCATTGCAGAAAGAAATCCGTCAAAACAACAACAGCAGCAATAATGACAAAGCCATCAATTCCTTGTGAAGCGTGACATTGTGAATTTGTCCTGTAATTATCTGCACCATAAAGGACATTTCTTACCCGCCTTTACATGGGTAACACATCTCAGCAAAGCCTATCATTTCTGATCTCCTTTGGAATAATGTAACAGTTTTCCTTTACTATTTTTTTATCTAACAGACAACTTATAGTATTATTTGTTTATGAAATTTTGCCTATTTTTTTTAATAAGGATTCTACTGACAGAAATGTATGGCGTTTCTTCAGACCCTAAACTTGCGTGCACGAAAACCACATGTGCGCGCGTGATGCAAGCGTGCAGATCAGTTTCACAAGCGGAAACACAATTATGAAAGGAGCAGATACATCAGCCATTTTCCCACCCCCCAAGTCGCAAGTCAACTCAACGAGCGTCCAAGAGTTGAGCAGTTGCGAGAGCATAGATACAATTGCTCTCAGAGCCCTGTGCTCGCAAACTGTGTTTTTGTACTGGTCTGTGCGCTCCAGAGCCAAAATGCGTTCTCGCGAGGGTGCCTTTAAACTCATGAAAACGTGATGAAATCATAGTACTATGTAGTGCCTTGAAAGGGAGGGCTTGAGTTAGCAGTTGGTTGCAATTCGCAACCTCACCACTAGATGCTGCTATACATTGGACCTTTAAAATTAGCTTGAAATTTCCGCTTATGATTGATGTTAATCATTCCGATTGAATCTTTTTTTAAAAGCAATTTACCAGCTGTGATGGGCTTGATATCACATTAAACATTTTTCAAATCACAAAGATGCAGCATTTGGTTTACACCAAAGCTCAAAACGTGCTGCTGAGCTTACTGTAAACTTATTTTTCTTTAGCTGTCATACAAGTGCTTTGTTTTTTTCTTTAGGAAATGCAAATAGCTCTTTTTGAAGTCAATTTACGCAAGATGAGAATAAATGCTAAATTAAGTTATTTCAATTTCCTTGATTTCATTGTATGAAAAATGGAAAACTAAGTTAGGCAGGGCCAATATGTGGGAGAAAAATGTCTGTTTTCAAAGACAGCACTCAGACGGGATCAGGTTAACACAATTCAATACTCGTTTGTTTTTCCCACAGAACTAATTTACAGGCTAGAGGAAAAATCTCTTGTATGAGAGGAAGGTTGAAAGAATGAAGCTCCTGATACCTACCGTAGAAATAACACCCCTCCAGAGAGCGTATGCATAACACTTCTCAACGGCGAGCAAACAAAGCTTTCTGCTTCCCAAGTGAGAGGATTCGCTTTTACTAATACTTACAGAATATTAGTAGTGTTTTTTACAATTCAGTGGCTTGATAAATATGTTAAGAGTGAAATGGGATGAAAAAAAACTCTTGGTTGTGCTCTGTGACGGATAACAGGACCCAGTCAATGTTTAAAACCTTTAAAACGCCCCCATGACGCGAGAAACTCCATATTCATTTGTATCGCTATTATTCGTCAGCGCAATCGATGGCAATTCAATCTTGTATTGATCGCAGACCTCTATTCGGTGATGAATCGCTGTTTGTGACTGTGGAAACAGAAGAGATGGGGTGTGGCCAGTGACGCCTCTGCTGCAGTTCTCAAATAGTTCAGAGATGATGTTATTAAAATCCTTTGCCTTTAAATGACACATCATTTAAATGTTTAATTTACTCAATCAGTTATAGTATAACATACATTATACTAAGAAGCAAGTACTGTATATTCAAAATCTTTAATTCACATTACAAGACTTTTCAACTATGCAAAAGTTATGTGCCGGCTTAAATTCCATTAGCTGTGAGAGCATCGTGCCATGAAATGTATCTTTGGACAGTGGAACGGAGACATGTCCGTTGTGGATTACTGCTGGATGAAGCCAGTCAGGATTGGATTTAAGATGGTTCAAGACTCTAGAGAGGTGTCGGTTTAAATCAGTTCACGTGAGAGGACGGCAGTTGGGGCTCTAAAACATCTGGATGTGAATGTCACATAAACGCTCTAAAATCACTAGCCAACTTGCCAGTTTACATGTTTTATAAATTATATTTACTCACGTTGCATTCAAAGTTTGTGTAAGCAAAACCTGTGCTGATTAAGCACAAATACACAAGTCATCATTACAATATATATTAAATAAAGTGTTATTTTGCAGCATCTGTACATATCTGACTTACATGACCATACCTGAGGTGCTAGCCAATTTGACTATTTTCAGTTCGCTTTCCTGAGCACAGGTCTCTTCTCTTCTTCATTTGTACAAATTAATGATTTCCATGCCACTCTCATTATGAGCTGTCATAATTAAGAAGATGTGACTCATGCTGCACCATTTATTTCTTCATTCCACATCCCATCTCTGCCGAGCAGAAGCCTGTGGCAGCCATACTGGGATAGATTAGCCTCTTTCCCATTTGATCCTCTGAAAGGTCAGAAGATAAGACACGAATCAACTCAGGGCCACCCCGCTGCAGCCACATCACACACACACACTCGCTGATGTCAAATCAGAGGCAATAGGCTGCTCTAGCTGACATTTAAACCCCCTCATTGAACACCATTGTTTCTTTTTTGGGGGAGATCGGTGTTACATACATTGCCCCGTTACTCTAGAAAACTCTAGTATTGTTTTCGTCACATTAAAAAATGGTTTAACAAGAAATGAATGTGAGTAAAGGGCTAGGCGTTCTTATGCAAAATTTGTTTTTGAACATCTTTATTTTCTTTAACTTACAAAAATGCAAAACAATGACAACATTTTCTACATGACAGGTGAAATGTATTTTCATGTTGCTGTTGTTTATGCCAACACAATCTCATGGATATTCGTAGCTATATTACGAGGTAATAATAAAAAGAATTAACACAATTATAGGAATTAACCATCTAATGTTCGTCCATTTTCGTGAGATGAGGCAGCTTATGCCAGTGGCATAATAAATAATGATAGTAATACTATTACAATTTTTTTTATAGATAGACCTGCTGTTCATGTCATATATTTTGGCCTTGAGGGCTAAAACATGGCATGGCCAACCCCACTCTTCTCTACCTCCAATGGGGTCTGCCACTGAACACTTACATATCCTAGTGTCCATTTTTCTTTCTTTCTGCCAAAGTTCACATTCCTGTTTGAAACCTGCTATGTCAAGTCAGAGTTAGAAGCATAAAGGCTGAGCTTTAATTTCACGTTTATGACCCTTCTGTTTCAGGAGCTTAAGTAAAACAGACAGCGTGCCCTTTATTGTTTATTTTTGTGGTTATTCAAGAGCACTTAGCTAATTATAATGTTCCAGGTTATCCATGTCTACAAAACCAGGGCTATTAGACAAAACATGTGGCTCCCAGACCCTCGGCTATACACGGAAATAATGGGAAATAATGACTTTTCATGTTTAGACTGTTATTTATGGTTGGCTACGCTATACACAGCCATGAATTGCATGACAAATTTGCACTGTCTATTAAATCGAGCCCTTAAACTCTATAGATTTATTGCCATTGAACCATGAATATAGACTGACTGTTCAAGTTTCCTTAAGGCATTATATTGAAGCAAATGTGATTTGATGGATAAAAGGCTTTTTAAAGAATATTAAATTCAGAGTTAAGCAGCCCTGAAGTAATGGTCATTTTGGATGGTTCTTTGGGCTTTAAGCCTGAAGTTCGAGTTACTTGGCATTTCAATTTTAAGTAAAGGAATAGCTCACTGAAAAAAATTAACTCTGTCATACTAGTTGTAATAATAACACAAGGTTGAATTAACATTCTTTGAAATATCTTCTCTTGTGTTCTCCAAAAGAAACTCATGGTGGTTTGTGTAACATGCAGGTCAGTTATTTGGCTAAAGGTTTCCACATGTGAAATTGGCAGCCTGTATGCAGGAGTGTGTTGCTGTGTGATTTCTGTTGTGTATGTGTATAGACGCATGGGAGGACAAATAGATGTGGGCTGACTCATATACTGCTTACTGACGCAGAAGAGTCTGAGATCAACATGAACTCATCGATCCATTGAGACAGGAAGATGTCAGGAAACAGACATGCATCTAGCTCTGGAGTATTACCCTCATTCTTTATCATGCTGTTGTTTGTCCTTAATGAATTCAATTTAGATGACAACATTTCATATAAACAGCGACGTCTCAAGAGTTGCTCTCTCATCTTTCATGATGGAAGATGTTATGATCTAGCTTTAAATCTGCTCCAATTTCTTTAATACTAATTAGCATTTTGCTTTTGATACGTATTCTCTCGCGTTATAATGGATCTTTGTTTTGCTTGCTGGAGTCGCAGCTCGTGCTCTCAGCTCTCTTTAAGAAACGGAACGAGCAAGAATGAATTCATTTGAGTTCTATGAAGGGATTATGTATCAGTCGTCAGTGTGAATGTACCCCACACACATCGGTGCTTCTTTTCACCGGCAGGCTTTAGTAGATTGATGCTGGTTGAGTCAGAGGTAGTGGGTGGGAGTCTCAATTCTTTTAAGAGTTTCAAAAGTATGATATAAGGCCCAAGTTCCTCCATTGAATATTTAAAGAAATACATTTGTGACGATATATCGTAGTCAGAACTTTTGTGCTGGCTTTAGATGCCACGTTTGAAGCCTATTTATACACGGTTCGATAGCAATCGCGTTATCCAAATTTTTAGGCATAGAAAAGATGTTAAAGGCGAAATAAATGTTTTTCTTTTTAAGAACTTTTTATTGCAGTTTACAGAATTTTACTTTCAATGTTGACTTGAAAAAAGAGCAGTTTGTCCCTGTGAAGCCAATTACGTTCTGTCTCTGTTACGTTCGTTGGAGAATAAGTTTTTGCAAAGCAACTAAACAGGCATAAACTTTTGTATAGCTTGTATAGTACCAGCCATCTTACAGCATATGTTTCACTGTTCATAAATTTGGTCTTTCTTGTATCTCAATTAAGTAACCTGTAAACCCCTTTGCATGAAATCCTAAATTCAGTAAAAGTTGGCGTCTGTGTTGCATTTACACAGCTAATTGGTTATCAGGGAAGTCAGCAGCTTTTGGCACGTGCTAGCTTTGCTCCAGATCCATTTACCTGCACAAAGCTTCTGTTTCTAGATTAGCTGAGATTGCAGGGGGAGCAATCGACACCTTTCAAACCCCAAAATTTTCCATTTCAGTATAAGGCAGAACAGACCAAAGATGGAAACAAGGAATAAGATTCAATATTAGAGCATTTAATGATGGACTTTTATGTGAAACAACATGAAAAAATAATGCTTGCTCGGTTCTCCCTGAATGCCCTGGAGTGTCTCATTTACAGCCTGATTGACATGTCGATCTGTTAACACACTTCAGCAGGTTATAACCACACCAGATCATCATGGAGGACTAGTTCCATTGAGTGTTTCAAACATTTACCAGTTTTTATGTGACATGAGATTAAGACACTTTATCAAATGGACATTTGCTGTGTGATTCTTGAATATGTTTATCTTAAGATCAGAATTTGTTTCATTTTTGAATTTTTATTCTAAGAGTCGATACTAATATTAAAAATAAAAAGTCTTTGTTAACAGTAATTTCTGTTAAAGTTACTTGAAAACCATATATCTTAATCAATTTAACTTAAGAAAGATAAATTATTCTTAGATGAATCCAAAACTCATATATGCACACATCAAACACTGCTGTGCAAAGTATAATCTTTTATAAAGCCTCTTTCTAGCTGCTGTTTTTGCCTTTGGCTGTTGAAGTGGGCTGCTCTGTTGGAGTGGGTGAGGAAGACCGAATACCTACGATATTACGTGCCTTTAGCAAAAATGGAAAATTCTCTCTCTTTTTCTTTTTGCTCTATTATACACAATACGTTAATATGAGAACTACACCATTAAAAGAAAACTTTTGATTCAATCCATGATGATTCAAACTATTTTCAGATTATGATTAAACATATTTATTTGGTAAGAAATGATAACAGTACGTTTGTATTTAATGATTCGATGGGTTTGTGTGGGTGTATCTGACTGAGGCTTTGGCTGCTGGTTTCTGAAAAGAAAGACGTAGGTAGACTAATGCTTTATCAAATGTCAGGGCCGTTTTACCTCACTTATAGGCTGACGGTTTGGTGTGCTTCATAAGCAAGTCAGTTGTATGCTAAGACAGTGTTTCAGAGAACTTCACCCAAAAAATAATATTATTTCAGGCGGAAGTCTTAAAATGACTATGTTTAGAATGGAATACATTTACATTTACATTTACATTTAGGCATTTGGCAGACGCTTTTATCCAAAGCGACTTACAGTGCACTTATTACAGGGACAATCCCCCTGGAGCAACATGGAGTAAAGTGTCTTGCTCAAGGATACACTGGTGGTGGCTGCTGGGATCGAACCAGCAACCTTTGATTTACCAGTTCAGTGGTTTAACCCACTAGACCACCATCTCCACAATATTAGCTTGCAAGTGTATAAACAGTGGAGAAAAATACAGTATATATTGTACATTGCATGTTTTTTTCCTGACAATTGTTTGTGAAACTATTATTCACATACAGCCATGGAAAAATTTGAGATTTTCATTTCAAATCAGCATTTCTAGTCCTGCGGTGTACATAGATAGAAATGGCTAATAAAGGTAATAAAAACATAACGCTTCATCATGTAAGTTCTTTATACTCCTCTGAAAGACATAGTTATGTATATTATATTGCATTTCTGTCATTAGATCCTCCTAAAAAAACAAACTGGAAAAATTTTCATTTTGGGGTGAACTATCCCTTTAAGTAATCAACCTATTCAAACTATTTCTATTTGACATTTGCACATGCAAAAGTGTCTTTTTGGCTTTCATCACTCTGCATCGATCTGTATTTGCTATCTGTCTCAGTAGCAGATTGTATTCTCTGATATAGTGCCATGTTCGCAAGGGGAGGATTACAGCAGTAACTTTACAACCTTAGTTCCCATTGTATCTCTGAGTAAACAGAGTCTGGAGACAGATCTAAGATCGAGATTTGCCCTCACTGTGATGGCTTTTGTAAGACTGATACTGTTTGTATTGTCAATCTCGGTTAGGCATCCCACAGGATGTAACTTTAGATGCAAGGCCCTGCGATATGATTGTATGGAACACTTATATGCCTCTTGCTCGTTTCCCTCGGTGGCCATAGCAGCTTGTAAAAGTCTTGTCTGTAATATTAGAATCGTAAAAACCCATCGTCACCTGGGGTTTCAGCTCGCTGTTGCCAGACTGTGCTTTCAACGTTTACCTCAGGCGTGGATGAATCTGTGCAGGATTTTCAATTTGATGCCGAGCTTATTGTGTGTGAGCAAGAACACAATGTCATAATATATGAGGTCAAAGCTGTCACACTTATGCCTAATGCTGTCTTTCCTTAAAGACCTTTAAAGATTTTACTATTCATAAGACATATTGGAGTTTGTTGTTAATGACCCCTACAGGGATTTAATGATGTTGATTTAAATGTCTTGTCTTGTTTGAGTCGTGTACTTAACAAGTGTTTGGCAATAATGAATAACAGAAAATAAATGCTTTGCAGTTAATTTAATGAACGAGAGGCAGAATAATATCAGAGTCATCTTTTTAAGAGTAAGACTGGATGATTATCATAATGAAAAAACAAATCAGCTGCTTTTCTGCAACATTAACTTTTAAATGAAGCGTAAAAAAAATAGTTTCAAAATATTCAAGTTATTTGTCAGCTGTAATTCAATACAACTGCAGCATAGCACCTACTGCACTTGAAGTCATGGGTTATTAATGGCCAAATGCAACCATAATAAGCATTGGTTTTAATGGCCGCCTGCCACGGTTCTGCTGTAAAGAGCAATGGATGTTAGGAAATGATTTAAGCTCGTTTTCACAGCCAAGCTGCTGACACATGCAACTCACAAGCTGTAAACTGTATTTATCCACCGCCCTCTTTGCTGTGTGCAAATAATATTTAGTCTCAGCTGTTGGGGTCTTCACGTGTGCTGCAAACCTGTCATTAACCAAGAAGAGAATACAGAAAACCTGGAATTAATTAGCTTAAAGAACTGTATCTCTGCTCTGTCTCACAAACCAATGAGCTGAGCTTCACTTTAAAGGTTCCTAATAATGTCCTTATAAGGTTGGTCAATAAGGCTATAATGTTACTCTAAATTGACCCCATTTATTCCGTTATCTTACATTACTAGTTTTGTTGTGAACAATTTATCTATTTACGTCTTCCCACAGTAAAAATCATAGTAATTATAATCAAAATCTGAACTTGTGATCTTGAGCTGCGGTAAATTTGATGAACATCCCTTAACTCCTCCCTTCCAAATATCAGTTGACTGTTAGATTCATCTCAGAATAAATTGGTCTACTGTTTTACATCAAGGCAATTTGTAGTCGATTGTGACTTCCGGTTCACCCTGAAAATGAGGTCATAAAGAGCACAAGCAATTCTGTCTTACTTTTGGCCTAGTAACGGATAGCCTCGTATTACATTTACAACAATTCACATAGCCGCGTAATTCAAAGATCAACAGGATGAGATCTATCTGGCCAACTTAGTCAATCTGATTGGAGCTGGTGTGCATCAGATGGTTATTAAAATGGACTGTAGGCTGAAACTGCCTCAGGATAAACAAAGAATAGTCTTGTTTAGACTGGTAGGATGAGGTTGAGTTAGTATTTAAAATAGGAAATTAACAAAGTTATTGCTCCCTGCGCATCTAAATATCGTCTTTATTGCTGTGGTTTTGACAGGCTTGATTTATGCTCTGACTACACTTCCAAAATGAGAAAGCATGTCAGTAATAAGGACCATGACAACAGCATGACTGGCACACAGTATTATAAGCTGTGACCAACAGAAGATCCTTCTGTCAACAGAAATGTGTTGTTAGTTAGATGGAGAAACAATACATTCAAACTAAAGTTCTAACAGTATTGATGCAACCATGAGCTGGATAACGATGACAATGATTATATGATTTCTTTTATTATTGTGACTAATCATACGAAATACAATATATGAATTAAACTATTAATTGTATTTTGAATTACTTATAATAGTAATCATTGTTTTAATAATATTAGTATCCTATATACTATAGCAGTTGTTGTTGGCTAAACTTATGTCAAATGATCTGGTCTTTAAATATCAAGGGATGTTCTGAATCTCACGCTGTGCGGCATTGAATCGGTGTGATTTGCTTTGATGGGACTCCAGACACAGAGCTCATGCACACACCTAATCTTATGTAAACACGAATGAAATAGAAGTACCTCTCTTTAGACGTGTGGAGGAAGTGAGCAGTGATCTGGCCGTGATGAGCATGGCAGCAGTGTGCTGGTCCCGGCATGAATCAGCGTGCAGTAATCGCTAATGACAGTTCACACGGTGACTCAGTCCCACAACGCTGAATACACAGCAGCACTCTCATCTTTCACACACAAACACACACATGCTCTGATATGTACACAGCAGCACTTATCCTTTCATATTTACACACATGTTCTTTTGCTGAATACCCAGCTTTACTTCTTTCTGGGTTATCAAATGTGGTACCGACATGTGCTCTTTAGTATTCGTCAACCAATTTTAAATATCCAGTGTATGTAATTTTGTGGCGTCTAGTGGTGAGGTTACGAATTCTCAACCAATGGCTCTCTCCTCTGCTCGCCCCTCCCTTTCGAAGCACTACACTGGCTGACACAGGACTAACATGTTGTCACATTTTTGCTTTCTTTGCTGAAGGAGACAAGGTGTTTACTAAACTTTGTTGAGTAGGTACTGTAGAAAGAACATGGCGAAATCCATGTAAGGGGACCAGTGGTGTAAGTAGATATCAATAGCTCATTCTAAGGTAAAAACATAACTCTTAATTATATAAAGTCTTATACACCTCTGAATACATAGTTATGTATATTATATTGCATTTCTGTCAATAGATCCTCCAAAAATTAAACGTTGGACCTTTAAAACTGTCTTCAGATTCAACTTCATTTACATCTTTAAAGGTTTCTTGTTTTGTCTAATTCTTTTCAAATATTTATAATCCAAAGAGATTCTACATTGTTTACATTTACAGCTGAGAGTAAAAAAATGCTATCTATTAAATATAATACATGACATCATTATATTCTCATTAATGTTTCATTTTGTGTTTGGAATAGGCGATATAATGCTAAAATACCGTAGCCTTTTAAACGTTTTCTGTAGTCATATGTCAATATTTATTTGTTTGCTTTGAAGGCAGGATCCTACATTTTAGCAATTGCAGCAAGTAGAATTAACATGATAAATACAATGCAAGTATATTAATGGTACTGAGTAATACTAATATCACTTAAATGGTTAAGAAGTTATTTTGAAGATTTGATGTCTTGATATTCTGTGCAGGATGTTAGTTTTAAATTTCAAATTTGGGGGTAAGTACAGTCATACCCCCAGTGTCATTGACACAATCCCAGACATAAGAAGGGCATTTTACAGAGGAAGTGACAGGTAAGGTGGTGATATTCTCAGTAACACTGCATAGGCCGGACATTTAAATGTTGTGTTTAAAAGTGTGTGTGTGTTTATGGTATAAGACCCAGGGCTGCGGCAGGAATAGCTCTGACACAGTGACAGAAGGCCAGAGAAGCACGGCCACTGCAGCTCGCTAATCTCAGCAGGGATATGTCACACGCTTCCTCCCATATTCCAACATGCATGAAAGCACACATGTACAAAATCCAGTGCTGATGAGTGAAATCTGGACTGGGAACAGCAGCATTCACGCACCTTTACATATTAACTGTGAGTCTGCAAATGCTATGGTTTATAAATTCCAGGCACTTTCCATGAAAGATATAAAAAATCTAGTTAGATTTAAGTTGTCAAGACCTGATGTAGGTAGGGGCAAAACCCATATTTTGAGGGTCTTGTTATGGAAATGTACATTTTTTTTATGCTAGTCTATTTAAATGCTAGGCTCAAAAGGCAAACTAAGTGTACAATATTCATATGTGGGTATATCCTCTAACATTAGGCTATTAATGTTTGGTCATGTGTCGAATTTCAATATTTTGATATATTGAGAGACTTTGTCTTAGCTTGCTGTTTACTGTTCAACTAGCTTAGTTTTCATTGAAGGTGTAACTTAAACTACACAATACATTATTGTAGAGTTTGACCTTGTGGGGGTTGAGGTCTTTTATAGTAGGCAGACAATAAAGCACAGTATAGGTATGCACTCATGCACTCAAAATGTTCTTTTGTTCTTTTTGGTCAAAGGTATCACCTTGCCTATAGCATCATTGTGAATCAGGCTGTGTCTTGCTGTGAGATCATAAATGCGCCGGAAGAAATTAACTTTTATTAAAAAAGGTAAAAAATGTCTCGTCAGTGTCTAACAGAAAGATGGACCCACACGATCTCCTGTCCTTGTGAGGCAGCTAGTGACCTCTTTGACTGCTCCATGGGGAGCCCAGTTTGAATTCAGCTCACATACATTCCTCCATCTCTGAGCTGGAGCAATCACAGAGCTCGTCCTTTCTCACCAATGACAGGGGGCTCGTGCTGCACCTCTTTAATATTCCATGGCCCTCCAGTCAGTCAAGGTCACTGGAACATCCCTCTACCTCAGCTTGGTGACAAGGTGCCTCATCCTATCAGGTGCAGAGCCACAGCGTCCCCTTTCAAGCATCATCTATTTGACACATCATTTTCCTACACGTCAACCTGTCCGTGCTCTCAATATGTACTGTCATCCCACTTTTCCGATAAGCTTAATATTGGGACATCCAGCTCCTGCGTGTTTCTCTGGATGGGGCACATCATTTAAAAAGCTATTGGAGAAAAATGAGGGTTGGATGTTTTAAGAACCTCTTCTTAAATTCTTAGATGAATTTAAGAAAATTGGGCATGTCAGAGATCCAAGATTGTTTTAAGGTCCCGAGGCTTATGCAGAATCTCGCCATGGAGATTAGATAACTATATCAGCGGCATCATAGCCATGTCGCGGCACAACTCTGGGTTTGATGATGATTTTTGCGGTGTAATAAACAACGTGCTGACAACACATCGGGTGCCACACAGCAAATGTTTCAGTGCTTATTTGGATACAGTTCAGTTTCTATCCTCACAGTTTGCAGACGGATAACAAAAATCTTGGCCATGCTAAGCAAGCAACATTTTAGGGAGAGTACCAAATGCCGGAGATTTCTCCGCCCCATTGACCTTGGCCACTGTTGGAGGCCCAGATGCTGCCCTTGACGTGCTATCATTTCATCTGCTGTTTTTGTCCTCTTATCCATAAATCACTTGTCTCTGAGATGAAGGTTGTCCATCCCCACCGACCTGCTCCTGTCAGACAAAAACTTTTAAATGGACAGGGGCCATTCAGGCTTTTAATTTTACCAAAGCTGTCGGGATGAAGGTTTTATTTTCAAAAAACTTTTTTGTAGTTTGTCAGAAGTTTATCTGCCGCCAGAATGTCATTGACTAAGCATTTACTCAAGGTGTTGGTCATATGCTGTGGCTTTGAGTGATATTCGCAGAAGTGATGGCTTTAAATTACTGTGTGAAAGTGCCTATTATTGTACAGCCGAAATGAAATGAAACTGGGGAAAAATATCGATATAGAAAAACCAAGCGCCGATATCTCTCTTTTTAGCACTTAGGTCATAAATGAATGGCCTTTTTTCAAAATGTGTTCTTCAGTGGACTTGTGTCCTCAAGTTCTCGCTCTACGTCATCAATAACCGTCAAAGTCCGTTTCCAGTACAATCTTGATATCATGGAATGCAGCCTTGTGCGCGTACGGAACCCACTTGTACCCCCTTTCACCAGAATGAACCGGGTGCTGGTTCAGAGCTTGTTTTGCTGGTTCAAAGCTGGTTCCACTGGTGAACCAAACCTAAAACACCACCAACAATGGCGGACGTTGCGTTGCTTGTGATGTTCATGGATTTGCGAGCATACATTTGCATCCAAACACGGCGAATCACAACGACACCAGTGTTGCTTTTTGTTTCGCGTCCATCGTGAATTGAATTTAAAAAATGGTGGTCAGTGTTCGTCAGGGGTCACGGTAACCCCGCCACCAGCACATGACGCAAGCAGTTCTTACTTCTAGCCCAGCAACGTTTCGGTGCTAGATAAGAATCACTTTTCTGGTTCTGAGCTGGTGCTTTGGATGTGGAAAGACAAAGAACCGATTTGGAACTAGGCTCTGACTCCGAACCAGCACCAAAACTGCCTTGGTGGAAAAGGGCTATTGGAGTTCCAGAAGTCACTACGGTGGGTCGACACAAGTCTGTTCTTTGCGTTCTTGAAATTGGGAAACTGCCAATGTCTATCAAATGGCCATGTGTTTTATGTAAGGCTGCTTTTTTTATTTGTCCCATCTATTCCTTTATAAAATTTTACATTTCTATGTACTTTCTATGTCAGATATCATAATTATTTATTAGTTTGACTTATGCATTTCATGATATCCATTAACATTTTTATGGTTATTGTAAAACATGTGAAATAGTTTGCATTGCTTTACACCAGTAATACTGCACAATATTACCTTGTAGTGTTACCGAGGGTCATATGTTTCATTAGAGTGTCAAGTTTTCACCGAAATTGGAGGATACAGCAGTAGTGGTGGATGTGACAACAGAATAAGAGGAAAGCATTGAGGTGGAACAGAATGATGAAGATGTCTTCTGGAATGATACAAGGGATCTGATGTGTAGGTGGTCCTCTCAGAAAGCTGCAATCTGGACAACAAGGAGTTTGAGATTCCAGACTCCAGCAGGCTTTTCTCATCAATGCCCACAACAGTTCAATTCAATTTGATATCTGTAGCTCATGATGACAGGCAACCCGTCTGCTGAACTCTGGATGCTGTGCTGAGGCATTTGTGTTTCATTTTTGAGGGGTCAGATGGGGTTCATGCAAAAAGGAGCTTTGTGATTGCTTTTATGAAACTGTAACAAGCAAACATAAAATAAAATGAAATAAAAATGATCAGCTGAAATTTTTCACATGGCCGATCTGTCAAGATTTTGAATGTGTTTAGATAATTCTTGTGAACTAAGTGAGAATAAAGCTAAACATAGTTTCTCTGAAAAGCTATAAAATCTTTATTTTGCCATTCTTTCCCACAATGCTAAAGTGTCAAGTCCTGTTGTTTAGGCAGTAACAGTACTATTATGAGGCATATTTCATGTAGAGCAGTGTTTATAAAATGGTCATCTCTGCTCCTTGATTCTGATTGGTTGGGCCGAGTTCTGAACTTTTATAAAATACCCTGATTTATAATGGCCAACCGCATTGCACTATCACTTGTGCCACAACGCCCTTAGCTGTTATAAAATGCACTGTAACCCACTACTTCTTAATAAATCACGCTATTCGCGTAGTTAGACGCTTGAACATTTTGAGTTTACTCACTTCATTCGCACGTCAAATTCACTTCACTACAGATGCGAATTCGCGTCATGGGAGGGGCTTCAGCATGACGGCTCCAGTCTCGCATATATATATATTGCTCAAATTGTGTAAAGATCGTTTTTTGACAATTTACCAGATTGTCCGACCTCCTCACTCACTTTCTTCCGAGCAAGATCCTTTTTATTCCTTTTTCGATAAAAGTAAGATGAATCGTACAGCTACAGGTCCACATACAGCAACGGTGATTTTGTCCTCCATTGTTGTTTGGGATTTCTGCCTCTGCTCGCAATGTCATAATAACGTCACTACTAGAGCATACTCCTGATTGGTTAACGCGAAAATTATCACGCTGCAAGGAGGTCTATCGTGAATGAGTTAAGAGTTATTCTTTTTTTTGCATTAAATATTTATGTCATTTTCATTTTGCTTTTCGATTATGAGAAAAAGCCTCAGATGAGTATTTAAGATTTCACACTAGCAGCTCAGGTATACATTTATAATATGTTTATTTATTCCTCTAATGCTCAGCATCTTCACAGATCAATGCTGTGTTTCCCACCGTGAGGGTAATTGGGAGACGGTGTCAAGTAGGATGCCGCTTCCCAAGGAGTCTGGTGGTGAATAATTCACCAATCCACACGGTAAACACCGCTCTCACTCATGGTATTGCCTGTGGATGCTCGGTTGTGTGTCGGTGCATTCCAATGAGAGATGGGTCACATTTGAGATATTTTATCCCCTCAGTCATACAGTGCTGAATGGTTTTCAGTAAAAGCAAAGCATTTTTATGGTTTCCGGCTGATTGAAAGGTAATTGTTTTCTTGAGATGCACTCATGAATTTTGAAGTTGTTGTACAATCTGAACTTAATGTATATTTAAACGTCTTTTTTGATGATGATGAAAGAACAAAATGTGCGGCTCTTTTATAAAAAAAAACATATTATCCAAAATTGTTAGTCTGTAATAAAAAAGCAGTTGTTTATTTATTTATTTATAGTTATATAGTTATATTTTAACTTATGTAAATATCTGCAAAGCTTTTGTAATTTTTTTAATTAATACATTTTACATTCTAAAATACCTGCAGACTCTGTGCTGACTGATTATGGCTCACTTATTGACCGAATGTGTATGGACACGACAGGAGTACAGTACTATGCTATAGCATTAGCCTATAGCTGACAAACTAACAACACCGCTGTGAAATAACAAACTTATCATGTGCTTGTGAAATATGAATCATGTGTGAGTGGGCTCATTATATACATAAGACTGACAGATCAGATTTAACGATGTTTTACCGAAGGAACACTGCGCTGTCTGGATACTTTGTTGGAGAACAATGACCGATGGTTCTTTCACAAGAAACCCAATGTACACAATGGGAAATATATTCACAGTTCTTTGATTTAATTTGTTTGTGGACTAAAGGTGCAAATGGATGTTATATTCTGAATTTTTGGCGTGGAAGATTTAGCAGTTTGAGGTTGTCGGGATTTCTGAGTGCTATGCAGTATCATAATAAAGGTATGTAGCGCCATTATGAAAATGTATGATGTTTGTAACGCAAATTATTATATTACTGCTGCTAGAGCATATATTTTATAAAACTGTGTTCGGATACTGTTTTCAGATATCAATGCGAAACAGGATGTGATGTTGATTACACTCATTGAACAAAAAAGTTGAGAAGCAAAACTATGTAGGGCTCTTAGTGGCAGCACAAAAGGTCAGAACACCGGCTTAACCCAAAGCAGGGGCGATTCTAGGTTTTCAATATTAGGGGGGCTCAGCCTCCAATGAGGATATATATATATAGAGAAAGCCACACTCTAATCACCACATATTGTATACGTTACTAAAATAAATAATTAAGAAAGAATATGCAAAAAAGCATAAATACAAGTTATTGTTATTCAAATGAATATCACATTAATCGGTCAATCTGCAACATTTATTTTTTCAAAGTGACAACAACAGTCACAAATCCATAAAATAAATGTCACAATCAACTGCTGAATCATTATTTAGTGAGAATAACTTAATATGTTTCCCTGCCATTCATTCTGATTAGCACTAGCGCTGTCACTCTCTCTGCATGACTGCGTGTTCATCTATTACCTCCACAGTATGTTTTCAATTAATGATAAAAATACTGAAGCGTCTTAAAAACGATATAGAGCTTCTTGGTACACTTTTATTTCCTCTGCACTCAGAACAATGAATAACACTGCCGCACCGGGCTGATCTACAGTAACTGCCCGTCCTCTTTCCGGAGCTGTCAAAACTACCGTCAACTCTCTATAACTATAGCACATCATCATTAATGACACTTTCTGTGCGCTACAAGATCATCTTGATCGTGGAAGTATGCTGTCATTGGTGTTTGGTGCTTTCATTTGGCTTGAGGTAAAGTTAACAAATAGTTAACGAGGGGTGAACGCACATACAACTTTTAAACAGTGGATGGGAAAGGCTCTTGTATCGCTTCCACATCATATTAAGATGCATTTATTACTAAGAATGGCAAAAATGCAAATGTCATGTTAATGATAACACCTTATAACGTTACTGCTAATGACGTGAACTCCAATGTGCTGACGTGTGTGAACTGAAGAATGCGCTAAATAACGCAGCCTAACGCCGTTTTCATAATAAGAGTTTTAAAGGGGGCTATAAAACGATCTCGAATTCTTATACATATTACATTACACACAATATTTTAGGGGGGCTGAGCTAGAACTTTAGGGGGGCTTTAGCTCCCCTAAAAAGGGCCTAGCAACGCCACTGACCCAAAGGCTTGTGTGTTTGTAATACAACCCTGTGTTTATATGAAAGTTCAGATGCAATAAAACACAAAAATGATCTTTGCTATGTGACAGCTTTGCGAGTGCACGCTCATCTCAGATCGCCTTCACATAATCAACTCATCTTTATTATTGAAAAAGCATATTGACGTACTTTTTCATTTTGTGCTGATGCGGATATTTAATTTACAAGCCAATATCGGCCGATAAGATCTTTGTGCTGAATTTATAGTATATCCCTGTGGTAACCTCAGTGGTGTTTGAGTTTGTGTTGTGTTGTCTAGCTCATTCTCTGCTGTACTGATTCTACTGACTCACTAGAGCTCAGCAGGTTGCTGCAGGGTTCCCCCATGTCATTTAGCGAAAGTACGTTGTGTTTTCTAAGCTCTGTTGCGTCCTATGGGGACTTGTAGTTAAACACAGCCATACTGTTGTGTTTGCACTTTTCAGAATGCACTGAAATGAACAAATACTTCGCCTCAGTGTTTGCTTAAAAGGATAATGTTGTATTCAGGATTATGAAATATTGTTTACAAATCATGTGCCCCCTGGCAATATCAGAATCCGAAAGAGCCTTATTGCCAAAAATGCTTAATACATGAAATGCTCAGTCACAATGTAGAATAGGGACCAATTTTCACTATTTCCTAACAATTAACTTCGACTTTTTGTTAGTGCTTATAGAGTAATTTTTAGTTGTAGGTATTGGTATAGTATTACGGGATCTAGAATAAGGCAACGCAGAATAAGGCATTCATATGTGTTTTTATGCATGCTAATATTCAACCAATAATCACGTAGTTAATGATGAATTTGTGTACCTTAATATAAGTAAATAAAATAAGTATTAACAAATACACTTAATATAATATAGTATTAATATAGTGTACACAATATCCAAAGAGTAGTATAGAAATCTTAGTGGAGCACACGCGCCTGGCCCAATGCTAACTTGCGGTTTGTTTTATGTTAAAATATAACAATTAATTTTAAATAATTGTTCATACAATTATACATTGTTCATATTGTTACATTAAAGCTACTTACTACTTTATTGATTCTTTGTGGAGGTCTACTCAAAGTTAAGTTTGGGCCACATAACGTTCCTATAGGTTGTTAACACTCTGGAAAATCTATAAAACTCACTCCAGTGATAGTTTGTTCTGGGTGGTTGCCGTGGCGATGCAAGGTAGTTGCTAAAAAATCTAGGTGAAGCATTGTAAATGTACAATTTGAGGTACCACAGTATAGTTTTCCTACCATGTTATATATGTGTATATATATATATATATATGTGTGAGTGTGTGTGTGTTTGTGTATGTATGTTTGTATGTATGTATATATTTATTGCTTGAGCAATAAAAGTTCACTCTCATCGTATGCTGTATCACTATTACATAATGCCTATACCACTTTCCTCAGGGGGCTGTCCATTTTCCCTTTCAGAAGTCCCACAAGTTACCAATGCATTACAAATCACATTTCATCATGATCTTATCAAAGAGAGTACTGCCAGTTCAAAACCATGACACCATCAGATAAATATACTGCGAGATAATGAGGAACAAATACAAATGTACAAATTCGGTAGCAGTTATGAGATTTGTTCTTTAAGGTTTGGAAAGGTTGAATGTCATGCATATGTAAATGTATGTCACTGCTGTGATAGAGCTTTCCTGTGGCTCATTTGCATGCCATTTAACGTGAACTACACAGCTCGCTCTCTATATCTGCTACTAATTTGAAGATACTAATTTGCAAGCCGGCAAAATCACCTGTCAGCTAAATTATTCATGGGATCTGTTAAAGTGCATTTTTGAAGGGGCTTGTCAAGTGGCAAAGAGAAGTCAGAATGACCTAATTGGAATTCAGTTGCACCAACACAGAAACAATGTTCACTCAATAGAAAACGTAAAGAAAGTTGTCCAATGAATTACATCACAGCGAGAAGGGAAGGACAATGCGATCAGTTCGTTCTGTGATATGAACCGTGAATCATCTTACGCATATTGTCAGGAAAACACTCAGAGATGTTTATTTATTTTTGAGTCATGGTTCGTGACATGAGTGTTCTGGGCAAGGGCGAGTTCACATAAGGTGCATTGTATGACAAGTGAGCAAATACTGACTAAGTGCTACATATTTTGTATTTGTGATGAAAAGACACCTTTTACCCAAGGTTTAAACACCCGGAATTCAAATGGCTCAATACATGACATATATGGCACGTAATGGGTTGTATGCATCGTTTCAGATTTGCTTTGAGGAGCATGTCGATCAAATACAGATTTTGTTTATCAAATACTCCATATCTGAGAATCCATCTCTGACGTTGAATGCTTTGTGCATGTATTTGTGATTTCTGTACTCCTCCAGTACTGTAATTGCAGTAATGGGTTTACAGCGAGCTCTTGGGAGAGACATGCTTTGCAAGCCCAGAACTGGCACCGATGTTTCCAGATGAATAACTGGGTCAGTTTAAAGATGATGCCTCTTATCGTCTCAGTTCATCAGGACTGCTCAGCTTTTCAGCAACCAGCCATAGAGAAAACGCCCACAATTCATTTGAAAATAAAAGCATTTTTTGCTAGTACGGACAGAGTGGGTCAGTGTGTTGTTGTTTTTTGTGTGGCAGTCAGAGTTATTTGGCTTTATTGCTTGTCCAAATTGTCTTTATATCCACACAGCCTCTTTATACCACCCAAAACTATTTCATTTGCATACAGGTGCCTATTGAAGTTTCAAAATGTTTCACCATGTCTTTATTTTACCAGCCTGCGGTTAGAATTCAGCACAACACAGAAGGTCCTTAAATTCACACAACAATCAAACTATGCCCTCTTGTGGATCAAGACCCTTATGAAGTCAACCGAAAGACATTGGCCTGTAAATCAACATGGCATTAATAAGCTCCACCGGTATCTTTGATCAAAAGAAGCTCTCCTGAAAGATGTCTAAGTGCTTCGCAGTTCAGCATCTCCTCCATTGATGGAGGAGTGTCTGTTTCCACAGTCTCCTCTTATCTTGAGCCGCACAGCTCCTTTTCCTCCAGCTGCTACTCACTGGAACTTACTATCACCCAGACAAAGAGGCCCGATTAAAAATGCAACAAGGTGTTTTAGACAATGTGGGATATCAATCCAAATACAGGCCCCATGAAAATAATCAGCCCCTGGTTATCAATAATAGATGTGTGATCCGGCTTCTATGAGAGGTATTGTGTAATGCTTTCACGGGATAATGGTGAGTTAAGTCAGCTGAATGATCTTGGCCTCCGTAAAGTTATATGAATGCTGTTGTGAATTGTAGAGACTGTTTTGTTGTTAGTCACAGATTAAGAGTATATGTTGTTGTCAGATGTTTAATGTCTGTTCTGAATGTTGCTTGGTCAAGGTAGTGTGCTAAAATATAGAGCTATGGTGTGAAACGTAGTAAATTATCTGTGATATTTTTTTGCGGACACTTGGGTGCTTTATCAAGCATTAAAGTCAGTCATGATGTATTGATGTACTGCCACTGTACTACCACTCAACCGAATATTCACAAATACGATTTTGATTTCGGAAATATATAAGTGTGAGTAAATGAAAAACAACATTTTCGGGGGAAACAAATCCATTTTTACCAAACAAAAAACTTTGGTCATATGTGGTCGGTTTTAAATAGTTGTATATGTATGACAATGTTTTAATGACTTTCTCTGACTTGGAAAAACAATGAATGCTCTCAGAAATGTGAACCTGATCCATGTTTGGTCCAATGATTTTGGGCACAAGCATACAATGATACCCTGTAGTAATACTAATGAAAAGGAGCTTATCGTTCATGCTGAACATAGTCCCTGTGTAGAATTACTTCTTAAATAGACCCCTGCCTTTGACCCAATGGAGTGATCAGTACAGTTCTCCACTGTTGGGTACACAAACACCTTGTCTGGCAGGAGCAGATTCCAGTCTTTAAAGTTTGAGATGCTCACTCACCGGCCAATAGCCCTTTTGACCTTAAGGGTCGAGAAGGGCCATTCACCTTACACCACACAAAAAATACTTTTCCATTCCCTCGAAACTTAACCTAGGCCAGTGACAGAGCGTTCCATTTCCAGTTTTAGAAGGGACTAGTTACGGTAACTCCCTCTAGAGTCTTCTATGGGATGCTTTGCAGGACAGGTTTTATCATGCGTTTTATCATTATTTTGCTACAGTATAGTCTGTTGTTAGCATAAACTTGACTTCCCTATTGCTTGAATGGTGTCCTTTATATTTTAAATACACACAAACTAATTATTTTGTCCCAAAAATTCAACCCAGGACATTATTGAATGGGTGTTGTGCATCGATTGTTTTAAACAGGAGCACTGAGAGTCCAAAACAGGAAATATACATTTTATAAGAGTTTTCATTCACTTATTGAAATAAGAAACTGTTTTTATGTATTGGTGTCAGTTATTTTTATAAATAAAGTGGACCAAGGTCTTAGACACTATGACAAAGATGGTGTTTGAAAAGCAACCTCATTTAGTTCAATTAAATATGGAACCATATTTTACATTGAGAACTCATAATATTTGCATTATAACACAAGGATTTTTTAAAATACTGCAATCATCCAAAACTTTGGGAAAACTCGCACCATCTCAAATCAAAAACAATTTCTGCTTATTTTGTGGCCAGTGCTGCCAAAGTCCGTTTACGGAAGTTGTTCCACTCGTGGGCCCATGTTTGAAGCATCTCTTTCAAAGGTGGAAGGAAGATATTTAAAAAATCACTGGAAAAAAAATCACAATTAAACAGCACATTTCAGATGAATGATTAAACCTGATATGGACTGTACTATAACTTTTGGCTTACTAAGCTTGAACTGCGGTAAAAAATACCTCTTTCGGATTCGCTTCAGCTTTTGCGGATGTGCACGGACTAGCAAGCTCCACACAAGAGCCCCGCCCTAGAGAATCGTCAGTCATTATCCTTTGAGGATTGGATCTATTCACTGGAAGGCGGGACTTTCTTCGCTAGAGTGGCCAGATTGTGCATTGCTTATCTCTCCATTTATTAAAATGGCAGTGACGCATCTTGTTAATATATATTATCTTTGGTGCTACATTTCAGGCAGACAACCCAAGTAATGTTTGTTTCCTAGCTTATTTTCATACATGTTCTTTGCGTTATACATTATTTTAATACACACTAGTAGAAAAGTCATTAACCTACTGACGTGTGGCGAAGCAACGTTTTCCTCGTCCATTATTATTCTCGGGATTAGTTCTATATATTCGCATAAATGACGCAAAAGACATTGCATGATCTGTAATGTTAGTGTGAGCTGGGGTGTCTTTACACATTCGGAAGTTTCAAACTTCGCACAAATAGTTAAATTTGCATTTGTGTGCTGCTGTTTCTGTTTCAGCTGACAAAGGGACAGTGTGTATAACACATGCAGCAGCTCAGGAAAGATCAAATGATTTGACCTCTGGAGCTCTGCTGGAATGAGGATGCTCCACGTAGTCTATAGTAGCACAGGACTTCTCTCTCTTATAAACCTTATGTTATACAGTATCACAGTATGTTGTGTGTGCAAGCTTGTGGCTTCCATGTAGAAATACAAATATGTCAGACTCTTTGCTCTAAGGCATAGCTGGTGAGGGTTGATCAATAGTACTTGCAGTTTAATGTACAGATGTATAAAAACTGCCATCTTTAGATCCGGAGTATCTACCCTGTATTGTTTATAATCTGTAGTCTGAATATGAAGAATAATTCAGGGTTTTCCTCAGATTGACTGATTTCTTTCTGTAAATCGACAATACAGATGTTGCAATCATCTCCCGGCTCTAAACCTGAGTCTACCAACAGTGATGTGATCTTTCATCTCACCTTCTTCAGCCCATTGTATTTACACTCCCCCAGCGCCATCAGTTCACTGATATAGCAGCTAAACATAAATGATTAATCCAGTGCTTTTAAAAACGTCTCTCCAAGAGACACTTTCACATGATTAAACATTCCTTTTATGAGAATCTCTGTTTTCAGTTGCATTTGGCTAGACATAAAGACAAAACCTGAGGAGCTCAGATTGCGGCTGTGTCTGAATACATCTATTTAGCATTTTAGGACATGGTAAACACGTTCAATTGTGTCACAGTATGAGGCAATGAAATGATGTTTAGATTAGGCAGCGCACAAGGCTTTGAAACACAGCCTGATTTTATGGCATCGGTTTCAGTTTTATGAAGTTTCCTATGTGTTATAGCTCCTCCACACTTGTAGTATGAGAGGAAATGAGTTGTGCTGATTATCGAACAGCTCCAGGATTAAACTGTTCTCAACGGACCATCACTAATGATGTCTTTCCCTTTTCTGTCTGTTCTTTCTGTGTCTCCCTCCAGGTGGTGTTGGTCTTTGCACTCAGCATTGGCGCTCTTGGAATATACTTCATAGACTCTTCAGAGTGAGTATTACTTTGATTTAACTCATAACTGAACACTTAACTAAATGATTTGTGACAAAAAACTAAAACGCAGATCTTAAAGGGGTCACATGACCGGGCTAAACCGAATATTATCATTTGTTTTAGATGTAATGCAATGTGGATACACGAATAAAGGTTAAAAAACGCTGTATTTTCCACATAACCTGCATGATTGTATCTCCTCTTTGCCCCGCCTCTCTGAAACGCGCAGATTTTTTACAAAGCTCTTCGCTCTGAAAAGCATGATGTGATATAATTGGCCTGTTAACCGGTGCATAGTGATTGGTGTAATACTGCAAGCGTATGACGGAAATGTAACGCCTTACCATATTTGGAAGATCAGGTTCCAAAGCAATTATACTGACAGGTACGGCCACCTGTATACATTTTGGCGGTCTTAGTCAAATCATACCACGAACTGACATAGATTTGTGGGGGTGTGGTTACCCGAGACGTTTAACTCAGGTCTGGGTGAGCATTCACTTTTACATAGAATGCATCTTTTGTTCCGACACTTTCATTTTTGCAATTTTACGTGTCTAATACATGCATGGGCAACTTATGACACACCAAAGACACAGAAAAACAAGTATTTGCGTCATATGACCCCTTTAATGAGTTTTGATTGAAACAAGTGACTTTGTTCACTTTTCATAAATAGGGCACAACACATGGGTGTAGACTTTTTTCCTTGTTAACAACATTGTTCATCAATAATAAACGGACTTACAATATATAATGTAATATGCATAACATTAAATTAATTGATTATTTACATTCATGCATTTGGTAGTTTTTCATCCAAAGCGACATTTGGAGTGAGGTGTGTAAATGATGACAGAATTTTCATTTTGAAGGTGAACTATTTCTTTAAGGTACTATTCTCCCAAATTGATAATGATACCGTGCTAATGAATGTTACGTTGATATTGCTAAAGATACCATTAAATAATTCAGGTTTTTGTTCTCTAATGTTGGAATGTAAAGTCAGCCTCAGTGTGGTGGGATTATTTTGTCAATGAAAGCAGCCAGGTTAGTTTCCATGGTTACATTAGGCAGAGTATCTCTGCCGACCACCCCTCTCCCATATCCTTTGAGATTAACTTCAAATAAATAGTATTTTAACCATTAGTATGCTCTACACAAAGCAAAATTTGATAAATATAACGGTTATTTTATTGTGAAAATTAAAGATTTCTGTTTTGGCATCAGGCTAAAACAAGGCAGAATTCACTTTGTGCAAAAAGCCAACACATGCGGTTTAAACCCAAGCTGGGGATTTAAACACTGAACACTGAAATGAGTACAGACACTGAATGTGTACAGTCTTACGTTATGAAGTCATACATACAGCCTGTGTGTGCCTGCACTGACTGTCAAAGCATGTTAGAGGAAAGATGGGCTTGATGGGAATTTTAATCCCTGTATTGCTTGATAAAGGGTATTAAAAGAAATAAAGGGTAGGCAAAAAAAAAAAATATCTGGATTTTTATTTTGAATGCATGTTTTGACACTAGAACTTCTTGTTATCTGCTTTTTATGAGAAAAGCATATTTGTAGGCTATTTTGTATGAACATTCATTGTGCATCTACATGATTAATGTGGATTTACATCTTGCCAGTATGAGGTTCATAAAAATAATGAAATAGTTTAAAGAGTTTATTAATTAGACTTTCTGAATGTTGTTAAGATGTCGGGTGTTAATGTTACATAATTTAATAAATTAGTATGAAGGTTTTTAAACTATTCTGTAAAATGGTGACCCTTAAAGGAATAGCTGGTGACACAAGAAAATACAAATTAAAATTGTATTCACCCAAACGCCATCTTACAGTTTTATTTTGGCTGACAGTTTGTTGTTTGACAACAGATTTATAAAAATGTTACTTTTGTGCTCCCTGCCAGAAACAACACAATACAGGTTTAGACTAAACCGTTTAGTTTGACACAAGCTCTCATTTTTGAGAACTATTCTATGAAAATTCCAAACAGATACTGACTGACGGTCTGAGCCAACCTGTCAAATCTACTGCCTGTGGTCTCATTCAGGGGATGTTTTTTGCAGACAAGAGATGTCCTGAATTTACTACCAATGTAGTGTGGGTGGACTGAAGAGAACAAAATGATCTGCCTCTGTTATTGAACTGGAATTGTTGTCAGATTGTGCAGCACACTGTGATCTAACCATTTCTGTCAAATACATGAATGATAAGGTGGTAACCTGCACAAATGTCAGGTAAGACAGAAAGAACTTGTCTGTGTTTTGTGGTTTTATATGTCTTATGGATCTTGGATGCACGTCTTCCACCCTGTTCGTTTCCAAACCAGGTTATGACAGCAGGGCTGGGTGCTGTGATGTGCTACTAATGATCTACATAGACTTTGGCTCTAGAGTTACAGCCTGGAGTCTTGGCAGCTTAAACTTCCATTTCTGCTGTCCTCGCTGCATAGAGACAGCCACGTTCTCACCCTCCAAGCCTGCCGCTGCGACACCTCTCATCTGACCTCTGTTACCATGTGACTCGAGCGCTAATGGTCTCGATAATGGATCATCTGTCCATGACTCTCACGACTCATTTGGGCTGTTAATTATCACAACTGTTTGAGAACGTCTGGAACGAAACAGTTTTTCTTGGTTTCACGTCTTCTTTGTAACAAGTGTAAACATGGCAGCACATCATATCCGTTTTTGAACGTATGTGTAAGCGGACGACGTAATCGTCCGTTAAAAAACCTATCAGGAGACGTCTAAAGTGGGACATTTTGAGTGATTGTGAGCTGATGGTTACTCCCTTAGGTAACTCAAAGTTTGATGGAGGTTGAAAGCAGCAATTGCAGGCGGGAGGAGTGTGCACTTTTTCATCACTTCAGCACATACGGCAAGCTTTCAGGGGGGGCATTTCACTCAACGCTGTGGGCACACAGCTCTCTCTAGTGGCCAAGCATCACCCTCCCCTGAGTTTCTGTTGATTATCCACCTTTTGTGTGAGGAGTCACTTTTCAGGGCACTGTTACTTTTGGTCAAAGTGATCTGCGAATGCGGAGTTCATTTGAAAGGACTTTCCAGAGAAGACCGGTGTTTGTTGCATGGCTTTGTTGAAAGAAGCCATTTGATGAAACTGCAGTATAGCACCTGTTGCACCTGTTGCAAAGAAATTAAAGGGATAATTCACCCTCAATTTTTTCCAAACCTTTATAAAGGTTGTTGTTCTGTTGAAAAAAACTGCAATTTAAAGGTTGAGTAAATGATGACAGAATTTTGGGGTGAACTATCCTTTTAAGCATTAGGCAACAGCACTATTAATGTATTGTTTTGGACAGTAACTCCTGCAATATTTGTGCCACAAACATAAATATCATAAACCTTGAGCTTTTTTTCCTAAAGCTAGCTTTTGGATGGAAATTTATGGAATAAATCTATGTAAATATGTACAAAGATGTGAGTATGTCTTTAGCAATGTTTTTGTTATTTTTTATAGACTTAAGTAATGACTGGAATTAACATTTATTAGTTTTGTAAAGAGAAAAAGGTATTTGAAATAAGCCACAGCTTCACCCTACATCTTTTTCGGTTGAGTTGTAAATCTTACTGTGAATGTATTTTACACAAAACATTATGATGTTTATTATTGTGAAAGGAATTATCTTTGATAACCTAAACAAAATGCAAGAAATTAAATAAAAGTAAAAGTAAACAAAGCCCATGAGGTAGAGATATCTTAGACATTGAGACTCTTTTGACCTGGACCAGTATTCAACCTCCACAACTCCTCACACCTTATCGACTCAATTACGACACACAAACAACTATTCACAACATCTTAGGAACCAAATAACAATAAATTGTCAACCACCTGCAGAATCCGAGTCTTCAAATTGTCTTTACAAAGTATTTACATCTATTTCATTGCCATTACTGTATGTGAATTGCAGGTGGAATTAACTTTATATAATAGTACTGGGTTGTAGTCTCCTAACATTGACGTTTCATCGTTATATTCTCAATGGGAGCCGTGTGTACTTTTCCCACTAGATCACAATGTCTTTTTATAGGACCTGAACAATGAGGCAAGAAATATGTAGGGCAACACCAATGAAAGCTCTTCTTCAAGGGATGCCTTTATTTTATTTTTCACTTATGACATTTTGGGTGATCAGTGCACTATAGTAGTTACATATAGTCATGCCAGAGCCACATGGTATTGAGTTCTGAATTACAGGACTGATAATAGCGAAATGAGACGAGGCTTAATGATTTGTTTATGCAGTCATGTCAGAATAAATGGTCGGTTCTATATAAAGCTCTTAGACTGAGCTGTATTAACCTGGAATGGCTTTAGGACACGATGTTGTGAAAGGGCAGGGAAATACAGAGTCCATTCACTAAGAAGCCACTGAAATAAACATCCTGGCACTGCAATGCAGGGATGAATAATCCACCCCATTTAATTCTAGTGAGAGAAAGAGAGCGAGAGGAGGGAGAGAGACAGAGAGAGAAAGGTCATGTTCTCCAAGATTCTGACACATGACCATGTCTGATATCAGACTTCAACGTCATATATGACTAATAATGCATTACAGTGGATGCATAACTATTATTAATTTCAGGCTTTAGCTATTCTGTCTGATCTCTTCCCACCAGTAAGCTTCGGCAGTATGTTGAATGCGTTTTCTGGTCAAAATATCACATTAAGCAAAATCGAAATTGCAGTATTGAATATTGTAATCATTTTTTTAATCTGTCTAGTTTCGCAGTCTGTCCTTACCTCAGCTCTGGAATGTCAGAGATTTATTGGAGTTGACATCACATCACCCTAATGTTTCAAAACAAATGTGAAACAAATACATTGTGTGTGTGTTCCTAAACTGAATCTGCTTAGACCGCAAAGTAGAGCAATGCAGAATAAGTCTTCAAACACTCCCTCCTCTCGCTAAGGAGGCCACATTGTGAATGTCATTTATTCACATAGGAATGAAGGTTTCACACTGTGCAGTTCTGACTCTGCATCTTTCTGTGGTAACAGGGTTTAATCACTAAAAGAAAAGTCTTGATGGGGGTCAGTGTTATCCACAGCTGATCTCATACTGCGTGCGCTCTCTTAGAGGGGCTGAATCAGTGACTAGATAAGAAACGCTATTTCAGTTAGCATATTTCACATTAGCTTGCCATTTATGTGCCGAATGAGCTTCTATATGTGGCAGCCTTGCATTGTAGGTATATAGGTAACAGCAGAGATTACATATTTTTATACGTAAAACCCACAAGTTCACGAGTTAGCATTTTAGAACTTCTGGGTCCATCACTCCAAAGTCTATGGGTTTTTTGAATTGCATTAAATAAGTTCTGTGGTTAACAAAACCTCTAAATATATTCTCATTTAAAGTTACGACATTAAACGCACTAGTTGTAACCCAGTTGTGATTTTTGCTAACAAGTTGCTAAAAGCGACGAAATCCTTTGGCGGGTACTATTTAACGGTGGTTCAGGGTTTTTTTGCAACCCGCGGGTCCCGCTTTTATGAAATGATTAGGCCTGCCCCGCACCACTGTATCTATTTTTAATACCTGCCCCGCCCGGCACCTGTAACCATTAAATAGACATAATAGGCATTGTAATGTAAAATGGACTTTATTTCAGCCTTAAAGTGCTTGAACATTAGAAACATTAGATCACATCAGCTTCTAAATTGGCAACAACATACGCTTATGAATCATAGAAACGTGCACTTCACGTAGTCTAATAAATCGTTACTACTGTTGTCTCTTATTTCTGAGAACCGGTCCCAAAAATTCGATTTAGCAGCTTGACCTTCTTTTCTTTTAATGATGTAAATTCCCGACCTTAATTTCTCCCGTACCTCATGTCCCATCATCACTTTATTTCTCTGTCTGTTTTGTTGTTGTGGCTGCCGGCGGGAGGTGCTTGGTGCTTACGTGACGTGTTTGGATTGGGGACATCGCGCAAGTTACGTTACTATGGGCTTATATATTGTAACCTTATCAAAGAACCTAATAAAATATGAAACTATATATTCCAAATATATAATTTAGGCTATAGGGAATTGCAAGCAACATACACTTTAAGATTTTTTTTTTTTTTAATGACTCGTCCCAACCCGCACTGCAAATAAAGTAACAATTTCTTTACCCGCCCCATACCGACCCACGGTTTACCCGCGGGTTATGAGACGACCCGCACATTACTAGCGAGAACATAAGATGTCATCACATATATAAATCTCATAAATAATGCAACACAGACACAAATCTCTAAAAACAGGGAATTATTTCCCAGGGAACACGTTTTAATAAAGTTTGAAAGAGTTGTTGTACACTCTTAAAACATAAAGGTGTTTCATAATACCATTGAAGAACCCTTTTTTGTCTAAGTTGTTCCATTAAGAACCTTTAACATCTAAAATAACTTTTCTGTTTCACAAAAGGTTCTTTGTGGTGAAAAAAGGTTCTTCGTATTATACAAAGATTAGAAAGAACTGGCGCGGCGCTAAATTCTGGGTAGGCCTATACAAAAATGTGTCATGTCTGAACCACTCCATTTGTTCAGGTGTCTTTTTTGTGAAATATCATATCAATATCATTCTATGGAAATGTATTTATTATTAAAAATTATTATTTTCATTAAGAGTACAAAAACACCCGGCCATTGCTTTGTGTGTTTTTCCTCTTTTAGAAGTGCACACAGAGAGCACCTCAGGGAGGTATTAAAGCAGAAGGGCTATTTTTAGAGCCCTGGCTGAGGTTTTAGCTGTCTGGTGCCCTTGCAGGAGCTAAATCTCATAGAAATGGTGCCTTGGCCTAAATCAGTCGCTGTTGTATTAACCTAGACCTGCTGTGTGCTGCCCTCCAGGCTCCAGCAGTGGTTCCCTATCCGAAAATCCTCAGTGAGACTATCACCCTCTTTAAAGGAGTACTTCACTTTCAGAATTGATTTTCATAAAAAAAATCCTCACCCCGATGTCATCCGAGATGTTTGTTTTTTTCTCTTTAGTCGAAAAGAAATTAAGGTTTTTGATTCATTCCAGGATTTTTCTCCATATAGTGGACTTCAATGGACTCCAAACGATTGAAGGTCAATATTACAGTTTCATTGCAGCTTCAAAGGGCTTTAAACCATACCAGACGATGAATAAAGGTCTTATCTAGCGAAACAAACAGTCATTTTCTAAAAAACATAAAAATGTGTATGCTATATAAACATAAAAAATTTGCCTTGCTCTGTTCCGCGATGATTGTTCATGACTTCACGTAAGAAGTTATTATGTTGAAAACTTGCACGTTCAACTTGTAAACACCGACTCGGAACTTCCGCCTACGTGAAGCATGAACTTTTCAACTAAATTACTTATTTTCTTATTTAAGTCATGAACGCGCATCGCAGAACATAGCAAAGCGAGCATTTCTCTTTATAAAGCATATACTTTTTTCTTTAAATGACCGATCGTGTCACTAGATAAGACCTTTGTTTATCGTCTGGTATGGTTTAAAGCCCTTTGAAGCTGCACTGAAACTGTTATTTAGACCTTCAACCATTTGGAGCCCATTGAAGTCCACTATATGGAGAAAATTCCTGTAATGTTTCCATCAAAAACCTCAAAAACATATTTGATGACATGGGGGTGAGTAAATTATCATGAACATTTATTTTGAAAGTGAACTACTCCTTTAATGTTCCCATCGATTTAGTTGTTGTATCATTTAACCAGCACTGTAGCGTGCATATTGTGTAACAATGCTTATTGTTTATGTAATGGTGTGTTTGACCCTATCAGTACATGGGACAGTGATCCCATGGCATTTAGTTTGAGGATAAGCATTCAGCTGTATCCCCTCTTCTGAATGAATGTTACATTGCAACATTGTTGTAAAAGAAGAAACAGAGCTAGTTTTAAGTAGGCTGCTTTGGGCTTTGTTTACAGTTTACGGACATTGCTCTTCGTCGTAAAGAGTAATAAACAGTACACTACTCTTATTATACTTTATGACTGTCTGTAAACCATCTAGTGTGAGTTGGATTCTAAGGAGCACCTAAGAAGTGTTTACTTCCCTGTTTAGTTGGCCTTCTGTAGCTTTCTGCTGATCCGAAAGGGTCATATAAAGGTCTGGAAAGATATCTTCTAATGGCCAAAGAAATACTGAAAGACAACATTCAGGCCTTAAGGTGGGCTAAGGAGAAGGGTGTTAAAGATTTCACACCATGGATATATTCTCCCTCGATGCCACATGTCAGCAGATCTCATGTGAAGTGACATTGAGCCTGCGGATCTCATTCTTAAGTTTCACAGTATGCATGTGCTGACGGTTGTTTGTGACGCAGCTAATTGTTACATAATAAAAACCTGTTATTGGCCTTTATGGCACATAAAGTAGATCATTAAGATGATAAAAAGCGCATTATTTAGTTATTAAATGCAAGTGCTAGTTTGTAATTAACTTCCTACAGATCAATTATACTGTCAGTAAAGGGGCAGCACCATGTTAACCTCTTCTCAAAAGATTATGGCTTATGAAATGAAACCTCTTAAATTAATGAATCATTCAGCGGTTGTTTTTACTATCCAAGCTCTATTTAACGGACCAGCAATGCTTTATTTATTTAATGATTTAACAGATGAAAGCAGCCAGTGCTTATAAGACAGTCTTGAATTATGCAGAAGTCTGTTGTCTTGAGGCACAGACTGAAGAAATATGTAGAGTATAGCTGCAATAATAAGACTTCCTGTGAAGTGTGTTTATATACTGTATATATAAATGTATAAATTTGTACATGTATATAAATACATGTACAAATATGACTGTTGTATTGCATAAAAGTGAATATGAACTTGTTGTCTTTCCAGTATTTGAGGTCTAAAAAATACAGTGCATCTTTTCTGTTTTTTTGACCCGTTTCGCCATGTCTCTGCAAATAAATGTAAATAGAAACAATATGTATATTTGAAATTTGGTACAAAATATTGTTATTAGTTCACAGAATGAAACAAAAGTGATCTTTTTACCTGAACATCTACATATGGATAGTAAATTCAGAAAAACTGAATTGATCCTTTGAAACGGTCTCTTAATTATTTCCGCGGCTATTTATACACGCATGCACACACAGACGCAGTTTGTCATACACATATAGTATGTTGTTTGTGTAAATACAACTATTCATTGTTTTTTCGTTTAAGATGATGAAAAATGTAAATATTGGATGAGAGTTTTCTATATGTTCCAAAGTCTCCAATTTATTACATAGTAAATTCCCAGAGCTTGTGCTCTTATTTCATTAAATAAACAGAGTAACAGACGCAATGTTTTAAATGTTTATTTTGCTTTTTTCTCTCCCTAGTCCTATAGAATCCTGTCAGAATTTCTACAAAGACTTCACGTTACAAATTGACATGGCATTCAACGTGTTCTTCTTACTCTACTTTGGCTTGCGTGTAAGTACATATTTACCTTGTAATTGATTCTTCATTGTAACGTTAGCATATGGTCTCTTGATTTGGAGCATTATAACCAAATTTCTATTTCTTCTTTTCTTTCTTTTTTTTCTATTTCTTTTCTTCTTTTACCCAGTTCATAGCAGCCAATGACAAGCTGTGGTTCTGGTTGGAGGTGAACTCAGTGGTGGACTTCTTCACCGTGCCGCCCGTGTTCGTGTCAGTGTATCTGAACAGGAGCTGGCTGGGTAAGTCTCTTCACCTGATCTCCTGTCTGTCTCTGCTTTGGATGGTTCAGCACTGGTGTTTATTCAGGAACAGGTGCAAAGTGAAAGTAGACAACATAAAGGCCAATCTAATGATGAGACAAGGGGAGATTTTTATGATTATTACGCCAAGCCGATAGGGTTGGTTGTCAGTTTCTGTCTCGGGGAAAGCCAAGAATAGCTGTGAAATGTCACTGCTTGTGAACCCGACGTGCGGCAGAGGTGACAGTGGGGCTTGGATGAAGAAGAGCTGGAGGGAGAGTTAGAACTGAACCTGGATCTGTTGTGTTGGCATGAGGATTAAATTGTTGATTGATTAAATTCTAGATTATAATGGATAATATAAACCGGATGGAGAAGCTTTGCCTAAAACATGCTGCCCTGATGATAATGAATTTCATTACTCTAGGTCTGTATTTAAGCAAATTGGTAAAGTGAGAGAGTTGTGAGCTGTGTGTACTTAACTCTTTCAGCGCCATTGACGAGTTATCTCGTCATTTAAAAAAAAATGCTGCCCCGCCAAAGACAAGTTTTTATGACCATCAGTGTTTGTACTGTTGTACAGCAGGTGGCGCTATTACACACCACTGGGAAAAAGTACAGTATCCCAGAACCTAGAACGTATATGTTTTAGCGTTTTTTAATGATTGTTCTGAGGGGAATCTGGACGGAATCTTTGACAAAGAATGTTAATTATCTCAGCTGTTAAATCAAAATGATGCATTTTTGAAGAAACCTACCGCCATCTACAGAGTGATAAAAAATGAACAAATGAAGATAGAAGAATATGGTTTCTTCTGTTTGACCATATATTTTTTACAGAAAATTTACTGTGAGACATAAATTTGGGTGAAAATGTTAAAGAAACACACCTCTGTTTTATTTGTATCCTGTTGACAAACAGAAAGCAGATCAGACAACTGTAGACTCATTGTAAACGCATACATATTCACTAGGGGTGTTACGGTTCTCTGTAAAAAATTGAACTGCACCGTTCTCCACCAATGGTTCTGCACGCACTTGGACCACGACTCAACATAAATCTGACGATGCATTTTTAATATGGTTCATTAACAAAATATAAAACAGACTAACAAAGTTCAGCTAATGTATCTTTGTCGATGGATACACATTTAATACCTCCAACAAATCAAATAAACTAGACAAATTTCAATAGGATTGACTTATGCTGTAAAATAAGCTGTCATTTATGCTTTCATCACCTGGGAGTTGTGATCGCTCACGCGAGTGCAGGTGAGACCTGAACAGCACATGTTGCTTTTTAAACTAAACTCATTCAAACCTTGCTAATTTAAACATTTAAGTGCAAGATGATGCTCAAGAATACTCGCTTGCGCACTGTGAGAAGATCCTAAGCGCACACAGGGATAGTGTTGGACATGGCGCAAATATTGAGTTGTCTTGAAGTCTTGCGCTTAAACAGACTAATTTACACATGAAGTAGGACAACATGCCCTTCTTGTCGAGAATCTTAACCAACATAATAGGTTATGTCTTAAGTGAACGGAGAAAAACAGACGAAAACAACACATGTGTGCAGTGTCAGTGATTTGGATATGTTGCATTCCTCTTAAGGTGACCGCAGCATATTCCTGCTGTCTATTAAAAGTCACTTAAATCACTCACTGCTTGTGGCTCAATAGCTTCTGTAGCTTCAATTCAGATTCATCTTAATTTAATTTGTACATATGCAATGTTATGTTATATTTTATCTATATCTATATACAATATCTAATTTTATTTTCTGCTTTGCGCTGTTGTTTTATTGGTGCTGTTACTTGAAGTTTGATTATTTGTTTATTTGTCAATAGTCCCTTTTCCCTGAACATAGCACATGCTGAACCGAACCAAAACCGCGACCCTAAAACCGTGACAATATTTTTTAACCATTACACCCCTAATATTCACTAGTAATAGTTACACCATATGTGTCATTACTGCTTTCAAAAACAGCTGTGAAAGTAATGTTGTATCCCTTTGTTAATAATTAAGCACTTCAGTAGCCAGCTTTAGAAAACTTCATTCATGTCACTGCTTAAATAATGCATTATAAAAGCAGGAGTACATAAAAACTGTTTTAATTGTGTCTTTCCCCCTCGAGTCAATAAATAAAAATGAAATGAAAGCCGCTGTCATTTGTAGACTAATAACAGCTGTTTGCCTGAGCAGCATATGTAAATATTTGCTTCACATTTTGAGATGCACTTCAAAACAGTATATGAGTGGAAACTGATGCTTTTGTATCACTAAGAAAGAATAAACCTGCATATGCATATGTCGTCTAGTCTACTATAGACAACTTTGCAATACGTAAACACTAGTCTAGAAGCGGTTCTGGTTTTATTTTTTATTTTATTTATTAAAAAAAATTACATTCATAATTCAACCTTAAAAATATTAATTTAAAATTCAGATCTGGTTATAAATGTTGTGTTGGTTGTATTTTGTTCAAATTTTTGTGTAATTTGAAAAAACTGAAACAGGAAGTTCTTCTGGACCAGCATTGCATTGTTGCTATCATCAAAGTGGTCTCTATACTGCAAAATGAATTGCATGTCTGAATCCCCATAGTTTGAGATAATTTAGTAAGTGTCTGATGGACGATGTTCTATCACATGAAAGATAAAAATACTGGAAAACTTTGAGCCCGTCTTTCTTTTCAAGTGTAAGTATAAGATACAGATATGATGCAGATACATAGAAATCTATTCCTTGTGTTTGTACTAGTTTAACAACACCCACGTATGGTAATTTTGCTGCTGTTGATACGTCATAGGATACAAACGTGTTCCTTAATTTAATGCTATGCAGAATTTTAGTTAGAAGTGACTACACTGGCTGATGTCCTGCTGATGAAGCTCTTGGATGAGTAGTGAAACAGCGAATGAATAAATAAGGTTCAATTTAAAATGAATACACGATACATTTTTTGAATTGTTAACAAAGCTCTTATAATTTAGTTTCTTTCAAGTAGATCACATATCTGTATCTAGGATGCTTTCTGAACCACATTCATGTTCCCAGGTATTCCAAGTAGTTTTCTTCCATAACCCTTACAACTCATTATTGCGGTGAAAATTTAGTATTATATCATCAGGCAAAGGGATGTCTAATGGACAATTTTTTTCTGAATGCAAGCAGATTTTCTCATTTAATCAGCCATTTAATATACCACAATAACAAATCTTTTATGTCATTTGTTTAGAACACATAAACATCTGTTGCCCCCTAGTGGTCCAAGTACACTAGTACAGTTCATAAATAAATAATGATTAATCTTTTCAGAAAAGATAATATAAGGAAATTATAATATAAAAAGTGATGAGCGAGTCAGACTCTCAGACCTAATGAAAGGACTGTGAAATGTCAAACTTCTGCAGCAACATCAGCATTTCTTCAACACTGAATTCAGATAACTCTGAGACACACACACACACAAGTGTTATGACTGTATAACAGCATGCTATTCGTTTCTTCTTTCACTAAGTGAAGCAACACTTGATAGTTTACTAGTAATATATAGTAAATATATGGCCATAGGACTTTGAAATATTAGCACTTAAGCCTTACCTTTATCTCCCAGGACTGTTGTTGAATCTTCCAAAAGTTTTGGTTTGGGCTCCTTCATATGCGGTAGCAGCACGTTCCACTTCACCAATAACACGGGGCTGCCTGCGGACCTGCTTGACTTTAAATCGGATATTGTCCAATGCTGATATATAAAAAAATACAAATATCGTCCATTATATATATAAATATATATATTGATTTCCTTGGCAAACATGTCACAGCCATTCTATACTATTTAAACGGTTACTGTGGTAGATAGATAAACACTTAGACCAGTGCTGTACACATACTGTAAATCCGCATTCTGTGCATTGTTGTTTTTAGAACGTTTTGTTTTCAGCTGCCAAATGTGCTCTTATGTTCTACACCCCTGGTCCCAATCTGTTCTAAAACCATAATTACATCAGCTTCATCCAAGGATACCTTCCTCTCACTGAAAACTGGACGTCGATTAATACAGTGGAGAAAGTGCTTTTAATTTGAGCGGGTATACAGAGATCCATTTATGGGAAATATAAATTAATCTCCCTTATGAAGTGCAGGCAGAGTTCTTTCAAACATAAGAGGGTTGAATATGGATTTACACTAAACAAGCTGCCTTCTACCAACTGATTACCAACCGTATCTGACTCTCAGATAGAGTTTGCCCTCTTCAAAATAATCTCTCAGTCTGCAAAAAGACTGCATTAATCATATGACTCATATTTTCTTAGTTTTATTGGAGCATTTGGCTGCCAACTGGGTCCACTATTGTTATTCTGGAAATGTGACGGGTTGTGCGTATCCAGTATAATCCAGTATAATCGCCTGTTAGAAACCATTTTAGATTTAGGTTTGTATTGTTGTGGTTGAAATATGGATTTTTCTATAAATATTTCTATTTCAGGGACGATGTACTGAGCCTTGGGACTGTTTTAGTGTTTTGGTGGCTAGTTAGTCAGTTGTCAAACGCCAAATTTATACACAAAGTTTATATATAGGCGAAATAAATCTCCCAGGCCTGAATATGTTGATACAGTTGTCTGTAACACATATATAGACGGTGCCATATTTTTTTCAATCAAGTCAGTTCCTGAGTGCCATCTAGTGGTTTGATGCAGAATTGCACCATATGGTTGAATGGTCTGTCCTCACCACAGGAAACCCCTCAGTCAAATAAGTCACATAACTATAGAGAAAAAATCACTTAAGCAATCTAATTTGTTTTAAGCCTCTTTCATAACTACAGCCCATTCTCACGTGGCTGGCCTCGATACGTCTAGTGCGTTCTGGCAGATTCAAGCCCAGAGTAATCCAGACATCACTTTATCCCTGTTAACACATGGTCAGTGTTCCCTGATTGAGAAAAAGAGCCAGTGGTTTGTGGCTGTGACACACGTGACATGCTGTTGCTCTGTGAGTTAAGCGATGTGAATGAAGTGCAGTACTGTGAGTGGTGGCAATCTCTGAATGAGCATCTTTCCGTTCTACACATGTGCTTGTTAAAGGGACACTCCAGCCAAAAATGAAAATTCTGTCATCATTTACTCGCCTTCGAGTTGTTCCAAATCTGTATAAAATTCTTTGTTCTGATGAACAGAGAGAAAGATATTTGCAAGAATGCTTATAAGCAGATAGATGTTGCCCCCATTTAAGCCTGCTTCAATGCACAACAACAGTCGCTCTGACCCTTTTACAGCTGCTGTGCTAGAAAGACAACATCATGTTCAGCATAGGTTCAATGGAAATGACTGATGCTACATATAAATAGGGAGAGAGAACTGGATGTGTACGTTTTTAAATGCCTGCATTTTAAGGGTGAATGGGCAATGTAATTAAATAATAGATTATGAACTAAATGTATTTAATACATTAAATATATACTTTTTATTTACATCACCTGAATCCAGTCATTGCCTTCTCTTTAAAGATATATGCAATGCTCATTTAAAATATAGCCAAGATGAGGTGCTTAGACTAATGTTGGAACAGGATTTGGATCTATGATTCCAAAAATCATAGTTTTTGGAAAGAATTATGCCCATGTTTACTGTTTCTCTCAGAGCAGAGATGCTTGCTTAACCCTTGTGTGGTGTTCAGGTCTGTGAGACCCACCTCAATGTTTAATACAAATGATGTAATAAATGTGTTTTTAAGCTTCATACATTTCTGTTTATTTGAGATAAACATGTTTTTCATGAAGATTTTATCTTAAAAATAAATAGATGAATAAAATTTAATTTAATGTGATAATTCAACAGAGGTAAATTATTAATATTTCCCATTATTCGATGTTGTCTTTCTGAAACATTGCATCTCCATTCGCCATAAATCAATATTGTTCGTCACCCTTTTGTTTGTCACTGGGTTTTGCACATATCTTACCAATAAATGACACAGTATTATATTAAGTACAGTGTTTTCATGATTAACAGAGGATTTGGACATCAGAGGATTCAGAATGACAGTGACGGTATGCTTTCTACGTTGCTTGTATTTGGGATAGATTAAAGATCTGTGAACATTGGCTGAGTAACAAAACATAAACACTATACAAGGGATAGATATACAGTTAAGAAGCATCGCTGGGGTAAAAAAAACAGGATGAAACTATCCATAAAAACCGAAGTATACTGAATCTCAGCATCATCATACTAAATGATCTTAACAACAGGATTGCAGTGCAGAAGATATAAACGGTTTTCAACTTTATGGCGTTTCATTTCTAATCACTGAATGATTCATTCAGGATTATTGTTTTGCTTTTTCAATTTAAACAGATATAAATCCCTAGACAGTTTCTGTGCACGCTAAAGCCCATCACCTCAATAAAACAGAGAGAGGGTCAAAGGAAAGCTCTGTGCGTGGGAGTTTAATATCAAAAGATGAGCTCAAATACGTCAGAGGCTGCAGGCAGATGTAAATGTTATCCGATGACGGGTGTCACTGTCTAGGCTTAAAGAGTTGTTAGTATTGTTAAACACAGATTCTGTGGCATACTTCAGTGTGCCGTATGAGGAGATTTTCTCTTTCGCTCTCAACTTTTTGATTTTTCTGATATTGGACATACTTTTTCCGAGCACACACACTTCTTTGACGCTAAGAAGAAACATTGAATATTTTAAGCTTTAAATAAGGTCAGAATCTGGTAATTGTAGAATCATGATCTCCAGTAAGCTCCTAGTGTTTCGAGGCCCTCATGGAGCCCTGGTCACCGAACCGGTTGAGGAGAGCCAGAACCGAAGACGCAAAAAGTCGTGCGGTGACCTGTTTCCAAATGGCTATCGTGTGAGGCTAAGCACATGTCAGTCAGGAGATGGCAGGGAGAAGAACCAGAACTCTATCTCTTCTTGCCTTTGTGGGCTGTCTAACTGGTGTAAGTGATCATTTCTGTGGAGTTGTTGTTTTTTAGATGATGTTTGCAGGAAGCTTGAAGTTTGTTTTGCTTTCTGGCTGTGTGTGCAAAAGGTCTTGTAAGGATTTGAAGTGCTTGTGTTTCCTGTTGCTGAAAATAACTCTCACCCCAGTCTTACTGTGAAAATGATCTGTGCACGGAGACGGTGTAAATCTGGCAGGACTCAAAGAACATTTTGAATCATTTGTGTGAGAATGCAGCGTGAGCAAAGCTGAGAAGATGAGGTGTTTGTGTTTGAGTAGATTTTGTTTTGACGCTCAAAGCAGGAGAGAAATTGGTGTTTATATAAGGAGCTTGCTGAAGCAGGTGATCTTTTCCTCTAATCTGCTTCCTGATGCGCTCATTTCAGCACCTATTTCTCACACGTACACACACAAGTGACAGAGTTCCACAGCTGTTCCTGTTCTTCTCCAAGCTTCAAAAAATACACTTAACAACTGTTTTTTTCTGCATTGTGACTTTTTTTCAGGACCAATCACATCTCGTATCACATAATGCTCATTTAATGTTCCTATAGCAACTGTTTAACTTTAAAGGTTACATTTTTTTTTAATAACGTACTTTTCTTTTTTGCTTTTGAGAAATGTCTTAATACATATTGAAGGTGTCTGCCATCATGGCTTAATCTTGTCTGTCAACTATAAAGGTTTTCTAAAGGAATAATTTCAGACTATTCTTACTAGTAATGCAGTATAAATATTATAAACAGTAAGCAGGTATTTGCCAGAATGTGCTTTATAAACCATGTGCATCTGCAAATTTCCATTTGATTCATTAAAAATAAGCTGACATGTTGACATTTCAAAACTTTAACTAAGAGTTTAACACAATTTACCGTAACCATTTAAGACTGTTAATCCCATGGGATGTTTTGCTAAAAAAGCAAAGCCATGATACCTAAGCAAGTTTTTATTAATTATACATAATAAGATATATTTGAATAGAAAATTATACATTTTACAATTATACTGCAGAAAGGTAACTGTATCAGTAATGAGGATGGATTTTTTTAAATCTGTTAACCTACTTGTAGATGTGTTTCTTGACATAAAACCAAACATAATGTACATATCTTTTTGTGCTTTTAAACAATCTTTATAATATGCATCTGAATATCAGTCATGGACACTTTTTCTTAATTTTATTATACAATAATCATAATGTCAATCAAGAACATCTAGAACATTCAATTGTTTTTACCATTATATTAAAATTTGACTCCATTTCAATTACAACAAATAATGCACTGAGAAAAAATTGGAATGGGTTACGCTAATAAGAATTTCAGCCTAAAAGGCAATAAAATACATAAATACTTCATTTCTATGTTAAAATTATGGTTTGTGCAAGGTATAAAACACAATTTTGTTTATTACTAGCATTTTTTTGTTACAGATTTATGTGTTTTAGTATTAAAATCTTTACTGGAATGATGTTTCATGAGAATGACCCAAGTAGTGAATAAAAATGTTTTGTCTTTGCCATAAATTAAAGCCAATTGGCTAGTGAAATGTAAAAGAGATGCGTTGTTGTACTTCACCCAAAAATGAAAATTCTGTCATCATTTATCACCTTCCAGTTGTTCCGAATCTTATTTATTTCTTTATTCTGATGAACACAGAAAAATATATTTTGAAGAATGCTTGTAACCTGACAGATTTCGCCCCCCATTGACTCCCATGGTTGGAAAAAAAACATTGCTAGTCAAAAGTGCCCCAGACCTGTTTGCTGTGTTTGTTTTTTATTATTTTGTGTTATTAAAAAACTACTATGGGAGTAAATGGGGGGCAAGATCTGTTTGGTTATAAGCATTCTTCCAGATATCTTTCTCTGTGTTCATCGGAATAAAGACATTTATACGGATTTGGAAGAACTCGAGGGCGAGTAAATGATGACAGAAATACAATTTCTGGGTAAAGTGAAAAATAACATTATATACTATGCATGTAGTAGAAATATTTGCTGGTATTTCATCCAAACATATCAAATTGTTTTCACTATATACTCTACTATAAACTCAAATTCTCGCTTTTCTCTTCTCTTACAGGTCTGAGGTTCCTAAGAGCCTTGAGATTGATACAGTTCTCAGAAATTTTACAGTTTTTGAATATCTTAAAAACAAGGTAAGGCCGACAACATTATTGTGCACCTCTCACACCCTCAATAACTCCACGGTGACATCAACACAGTCTCTACAGCTCCTTAGGCATCTCTGGTGTCCTTACCATCAGCGCAGCTCTGAAGCTTTGATCCAGACATCTGCAGGGCTTATAGTTGAGCAGAATGTTTTCGGTTATTCCTCCACTTTGTGTACATTTAGTGTGCTGTAGGTAAGAGAACAGTGCCCCTGTCCAGCCTGATGAATGAGGGTGTGTGATGCAGACAGGTTCTTGATTGATTCCTCTTCCAGCACATATGAAAGATCAGCGCATCCTGATGCCTCAGTGGTATCTTTTAAATATGTCAGGATAAGGAAGAAAAGGCAAAACGCAGTCAGAACTTTATGCTGGAATCATTTATTTGTTTCTTTCAATCATATTTCAGTTGAGAGATATTGCTTGGATATATCACAGAAATGGCACAGCCGTCTACAGAATGTTACATTACCACCATATTTGGCTCACATCGACCACAGAATTATTATGGTGTGTTCAGGCTGACAGCGATATGGCAGCGACAACGTGAACATTAGTCATTTATTTTCAGAGACAGTTGGCTAATTGAGGCACTGCTAGCACAAGTAGTTAAAGAGTTACATTTTATGCAAAGACGACACAATGGGCCTCATTCATGAAACATTTGTGAACATATGAGTAAATTCCGAGTAATTTGCGCATAAAACAGACATTTTAGTTGGATGGTAAAATGTGAGGATGTTAATGAACTCGATTCACTCGTAAACAGGGTGCGCATGCCCTCTCATTTCACTATTAGCACAATCCCCGCCTATGAACTGCTACGCAAATGACGTATTTAGGAATGATGGAATCCTCTGGACTTCATTCTCTGGCTAGGCTACATATATTGCATAAATGCATAAGATACTTAAAGACTATATGCCTACCAATAAATTAATTAATTGGTGTCCACCAAAGCGTTTTTAGCCAGCCAAAATAATAAAACCTGCTGCTCTTCTGACAACGACCAGCTGGCGGCGCCAGAAAACGCTTTAGAGGCATGGCACGTTATTCTGGAGATGCGTTGGTTGCTGTGATTGAGAAAATCCGCAACAGTTAGCCTACTTGTTACTAGTATATTATTTTAAAGAATATTACTAAATATGAAAATGCAGTAATAATATTAACTTCTCCATTGTTGTGTATGATGGTCAATGTAGTGTTTGTCTCCACTGTGATTGGACAGGTGTGTGAAAAATAACGGCGACGAGCTCTGCGTTGTACCCAAAGTTAAAAAGTTAAAATGGTGGAAGTCAGGCCAAAATGACTTGTGAAATATCATTGTCATCCGTTTGTCTAAAAGAATTCAGAACCTTACGTGCGGTTTTACGTACTATTTACACGTGGTGTGGAGCAGGTGTACATTTTTCTTTTGTACCAACTAACATTTTGAAAATACAAGCATTTTCATGAATACAAAATTTACGTTAGAATTGGCTTTACACAAAAATTGGTTCTCGTGTTTCATGAATGAGACCCAATGTCAGGGTCCCAGTGTCATTTGATTTGTTGGCTGATAACTTGTGTATTCACTCCCAACGAGCAGCGCTGTTTCAAGGCGTGGCCAATACTGGCCTCTCGTGTGTGTGTTGGGCTCAATAGATGACTGATCTGTACGTCAGTGTGATGCGTTTCACTTTGAGAGGTGTGATGTAACTCTCGTCTCTCACAGTAATTCCATCAAGCTGGTGAACCTGTGTTCCATCTTCATAAGCACATGGCTCACTGCTGCAGGATTCATTCATCTGGTGAGTGTTTAAAAACACACACACGCCCCTCTCTTCCCATGCCCATGGAGAAACTGAGTAAGAACGGAGAGCACGTGCAGATCTGTGGGAGAGACAAATTCTCTTAAGTGGACGTGACGTCTGTTCCTGTGTCCAGTATGTGGTTTGTGTCGTAGTTCATCGAAAGATTCAGTATTTTTGTTTTTTTCCTTTTGCCTGTTTTTATCAGGATGTGCCAGAGGACATCTGTGCCACTAGATGGCAGCAGAGACTCTGATCGCCTTTAAATCCTCAGTTTGGTTCTTTTCACAATTCATCTTTGTGATATCGTATATGGACAGTAGATGGGTGTAAGAGACCGCGTTTGGATCCAACAGTAATTTGTTTCACGCTCTCCCTCCTACAGGTGGAAAACTCAGGGGATCCATGGGAAAACTTCCAAAATTCTCAGCCGCTCTCATATTGGGAATGTGTGTACTTATTAATGGTCACTATGTCCACTGTGGGATATGGAGACGTCTATGCAAGAACCACTCTAGGACGCCTTTTCATGGTCTTCTTCATTCTCGGTGGTCTGGTAAAATCACTTCTCTTCTCGTTGGCACCCTGCCCTGCACCCCTACCATTCCTGCACTTCATTACAACTGCCATCTATATCAATTAAGACCCCCTTTGATATGTCTTTCATTACCTTGACTTCATATTGGGCTAAATTGAAATGCTTTAGCATAATGTCCAATGTCTCTGTAATGTTTGTAAAGGTCCATCACCCTGCTTTAAATTCTACATGCTGAATGACACATCCTTATTCACTGCCCCTTATTAGGCTACACGTTGTATTTAAATGAGGATGTAAAGAAGATGTATATTGACGATAATGTTGTTGCTATTCTCTTAAAACAGTTTTGCGGTTTCAGGAGATCCCATCCTTCTGTTTCCCTCCCCAAATTCCAACAAACACAGTGGCAGGCTGATGGCCCATAGTCCCGCTTGAGCGTCACCATGGCAACGCCAGCCAGAAACGTTCCGATATGCATGCATAACTAGCATATCATAACCTACTCTGTCGGCCTTATGTCTGAGTTTTTTGTAGAAAGCCATAGGAATAGGAAATGGTTGAATTGAGGTTTGGACATTTGGCAGGTTGAGCCTAAACCTTTATAGACGGTTTCAAAGTGACAACATAAACAAACGTTACTGCACATGCGCGCCTTCGTTGAGTGCCCTTTACTCCCGGTACACATTCGCAAACAATAGAGTGCCTGTAGATTATTTCTGATAACAAGCAAAAGAAACCGAGAAGCTAAACTTGTCTCTCCAATATTTTGAATTCAGACTACGATACCAAGCTCAACCACTAGATGTCAATGTACCATAAGGTTTCTTCAAATGTGACAAAACTACAAGTGTTTATCTGATCAAATTAACATACAACAAAATTCAACAAATCATTTATTTAATGCAGTTATTTTACAATAAAATAATAATATAAATTAATGTGAACATAAATAAAATGGTATAGTTATATTATTAGACACTAGTCAAAAGTCAAATGAAAGGGTCTGTAAATCAAATGATTTTTAGACATTTTTTGATTGAATCATTTAGTAAGTCAGATTTATTCATATATAAGGTCTGATCTTCATGTTTTACTGAAATAGATTTTCTTCCATTTCTTTGAGTAACAACTCAAACAACTCTTTTTAAGTTATGACAGCTCCAAAGAACCAATTCAGAGAAATGAAATTCAAACTTTCCAACTCAATGTATCACCCCGTGCTAGGGTTTAGTTAATACACAGACTCAAGATGAAGTTATAAATCACGTACAGAGATGATCTCTTATGAAGTTTATGCAGCTGTAATTCAGGACAGATGCATTCCATTTCTATCATAGGACAGAAAGAGCTCCAGCCTCCCAGGAGTTGCCATAGCAATGTGTTATTTCTTTGTTTTGAGGAGGACTGGAAATAATCACGACTCTGCAGTCTGTTTTATATCAGGTGTTCAATTAATGACTTCAGTATGGAAAGGTTGTAAACAGTCACGTCTGATCATTCAGATGTCATAATTCATCAAGGCCCTCGAGATCAACAGCTCAGAACTCTGAAGGACAACCTGGAGATGAAGAGTCCGGCAAATACGGCGCGGAGATAAAACAGGACATCGTCGAGGCTGCAATCTTGCAAAACACATCCAGCTCATTGAAAAAACACAAATGAGTCTTAATGTGCTTTGCAGCTCTGGGCGATCATGCTGGGCTATTCAAATCAACTTGCCACTGCTTTAGTGTTTGTTGGACAAAACATGGCATGTAGGTTTTTTCTTCTTTCTCTTCCTGTTTTACAAGACCTTTTTACTGTCTGTGATTGACAGATCGCACTAGTGTTTTATCTCTCAACCAGAAACTTTTAAACTGGTGTTTTTTTAGTATTTCAGCCATTTTATTTCCCCATAATTGAAATCATATTGTGAGATGGGGAGCTTTAATAAAACTTCAATTAAAAAACTAAGTAAAGATTTGTGTTTTACCACGAAACACATGTCCCTCTCATCAATTGGCGCTCCTCGGATGTTTGGGGAAAACGTCAGGTGGATAAGCACGTGCCCCCTCTGACGGGTCTCTCCGCTCTCGTTTTTAGTTTCTGCTTCTGTCTCCTATCTTCTCCTTAGGCCATGTTTGCCAGCTACGTCCCTGAAATCATAGAGTTAATAGGAAACCGCAAGAAATATGGTGGTACCTATAGTGCGGTAAATGGCAGAAAGTAAGTATTCCTGGTGCCTCTGTGGCCTCGGTCACAGCAGAACCCCTCTTTGCATGCACTTTTCTGTTTCTGTTTCATGCATGTAGGCCATGTTTGCTCGCTACGTGCCAGAAATTGCTGCTCTCATCCTTAATCGGAAGAAATATGGAGGGAGTTATAACTCGACCCGAGGCAGAAAGTAAGTCAAAATCCAGACCCAGGTGTGGTTGTGTGACGCATATGATTCTTCCTCTACTCAGCTAGAGAAGGGCTTGTGATAGAGGACATGTCACACTGTGACTGGAGACCTTGGCCATTGAAGCCACATGTCTATGCCCCGAGCTGTGTCCGTGGGTTATTTTCCATAACACCTGCTGCCTTATAATTTCATTATGGTGTTTTCATGACTAGTTTGTTTTTCCTCTGTTATGTGCTGCTTTAGAATCAAAGGGTCTCGTTCACTAACAATTACATATGAGTGTTTATACTTTAAGACACTTTGGTTGAAATCATCTTTCTAAATGCATCAATGTAAAATTTAGATATCGCTGCTATCTTTCTGAAACCTTGTATGTCCATATTTCATGATTTTTGTCAAAAATCATTATTATTAGTCACTCTTTATTTTTTTTGTCACTGGGTTTAGCAAATATCTAACCTATAAAAAAGAGCTTGTAAACTTTGACAACAATATATGAAATCATTTAAAAATGTAAAAATACTATACAATGTTTTTTCCACATTTTCTTGAAAAACTGTGAATTTGGACATACATGTACTAATACTAATAATAATTGATGATGATAATAATTTTCTGGTTTTTTATAATAATGGTTAATAATAATAACAATAATAAAATGAGTAGTCACAGAAGTAATGTTTTCTTTGTGAAAATTGTATTGCACAAATTTTTGAATGAGACCCATAGGTTTTTTTTATATTCGCTAGAACCCCTAATATAAAAAGTAACCTCAATGAAATGTACAATATCCTCTAAATGATAGTCATGAAATCACTATTTCTTGCTTTGAATAACTGATGTCTGTTGTGCTCAAAAAAGAAAAACACTACAGTATCGCAACAGCTTCAGTACTGTTTAGTTTCTTCATTGTCATGTGCAAATTTCTTTTAAATTTTTTACGTCAAGTTATTTTTTTCACACCTGATCCATCATCACTTGCATGTGAATGAAGGTCTGCTGGCACGTTTGCTGGTTCTGCATGCATGCTGCAGTGAGAGAAGCCTGTATGGCTGCGTGTCACTGCTGCCCCATCCCATCATCACCTCTGTATGACATGACTCTGGCCCTGATCTTCAGTCAGTATACTAACACACCCTGAATGCCTGGTTGCCTCAGCTCTCGCATTGTAGCTGCTCCATTGGAATCGGCTTGCTTTTGTGCCCCGCTTTGTACTTTGACCATGCCCCGTTTTCATTTCTTTTTTCAGAAAGTGACCCCTGAATGTGGTTATTATAAGCCCCCAACCCGTTTCTGGCTCAAACACGGCCCTGTCCTCAGCGCAGCGATTCTCCCGAACGCTCTGTTTTAAGTTCCTTCTCTCGCTCTTCTTTTCCTTCTCTTTCTTTCCCAAACTATTTCGCAGCTTGAGACAGGCGCACGGTCACGTCCGGCTTTCATCATCTGTGTTTGAGGGCAAATACTAAGCCGGGAGAAAGCCATTAGGAGCCCCTTTGTTTGATGTTGTTTTGCTGTCAGTGAAACAAGATTGATGAAATGTTATGTTTGGCCTCGGCCCCACGTTTGGCTTCGCAGTCTGGTGTTGAGAGAAGGCCTTGTCAAAAGAGCTGAGCCTCTTTCTTTCTCTCACTTTCCTGCTCTCAAGCTGTACATGCATCTGGATGCAATTACAGTAGACTCCAGCTCTCTGGCCAAGCAGAAAGACAGGCACCGGGCTTTGCATTATTGTTTAAATATGCAAGGCACTGTGTGATTATGAACGGACACATCACGACACAGAGAAAGAAACGTGTCATGATATTTATTTCTGCTGTCAGCACGTTTCTGACGATCTCAGGCTTGTGCGCAACTCATAAACTCAGAGGATAGTTCCGGATAAACTCACGACAAGCTCAAGTTTATTTCTCATGAACTCCATAAATTTTAATGGAGAAGCAATGAAGGCTGTATAAATGTAATTTAAAAAGATATACAGTAATGAGGTCAGACTTCCCTTGCAAAAAAATAAAGTTTACTTCAAGTTTATTGTATTAAGTCGACAAGTCAAGTTCAGGTTTATTTTTAGAAGTACTTTTTTAAGTAAGTATACAAATCTTAATGCACTACCACTGTGCTTTTTGGTTTACTATTTCAATACTTCTTGGGTCTAAATTGGCCCAATTTAAAGTTTATAAAACTATACTTTGAAGGATACTTTTGGTGTAACGTTTGACAACACAGCTAGTTCACAACTATAATCTTCATTTTTACTTTAACTGTACTGCAAAGACCTCCGTTCCCTAAAACCGCTCTGCTTCTAGCTCTTGCATTGGGGGATTTACATGCGCTCTCTGTGAGCCCCTTATGTCTTGAATTTGGGCCTGATGACTCTAGAGTGGTCTTCAAACCAGGCTACGTTCCTAAACCGTTTAGCCGGACCCGGATCTGAACCTGCTCTGCCCCGTCAGAGCACTGAAGGATTTCATCGAGCGTTCTGCCCCTTTCAGGTGGTCGGAACAGCTCTTTGTTTGTTTCGGTTACTGCACCATAGGATCACCGGTCACAAAGCAGAGACTTTCTAAATGGATAGTTGAGGCTATTATGATAGCATATTCTTCCATGGGCCTTCAATGCCCAAGGGAGTTAGAGCCCAGTCTACTAGAGGTGTCGCCTCTTCATGGGGATGGTCTAGCAGTGTTTCCATAACAGGGATTTGTGCAGCAGCCTGCTGGGCTTCGCCTTCCACATTTACCAGATTCTATAGTCTGGACATCCCGGCCTTGGAGGCTTGGGTCCTCTCTGCTTAATGGGCTCAAACTACGTCGCTGGACTGGCACCACGCACACTGTCATTGGTATGGATAACCACACCGGGCCACCTCTTAGCTTGGCCCCTGACGCTATCGCAGGGCTCCCTTGCTCCATACTCAGCCACCGAGCCCTGGCTCCGGGGTAAAGTGGCATTATCGTTCCTTTTGTAGCACGACTGGATTATATTCCCCATAGCGTCCTGCTACGCAGTGCTCGATCTCGTATCTCAGGGACCCGAGGTTACGTTAGTAAGCGAGTCCGTTGTAGGTGTTGTCGTACTCAAAGGTCGACCTAATTTTGCCTAGCAATAGTTTAAAGTGTTACCTCTGCTATTAAAACCATGCTGTGGCCAAGACAGTGACGGCTGTTGATGTGAGCGTGTGTGCGGCGTAGCGATTCATTTTCAAAACGAGAACGCAGATCAAGCCGGATCTATGACTTTAATATAGAGCAGCGTTGGAACGGGCCAAGGTCTCTGTGGTTTCCATTAGCTCTGCTGAAACCGAAGGAGCACGATGAGAAAATGACATAAACCCTTATTGAACTCTGAGCTCATGCATCTCCTCTGAGCTCCTCTCCAGAATCAACGGCACACCAAGAATATGGGGCCTGCCGCGCCCGCAGACCAGGCCTCTCTTGGCATGCCCGCGCGTGGCGAGAGAGTTAAGAAGGTGAAATGGCATGTAGAAATGGCGTTACTGGTATGGCTAGCATAACACATTAAAACAAGTGTGATCAATAGAGGTGGAGTCATGCAGTTGCCTGATTCTGGTTAAGTGTGTTTGGGGAACGATCCATGCGCAGCTGACAGTGTGATGTATGGGGTGTGATGTTGGACAGCTTATTGCAGTGAACAGTCTCCTGATGGTGGATGCTGAAATATAGGGTCTTATATTAATAGATAAGTCACTTTTATGCAGGGCTATCGTGATTGACAATGTGTGACATAAATAATTTTTTATGTCGAGACATTGGCAAACAGGGGAAACTTGTTAATCTGAAATGCACTTAAAATATAACTGCAGTATATATTCATTATAATAACTAAACTAAATATATATAAAGAAAAGTATAATACACAATGTGTCACAGTATTAAAATATCATATTTTTTTGTACAAATCACCCCCCTCCAGTAGTCAGATTAATGTCAGCCAATATGGATTTTCTGTTGAATATGTGGTTGCATTGAGTTATACTCCGCCTGCATACTGCATATGTTGGGCATTTACGGTCAGTTATGACATAATGGAGTTGTTTTGAATGATCACAGTATTTTTGGAGGTGTTACTAACTAAAATGTTGCCAGATTACATTCATCATTGTTCCCTGCATCAAGTGGTTTATTCTAACGATGATGGAGCCCCGGCTCCATGTGGATTACACATGTGGTCCATGTATAGTTCTGTTCCCCTTTTTCAAGTGAAAGACAAGCATGCACTCCTTTCATCAGGTTCGCCCGAGTGCTATTGTTTATACACAGCTTTTCTAAATACTGCCTGCGGCGACTGTAGAACCAAACCGGGGAACCGGGGGTCTTTGAATATGATCGATCGGTTAAAGGATTAGAGCAGTATCAATGGTTTCGCTGCTGAGGCTGATGTTCGAGCTTGCTATTTTCTATTTCTTCTATTTTTCTTTGGTTCTGATTTCTATATTTGGGTGCTTTAGTTTGTTTCTTTTTCATTTGGCATGTTTCTCAGTGCATGCATTTGCTTGCTGAGTTTGTGCACATTATTTTTGTTTCACCTAATTGTGCGTAACATTGTGTCAAGTGTTCTCTTCACTGTGTGTTCACAGTATAGTGTGTGTATGCATTTTTTAAGTTGGTTTTAGACATCTTAAGTTTGTAGTACTTAGATTGTTTAAGTTGGTTTAAGTTATGAAAAATGTTTCATCTTTATATTATAATTCGTATTGTTTTTATTATAAATAATAATCGATTATATTCTACTATTGTATTACAAAATGTTTGTAAATGACATATGAGAAATATAAGTCCTAAAGAATGAGCAATAGCAGGGGGTTTCAAACTGAGGTCTGGTGGAACCCCAGGGGAAAAAACGATAAAGCAAAACTTCTAAAAAGTATACTAAACATTGTTACATATGTTTGTATTATTATAGTGAGTTATTTCCCACTTTTTTATACACTGTGAACATTGCTACAGTACAAACAAACTTGAACTGAAAATGTTTCTTCAGGGTTATACATTTACTGTTTATATTATACATCCAACAAGTGTAGCCAGCTGTTGAGGTTTGGAAACAATATGTTGTCCATAAAATATTACACTTACTGTTTATGTCACAAAGTTTCAATATTTCTTTACACATAAAAATTATAGGGTATTTAAGAAAGAGGGTCCGTCTTAAAAGCTCCTATGTGGGGGTCCCTGGCATCACAAAGTTTTAAAACCTCTGATCTATACAACCACTTTTAAAACGAAAGATAGAAAAGAAGAAATGGAACAGGCCGAAATATTATTTTTCCTCTGTGTGCTGCTGTCAGTCTTAACTCAAGCACAGAAAAAGCGATGAAGGTTTTGGCAGCCTATAATGACATCACTCTTACCAGATACTCTTTAACGGTTTTATATCTTGTATCGTTTGCATTGGCAGTACCGTGAACCTCCTCTCAGTGGTGAAACAGGATCAGTAGCACGATCACGCACCACTGATAACTCATCCAATCACGGAGACGAGATGTCTGACATGAGCCAGTCACAGAGTGTTTGTGTCTCTGCCAGGGACTCTTCACTGCTGTTAAACAGTAAAATGAGTCCAAGCATTGTCACACAAACCCACAGATTTAGCTAAAGCTCTTAAGAGGGCATTTTTGGAAAGAGGAAAAAGAATAATGTGTCTCTCATCAAGCTGCCCCTTTGCCAGACGCTGTTGGCTTTACACCAAGCCATCAACTCGAGTCTTCTCATCCCAGGACGATCAAGCATGCGATTACTTCCACCCGTTAAATACAAGAGGCAGGATCTGTGAAGATCATTATGTCTGATAGCATCCAGACACAGCAACAATAAAGCTTCCGGCGAACCGAGATCTGCCTGACGTTTGTTGTGGATCTGGGCACAAACAACACCTGAGAGTGTACGTTCCCCCAGTTACAATTAAGATCAACAAGCATGTGTTCTTTGACCAGTCATCCGCTAATGGAAGAGAGGTTGTTTGGACAGATTTAGATTGATGATCGTGCATGGTTTAAAGCTCTTGAGGCTTTGACCGCAGCAGAATTGGAGTAATTCAGCATGGGAAGTGAAGCAATCCACAAAGCCCATGGCGACAGATCAACTCTTTAACCTCCTGTTGCATGAAATTCTGCTTGACAAATAAAGCATTGTTATTGTTCTGCTACAGCGTTAGAAGTAGCAATTATGTTGTTAGAATTGTAATGATGGGCCGTAATCTTGTATGTATGTCAGACACATGTACAACTTCTGAGACATTTGTGCCGCGTCCCACATACTTTCCCTCATCAATAGGATTCGAAAATAGAATTAGTATGTACTGAATCATAATATACTGAAATGAGTGTTCCCGGACGGTCTACTGTTTCTGGTGAAAATCTGAAGTGTGAATCCATGGACACTAAACGGCTGATGTTAACCTCAACTCACCACGAGAGGGATGAGTTTAGTGATGATACACTGCATTAATAAAATTAAAACATTAGATAAGAAACAATAAATGAATAAATAGTAAAATGCAAGAAAGAGCTGTATTTTTATGTTCGTGTCGGTTAAGGATCACAGTGTCGTCCAGGCCACTTCCATTTTGCGTTTGTATGTCCCAGTGCGTGCATTCATTTTGCTATGCAGTAGGAACGCCCTCAGATTTTTCAAGTCGAGTATTATGTGATAAAAATTGTGTTGATGTCCTCTAGTCGATCACTTCATAAATGCATAAAATACGAGCTAGGGAATCAATTTTTGCGAAGGATTAAATGGGTGTGAGGTGTAAGACACTCGTGAGTGCGTGCGGGCTGTGGCAGAATGGCGGAACTCCCGCAAAATAGCCTCTAAAAATATTATCGGAATACAAATGAACTGTTGTTCATCTATTGTTCAACAACTAAAATAAAATAAATAAAAATAAAGCGCGAGGTCTCTGGTTGTGACGCCATGCAGTAAAAGAGCAGCAGGTGGATCTCTAAAGCAGCCTAGCGTTGTGGACAGACCAAACTTCCCTCGCATTTACAACAAGTCAACAGAAAGGGTCATGTGCACTTATAGATGAAACAACAACGAAAATGTGTCGAGTTTGTTTGTGACAGCCTATGACGTCAATGTATTTTGACTCAGAAGCGGGTGGGAATGACATCCCGCGAGCAGCTGTCTTAGAACAGCCTCTTCTTCAAGGGACAGTGTCAAAATCAAATCACCCGCGACTAGCTTTAAAAGTCGCGTCAGAGCATTAATGTTCGTTTAACCCCTACTACACACTAAAATGTCTTTTAAAAGGCGTTTACACAATATTTCTATTCAACTACTTTTATACAATTTGTCCTTTCATTTGAGCATTATCAGACCAAACCGAAATAGTATTTTATGTGTTGATATTACATATTAGAAAGCACAGTTATAAAATATGATAATCCAGAGCTGATGTCATCTGAAATACTCGCAGGATAGCCGTCATCTCTCCACACGTGCATCATTTGATGTCTTAATAAGATGAATGATCATGTTTTCCCTGAGTAAGCTGTTAAATATCAGTTGCTTATGAGGTTTATCTCATTTAAGATGCTTTACCTATTTGCCTATGTCATGTAGGGAGGAGATAGCAATGGAACTAGACATTAGTATGTAAAGAAAGATGAGCCCCGCAAGGCCGTGACCTTTGGCACGATCCAGTCGAGCTCTGAAACAGAATGTTTGTTCCGTCTGATGTATACCAAGGTTTTGTTTCAGTGCCTGCCAGGACGAAAGAGAAGTGGAGGTTAGAGTTCACCGCGGCCACAGATTTAAAAACAATTCAAAAGCTTTTGACAGATGTTCTGATGGATGTCATTTAGTATCGAGAAACATGTCAACAAGCGTCTTAGCTCAGGGGCGGTTTGGCTGCAGAGACATGGCTTATTAAGAGCATTTGACAATCCAATGTTGAAATGCAAGATTCAATTTTGTTATTCTTGAAAAGTTCAAAGCTTTTCATGTAGTGTTTTAAGGCTGTTCTACAATATGTTTATAAGAATGAGGTAAAGCAACAGTATGCTGTTAAGACCGAAAAGGGCAGCGATGGTTTTAAAGCCACAACGTTTAATGTTTTCAGACAGTCTTTTGGTGTTTGACTTGATGCTCTTCTTTAGTGTATGCCAGACTTTAGTTGTATTTTATGTTGCACTCTCCAGCTGAATTTTCCTCCTTACAGGCACATTGTGGTTTGTGGTCACATCACGCTCGAAAGTGTTTCCAACTTCCTTAAAGACTTCCTACACAAGGACAGGGATGATGTCAATGTAGAAATTGTTTTTCTTCATAAGTAAGTACAATTCCCTTTGGAATACATTTAATGACTTTCATTCCCCACTAAGTATAATGGCTGTGCGTTATTAGGCAAAACATCTACCAGCTTTAGTTGTTCCAGTGTAGGCTGTTTTTGATGTTTGTTTGTTAATGGGGAGCTGTACATTTCTGCATCACTAGTGGCACCAGATGGAACCGCATGGATTGTTTGAGTGGCCTTCATATACCTGCCTGATATAACAAGAAAGGGCTCAGGGGTTGGCAGCATTTTCTGCTCGTCTGAGTGTTTGGAAACATTGCTGTATTTCTGTCTAGTGCAACTACTGGTGCAGAAATGAAAAACCTTCATTGTGAATCATCTTTGTCGTCGCTTAATGCACTTTTAATTCTGCCTCTTTTTTTAATTCTAGTATTTCCCCTAATCTTGAGCTGGAAGCCTTGTTCAAACGTCACTTCACTCAGGTGGAATTCTATCAAGGATCGGTACTCAACCCACATGATCTGGCTAGAGTCAAGGTAACATCTACGCATAAACTGACATTTAATCCACTTTAATACATCTACTGTATACAGGTAACAGACAACTGGATATATTTGTGCATTCCAGGTGCAGAATTGTCGAAATAATACAGATAACACGGCATGCTTTTAGGCTTTTTTTAAAGGCTTATCTTCCCCACTTTGACAGATCGAGTCAGCAGATGCCTGCTTGATTCTTGCAAACAAATACTGTGCAGACCCTGACGCTGAAGATGCCTCCAATATCATGAGGTCAGCTATGTGTGCATGCATGAAACACATTTGCATTATGTTCTCACATAATGCGCACACTAGAACAAGTCCTCTAGTGAAACAGAAGATGTGTTTCACTCTCCTGTGAAAGGAAGGTGTGAATGAGATACTGAGCATCTCAGGTCGACTCAATACTCACTCACATTCTCACTTGTTATATCTGGATACAGATGAAAAGACCCAGATGGAATTTAAGCTAACATTGCCCTGGAAGAGTGTGCGAAGTGAAGGCAAACATATTTTATTTCTTTTTTTGAGCCACAGTATAGCACCTCGGTTGGGAAAGTGAAATATTAATTTCAGGCTCTGAGTGCTCTTTTGAACCCTCCTCTCAACAACTAATGTGTTATAAAGCAGCTTAGTATGAAGATAAATTCGACACATCTATTACGAGACCAGAGAGAACGTTATACTGGATTTCATTAGGTATGGTGCGAGTGAATGCATTCCAACACTGTTCACTTCTTTATATCACATTCTTCCCTATAGAAATCAAAGGTTCAGTCATTTATATTCATAAAGCAGATGGTTGTTTTAAAACTTAAAGTGAGTTACAGTATTTTTTAGGACAGGAACTGACCTGGAGGTTAACCAAAAGTCATACCTCTAGAGCGGCAACCCATAAAATCAAAACTGGACCCTATTTACTTGTATATTATAAAGTGCACAATATACTACTTAAAGCTTGCTCCACCTTCACCTTTTTGCTAATGTGAATTAAAGCGTATAAGGAAAATTTACGGAAAATAAAGTGCCTAAATAGCTATTTAGTGGTTCATTTTAAGCTGCTGTCTTAAATCATATCATTGAATTCCAGTTAACGTTATTTTATGAAAGTTGCAGCAATAACAAATCACAATTTTTAAAAAGGCTTACAAAGCTGTTTTGGAGATTTTCAGTGGCCTGTAAATCAAATGTTTTGCGCGTGTATGTTTTTTACAGAGTCATATCTATCAAGAACTACCACCCGAAGATCAGAATTATCACTCAGATGTTGCAGTACCACAACAAGGTAAGAAAACCTTGCCATAAAAAAAGAGCTTAAATTGAATTTGGAAAGATAGATATGATATACAAGTATCTTTTAAATTTGGGCCCAAATGTGCAATGTGCCAGTGACAAGCTATTTTTGTTCTGCGCTCTCCATGTCTACAAAAATATTCAAGTTCTCAGAAATGAAATGCACAGTACGACAACTCGATTTTTTTCTTCAAAGTTTATCTCTATTTAAAGCGACATACATGTGCCTTCGTATTTGTCACTAAGGGCTTTAAGCAGAAGATAGATGTTGCCCTTAATAACTTGATGGATGTGTTTTGTTCATGGGACAGTTCACTCAAGAGCAATTAAATATCAACTGCTGAATCAGACAGCCTCACTACACATAAATTCTGCGCTAGCGATGACTTCTTAAATAGCCACATGGTGCTTTATATGATTTGCATGACATGTTATGCGATCAAACAAGATATATTAAAAATAAGAATAAATCTCTGCATGTCATAATGAAAAACTCATTTTTGAAATCTTAGTAAATCTTGTTTTTCATTAATACGCATGTTAGATATCCCAGCAGGGGTCGAGTTTAACCCCCCATTGTGTTGTCCCGTGTATCCGCAGGCCCATCTGCTAAACATTCCCAGCTGGAACTGGAAGGAGGGCGATGATGCAATCTGCTTGGCCGAGCTGAAGGCGGGCTTCATTGCCCAGAGCTGCCTGGCACAGGGCCTGTCCACCATGCTCGCCAACCTCTTCTCCATGAGGTCATACATTAAGGTACCGTCAGCCCCGTCCTGCGGTTTTGATAGAATCCATACAGCACAATCAGCCTCCCCGAGCCTTTCCCCCTCCAGCTCAATCACCAGGGCCATTATGTTATTGAGTAAATCATCTTCTGAGGCCGCCGGTCTCATTCGGGACTTACTCTGGAGAGCGGCAGAGTTGCCATTATGAGGTAGTTTATATGAGTATATGGCATGGTGGAAGTGTGGATGTAAATGAGTGTTTTTTTCCACACGCAAAATTTACTGTCCTCCTGCGTGCTGATGGAACGGGGAAATGCGAACCATGTGTCTGTTTTATAGTCAATGAACGGCATCCCAGAGCCATTTTTATCGATCGGCCAAACGATCCAGACTGCTTAAAAATCATACATGAGAGAACGCCAGATTAAACCGTCTGAGGCCTTAAAGGCTGTCAGGGCTGCAGGAAGATGTCGGGGTTATTATCAGGTGGTTCAGACTTGGATGGACTTGTTTGGGAAAGAAGAAGAGAGATCAAGAGGGAGAGGTCAGACTGAAATATTTCACAGAGATTGTAAAACTTATTGTCAAATCCATGAGGAGCTGTATTGCTTTCTTTGATTTTTTTTTTTAGAAGGCTGCGCAGGCTTTCAATGTCGAGAGCAAGATTCTCATGTCATACAGAAATGAGGAATGACTTTATAATGACTGTTTAAATGTGGTATGTGTGGAAACATCTGCAAGGCACATCATTCTTCTCATAAAAACACGGAGGAATTAGAGCAAGGACCTCCCATGCCACCTATGCACCACATGTCCGCAATTTCACAATGAGCATTTTCTGTTATAATATTGTTAAAAATGAGCGATCAGGGGACCTGTTTAAACCTATCGATTTAATTTCACCCCCAAAATAAAAAGAATAAAGCATTATAAGTAAAAATCCTGGTGGAGCATTGTTTTCAAGGAGCGGGTTTGAGGAGTTATAGAGTGCATCATGGCTGCTTGGAGAGGGCATTTTGGACGACGAAATTCATTAAAGCCATTATATATAATTATATTTCCTGTTTTCTAAAACTAACAAAAATCTTTGGTCTGGCCAACTCGGGTGTGAAAAAGCATTAAGCAGAAAGGATTAGAGTCGGGTTCTCTGGAGGGATACGTGGAAATAGTTGTTCAGTCGATGTGAGAGAACGCCCTTAACACTTACATCAGATCTCACAGACAGGAGAAAGCGCACAGGGTAATTTAGTGAGCCTTCCATCTCTTTTCAGGACTAAATGACAAAACTCCACCTATTAGTGCAGGTCTAAAAGATGCCTGTCCTGAATGCATGGGCTCTTTGTCGGGACGCAGGGAAGAGAGTCGTGACTGGCTTTGAGAGCATCTCTCTCGACTGTCTGTCTGACAGATGTTGGCTAGGTGAGATGGCTGACTAATGGCAGGGTATTTGTCTAATAGCCCCGCTTCTTATCGCAGCTCCGCCCAGCCCCGGTTCCTGAGAGATGTAACATACTTTCCTGTGGCTCAGTGGTAAGAGCGTGGCGCTAACAACGCCATGGTCGTGGGTTCGATCGCACGGAATTGCACATACTTAGAAACAAAATGTATAGGATAATGCAATGTAAGTCGCTTTGGGTAAAAGAGTCTGCCAAATCCATAAAAGTAAATGTAAACATACAGTATTATACAGAGTAGACTGTACCGTCATCTTCTACGCCTCATGCATTAAAAAAATTGACATCTATGCTGACTTGGCGTAGTGTGTAACTGATTTAAAGTGTTTTTGCACTATAGATCGAGGAGGACACATGGCAGAAGTATTATCTGGAGGGAGTTGCTAATGAAATGTACACTGAATACCTGTCCAATGCCTTTGTGGGGCTTTCCTTTCCTGCAGTTTGTGAGTAAGTATCCAAAACAGCGATTAGTTACACTTATCTATACAAAATAAATTGCTGAATGCAGTTATTTCTGTTGCCTTTCTGTCACAGGCTGTGCTATGTGAAGCTGAAGTTGCTGTTGATCGCTATTGAATACAAGTCAGAGCAGAGGGAAAGCAGGTTTGTCCCATTTTGGTTAATCATAGTACACTGAACAGACCAAAGAGGGGCAAAGCAGTTGTGTTCCTCATTGGTCCTACACACACGCTATGGTACAGTTGTTCTATTTAACGTAAGAAAAGGCTGACAGGTTTATCCTCAAAACTACAAAGATCCAAATCTGGTTTCTCATTGAATTGATGGTGAAGCGCAGGACAAAGTTCATAGCATCACAGATGACGATCAGTGTCTTGAAGAAGCTGCTCAGACTCACTGTTCATTATTGATGACGGCTTTACTCTCGGAGTTAAGAGCCTTCTATCAATAGCACTCCTGTGGCAATCTGTTAAGTGACCCATTAGAACTAATAACATGAAGTACTCTGTCTCCGTAACTTTGACTTTTGCCAAATCCCACCACCCCTTCCCACATCCACAACCTGTGTTCCAATGTTTATGTGCACTGTAACACTTTCTAATGCATTCGTGTACACAATAAGATGGCATGAAAACACAAAGCAAATATCAGCAAAATGACCTGGTACTGTGGATTACCTACATGATCAAGATATGCAGCAATGCTATTATTTATTGATCAAATCCTTGGGCGGTATGACTGCTGTTGTATTTACAGGGGTAGACAGCTCTGTTGGTTCCGTGATAAGTGGACAGGATTGATTGGAAAACGTGGAGAAATGTGAACATATGGAGTGAAATGTGTGCCAAAATAAGTCACAAAGAAGATTAAGATGTTGTTTCGCAATAAAAATTCAGTGCATCTTTGCACTTTTATATAAAAATGATAATCACGTTAAATCTTACACGATAAATTTCACATAAAAAGTGTAAAATCACATTCGTATTGTGTCTAAACATGAATAGGAACTTAATAACAGTATTCAAGATCTGCAAACATTGCATCTATTTTGTTACATTGACCTGTTTGTCCCATTTCAATTTATTTAGCAAATAAATGCAAGTAAAAACTTTTTTTTTTAAAGAAAATACTCGTAATTTAAATTATAGCATTTTTAAAAATCAGCCATAAAGTAACAATATAGAAAATGTAAAAAATAATTATAATATAATTTTATATGTCAGTCACATAAAAAATATTGTGATCAATATTAAGTAAATTGTTACCATGACCTGCAATAACTTGTCTTATGATATGAAATATTGGTCATACCGTCCACTCTTAATGTAGATAGTTGGAAAGTTTTTTTTTTGTTTCTCAGAGAGGTCTGTATTATAGTTTTCACATAGCTTTGAATGTTTTTTATTACCCGCCTGCTAAAAACATAACACAGTACCCTGTCATTTCCCAACATTATATAAAAGTGCCACAAATGTCCAGTATTCTTGTGCCAACACTAGACTCTAAAGTAAAGGTTATTTTTTTACCCTGACTCTTGTTATGATACAGTTCACAGACTATAATTACTTTCCAATGGATTTCTTAAATTTAGTTTATAGCTTTGCCGTTCCACACAAAATGAGAAAACCTTTAGAGGGCACAACATTATACTTAAGTGTAACTCTAACTCGAAGAAAAGTTCCTGGTTTGGGATTCGCTTGAGATCATTTTTCTTTGCATCACAAATGTGAAGAGTATTTTACAGTGACTGTTTTGCCCTCTACTTTTGTTATTCACAGCGAATGACGTTTTTCGGAAAATTTCTGATCTTAATGTTTAGATACAAAAAAATGACTGTCACTTCGCCTCCTTTTTCAGTCTGTTTTGATTTCTAATGTTTTCTTGTTGTTTGCAGAAGCAGAAAGCGGTACGCCCTCTTCATTATCTCACCCCTCTACACTTTAGATCATCTGTGGGCGAAACCACTCCCCTCAAACATGGCCAAAATCGTTCTCTATCTTTCTAATTGTGATCGTTGTGCTAAATGCACTAACTTCTTTGCAGGCAGAGAGAATAGTTCATATTGTTCGATTCACTCGTTTCCTTGTCTGTACTGTTCACATTATCAACACAGCGTTAATCCACTCCATGTGTATCACCTGTGTTTTTTTCCTGACTTCTTGTTTCGTTTTCCCCCGTCTGTTTAGTTTTAAGCATCCATTAGCTGCGAATCATTTCTGCCCCTGTGTTTTTCAGCTGTCCATTCAAACAGTACTTCATGTTTTTCTTACTTATTGCTCATTGCCAAGAGCATTTTGGGAAATGTCCTAATAGGAACCTTTACTGTTTATTAAAACTGTATTCACTGAATTTCTATATCATGTAAATATTAGTGTTTGTCCATTCAAGACTAACGCGCCTCACTATGGCAAGTTTGACTAGGCAGTCTAACAAACGATTGGTTAATCAAAGCCACACTATTCATGGAAGCCATCTGTGCCTTTTCTGTCATTACCACTCTAACAACTTGTCGCGTTTGTGTGTCTTTGTGTACGTTTTGTCTGTCACTGTGTGTGTAGGAGTGAGCGTGAGTTGTATTTGTATATATATGTGAGACATTGATTCTGTAAGAATGACAGGTTTGTCTGTCGGTTTTTGTCGTTCATCACGTTCTCAAATGCCTGTGCGTCAGTGAGTAGATGTTTATGAAGTGAGGTCACTTCCTGTCAGTTTGGTGTTCTATACAACAATCCAACTGCACAGAAGTTACTGCAACAGTTTGCATCTACGTGCCGCTCTCTCTTAGATGTGCCCTTGGTTACTGCATGCCCAGACACTCCGTTGCGTGCCGTGTGTTGCTTGCTTTGTTTCCCATAATATGAGGTTTGATCTGAATCGAAGCTAGCAATCGGTCTGTTATCAGCCTTGTTGCATGCGGCCTCTTTCAAATTTTGTGCCAAACTCTGAAAATTTTAGTCTGGGGAGCAATGTGTGTGAATGTCGGTTTACAAGTCAGTTTGTGTTCATCTAAACAGCATGCTAAATGTACTGCATCTTACTAAAGGGGCTATTTAATCAGATGTAAAGCTCTGTGATAATGATCCCCTGCACGGAGATTTCAAGAAAGACCGACTGCTCTTGACATTTTCATTAACTGACCAGCCAACTGTTGCTTTATGATGGATTAAAATCCCCTTTTTTGGTCTTCATTTCTGATAAAGTACTTATTTGTTGAGCCCAGAGGAAAGGGTTTCCAAACATAAATCAAACTTTAAACGTAATGGATGTTTGAGATATTGCCTATATTCTGCCTTCATGAATATATAGAACAGTGGGTTGTCTTCAATGTGGCTTTATTGTCATTTGTATTTTAGAGCTTTCTCTTTCGTCTGGGCTCCCCTGCCTTGCACTTAAACCAGGCCGGATATCTGTCAAGGGTTGCAGTTGCCACTCAATTCATTGATGATTCCTAACAACAGGCAACCATTAATGGCTGTGTTGTGTCGTCCCGTCTGTGTCTAATTAATGGGGAATGATACAGTCCTTCAGGGGTGACTCTGTTCTCACTCTTGAACCAACCATACCAACTTACAAACCAACCAACTCTCAACTTCAACTTGATATCAATAGCTTGGAATATTCCCTGCCCACAAAGGGAGGTCTCACTGAGATATCAAGACAGCTAGCTTAGGTTTGACCGTCACCCTAACAGCCAAACCTTAGAGAAGGGTACATGTTCACTCATGTTCAGTTAAATATTTAAACTTTTTATAATTAGTTATAATTTACATAGTCAGACATGTTTTTTTCCGCCCCCGAATGTCCGGTATAAAAGGAAGCCGGCGTGCAGCATTCATTTACCTCTTGTTCTGAAGAGCCTGAGAGCCTCTCACGACTGCAGCAGAATACGATACGTGATTGTGGCATAAGGGACACAACGTAACCAAGACGCTCCCTTTCTGTCGGTCTCTCGACGTTGTGTCGAGAACGACAGATGGGGTTACCTATGGAAAACGCCACAACGCTGTATCACGTCACAATCTCTAGCGAAGCGACGGTAACAGGGCTGGGCGTGTTAGCCTCTTAGCTTTCGCGAAACTGTAACCTTCCAGTGTGGTGGTCGGGGGGTTCCAGAGCTTTCTTGGGGAAAGATGGGTACAGCCCTGACCGGTAACCTTTCACAGACGGAGGCCTTAGCTCTCTACTGGCTTGGGTTTACACCGGGTAAGCGCAACTTCCTTAATTAGGGATGCGCTGCAGAGGCCACCTCCTACCCGTGGGGAGGAATATTGTGGACATAGGTATGGTTTCATCCTTGGAGGAGAATGCATGGAACGTGCGGACTGAGTAGTTAACCGCGAGGTAGAGGTGCACCTGGGGAAGCTCATGGGTTACCAGGAGTGGGAACCATTCTCATGAGGATACATGAGACGGAACAGCCCACAGAGGGGGTGTTACAGACGTCCGGTAGCACTAGGTCCGGTTAGAGCTATCTGTGATAGTTCATATGGTATCCCGGCCTAAGGGGGAAGGCTGCTCTGCCCAGCCAGCCCCCCAGGGGGTGCTTGCTTAGTGATTGATGGAATGGCTGTTCTTAACCAGTGTTTGGGTAAGAAGGAAGGTTGGTGAGATACCTGTTCTTAGCCATATGTTTGGGTAAGAAGAGAGGTAGATAGCACACTGACCCAACCTACTGGAGGGTGGAAAGGTGCTTTCCCAGGTGTCGCAGGACGTGGGCTGACACCGGGTTTACGTGAAGGTTGTTAACCCTTGCGAAGGTGTTTGGGCGTAGCCCAACGTGCAGCTCTACAGATGTCTGCTAGAGAAGCGCTTCTGGCCAGTACCCAGGAGGTGGCTATACCCCGTGTGAAGTAAGCCCTCACTGCCAATGGGCATGGGAGATTCTGAGATCGGTATGCCGTCGTAACGCCATTCATGACCCAGTGCGCCAGCCTCTGCTTGGAGACAGCCTTCCCCTTCTGCTGTCCTCCAACACAGACAAGTAGCTGGTCAGAGCTACTGAAGCTCTGCGTGCGGTCCAGGACACCACACGGATGGGGTTGGGTCTTCCTCCCCGATGGGGAGCGCCTGCAAGTCCACCACTTGGTCCCGGAAGGGAGAAGTGGGAACTTTGGTCACGTATCCGGCCCTGGGTCTAAAGATAACGTGAGAGTTGCCAGGGCCGAATTTAAGGCGATCCGGGGACACAGAGAATGCTTGGAGGTCCCCTACCCTCTTGAAGGAAGCGAGTGCCATCAGGAGGGCCGTCTTACTCGTCAGGTGAGGAAGATCGGAACCTCCGAGGGGCTCTTGGGGAGCCCAGAGAGGCCCCCTCATGACCCACGTTAGGGACCCAAGAGGGTATGGAGCGAAGATGAGACGGATTACCTTAGGAACCTGGTGACCAGGTCGGGCTGCCCTAGAAACTTTCTATCAACTGAGTCGTGATGAGTGGCGATAGCGACTACATACACATTCAGTGTGTTAGTCTCCAGTCTCTTAGGATGGACAACACGATCCCTGGATGCGTCTGGATGCGCCTCTGCGTGAGCATCCTGAACGGCAGCTTGTGAAGTCACTTTGTTCAGGGTAGATCCGGCAATGTAGAAGAAGAATTTGTTGAATTCGTTTTGTTCGTAGTCATGAGCAAAGGCTCTGAAGAACAAAAGGTAATTGAATGCTGCAAATTTCATTCGGCAAATTTCATTGGCCTTTTCTATAGTAGTCAGAGTTGATTGGTTCTCAAGGGCGAACCCCATCTGTCGTTCTCGACACAACGTCGAGAGACCGACAGAAAGGGAACTATATATTTACAGAATTGGAAAACTCAGATGACAGTAAAACATTGCACATTTTTAAGAAAAACATATTTAAATGTAATTTTACTGGCATCTATCAGAAAAATACTGCAATTTCACAAGAGAAACATGTAGTTTTATGTAAAAACTTGTTATTTTACAGTATTTTACTAGTCCCCCAGCTGCTGGAAAATTACAGTTTTTTACAGGATTTTTTTACAGTTTTGTTTTGCAGAAGCAGCTTGATTTGTGCTTACTGCTAAAAAAATTGTTGCTCTAAATCAGCTGTTTTAATTTCAATTGCATGGGTAAATTATTTTTGGACATGTACTCTCTTTAGACTTTGGCTGCCCTGTCTAAAGCTGACTCTAATACTCAGTACTTATACTTAAATGGGTTTCAACTCTGAATTGAAGGCCATTTTGCATGTATTGGCTTAGTAATGCAGCTACCGGCTATTCTGAAACCTCAGAATAAATCCTGAATTTTTGGTGGGCTGGTCATTCCCTTTTATTCTGCTACAGTAAAGCAGGAGACTAATTGCACTATTGTTTGGAGATAGACCTCACATCATCTGTTTTTGAATGCCCATCGGCCAAACTCTTTTATCATTCCAATTTTAATTCTTTCTCCACATGAGCGATTCAGTCTACAGACCATCATGAGAAAAGAATTAAAATTGGCATGCTGGACTTTTTGTGTGAAAGCAGTTAAAAAAGGAAACCCAGATAGTACTCTAGAATCGCCAACAGCTTCCCGCAGCTTCATTTTCATTTCTGAAATTCAGAAAGCAGTATTTACATGTTCGCTCATCGTCTTCTTATCAAGGTCAAAAACGTGTACCATTCCTCTTGATTAGAGTGTTTGAATGTGCAAGATTGATTTTCTTCACGTTAATGAGAATGACCCTGTTTCTCACTAAACAGCATTCTGATCAACCCGGGAAATCACGTCAAGATGCAGGAGGGGACGCTGGGATTCTTTATCGCCAGCGATGCCAAAGAGGTGAAAAGGTAATGGTGTCCTCAATCCATCAGAATTGCTTTTTCTGTCCTCCTGAGTTTGTCACGTAGTTTGTTCACTTTTCACCTTTTAAATACAAATGAAAGCTGTGAAATGTGAAGGACGCGTTTGAAGGGGAATATCAATTTTTGTCTCTTTTCAGAGCTTTTTTCTACTGCAAATCTTGTCATGATGACATCACAGATCCCAAAAGGATAAAAAAGTGTGGCTGCAAGAGAAGTAAGTAAACCCGACCACCTCCACCTGTGAGTACTCTCTGAACAAAACTGTTTGCCAACCCTTTTTATTTTGCGGTATATTGTTTTTTATCTATATTGTTTTTTTTGTTTAATCTAATGATGACAGCAGTTTAGTTCGATTATGTAAATAAGAAACTGATGTCTTTCTCGTTCTCGAAAACCCCCACCTCAAAACATACCAAGAGGAAGTGCCTGTCCTCGCAAAGCTTTTTTCTATTTCAATTACGTGCTTTATCAGTCACTTTGTTTGTCACTGTCCTGTAAAAGGACTAGCGCAAGGACATTAAGACTTAATATGGTTAACAAAGATGGGTGTATGGAAAAAAACAACTACAATTTACTATACAAAAACTGCAACAGATGTCCATAGTGAGATTATTGAACAGTAATAAATAATATCACCAAATGCTTAAATTACAAAGCGAAGTGTGTATGAAATCTATACATTTAGGGGTGACCTGAACTTCAAGAGAAAACATTACTTGAATGTTAAAGGAATATCTGTGTTGCCTTGCTGACACTGTAAAATGACAGAAAAACCTCAATAAGAATCGCACTGGATGTTCTCTTCCACCATTATGACAAAAATAAACTACAGAGACCGATTCCTTAGAAAACAGACTAGCTTCAAAAAGGAGGCCGAGAAGAGGAAAAAGATGACAAGGTGAAATGAGAGTGACTCTAGAGGAAAGGCAGTCATCGGCTAATGGCGGAGAAAGAAAGAGATGTAGAGAGAGAATGACGTGATTAGCAGGGCTGAAGAGAGAGGCTGTCAACTCGAGCCGGCTTCAGCGTGACACGGGCAGAGCTAATGACATCAGTCAGGTGGAAAAACAAAAGGCAAGAGCTGCCTGGCCCGCCCACGCCAGACACACCGCGAACGCACTCCTGGCCCAGGATCATTTTACCAATCATATCCACCCTGTTTACCCACAACGCCGAGCGCTAGTGCCGTTCGGACGTGGCGCTGTCATGTTCCGCCGTCTCGGCCCGGCGCAAACGCTTTATGACAGGAAGCCAGTGAAGTAGAAGAGAGATTAATAGCTCAGAGTGCCGTCCACTTTCAGAGCAGGTCCAGCGTAAAACACGATTGAGGGGATTTAGAATTTGATAGAAATGTATTCCTTCTGCAGTTATACAGCGTGAACACTTGAGTTTTACTTGAAAATATTTGTTGGCTGAGTAAATGGAGCAATATTTATGTTGAGTTGAGAGCACATTAACATTAATGTTAGAACGATGCATAGTTATTACGTGACCTACATGAGCATTTGTCCAAACCAGTTAGCCACAAGATGAATAATTCAAATTTAATCCCAGTGACCTTTATTTGCGCAGCCCTAAACAGCCTTTTCTTTTTTAAACTTTCATTTAATTGTTTGAAAAGATATTAAATGCTATACAAAACGTTATACTTGCAGTCATGTTTTTGACATTTGATGCATTTCCTCCTAAAACTGTTTCACAGCTAAAAGAGGACCATGAGGTTTGCTTTGCTGCTATGAAAGTTTGCTTTTTTACCCCTTTTATGATCATTGACATACTTTCTGATGTACTTCCTTCCCTGCTGCCTTGGAATACCACCACTTTATTTAAACCGCTCACTGGTAGTGACATATTGTGAGTAAAAACGGATTTCCTGTGGCCCAGAGTATAGTCTTGACTGTCTCACCCTTCCAATAGTTTTATATACATACCTATACTGTATATATCTATGTTGCATGTATCAGTCTAGCTGCTGCATCCTCTCATCTCCTCACTGTCCTCAGCCCAAAACAATAACACAGCAGAATTTACTGGCCTGAAGTCACCGAAAGCTTCCTTCCAAACCAAAGGGGTCACTTGATCGGTGATAGGCTAGTAGAAAAATCAGGCTTTCCAATAGCTCAGTTTCCCCCGAGGATATTTTGACAGCGCCTGATACTAGAAATCTGAGATTTATTTCAAAGGTTTTGTGACCCTCCTGAAACTAAACCAAAAGCAAGATGACTGTCAAGACAATCACACATGTCAAAAAAGGGGATTGATATTGCTACTATTAGTCATGGGTTTCCAGAGTGCCAAGTGGTTGAAACAGATTGAAGCCGCTCAAACCGGACCTCTCGCTGTCAAAGACAATTTCGTACGCTGCTGTATTTCCAGAGAGCGGAAAGAGTTTTGGGGGAAGTTTTTCAAATTCTAAGACTCGAACGAGCATCGTCTCCAAAACACAATCAAAACAATCTGGGCCCCCTCTTGCCTACAGCCTTCCCTTTGTCTGCGGCGTCCGGCCCCCGCCCGGCTTCTCTACGCGACACCAAAACCATCCTCAGTATTGAAATGTTCCACTTCTGCATTTCAATTCTCTTCAGTAGCTGGGTCTTTTTTTAACACACTGCCCTCACTGATAGGTACATCTCCTGACATCTGAGTCGTGGTGGTACTGGCGTAGATGTTGTACAGAATGTGGCCACTAGATGCCACGCTAGTTCTAGAAATGAGAATGGAACAGAACGGGAACACTGAGGTCCTCTTGAACCTATTTAGCAAGACTGCTGTCAGTAGATGTGAATGGTAGAGTCTTCTCTATTGACTCATCAGTTTATTTACGTAAATATTTATGGGTTAATATTTATTGATGTGTATGATTGAGATCGTATAATATTGTAGGTACAGAATCTTGTTTAAGCATTCATCATTGGTCTGGGCTTTACTGTTTATAATATCACTCTTGTTTTCATTTTTTTTGCATTTTATTAGCATGTATAAGAGGTATTATACTTCTGTAGAAAATATGAGTCCATTCCCACAGTTATGGTCACAACTATTATAGTGGCTGTGTCAGAAAGCTTATTTCATATATCTCATATTTTTATTTTTGGCCATCGTTTTTTTTTATTAGTCCCCCTTTATGTTTGTCACTGGGTTTTGTAAATAAGTTACCAATAAAAAGTTTTGAGAAATGCTTGTCAACTTTGAAAACACCGTATTTAATAATTTAAAGATCACATTGTTTTTTCATTTCCTGACATTTTTGGACATCCGAGCTTTCGGGATCTATTATGCTGCATTTAAAGTCTTTGATACACGAAACTGTGACTGCATCTACCTTAGGTTTTGGACACAGACGATGCGTTGTAGTTCGCTAAGAAATGTGGGAACCGTAGGATGAGGACAGTTGCTGATGGCATTCTTGCTAAATGGGATTGTTCTGTTAAAGAGGCTTCAGTCTTTAGGCTCTCTGTGTAGTCATGTTCAGCCACTCACATCATCATGTTGTCTTGTGTCTATTCCGCCCTCCATGTCTCACTGACTAACATAACCACATACTCTGTGCTCGAATGAATGTCAGCCCTTAAACTCTGAAGCGACAGATTTCAGCATGAATCGAAGTATAAGCCCGCCGCTGCATGTGTTCGCAGCGCCCTTAATCTGTTTCAGCCCCGTAAACAGTTGACCGGGCTCCCATTTAATGCAAACGACCACGGCCGCCTCCTCCCTCCGCATGCCTGTTCTCCTTAATTTCAGCTATTATGCATGGTTCTATAAGAATAACAGTCCCTGAGGTTATGGCTCTAAAGGCCAAGTCGTTTAGCATATTATCTCTCCGGCATACAACTGAAATTGGCCTTTTAATTCAGGCTCATAACCTCGGTTGGAAGTCAAAAGCAGGCTTTTCCCCGTGGATTGTTGCCACTTTTCAGGGTGCCAGACTTGATTACCATCCGCTAGCAAGGTGGCACCGGGAGAATGCATACGAACGACTGTTTTTAGTCCGATTCACAGCAATCAAACGTTGCTGTCATCTCCTAACCCAGCCGCCATCAGTGAAAAACGCATGCGTACCTAGACTTCCATACACATAGTCTCGCACACATTCGAGTCGAGTGCAAAGCATGTGTTCAAGCACACAAATCTTCTAATTGTGGATTGAAGAAACAAGCGGTTGGCATGTTACCACATCAGGAATTTTCCATCTCCCATACCCGAGTCTAGAATTGCGCAAAGTGAGGCCGTTTACACAAGACGCATTTTTGCATTTGTGCAGAACACTGATGAGATGTCTAGCGCATGTTTACAGAAAAATCGTTTTAAAAAAACAGACATACATGAGTCTTGAGTAAACAGCCCCTTCGAGTGTGACCGAGATTTGAATGCAGCACGATGTGATGGCGAAAACCCACTGCTGCATGATGGGATACAGGTACGTGATCCTCTCCTCTAGTCACGGAGGATGTTATCCGACCAGGTTTTGCTGCTGAACACATTCACCCATTCCTTTTTGCCCGAATGTCCCTTGGCCCACCTCCTGATCATATTGTCATATCTGACCTTTTGACCTTTTATGACATGATCAGCCTTAGGGCATGGCTTGACCCCTATGAGATGACTGCTTCCTGTCGCAACAAACCCTCTATTCTATTCTTCAAAGCACCTATCGGGAACAAATGTGGATCGTTACACAAGGAACCGTCAATTGGTACGCATTAAACGGGAACGCAGTGTTCCATCTGAGGGTCAAGCCTGTCACAGCTCGCTGGCTAAGGCTTTGCACTTTTTTCCTGTTTGAAAAGTTACCTTCAGGCTTCCCCGGTTGGACAGACTTGTTTGATCCTTGCCATTAACCTGCTGCTTTCCTCTCCTCTCATCCAACTCATGACTGTAGCCAAGATGTCCGTCTACAAGCGAATGAAACTGGCATGTTGTTTTGATTGCGGGCGCTCTGAGCGCGACTGCTCGTGCATGTCAGGCAGTGTACATAGTAACATGGACAGTCTTCAGAGGGCGTTCCCACTTTCTTCTGTCTCTATTCATGATTGCTCAACCACTTTACGTGCCTGTAAGTTCGATCGCCAACCACATGCCGTTCGGTGTCCGTGACCTGTGAGCGTGCGTGTATGTGTCCGTGAGTGGGTGCGTGTGCTGTGTTTCACGTGCTGTGTTGTGTCTGTTTCGTTCCTCCATTATTTCCGTGACTGTGGCTTATTGGTGTATTGGTAGAACTAGTAATATATTCTTTTATTTGTTTGGTGGTAGTAACAGTGACGTGGCTTCTTTGTGCAGTAGGTTCAGTAGGGCTGTGTTGGCGCATGCTGTGTTAGTGGAGCACTTGTGCAGTGCTGGCGACCTTATTCAGTCTCTGTTTTGGTGTTTCAGATTTTACATGAAGGTTGTACACGTATTTGTTTAATTGAAAAGGGGCTGACGATGTTTTGACCTTTTTTAAGACCCTTCAGGATACAAAAACGCCATTGAATTGATAACTTATTTTTTCCCCAAATTACAGGTTCAAAAACACCGGAAACCCTCAATCCTACGGTCTTCAACAATGCAATGTGTAATGCCATACTTAAGATGGGAAAGAGTGATGAATGTGGTCAATTTAAAATGGCATAAAAGAGCGAATGTGACTCAAACGTCCATCTCACTGGTCAAGATCCCTTTTAACTACGTTTGTTCGTTTAAAGCCGACAGCTATTTGGAAACGAATAGCGGTCCAAACTTCATATGCAAGTCTTTAACAGTCACATAAATTCATATACCACATGCTAGATTGTGATTGAAAGGGATCTTTAGTGAGAGGATCTGTTTATAAAGAGTAAGTATATATTGGGTATGTCTGTTCTGCTGTTCTTGGACAATCATGTTTTACAACCACAAGCCATTAATGCCTCCACCATTTTCACCCGCCCAAGTAAAATGTCTTTACCTCTTTACTAAAAAGTATTAGTTTACTGTGTAGGCAATTGAAGGAACACATCAAACTCTCCCCCTTTCCACAGGATCTGATCCTCCTCCATGATTTTCTCTTAGCCAGCAATCAGGGGAGAAAAAGTCAATGTGCTTTATTTAAAGCCTTGTATACCACAGTGGGACTGTCAGGCTCGATGGTGAAGTTAAAAAGAGATCTTCTGACAGGAACTCAATTGAGATGGTGGTGACTCAGAATGTGCGATGAGGTCAGATGAGTGGAGCGGTTAGTTGCGTAAAGGACAGGGCTGAACAGGGGTCTTCTCATTAAGCCATAGCAGATGTGAAATACTAAAGCGTCTGTCAATTAGGAATGGCAGTAGTGTGACCTACTATAAAAGCAGGGGGTCAGTTCAGACGATCGCGTTTCCTCTGCGAATGCCTTCCGACCACTCGCCACATCAACTTACATTAGCATCAAACTCTGTGATGAGGTTGACTTTGTGTCTTGTGTTTTGGTTCATGGTGATATCCCTGGATACCGGTTACTGCTCATTACATAGTTACTGATCTCTTCTCTTCACGTCATGTTTTTGGGGTTTCATTCATACTCCCAGTTTTACAGAACTACATGCGTTTTCAATAAAACTTGCTTTGATGAAAACTTGGAGTTTTGATGGGTTTGATTTGATTCTCCCATCGGTTTAGCCTTGTATCGAATCTGTTTGATGAAAAAGTGATCGAGCTCTACCACCTGACTTTGATTTCTCTCTGTCAACAATGATCTCGGCTGAATTGATATTCAATATAAAGGTTCAGAGAATGTCATTATATGACCAGTTTCCATAGATAGGATATACTACAATACCGTTGGGTTCACACTGCAGTCCAAAGTGGCCCAAATGAAGTTTTCTTGCTCAGATCTGTTTTTTTTCAGTGTGAACAACACATGCCACCCAGTATCTCATCATTTTTAAGTCTGACTTGGTCTACTTTTATATGTGGTGACAATGCTACTTAAAGAAAAGTTTGAAGTAGCTTGAGACCGAAACCTTACGTTTATTCCCCTCATGTATATGATGAAGTTTATTTTTGTATGAGAGCGTGTTTCTAATATGTTTTGGGATTTTTGCGGAATGCAGTTTAGTTCAGGATGGTGACCAGATCACACTGTAATCTGATATTGGTCACAAAGTAATGTGCACAGCCAAAAAAGCTTATCTGGGTGATAAATCTTACTTGAATATAGCCTATATGACAAAAATGATTTAGGCTCTAACAAAAATGTATGTCCTTGCCTTTTTAAACCTTGTCATTTTTCTACAAACTCTAAGGCATTCTACATAATATTAAGAACAATTTTTAAAAATATAAACTTAAAATGTCTGACCATTATTCAGTAATAACTTAATATCAATAATGCAATATCAATAATTTTGGTATTTAACATCATTAATTTCAGTATTGTGAAATATAATTTGAATACTATACTAAATCATGTGAACTGGAGGTTGCGATCGTTTTTACTTCCGTATTCTGACACATTTCCGAGTGAAAAGGAGTTTCAAAGGAAAAAATTAGTGGGTGTGGAATGCATTTTTACCGCCAATTGATTGGATGTGTAAAAACAGCTGTCACATTGATTTTGACATAACATTGGCATCACACTGACAGTTGAAGGGGAGGAGTTAACGGATACTCCGGCAAAGCCGTATAATTTACGTCATTTCAGATGAATAGTCATATCAGATTATGAGGGTACATGCATTTTAAAAAGAAAATGACCGTCATTGATAAGCTTTTTACAATAAAAGCTCCAATATGTCATGAGAAACGAAGAATTTTTTAATTTAAGTTCACTTGGACTTTAATAAATAATATAAAATCTATCACCTAGTTTTTCATCAATTTATGGCTATTCTCTTAATGTTAACATGAACACACTGTTTTGTGTTATTTATTTAACACATCATGTATTACTTTTACCACTCATAATAGTGTAGTGTAGTATAGATTTTGAGATGGCTGCTTCCCGGACATCTCTCTTGATGAGCATAAGCTTGGTTTTTTAAGTCTTCTGCTACTGTTTAAATAATTGTATGTTCCGACTCCTCACCCCACATGAGTCAGAAATCATATATATATCAAAGTATCCCTGCACTAAGCATGATATGGTGGAGCTCAGTTATTGCTGAAATAAATACTACTTCCCTGGATGCAGTAATTCTGCTGAACGCATGAAATGCGTGGCAGTAAACACGGCCTGTCTTACAGAAGTAATGTTCCCTGATCGGCGCTTTCTCAAACAGCCCTCATGCACTTTTTGTTCTGATTTGGTGCATGCATCATTCCGGTAATGCTGCTCTCTGCCAGAGCCAGACAAAGAATTATTAGTATGAAAATGAGATGCGTGAGAAGCAGACACTATGTCTCTTTTTCTTTCGGCTACAGTCAAAGCCCAAAGAGCAGTTGACAAGAAGTAGGGAGCAATGCAGCACTCATTATAGCTCTGGTACACTGCACACTATTAAGAAGAGTTTGTTATCTCTGCAAGTGCAGGCTTTCGGGAGCAAACATCCTGAACGAGTTAGTTGTCACCGCTCTAAGTTACAATGACAATAACAGTCCCTTTGCTCCGCCTGCCGAGACTTATCCCGCTCATTACACAGGCCTTAAAGACTCTCTTGGTACTCCACCTCGCAAAGGGTATTAATTCCTGTTTTGAACTTATGAGCCTTCACATGAAAGCTTCCAGCAGGGCAATCCCAGACGTTCTTGTTTTGTAAACAACAATTGTCCGTCGTACCAAGAGAGAAAGAAAGAGAGAGAGAGGTCGTGGCCTATTGTTGAGGCTTCAGGGTATATTGTTTCTTCTTTATTCCTGTTATTTTGCCCACTCTGGTTGGTTTTGGAGTCAGCCAAGGATGTGACGAGCGTGGCAGGGCGGGGCGGCACAGCCCAGGGAGTGGATCTTGTCCACTCTTGACAGGGTGGAACTCAGCACTGTCGGCTCTTATCCGGCCTGACACGAAAATTATGTTTGCATTTTCATTTCCCCGGCTCAGCTGGTGTGTCATGAAACTCAGGCTGACAGTTCCTTACCACCAGGCAGGAGCAGGGCCGGTCGTCCCCTCCGCCGTGTAGGACAGATGCTAGCCAAAGAGTCGGCCAATTCTTCCTGTGCCCGTAGATCGCAAGCGACATATGCCAGGTCCGGCGCGGGGCTCCTGCTTGAGCACTTGTGTCATTGCCTCGCCCTGGGCCTCTGCTGTGACCTTTATGGCATCAGATACAGTACTAACGAAAGATGAGAATATGCAACAATAGGGGGATGCTGTGCAGAGCAATACACATCCCATGTCTGAAGACATCTAGCTTATTGTGCAACATATGGGATTATTGTTGTTTGTTTTGTTGAATAAAGTGATCATGATTCTTCCAGCATACCATGCTAAGAGTTTGCTATTCAATAAAACTGAGACCTCAATGAGCTCCACCCTCTTTGTTACAGTTGCTAGCTTAAACAAACTTTACAGTCTGGTTGAAGTTCACTGGGAATTTTCTCTGAACGAAGTATTCATACTCATGAAGCCTTTAATTCTGTAGGCTGGAAGTAAAGAATTTGTGAAGCATGTGTGAAGCATTTCATCCCATAGGTATTAATCAAATGGTTAAATTACAGAGAATCAGAATCAAGACTCTACATTGAAATCAGAATTAAGATTCTACAGTGAATCAGAATCAAGATTTTTATAGTGAATCAAAATTCTTTAGTAAATCTGAATCAAGATTCTACAATGAATCAGAATTGAGATATTATAATACAGAGACTGAATCAGATTCAGGATTCTAGACTAGAGTGAATTAGAATCAAGACAGTACAGAGACTGAATCAGATTCAAGACTCTAGACTAGAGTGAATTAGAATCAAGACAGTACAGAGACTGAATCAGATTCAAGACTCTAGACTAGAGTGAATTAGAATCAAGACAGTACAGAGACTGAATCAGATTCAAGACTCTAGACTAGAGTGAATTAGAATCAAGACAGTACAGAGACTGAATCAGATTCAGGATTCTAGACTAGAGTGAATTAGAATCAAGACAGTACAGAGACTGAATCAGAATAAAGATTTTATGTGATCAGAATTAAGGATCTATAGTTAATCAGAATCAATTCTATAATGAACCAGAATCAATTCTATAATGAACCAGAATCAAGATTCTACAGTGAATCAGAATGAAAATGATATCGTGAACCAGAATCTAGATTTTAAAGTGAACCAGAATCAAAATTCTATAGTGAATCAGAATCAATTCTATAATGAACCAGAATCAAGATTCTACAGTGAATCAGAATGAAAATTATATAGTGAATCAGAATTTAGATTCTAAAGTGAACCAGAATCAAAATTCTATAGTGAATCGGAATCAATTCTATAATGAACCAGAATCAAGATTCTACAGTGAATCAGAATGAAAATTATATAGTGAATCAGAATCTAGATTCTAAAGTGAACCAGAATCAAAATTCTATAGCGAATCAGAATCTAGATTCTAAAGTGAACCAGAATCAAAATTCTATAGTGAATCAGAATCAAGATAGCACAGTACAGAGACTACTTTAGAATCTAGAGAACTTAAATTAGATTTAAATTAGAAAAATATCCTGTCTGTTTTGATGTTGGATGACAGCACTTGCTGGGGAAGAATTGGTCAGTAACTATAAGTAGGGATGGTTACCGAGAACTGGTACTTTTTTTGCACCAGTACATAATTGGGTCGAACCGGAGTATTGAAAAGCTTTATGACAAACAATACTGTTACAGATACTTGCATTGTTTTATCTCTGTGTATTGGGTTGTTAAATGGCGAATTTGAGTCTGCTGCTTGTCATTTCCTTCCCTGAATGATGTCCCGAATGGCTGAAGTTTGCTTGACGTATGTTTGATATCTAGGGCCATATGATTTCCGCGATGTATTTGTAATCTTGTTTTGTGGGTTTATGAGTGAAAGAGTGGCATGGTTGCGCTTGTGGAGCTTGGAGCTTTCAGCGTCTGCGTTTCACAACGATGAAGCTTCCGTCAAACAGCTTTCCGGCAACCCGTCAAAATAAAAGTCCTTTATTTGAGAAAAAGTTATAACATTGTTCTTAATAATTCGACCACAGAGTATATACACTTACTTTAGTAAATTGAAGTAAATGTGCTAAATAAATTATAAAAAATACTACATATTAAAAAAAATATCACTTGCTTAGAAAATAGTACTTAAATTTATGTAGACCTAAAACCAGAAAGGAAGAACAACGGCCTATCAGCCAAATAACCATAGTGATGTAAAGTAAATGTTGAATTACATTATTATGTGTTCCTATGCCATGCTAAGTGCCGTAAGTGGTATGCTACAGAACACACACACGTTTTGTTATGTGGCATTTTCTGTTTGCTCAGAAGCATTTATAAACTGCAGTTCTAAAGCTCAGCTGCAATAAAGAAACTTAAAATATTTAACATCTTTTAACGTCATATGTTTTTGCATCAAATTATAGAGCGTAGTATCGATAACAGTACTGATAAGTACCAGTATCCATAAGCAGTATCGATAACAGTATAGATATCGATAAAATCTTAATGATACCCATTCCTAACTATAAGGGTCAACAGACAGGACATTTACGAATTAAAACTGACAGCAGCGTTACATTATGCAGAATTTATTACGTGATGGGAAACATCTGTAATTTGTTGTTGAATAATTTGCCTCAGCCTGTAGATTGCTAACATGTGTTCGAGTGGTTTCAATGGTTTTGATGAAATTAAGTTTCGTGGATAAAGTGATTACTTATCAAAGAGTTCTCTTTCTCCCCATCCCAACTTATAATGATCCTTGTTAGAGTTGAACAGTCAGTTATTCACAGTGCATGAGACCAGAATCCAACATTTGGCTCTTAAAATGGATCCGTGCTGTGGAAACCCTGAACAGGCAGCTTGATATTCATCGCTTCATTTACGTCCAGCATTTCACCAATCATCTGCTTTGTAGCCTCTCTCCATCATTTTTTTTTCTTTCATCATCTCCTGCTCGTCAGGAGCCCCCGAAACCAGCATCATCATGGCATCCTCAGTGCCGTTAACTATATTTGATTTGTCTTCCTCCCAGTCCTCGTTTGTTGAGTGTGATGTACTGCCTATCTGTCTCACCCTCATTCTCTCTCTCTCTCTCTCTCTCTCTCTCTCTTCGTAACCTCTCATTGGTCTCTGCCTTCTCCTCAGCCAAATATAAGTTTAACGGATATGTCCGATCACGTAAGTGTACTGTTTTCCTCATTCTGCCTCATGTAACCTGCCTGCTCTGGCTTTTTGCTTTTGATTTGGCCCCCCACTAGTATTACAGCACAAAAGCTGGCGTCCTCAGCTGTCTGAGGTTGGGGAGGGGCTGTGATGACAGTTTCTCAGCACTGGATCCTGGTCAAATGCATCAGAGGGGCTGTTCCACTTTAAAACATGTGCATGAGAAAGGTCAGGTGCCGAATAAAAGGATCCATATGAAATCCAGATGTTGCATAAAGAGCCCACGTCCTTGCGGGAGATGATTGAAGAGCTAGAAATTCTGTGAAGTATTGCACACATGTGTAGAGTTTTAGAGATGTTTTTTGTGTTGTGACGCCTTTAGCAGCAGATGGCGCTACAACTCCAGGGAAAATGGAAGCGCAGAGGCAGTCTGGGGTTCGGTTCAAAGCTGAATGCGCTTTAGGTAAATCTATCGCCGACTAATCCTTAGAGACCTTTTATTCCTTATTGCTTTTAAGTTTCATTTGATATATAACCTCTACGCATTTTTGCATATTTAATAGAGTAGTTGTTTTGAGACAAAATAGCTTCTTAAGTGTTCTGTCTAAATGTTATAATATCTGGAGGGCAAAAACCCATATGAATGCAGCAGAAGGAAAATATTACAAAGCGTAATTCAAATACTCTACAACTCGAAAAAATAGATGATGCTAAGTTCATAAGCAATAAATAGAATTTGATGCGATAGTTTTGCATTTGCCATAAATGCCAATTTGTTTATGTAGCACCGGCATAAAATTGAATCGAGTTTTAAAGCGCATTTTCCCCGCAGATGGATTTTCTATAATTTAACAATGGCCTTGATAAGAATGCACAATTGTGGCTCGTCACAGGATTTGCATTTCATAAAGGGACAGTTGCCGTCTGGATTACTGTAAATCCACAGTGAAAGTGCCACAGCGCATGTTCTCTGTATAATGCTGCTCGTGTTTGACAGGGGCCAGATGAATCCAGGAGTTATCTGTGGCGGCCTTTAAATCTATGCGGCAGCTGACGGCAGAAATAACCGTCTATTTATTGCTCCGAGCAAGGTTTGGGGAGCGGGCGGAAACTGCTTTTCCACTTACACCAGATATTGGTTAACCTCTTGCCATTATGTAGATAGCATTAGGCTGGAGGTTTAGGGCTCGGGTGGCAGACGGTGTGCTCGAAAACATACGGTCTGAAACATTTCAGGTCCCTCGTGCACACAGCGTACTCCTCCAGATTGCTGTTATTTTCACTGGTTTCATGTTTAAGTTTTCATACAGGTCTTTCAAGAGAAAGTAGCGATTTTTGTTTATTATGCATAGTGTATGCTATTAGGTAGAATGTAAAGAGATCGCGCGCAAGCTCATCCGCTACCTGCTCTGCGACCTGATGCGTTGTGACTGTTATTAGGAAATGTGTTCCTGCTTTGTTCTGTCGTGTCGCAGCGCAGACGGGGAAGAAAGTGCTTTAATTAATTCATGTTTATTAGCAATGGAAAAAGTAAATGTCATATTGAACATTTCACCTAAAGTGCCTGTGGTTAAGTAGTATTTAATAAAACCGAGGGGTCATTTTAAATAATTCAAATGTGAAGTGGGTGCCGTCGTAGCGTGCTGATTCGTGGATCTGTCTGTGAATAGTAATCGAAGAGGGAAATAAATGCCTCGGCAATGAAAATCATGTCAACTTGTATTTTCATGCTTAAATATTTATTGTTCGATTCTCATGCCACTCAATGATCAATTATAAATGTAGTCATAATATACTCATGCACTAATGGCATCTGCTTTTAAAAGCTGGTATGTCCACGTGCATCCTGATTCCAGGTACGTGATGTACAGTAGGTCCAGACAAACAAAAGGTTTTGGGTTTAACGTTCGGGGTTCTCTCATTTTTTTGTCTTCCACAATTTGACAGTAAAGGAGGAAGATAGACCCACTTTTCAGAACCACTCAATCAAACCAGTCAACAATTTGCCTGTGCCCAGTGTGCTGCTGGTTGTTGAGCGTACCTCTCGTTAATAACCGTAAAGGAAGTCTGCAGCCGCCGGCCACGCCCTCACAGTCACACCTCAGCCTGGACAGTCTGATCCGGACAATACCGCCACCGCCCCAGCACCTTCCTCTTTGTGCTCTTCCCCACGCACTGTAGGTGGAGCTTTAGGACGTGTTAGTCAGTGTTTCCACAGACAACCCCTTCCTCCTGCATGCGTCCCTGCAGTCACTGCTGCGTGCATGTACAGCAGCTAAAGGTAATATTTCCTCTGTTCACTAGCACTGACCGTGTATGTGTGCGCGTTTGTGTAACACCAATTTCAATCAATAGAGTATAAAAGTATCAGAGTAGATAGCTTAACTATTTTATAGAGTTGGAACGGAAGTCTGGGACCACTAGTAAAAATTATTTTATTTTGCTTTTATTGAAATTTCATTCAAAAAAACGTTACTTTTTATTGTTATTGAATTGGGCATCCGAATAAAAAATAAAAAAAATAGTTTTGTGTTAGTATGGGTGCTTGACACCGTGTCTACACAGGACGCGACTGGCGCTTTGCGACATGACAGCCAGCTTGTTCTGAATGGGTTTGTCGCGCCGCATCCAGTGTGGACAAAATTTTGAATTATAATGGCATCTGACGTTCTAATGCCTTTTGTCGTGTCGCGTCACGCCGTTCGCGTCCGGTGTAGACACTGTGTTATTGGAGATTTGATCACATCACATATTTTCTAGTTTTAGTGCATAATCTTATTTCTATAATCTTATCACATTTCTTCCTCATTTCATATCATATGCATTTAATTTTCATTGTGGTTTTTCACCCTGGTCTCAGACTGTAAGCCTGTTGTCATGGATACCCCTAGTTGCAAACAAAGTGAACCGTAGAAGAGCAAGAAAAGAAACAAGTCTATTGTTGCTGTCTCATATCTGTGTTGCACTGAAAAGCTGGCATCATCCCGTTGTCCGTCTGAAGCAGAGGAGACAGATGTCCAGCTCAATGATTTTGATCAGTGAAACACCGGCTATTGCTGCCCTGTGGTATGGAACAGCAATCACACTTTGGTGGGCTGATCCTATTTTGATTGAGGTTGTAAAAGTGCCGTAATGTAATTTGGAACAAGCAGAGACTTGCTGAAATGGCCGTGCTGCAGGTGGAGTTATTTCATTGTTAAGCCTCTTACTGAAGGGCATCGCTGTAGCTCGTAAATCTCCGCCGCCTAATTTGGAGGAGCAAGGGCAGAGGAGAGCGCTTCGGCCACTCGCTCAACAACCATAACACTGAACAAAGGGCCGCTGCTCCGCCTTCTTATCAGCGGTGATATTTTCAAAGTTGATTACTGTCTCACATTGCTTCCTCTACAGTGTAATTGTAAATGTCAAACGCTGGCATTTGGTAAAGACACAGAAAGGGTCTTTTTAATTTTTTTGTTCCATTAGTACAATTAGATGACAAAAGAAAATCAGAGCCGTACACGTATATGTGTTTTGTAAGAGCTTGCAGTATTTTTCTCTAGTATTTTGCTGTGCTGGTGAATTTCTAAAAGAGCCATACTAGTTTCTCGTGTTTGGAGTTTGAATTTTTTGTTACGAGTGTTGTCTTCGATACAATCTGACCTGTACAAAATTCAGTATCTGGTACTGTATCAGAAATAAATAGTCCTTTGCAGAAAGAGAAATATAATATAATAATTTAAACACAGCAGTGCTGCAAAGTAAATAGTTAATACAGATTTCTTTCTCCCCAGCTTAACATTAAAGGGCCGGTTCACCCGCCTTAAAAGGTTTCTTTCGTACATGTCATAACTCAATTGGATTCATATTGGAAAAATACACAAACACTCTTTTAAAAGAAGTCTAAATGAGATACCTAGACCGCACACCAGTTACAAAAGTTATCAAATGTTTATGTTCAATCAAAAAAGGCAGCTAGTGTTGCGGTCACTTGTGACCTTTGTTTGGCATAGACAAAGGTCACCCGTGTCCAAAACGTTTGCCTCCTTTTCAGGAAAGCTAAATTGCTTTTATCTCGCATTTGATTACTTCTTCTTTGATAGAGACTTGAATTGTGTCTTTACGCATATTCAGCCACAGGGTAAATGAAGAGACCATTTCAAATTTTGATTTAATCAACATTTCTAGGTGTATTGTGATCATTTCAGTCCAGTGTCTTTGGAATTTCCACAAAATCAAACCTCAGGAATGACATAAAGTCACTCGGCAGCAATGTGAAAGACTGACAGCATGAAGGACACATGAAAACTTCCTAAAAGCATGCACAAATATGACTGTTGTACTGCTCAAAAGTGAATATAAACTTGTTTTCTTTGCAGTTTTTGAGGTTTGACAAATTACAGAGTTGTTGTTTTGACCTGTTTCTCCAGTTCTCGTTAACTGCAAATAAGTGCAAATAGAAACAATATTTTGATTTACAATTTGGCGGAAATAAAAGGTAGCTGACAGAATGAAACAAAATTGATAATTTTACATAAAACATTCACATAAATAGAAAATCCTGAAAATAATCTTGAAATGGTCTCCCAGTTTTTTCCATGGCTGTATTTAGCACAAGAGGGTGAGTACATTATGATCTTATTTTATTTTCGAGGGGAATTATCTATATAAGAATAGCTACAGCTTTCGTCCAACCTTTGTAATAAATGATATGATTACATTCATAACTGAGCTCATCTTGACTTTCAGACAGCTCTCACGCGAGCACACGGTGTGTTCGTACAGACGAGAGCTTGTGACATTCACAGGCTCCTCAGTAATTTCCTCTTTGAGAGGCGTTTCAATATGAGAAGTCTCAGTACAGAGTAGTTGTTCAGCGGTGAGAGTGCTTGTGGTACGGGGGACAGACTCACAGTGGAACCATCATTCACGGCTCTCAGCTCTGAGTGATGCTCATTGATTTTGCCATGCAGTCATCCATTAAAATACACACACCAAATTACTCTTCCCTTCTTTATTCCCTCCCTGTCATTGTTCATGCCCTCCAAACAGTGACCGAGAGGTTAAAGTTGATCTTATCGATACTTCCTCCAACACACACACAGCTGTGTTCTGACCAACCAAACTTCTTCACACGGAGAACATTCAGGCTGTAAAACTTAATGGTTGTCCTTTAGGTCTGTACTTGGCATATTCATGTGTACATTTGTCCATACTAACACTTTTCACTTTCTATTTTTGGAGGTCTTCGTGGATTTTTGTCTTCGCGATGATTGATTGAGTGTTGGCTTTTGTGTTATTTAATATGTCATCTCCAGCACACTTTACAATCCCAGCTGTCCACAGTCTGACACTCTTTGCATGTGTTTGCAGTCGAAGATGAGCATCCGTCAACACTGTCACCCAAAAAGAAGCAGCGCAACGGAGGCATGCGGAATTCACCAAACTGCTCGCCCAAAATGACGAGGTAAGACATTGATTTCGAGACGCTCCCTACACCCTTCAAATGCAAAGAGAGGGAGAGGCAGGACGGAGAGGGCTGGGATGGTGGGAGTCGGAGGAGTGCAGGAGGAGAAAGAAAGTGCGGAGAAAGAGAGAGAGGGCCTTTTTAGGCCGAGGCGTTTGAGCTGTCAGCCTGTCAGCGGTTAATGATAGAGCTGAAATATTTCTGTCATGAAAGCGGCTATGAAAAGCTGTTTGAAAAATACTCTTGCTTTAAAGTCTCAGCTGTCATCTCCCCCCAGTCCCGTCCACATGTAGTTCTTAAACAGCGGTGGCACTAATGACGGTGCCAACCAATCACAAACGCCGGCATGGTTACTTAGCCTCGGGGCTCTTCATCTATTGTGGGAACCCCTGTGAGGAGTGTTTAAGGCCATATGTGAGATGTATCATCGCAATCAAAAATGAATTCAAATATTACCTTCCTTTTATCCTGTCCGGCGGAATTATAATGCTGCTAATTGATTTTGACTGATAAAAGGACTTGCTTTCTGCCCATGTGGCCGGGAGACATTTATGCAAAGGGCTTGAAAAATTCAGAGACGATGCCCTCCTTTCGCGTTCGTGAGGGAAAGTGTTGAACGCTCTTGTGTGAAGCGAGAGCCGACATGCTCGATTCACAAGTATTGTGTTAGAAGAGTCATATTTATTTGCCCTGTTTCACATACAAGGCTTAAGGCTAGTCTCAGATTAAAATGAATGTTTGAGCGGTCTTAACTGAAAATAACTTGCCTCAAAATATCTTCAAATATGTCAGGGCCATCTCGAGATGCAGATTTTTTTTACGAAGACATTTTTAAGAGAAACTTTAATATCCCAATTTAATTAAGGGTTAGTTCTGGCTTAATTTAACACCATGTCTAGACCTAGATCCATGTTTAAATAGAAGCAAGACGGACGTTTTTAATTTATTTTTATTATTATTATTTTATACATATTTTTATATATTTATTAATATTTATCTTTATTATATTTTAATCATATTTCTTTATTTCGTTTCCGGTTTGCCAATTACCAGCAGAATGTAGTAAGTTCTCCAGAAAGAGGTCTCCACCATGTGTTACCCCCCCAAAGAAGCAATTATGTCGATTTTTACATATAGCAAACTGTCAGCCCTGCAGCCCTCGCCTTTCTAAGCCAAAACGATCAATGTTCAATTGATACTTTTGCCTCTCAGTTGATTGTTAGTTTTAAACAATAAAACAGACTGAAAAAAATAGCTTTCAGCGACTGCTTAGAAGGATCTTCAGTTTTATTCCTAAACTTCACGGCACACACCATTTTTTCTCGAGCAGATTTGAAAGTCCCTGTTTGCTGTGTAATGTATGCATGGGCTCTTTGATCTACAAGTGATAATAATTCTTGGGAGTTATTTACCCTGTTTTGAAACGCTTCAAAGCGATGTCAAAGTTTTCTGTGCTTTAGGGTGCCTCTGTGTTCGGCTGGCTCTCGGGTACCGGATGACAGATCCTCTGTTCTAGGTGTAAGCTTTTCAAGCCGGAGCCCTGCAGCGAAACATCCGAATTACCAAAGACAGACCTGTGGACTCCCTCGACCCGTGCCCTCCCTGTCAATATATTACAACATACATTAAATACCTCGCCGTTACTAGGTGCGTTTTATGCACAATGAAAAGCGATTGTTTGAGGGAGCCTTAGGGATACTTTATTCGACAAGGAGGAAAGGCAAAAACACCCAGCGTATACCATATCAAGTATGGTTTTTACAGGCTGCTGTGCCTCCAGGCCGTCGTAAATAAATAATGATCAACAGATTGGCTGTGGGTTTTTGAAAAGCATGCCTTTGTCAGTTTGCATGATAGGGAAAATTTTCAAAGCGAGAAGCTGCTTTCATAGGCTGCTGGAGAGGGATTCGGGGAGCCAGCGACTGTCGAGTGATGCGCTGGAATAGCTGATCGCTGTTTGAAAAGCAGCTCGCCCGGCTCTGAGGGCAACTTCTGTTCTCTCTCTCTCTCTCTCTCTCTCTCTCTCTCTGTCTCACTCTTCAAATGCACATCTAGGACACCGCTCCGGACATACCAATTAAATAAAGAACTTTCGGTCTCACTTAGGGTACCTGCTATGTTTCCTGCAAAGTACCTATGCATACTTTTATCATCAGATTTGAAGCGTGTTAATAATGTAAAATGTCTGGTCGTGGCTTTTTGGTTGCGGGCAGAAATGAAGAAAAATATTAAGCAATAATGACATCATAGTTTAAGCACACACACACACACGCCACTCGTGTTGATTCGTTGGGTTTGCCTGCAGCTGTAACTGCACGGTGGTAAAGTCACGTGTTATATTCTGAAGTGGCGGCAGATCGCGCCCGTGACTGGCAGGTGCCGCTGACAGCGGGTGAGAGATAGCTATCTTGGCAGAGGTGCGCTGCGCCAGTCAGTACGTCGAGTCAAGATTGAAATGACTGGAAGTCCGCCGAGCGAGTGGTGAAGCACGCGGCATGTAATGAAATATTCAGTCGGGGTGTAAAAGCTCTAAATGATTTCACTGTTATTAGCACCTGCACACAGCCTGATATCATCTCACGCAAGCATGCTAATTGACACGCTTCTGATGTGATGCTTCGCAATCAAACATGCACGACACGACGTACAATGGAAGGGGAGCGTCACGTGCCGTAGAATTACTTGCTTGGGATCGCGAGAGCAAGGAAGAGAAGGGAAAAAGGAGGAAAGTAATTATTTTAGGAAGGTTCAGTTGTAGACATTTCTCTTACCACAATTTTGATTTTCATTATTTGTGCCTGAGATAATTTGCATTTATTTAAGGTGTAAATTCATTTTACGGACATTAATCTGATGTTATGCCAATCGGGAAGGTGAGGCAGAGGTCCCATCATTCATTATTCGAATGATTAACAAGGAGCTAATGCAATTTACAAAGCTCATTTCGTTCAGTGTTGATTACAACGTGTTTCAGAAAGAGACATAACAGTCACTTTATAATTGTGTAAGTTGAATTACATCACATGCGTAAAATGATGTAAATGTATGAACAGCTATTGATTGCAATGATAAGTCCTGTAATTTATTGAAAGCATTTTATTTTAAGCCTTTAAAGAATAGCTATTAATTCTTTTTTGAATATAAAAGTATAAATATTTGTCAAATTAAAATATAATTATGAAATTATTATTACAAAACAATCTTGTGTTTGATATCAAGAGTAGCTGAGCAGGGCAAACACTGAGACCCTATCCACACTTATAGGTTTCCGATTGAAAACGCATCTTTTTCTCTCCGTTTTGGCCTTTCGTCCACAGCGAGACTGTGTTTTTGTCGACAAAGGAGAGCTCGAAAGTGGATACATTTGAAAACACCGTTTTCACATTGTAATGTGGATGAGGAAAATGGATGGGTTTAAAAACTATGATGCGTTTTTCGTCATGTGACACAGTTGTTTCTCCTGCTCTCCTTAATGTCAGTTCATGCATACTTTAGATTGCATTTTAGGACACGGCATATTTCATTACTTGCAGTTATTGTTTGGCAGTGGAGCGCAAGTTAATTTTCACTTTCCCATCTTTATAGTCTTGTGTTGAAGGAGACTAATCTCTAACTTACCTCATTGTCCATCTACAGTATTTAATAAACTGTGACTTTTCTCCACATTGCCGGGACATAATAATGCAATAGGTAAATAAACACTTGACAAAAATGACACTTGCTGACGTGTCGTGGGTTTTACTCATGCGCAATACATGGATGTAGGCGCTCTTAGACGTTTCAGTGGGGATGGGCAGTGTTTTGGAAATGCTTGAAAACGCTAGTTTGGAAGAAGAGTGTTTTGAAAAACGAAAACTCCGTTTCAAATGAAACTGTAGCCAGGATCTAAGAGAACATGTTTCCCTGCAGCCACATATCTGAGATGGGTCTTTGCTGTCTGCCCTGAGGCCATTTCCTCAAAGGCAGTCTTTCTGGCCCATCTAAGGCCTGTTAACAGCTGCATGGTGGGTTTTTAGCTGACAGTTTTATGCATTTACAAGTGGCCTGTGGTTTCTCTAGCCTCATAGTATCAATTGTAGAGTGACTAAAGAACACAAATTATGACACAGCTGTGCTGAAGTGTATATCTGTATCACGTAGATGTGCTGCAGCTCATGCTCAGGTCCACCTTTGTGGGTGCGAAATATTTGTGAAATATTCAATCTTTTTATCTAGGCGTATTTGTAAGATCAGGGTTTATTTATTTTTTATATAAAAAATTTGACATCCATAATGTTGTTAAAAACATGCTTTACTGTGCATTTACCGTACTGTCCATTATTCAATTTTGTATTTAAATCTATGATTTTTCCAGCTTCCTTTGACCTCCGGGAACCAAACGTGCCTTTTAGTAACACCTTTTTTTTACTTTATTTTTTCATAACTAAACTTATAATAATACTAATGAAAATGTATTTATCAATCACAAGAAACTAATATTTACAAATGTATTTATTAATTCCAAATATGAATTAAATTAATTACAAATAATACCGATAAATAGATATATAAGATAATATTTTTTTGTATTTTCACAACTGTGCTGTTAAATTCACTTTAATTGTGTTTTTTTTTACTATACATTTTTGTTATTTTTAAGAATTCAACAATTGTAATTGAAAAGTGCTGTCTTTATGGAGCTTTATTTATGTCTGCAAAAATAATAACAATATTAAAATAAAATTAGATACAATTAAATTTTTAAATGTGTTTTGCAAGAATGCAAATTGTGAAGAGCGCTATAGACAAGGAATGATTAAACAGTTATTAAGTTATTCAATTAGCAAACAGTTTTTTTGAAGAATGATTTAAAACATTTTACACAAAAATATCTTCACTGTTTCAGTTTTGGTGTTTTAATATTTTCATAAAATTTTATGGCAGGCAATGAAATGTAACAAGAAACTGACCGATTTACACCAATATTTTTGGTAGTTACTGTAGTCCAATCCTCGTTTTATTATTAGTTGCATTGCAATGGCTAAATTTGTTCATTTATATTGATTTGGCAGTGTTGTATTCCTCTTATATTTATATTATAATATATACCAATAAAATTGTTTGGAAACCAGTGTTTTTGGCCGATTATACAACAATATCAAGCCCAAAACAGCATTCCTCTATGTGTTACACTGCTATTCACAGCGCACAGCTCCCAGATCTGGCATCAAATGAAGTAGGAAAATTCAGCTTTCCATTTGTATAGTTTATCTGAGCTGTTCCGAAAACATTGAAGGGCTCAGCGAACGCTTCTCAGAAATACATGCGAGCTAGCACAGAGCCCAGACCTTCTTCACGGTCGACATGCCCCTCAGATCAGCTTCTGCAGGACGTGCTGATATAGGTTAGCCTGTTTAGACGTGACACTCCTCTAAAACATTAATGGCCTTCAGTTTGGGGGAGCAAAATGTGATTGGGCAAATTCCTGAAATATTTAAAGTGCGCCTCTGTTAAAGCTTTTACCGCTGGACGCATGGCATCAGGAGCGATGTAGAGTAAAAGCCGGTAATTGGCGTTCCATTCTGCTGCCACTCAGTCACTGAAGTGCTCGGGCTCCATCTCCTCCACTCCAGCGCTGTCACCGGGGCAGACGCTTTGATGACTCCGCATTCCTGGCAGCCCGGAGAGAGCTGCGGTTATGATGGAGTCCAATGCACAAATTCAATCTGACAATGACAAGCCGTGTCAGCATGCGCCTGTTTACTGCTTATTTATTGTCAATAGACTTCTGTGCAGATGCGCTGAAAGTTTGTCCTTTGACAAATGTCACAATTAAGCCCGGAGAATAAATTCCGACCGTTGTGTTTTTACCAACCTGCAAAATGAGGTGTTGGTGCAAATAAGGTCAAGCTTATGCATTTTCTTCCCTTGTTTTACAGACACGACCCCCTGCTTATTCCGGGAAACGAGCAGAATGAGAGCGTGGATTCTAGTGTGAAGAGATACGACTCCACTGGGATGTTTCACTGGTGTCCATCCAAAGAAATTGAGAAAGTCATTCTGGTAGGTTGTAACTGGGCATGTTAATGCGACATCGTGCGTTGTATTCAAAAAAGCACTAAGGATGGCTTAAAACCAGGTTACATTAGTTTGTAATGTGACGAATTTGCACATTGCATTTACTGGCCATAGTGAGACCATTTTATTGTTTTAATTTTTCCAAGCAATAAATAAAAACTAGCAATTTGAGATGCATAGTTTAGTTTTTACATTTTATATTAAAAATATTAATCTTTTGGTCTATGGTCAATATTCACCCCAAAATCACAAGAAAGGAAAAATAAGTGATTTAATATATTAAAGCCTATTTTAGAACCATTAAGATGCCTTGAAATGTGAATTTTTAATAAAAAATTATATTTACTATAATGCAACTGAAAGCATCTTAAAAATGTTAAAGGTTTCTTAAAGATATGTTTAGTGTATTTATTTATTTGAATGTGAAATACTTTATAATCTGGATGTTTTCTTGACATGCTTTTCCTGTTATCATTTCTATCTTCTCTATATTATATGATCATTACTGTATGTACTGTACAAGAAGATTTTCTCTTTATCCCATTTTAAACAAATTCTATACTCTTCCTTGTAGCTATTAGATGATCAAGTACTCCAGCTTGAGTGATGGTATGTTGTTTGCTTCTGGCTTATTCACCACAGACACGCAGCGAGGCCTCCATGACAGTTTTGAGTGGACATGTAGTAGTCTGTATATTTGGAGATGTCACGTCAGCCTTGGTGGGGCTTCGAAATCTGGTGATGCCTTTGAGAGCCAGCAACTTCCATTACCACGAGCTAAAGCCCATCGTGTTCGTGGGGTCATTAGACTATCTGAGAAGAGAGTGGGAAACCCTTCACAACTTTCCCAAAGTCTCCATTTTACCCGTGAGTACACATTCAGAGTATACGCCAGTACACCTGCGGGAACAGAATATTGCGCATTTATGCAACTCAAGGCAATATTTGAAGGATCCGATTTTCTTATGTTCCTTTTTACAAGTTTACGCATTTAATAGTTTTGCCACATTTTGTTGTGCAGATGTGCTGGCACAACGTTCCTGCTGGCTGTGTGAAACGCTGGCTTTGTTTCCAGCTTTAGTGCTTGTTAGCATCGGCTTGACTGAGTATTCAAAACCAAGCCAGAACACTGCCGTCAGCGAAGCCTAGCCTTTAGATTACACCGCATCTCTTCCTCCCCCAGCACGTAGTTAGCTCAGCTGAATGTCACTGCCTTTAGAAAAGTAAATACTTGTTAACTAATTTCCGTGAGCCCTGTGCTCTGTCTTTAATTTGTTTTTTTCTCTTTCTTACCCCCGTCTCTCTCCGCTGAAGGGTACGCCATTAAGTCGAGCTGATTTAAGGGCCGTCAACATCAACCTCTGCGACATGTGCGTTATCCTGTCAGCCAATCAGAACAATATCGACGATGCTTCACTGCAGGACAAGGAATGCATCTTGGCGTCTCTTAACATCAAATCTATGCAGTTTGATGACAGCATCGGAGTCCTGCAGGCTAATTCTCAAGGTAAGGAGTCTGGCTGCGTGCGGCTGGGATTGAGAATTGCCTCAGGAGCACTAGTCTCTAAGACTAAGACCAGAGGTCCAATTATGTCAGTTTAAAAGAGCTAGTTCTTCCAAACATTAAAATTGTGTCATTTACTTGCTATTATGTCAGTCCAAACCTGTACACCCATTTTGCAGAATTGTGTTTTTTCTCTATACATTGAAAGTAAATGGGGACCAGGGACAATGGTGGTCACTATTCACTTTCATTTTATTGACAAAAATCTTGGGGATTTTTGCAGGGATCCCCTTTTCTGTGGCAGCAAAGTCATAAAGATTTTAAACTACTTTTAGAAAAGAGAAAAAATAAATGAGAATGACATTTTCCCTTTTTTGCGAGAATTATTCCTTTAATGTAGGATATATGCTAGTTTAGGGTAACTAAAAGCCTTTGATTCGACAGATGTAAAATTATTTAATTTTTTTAAATGAAAAAGAGGCATTTCACATGTTTGAATATAAATATTTAACACAATAAATGACCCGTTTAGGCACTGTATTCAAACATTAAATAAGTGTTGATTTAACCAAAAGCTGTTATAAATTTCCATATTCGCGTTTCATGCATATGTATGTTCATTATAAGAAGGCGTATGCAATCTCTAGCAAGTGTATTGCATCTTTCCCCGTAATCAAAGCTCTCAAAAACATCCCGAACATTTCTGCACAGATTGCGAGTTATTTGCCTCCGATTGCTGGACCGAGGCAGATTTGTTTGGCGACAAATTGACTCGAACAGATTGTTTATGCATTCAGATAAACATGTAACCCTCTTGCGCCCATCAGGATTCATCATCATTAAACAGACACAGTACAAATCAGCAGCTTCACGTTCTCAGCTGCTCTTCATTACGCAAATTACACACCCCGCACAAGCCGGCCCACAACAATTAACATTTCAACTGTTATTGAGCATCCACTTTTTGCACAGAAAGATGGATTTAATGACAGCTTTTGAGTGAAACGTGTCCGATATTATCGCGAAACACTCGTGGTTGAATGATGCCGGCATGTTTGGGAAGAACGGGTCCCTCTGGGGCAGATGATAATAGATGGTGATCATACTGTTCGTGCGAGAGAAAACCATACGTCATTATTGCTTTCTCAATTAATTGAACTCAACATCTGGCATGATCAGCCGCAGAGACACAGTGTGTAATAAAGATTTATTACATTAACACTCTGAATATTAGACCTCATTTTATCCCACAATGAACCGCTTATTTTGCTCCCAAGTTAACTTTTGCAGTGATGGAAATTCATTTATTTACACGCTTTTCCAGCATATACGAACAGTATTATAATATCGTTTTCTTTTTAAGACTCGCCAAAAAGAGGTTCAAAACCAATAGTTTTAAAATCTGTATGAGATGCAGGTGTAACAAATTTCATCACACCACATCATCTCGATAAATATTCTTGCTCTCAGCATCATGCGTTTTTGATGGGAGTTGTTTAACTTGCACAGAAGGTGTTATTGAATAAATCAGATAGACTTTTGCCAGGGGAAGATTCTACACAGGGCGCTACTGTGAGTGCTTGAGGATCTTCGAATAAAGTGCACAAAGTCCAGCATACAGTATAACGCAATAACCGCAAATAATGAACCAAAGTAGAGTTTACAGGCTCACCCCCAGGATTGGAAAGTGTGAGGTGTGTGCATTACACATCAGAAAAACTTCAAATTAATAAATAGTTGATTTATAAATGAAGAAAAACATTTGTTGTAAAGCCTATGATAAATGATTTCTTTATCTCATTTAAACAATAAAAATGCAATAGCATCATAAATTGCAAAATTTAGGTCATAGGACACTTACTAATGTAGGACATGGTTTCTTTTCTTTTCTTGTGAAATGATAATATATAATATGATACATAATAGGGATCAAACAATACAGATCACCCACGGTTCAATACGAATCTGGGTTTTTAGCCCACGGTTTTCGGTTCGGTTCTGATGGATTCAACATATTAAAGTGTTTTTTGATTGTTCTATGCTTATGTAACAGGAACAGTAAAAACTGTACTGTTCAACTACATGCCAGTAAAATAAGCTCCTTGAAGAGGTTTTGCGCATCCTAGCATTTAAAATGATGTAATGCAAAACTTGCGATTGCTGTAATCGAAGTAAACGTGCGCCCATTAAAGGCCAATTATAATATATTAAAAAGGTACGCCATTGCAATAAATTGGAAGAAATGCAATGCTAAAAAGCTGCTTGGAGGCGCTCTTGCTATGACGTAAATAGCTGTCATGACTGTCATTAAACGGACTTTGGCATGGACCTGTAGACACTCTTTCTGCATGTGCTGAGAGCAACGCGAACCTGATGCTTTCGTATGCAGTGTAAAAATACATTGTTGATGTGCCAAATTTGGACGTTATCATTTCTGTACAATGAGTACACAATAAAGCCAGCCTGCGTTAATCCTGTAATCCTGTTCGTCAGCATTATACTCCACCATTTTTTTTGAAACACAAACAGGAAAACCGCAATTCACTTTCACGTATTGAACCGTGGAGTTCGTACCGAACGGTTCAATATTATATTGAGGGTTTCGGCATCCCTAATCACTAAATCATAATATAATATTCTTATGCAGTTGTTACATTATTTCAATTCTTTACATTGTCAAATGTTTGTACACTTGACCCAAATATCTCACAACAAAACAATAATTCATACCAATACCCAAGAAAACCCTTTAAGGTGAAGAATGTGAGATGTATATTTCTATAGCTGACTCTGACTGTACCTGCATATCTGTCGTCACTTTTTACATTTACATTTAGGCATTTGGCAGATGCTTTTATCCAAAGCGACTTACATTGCTTTATCCCATACATTTTACATAGGTATTTGCAATCCCCTGGGATCGAACCCACAACCTTGCGTTGTTAACACAATGCTGTTACCACTAAGCTACAGGAAAACTTTTTCCACAACAGATTTGGATTCTTTTCTGCACATTTAAAAGAACTCTTTTTGTGTTATCATAGTTCATAGTTCATAGTTCTTCCGTATCATAGTCTATTGAACTTTCCAGTTGCAAAGAAGGACACCACCTTTATAACATCCGGAAGCCCTTTTAAAACTTTGTGACCTGAATCTTTTCCCGGCATTATGTTTGTCACCGTAAAAACGTAGCGCTTGCATTTTTCTGTAGTCGATGGATGTCAAAACAGGGACGATGCATTATGCATATAGCATTACTGATTTAAAGTGTTTACTTGTCAGCTTGGGCAAATGCAAAAGTGTCAAGTCATGTGAATTCATACACTTGTCACTGTTGCTTGTATTTCATGGCATTTCACATAAAAGGTTTTCAGGATCCACTTCACCAGCTTTATGGTAACAAAATGAACAGCATATAAAATTTATACTTGCCGGTTGATGGAAGGCAGCAAATGCTAAATATTCCTGAGCTGACCCTTAAAAGCAGAATATCTGTATTTCACCGGTTTAGACTGTTGTCACGATCCACTCTCCTATCGCCATGCACGACTGTACAATGTTTACTATATTTAACATTACAACAAATCTTTTATTATTAGGATCTGACGGTGATGTGAATTGTAAGATCCGGAATATGTACATCTAACTGTCATTTTTTCACAAGATGTTCTCTTTCTCATTGTCTGCCAGGTTTCACACCTCCCGGTATGGACAGGTCATCTCCAGATAACAGTCCCGTGCACGGCTTAGTGAGACAGGCGTCCGTCACCACCGGATCAAACATCCCCATCATAACTGAACTCGGTGAGAAGTGACTGCACATGCTCGCTAACATGTCACAGTCGAGTGTGGTTAGAATCTAAACTTACATTTCAAGCTTTTAACACCACACTGATGTGTTCCTTATGAAGTGTGCGTCTGTGTTTGTGATGACTGTGTTTGAATACTTCACCGACTGGGTCAAAGTCTCGTCCTCATCAGTCGTTCCTTTAATGCACTAAAGGGGACCCAGACTTATAGGGACAGAAAAAAGCATGCAGTTGCAAAATGGATCCATTTATAAATAACAATGAGGGTGGCACTATTCCCATGGTGGTGGGCTCATGAAAGTTTTAGATCTCAGAGGGCACTAAAGCACCAGAGACCGGCGGCTTCAAGTCTCCACTGACCCAATTACAGTGTGTTATAACAGAAGTGTAAGAGACCGGCAAACTCTAAAACTTCATGCAAAACATACACGCACACAAATACATACATGCACATATGTTCTCTTGTTCCCCGACACAGCAGATCCAGATTTCCATGCTGTTCCCTGTGGGGTTTCATACAAAACATTTGCTGGCATTTTGACATTGGTAGAGGTGAAACTCATTTTCACCACTGATTAGAGATTTTTGAAGTCGTTTTTCAGTTTAAAATGAAGATTTATTTGAGGCTAATAATCAGTATAATTTGATGCTTAAGATCTTCACATCATCTGTTATTAACAATTCTAAAACTTGACATTGAGTAAGCTGAACATGAATCAGAACGTGTTCCTTTGTAATTATTAGTAAAATTAAATGTCAGTGTTCAGCTGTTAAGTGCATTCTAAGATATTTTAAAATTGTCAAAAGTGTGATTAAAGTCCCCATGAAATAACTTTAGAGGCACATTTTTCTTTTGCCATTTACATACTCCTACATAATATTAGAGAGTTGACCTCTTTTTTACAAAGTCTGTAGATTAAGTTATGTCATGGAGCCATAAACCACGTTGGCTTATTGGTGTTGTAAATGTTTAAATTTGTGTAATTATTGAAAGGGAATTTTGATCATGTAAACAAGTTTATAGATAATCTCAAAATGTTTATATTGGCAGTTTCTTAAAGGGACGGTTCACCCCCAAAAAAGAAAATTCTGTTACTTCAAATTCTCACCTGTGAATTTTGTAGTTCTGCTGAACTCAAAGAATAACATTTTGAAGTATGTTTGTAACCTTACAATTCTGGGGCACCATTGACAACAATAGTAGTAAAAATGCTACTATGGTAGTCAATCATGCCCACATTCTTCAAAATATCTTCTTCTGTGTTCAACAGAGCAAAGAAATGTATACAGGTGTGGAAAACTTAAGAGTAAATGTTATTTTTAGTTATTTTTGGGTAATCTATCTCTTTAAGATTCTAAGACAACACATTTAAATCGAAGAAGAAAATTGTCTCCTTTAGAAAACTAAGCATTATTTTTTTATCCCAATATTGGCATCCCCAACCCTCTTTTTGTTTCATCCATTTTTATTTCATACAACATTGTGCTATACTCCTGATGTATCAAAGTGACACTAAAAGCCTCGGTTATAATAACCCAACAAGAAAATCCTTATTGTGATAAGTGTTTTCTAAAGATAGGCTAAAAGTCATTTACAGTTACCTTCCCCGGCATCATCTTTATCAGAAGATTTCAGTTCTCCACACAAGCAAATCATCAGAGGAGCTCCTGGTAAATCAAGCCGGTGATGTCAGAGCTGCGAGAACATCTGAGAAACATGAGGAAAAACATACATTGTTCATAGAGGATCTTTGTTCTAAACGCTTCCTAGTAATCTTTTTCCCATATTTGCATTACAGTAGATACTGTACCAAAGCCCAAACTATATCCAGTTATCACGAACAAACAACGTTGAACTGTGAAGTGTTTGATTCTGACATTGTACCTTTAGATTTCTAATCCCACTCTTGACATGATGCTCTCATTTGTGTTTCTCTCTCCCTTTGGCTTTGAACTTGTTTCAATAACTGTCTCCCCTCAACGCCTGTTTTATCATCATTAGCTAAGCCTGGCAAACTACTGCCTTTGGTTTCATTCAATCAGGAAAAAAACACTGGAACCAACATACAAATGATAACAGAACTGGGTAAGCTGTGCCTTTGTCCTCCGCTGCTCTGATGCGCCGCCTCATCGGCTTGTCTTGATTTCTCTCGCCGCTGCCGGGGCCTGCTCCCATGGCATCACTTTGAACACATTTTTCTCCTTAGTTCTGGTTGAAATTGACTGTCTTGTTTTTTGGCCTTTTTGAAGGCTTTTTCTTTCGTTTTTTTCTTAAAGCATCACTTGGCCTTTGATCATATGACTGTGTCCTTGTGGCTGTTTCCATAGCATCTCCCTGCAGTTCAGTTCTACGGCCCGGGCTCTTTTTCATCGGGAGTTTGTCTGAAAGACTGACATTTCTGTTCCTCATAGGAAGTCTGGGAAGAAATCAAATTAGAAAAAAAACACTCCAGATCAAACTTTGCTTTAAGCTGTTTATTTTTATTTATTTATTTGTTGGGTGCTGGGCCTAATCTCTGAAGCATAGTTTTTTGAAAGGGAGTGAAACAAAGATTTGTGTGAGGCTGTGTTCAAACAGAATAGGATTTTAGGGCATTGTCTCCATTTGCCGGCCGCTGAGACCGTAGCCTCAAAGCAATCTGACATCTCTTTATCCAACCAAATATAACAATGTTTAAAGCGTGTTATTCTATATAAGTGGACATCACTGCTGATGATTTTGTCTGGAAGACGAGTGCTTTGTTATTTAGACTTTCTTTCACAATTACGACTGTTTGTCGTAAGTGTTTTATTGTATATTTGAGCTGTCGATTGAACATCATCCAGTATGATTAATTATAAAATAAATAACAATTGATCACGCCCCCATGAACTGCACGTAAACTCCATAGTAAGGGAAATTTTCTTTCTCTCAGCAATGTAGACGTGAGGTCCCACCTCCCCCAAACCTAGTGCTTTTCCTGTTAATGCAACAAAATGTACGGACGTGCTTGTAGACCATTAACAATCTCACAAAAAGGACCAAAGACTCTCGTAGGCAGCCCATACAGAAATCGGATATATTTAAGAAACAATTTACAGATTTCCGTGTTCAATACTATGAAAATGAAATGAACAATATATTGTTTACTGAAAGGAACAGTTCTCGCAAAAATGACAAGTCTTTCTTCATCGAATCACCCTAAGTTTTTCCAAATCTGCATAAATGTCTTTGCTTGTAACTCAACAGTTCTTGGCCACCATTGACTACAACAGTAGGGAAAATGGCTTTATTTATTTATTTGTTACATTGAACACAAAATATATTTTTTGAAGAATGTAAGAAAGCAAAAAATTCTGGGGCACCATCAACTACCATTTTCATTTTCATGGTAGTCAATGATGTCCAAGAACTGTTTGGTTATAAGCATTCTTCCAAATATCTTTCTCTGTGATCATCAGAACAAAGACATTTATACAGAGTTTGAAAAACCTGAGATTCTCAAAAAATATTGATGTACTGTATGAACAGTATTCATACATATAAGTATAATTGGCATATGATGTCATTCGTTCAATACAAATATGTAATTGGCATATGATGTCATTTGTGTAATAAAAATGTGTAATTGGCATATGATGTAATTCGTGTATTAAAAATGTGTAATTTTTGAACGCTCTTATATGTATTTGTCAAATTATTCAGAATAAAGGCAAGTAGGGGCCATCATTTCTTAACACTCCATTGTGGAGTTATCAATATTCAATATGTATAATTAAGCAGAATGCATGCTCACTGAAGTGCATGAAGTTTTTATTTAATGTTGTTATTATTTACCCTGATTGTTTATTTCATTTCATTAACATGTTTCCCAATGGCTGGTGAAAAACTCCTCCACCTTCCAAAATCCCCTGTTGATACTGTTTGGACTCACAGATCCTTCTGCATGATATTAAAGCTTCTGTCTCTTTACTGCAGTGAACGACTCCAACGTTCAGTTTTTGGACCAAGATGATGACGATGACCCAGATACGGAGCTGTATCTGACCCAGCCCTTCGCCTGCGGTACTGCGTTTGCCATCAGCGTGTTGGACTCCCTGATGAGTGCGGTGAGTTAGCGACTGTCTAAACACCTGCCACCTTGACACTTTTTCACCCGTCTGAATTCCTTTAAACAGATTAACGGAAGTAAGCCCTTTAAAGAAATGATTGTTGCTAAATAAATCAATTCAGTTTTTTGTACAAAAGAGATTTATATTATCTAGCAGGCTTCAGACGATCTCTCATTCAGATTTAAAATCAGCCGGTGATTTGGTGTACAAAGCGACCCGTCAAAAGATGCTCAGTCATTCCTCTCCCATCATGAAATGTCATATAGAATTACAAGAAAGCTCGTCTGAACCTCCGGATGCTAATCCTCTGAAATAATGTATAGGAAGAAGAGACTTTAGATGTAGGGCTCAGGTGTTACCAGTAGGCAGACGTTGGTAAATGAAATGCCACATTGATCAGACAGCGCTGTCAGCGGCGGTGACATCAAAAGGAAAGTTGTTGCCAAGACTCCTCATATAATGTGTCATGAAATGAACTTTCAAGAGTCCTATTAGATCTTTTAACAAGCTAAGTGCTCAGATTTTCTTTAATGGCGTGCCTTGACACGCAAGGTAGGCCGCCGTGGGGCCCAAAAGCTCTAATCTCCTAACAATGTCATCTCGGCTAGAATGGGAAAAGGTATGTTTTTCCACCTCACTTCTTTCGTGTTTTTTTCTCCTCGCCACCCACGACCGCTGCTATCTCCCCTATCCGTATGATGGCTTAATTCCAGTAGCTTTCACTTTGAGTGAAGTTAGAACAAAGCAGCCTTCAAGTGCATTTCACTCTGGACAAAGCTGAAGCTAGCTAATAGACAGCTATCATCCATCATTCAGGTGAATGCTGCTGTCAGGAGCCCGGAGAGGTGTCACTCCAGCACCGGCCCTCTGTGACACGGCCTTCTGGTGCTCGCACAAAGCACCTTCTGAGCTTTCATTTTATACCGGATTATTTGACAACTTTAGCATCGATCTGCTTGTTAAAAGGCTGATGAACATTTGATGGACTAGATGTGCAGATGACATCATACAGTGTCATTATTTTTTTAGTCAAATACAGTTTTTTTGTGGTTTAATAATTAAATAACAGTATTCGATTAAGAAAATGCAAAACAGAATAATTTTCGCGCTAGCGCTATCATCTGCGTGAAAAATCTCCCGTCTTAATCTGTTCCGAGATCTGTAAACAATTAGTTACAATAATGATAATTGAAACGGCCTCGTGTGCAAAACGCCCTGCTGTTAAGCATGGCTGGTGATACCGAAATGGATGCGTGTAGGGAGGAGACAACAACAACAGCTGGCGTAATTGCATTCCCGTGTCCCTTCCCTTCCCAGGGAGCGAAATGAGACGAGACAGATCAGGGTCTAGATAACAGCACTCAGGACAGCTCCGAAATCCTGACTGTCTTGAGTTGTGACTCTAATGGCGCTCACGTCCGGATCTTCTCCCTTATCTTGGCAGACATACTTCAACGATAATATCCTCACCCTGATCCGGACGCTGGTCACGGGAGGCGCCACCCCGGAGCTGGAGGCCCTGTTGGCAGAGGAGAACGCTCTGAGAGGTGGCTACAGCACGCCGCAGACGCTGGCTAACAGGGACAGGTGTCGGGTCGCCCAGCTGGCCTTGTACGACGGGCCCTTCGCCGACTTGGGGGTAAGTGGACGGTTAAGAGGAGCTGACGGGTTTTGTCGCTTTCCCCAACAGGGCTCGTGCCCGTGTCCGACGCCGTCCCTTCCTTGCTAATGCAAAGTGAACCAACCGGACGAGCTCTAGAGCAAGTCTTTCGTTGTGTTTTTGTATCCGTGTACGAATACCACATATCTCGTGATGTCATCATGGTGTTGGAGTTGTAGTCATAATACAAATTCACCTACACTGTTGCTTGAATATAAAGCAATGAATTTTTTGGTCTTTTTCAGGATGGCGGTTGCTACGGAGACTTGTTTTGTAAAGCATTGAAAACATACAACATGCTGTGCTTTGGAATCTACAGATTACGAGATGCACACTTAGGTGCACCAAGCCAGTGCATGAAAAGGTGAGCCGGTCATTTCACCCCATTTGTTAGGAAGGGGCTTTAAGTGCTTTATTCCAGCTACAACACAAAACAAATCAGGCCTACATCACTCTTTGTGCTTGTTCTGAAACAATTTAAGGGCCCTACCTAGTGTAGGAATCATCTGTGAGAGTTAGTCAAATCATCCCACATAAGGGTCACTATTTGTTTGGTGCAATTCTTCGCCCTAAAAACAAAGTTCCTCCCCATGAAGAGAGCTTGGAATTGGTCGCCTAGAGGATTGAGTTCAGTTAGGATGCTGCCATAGAAGTGCAATGCATGAAGTAGACCGCAAGATCACTTTGTTTGAAACAGATAGATTGATAAACATTTCTCCCTAAAAGTCTAACCTATCATAAATGTAAAACAGCACACATCCTAAACATATTTCAGAATGTATAGAAAGTCAAATATATATTATTGGTGTTTGGGCCAAGTGTTGCCATAGTGAAGGAAGTCAGTTACATTCTTCTATATCAGATTACTGAAGAGATGCATCTATTCCCCACGTCCACAGATATGTCATCACAAACCCGCCTTACGAGTTCGAGCTGGTGCCCACGGACCTGATATTCTGTCTGATGCAGTTCGATCACAACGCGGGCCAATCCAGAGCAAGCCTGTCCCACTCCTCTCATTCCTCCCATTCATCCAGCAAGAAGAGCTCGTCCGTCCACTCCATCCCTGCCAGCAACCGACAGAACCGCAGCAGCAAAGCACGCGAGGCCCGTGACAAACAGAAGTAAGAAACTTAGCATCTTGGCCTTTATTGAGTGTTATAAACCGTTCCTGAGCGATCGTTTGTACTGTATATGTGTGGTTTTACAACATTTAGAGAAAAAGTCGTATGTGTGTTTGTAGCATTCATTGTGTAATCGTTTGTAGCTCCATTATTGTTATGTGCATGTGGCCCTTGCCTTGAACACACTGAACTCTGACCATTAGATCATCGCTTCATTCCAAGTGCTCTTAAACCCAGGACCATACTAGCATCAGTCATATTGCTGCTTTTTTTAAACTACAGTATATAGTTTGTAGGTTTTAGCATGAACTAGAGGTCTGCCGGCAGGACCCCATTTGTTTCGACACAAAGCAAAAATTGTCTATAAGGGGGTTGTCGTTTTGGTCAGTCAGAGCAGTTATTGTCATCTTGCTTGAAAAAAGACGACACATGTGAAGCGCTTCTCTAGTGTTTGGAAGTCCACCACATTTTGTCGACAGTTATTTTAGATTGTTTTGATTTTTAACCAGATAAGATGTTCTAGTTTTATATGGTTGTAGCAACAGGTTAGTATTTATTTTAACCTTTGCGTTCACTCATGTGGAATAATGAATTGCAGATCATTTGAAGATTTTACAGATGAACTGTCTGAACAGAAATTGAACAGTTCTCCTTTCCAACCTCTCCAATACTCTTCTGGAAAGGCATAAAAATGTCCCGTGCAGACCTCTAGTATGAACTGCTTAGTAAAAAACAATTATGTATACAGTACTTGTGTGTATTTGCACCTGTATAAGGTGTTATTTGTGTATAAGGACTACACATCATTTTGTCTCATGGCATAGGTTTGTCTGTCTTCAGACATGACCACAGATAAGTGTAAGGAAACCGTGTAAACTCATTTATAGCCTTCCTGTTCGTCTTATTGTTGTTTGTTTGTGTGTATGAGAACGGCGAATTGCATCATGGTGTTTTTAGTCTGTTAGTGGCTTATCTTTAGTTCTGCTCCAGTGATTTTTATTTTTCCAGGTAGAGTTTAGAGACATTATCATAGAAGAAACGGTTTCACAGATCCCTGAGTGCCTTGCAGGAGCAGGAGCCCTTCTGGTGTGTATTTTAGTAAACAATCTCGGCTTGTAGAAACCGATTAGTGAGCAGATAATTAAAATCTTTATTAATACATCATATTGACTTCTCACCAGAAAGGAGTTGCTGCAAGGTACCATGGGATGTTGTTCAACCTCGCATTTATATCAGTGCCTGTGCATAAAAGCTGTAATCCAAAGTTTGTAAGACATTTCCTCATTAGTAAGAAAATAGTTAAATTCGGTAGAATAATTGTGCTTTTAATTTGCTTTTGCAAATGTGCCAGGTTTGAGAAGATCATTTTTGTCCTTTTAAAGAGTTGTAGTTACGAAACTAATTCTTTAAGTTGACAACAATTTTTTTTATTACATCACTTAAATATAGCCTACAGTTAATAAATATTGACAAGTTGTTTGTCTACAGTTAAATGTATGAGCAATGTTATTTGTAAAGAATAATTTGCTCTTAGTAAATGTTTAAAAATTAAAATGCGTGGGATTTCAAATTGAACACGGCTAACAAATGGGCTATATATGATATGATGTCAGTGATTCTGTTTGAGCTCTGTTACTTAACCTGTAAAACTTACATAGACCACTTTTTTTTCTAAAGTGCAACAAGGATGAATAGAATGGGTCCAGGTATGCAAGTTAATGATTCTGCATGATACAGCACCTGTTGTGGGATCTTTAATCATAACTCTGTCCTTGTGGAGCACTGTTATGAGAGGGGATTTTGATTTTACTTTCAGAGGAAATCACGCCTACTTTTCACCCTTTGTTTTCTATGTGAAAGCAAATGGCTGCTGCTACTGCTTAACTCCTGCCATGCTCAGGATCATCCCAGCATTGCATGTCTTCCCACATCTGATAGACTCCAGCGATCTCTCTTTCTCAGTAGTCCCCTCCACTTCAGTTCTTATTCTACACTTATTTCTCGCTAGGTTTCTTTTTGTGTTGTGTTAATACTGTCTGCATTGTGTGAGAGGTCAGTGTGTCTGTATGTTGTTGTTGTTGTAGCGACGTACAATTTTCCCCCAGATATTTTATTTGGATTTAAGGGATAGTTCACACAGAAATGAAAATTCTGTCATGAGTTACTCACCCTCAAGGTGTTCCAAATCTGTCAACATTTCTTTGTTCTGATGAACACCAAGAAGGATATTTGGAAGAATGCTTGTAACCAAACAGTTCTCGGTCACCATTGACTACCATAGTAGAATAAAATGTATCTTTTTTTGTTCTGTTGAATTTAGAAAAGCACACAGTTCTGGAGCACTTTGACTATGGTCGTCAATGATGTCCATTCTTTCAAATATCTTTTTTTGTGTTCATCCAAACAAAGAAATGTGTACAACAAGAGGAGTAATTCATGACAGAATTGTCATTTTTGGGTGTACATGGATTACCTCACCTCAGTTGAAGGAAATCCAATGTACACACGAATAGCTCAGACTGTAAACTCAGTTTCGCTGTATCACGTTTATTGTAAATTATTATTCAAAATTTCAGATTTTTAACATTTTACAGTCTTTACCGTGTTATTCAAGTCCGCTTTACTGAAGGCTATTGGCTTCTATTACCAAGTCATTTGCATTTTGTGTTGATCAGCTAATCTGACGCAGATGCCAACCAATGCCCATACTTCACCGTGTCACTTCTTAAAATAAAGTTTTCTGAACATTGTTGGCTTCTATCAAGCAGCTGATGCCACTTCTGGAAATCGAGGTAAAATTCCGTCTGCACTACCTCACTTGGCTCATGGGTGTATAAATCCAAAAACGCGGATTCAGTCCTTTAAAAGTTCCCCACTCAAATCAGGCGCAAAGTCAGACTGGCGTTCCGCTCTCAGCCGAATTCCCCTCAAACACCCGTGTGAGCGAGGGAACCGTGATGAGCTGTTGAAATTGGCTCTTTTAACCCTTCTGGAGCCTTAGGATGTCTCGGGGCGATGTAAGAGCCAGCATCAGTAGTAAACTCGGGGGAACCGAGCGAGGTGGCTGACTCCTTGCACCTCCTCAGGCAGAGCTCCACTTACATCAAACGACTGCGCCGTGACACTTCCCCCCCGCGGCTCGGCGCTGCCTGACACTCCAAGGTGCGCAGTGCATTTCAAGTTAGAGGTATAGTCGAAAATGTTGGAGTGCTGGAAAATGACACGGTGCTGGGAAAACGTGAACGAGATGGGGATGGATGCCGGCCCTGCGTGTGGCTTAAGTCCTCTGTAATGTGTCTCTCTGCCTCTTGAAGAATCATGGGAAATATTTTAGAATTGATTAGCCCTGATTTGGACACGAAGACAAATTCAGACACATGGCATGACACACACTCATTCCTTCAGGCCGTCGGTGCTTCATGAGATTAGTTACAAATACCTCCTACAGTTCTTGTGGCTGTGTGTGTGTGTGTGTGTGTTTCACCCTGTCGTCTTAGATGTGATGTTCGATTCATGTATTAAGCGAGAGTGGAATTCTGTTGTGAAAGAGAGATCTACACTGTGTTTGTCTTAAAAAAAAGTGTATTAACGCTGTTTCTCGTCTTCTGCTTCTCTCCCGCTGCCTCGGCTGTCTGGCAGAAAAGAGATGGTTTACAGATGAAGCAGAAAACGCGTATCCAAGGAACATTCAAATCAAGCCCATGAGCACTCACATGGCCAACCAAATCAATCAGTACAAATCCACTAGCAGTCTGATTCCACCTATCCGAGAGGTCGAAGACGAATGCTGAACCTATCCCCAGCCTTTAACATCACAGGAGTCGGCCCATCCTGCTGTAAAAGAAGCGCGCTATTTGTGAAATGACCGTGACGACGGCGACACATCCTTCTTCCCTTGTGCGGCTGGAGGGATTGACCGGAGAACTGGAAGAGGGACCGCCTCTATGTGTATACCTTTAATGTTACTTCCATACTTTTATATACAGTATGTAAACATAGTGATGTACATATTGACAATCAAGTAAGGATTGTACAGCCCCTAGCACTTTTTGAAATTATGTTAACAGGCAAACAAAAAAGAGAAAAGTACTTCCTGTGATTCTTTGCAATATATCACCTTCGCCGTGGCCTGACTCCGCGCGCACGCGGAGAAGATGAGGGTCACGTTCATCCAAACGCTCTCCAAAGATCCTCTTCTGAAGCATCACGTCAGCCCTGTTGCGACGCATATCCTTTGTTTCTTTTTGCACTACGAGTTACCACGAAAAAGTGACTCGGGAAGAGTCCAAGCGTATCCTCGGTTCTGGGTGAGATGGGGCCGGTTTAACAGGCTGTGAAATGAATGGCTTCGTTCAGGGGTGTTTGCCCGGGCACTTCCGCATGTGTTTGCTGAAGTAACCTAAACATACAGTATCCATTTCCATCCACGTAGACTGTTCTGACACACATAAATACATGGAAATGTGTTTGCTGTACTTCAATGCAAAAGGTTGCCCCCCCCAAGGTAGCGCTTTGGCAAATTGGCAATACATTGAGGATATGCACTACTTCTGTTGATGTCTTTCAATCACTCATGACTGCCGGTGTTTGTTTAGGAATCTATCTGTGGGCTTATGTGTTTGTTCGGAAGAGGCTCTGTGTGTTTGTGTCTGCTGTTAATACGGAGTGAACTACCATCAAATGCTGATAATTCAACAATGATTGAGCTTTCAGACTGAAACGTCTCTAACCCAACGTTGGCATGAAAAATGTGTTTAATTCAAATCGCCACGTATTGCAAAAGTGGGCATGTTTGTTTCCTCCTTTGGGTGTATAGGCACAGGGTTGGCACAGAGGCAAAAAGTGCTTGGATGTTCTCTGTTACCAACCATGATGCCTTAAAATCTAGACCGAATGCCGCTGTTGGCTTATAAAAAACTGGGGGAGCTCAATCATAGTGTGGAATTATCAGCCAATACAAGATGAAGCTTTAGACTGAATGGATGGAACGTCACTTAATATCAAGGCTACACAACTGTGTTTAACCTTTAAGTACAATAGAAACTGCGCTGACGCAAATGCTTCTCCGAATTATGAAGTTTGCTTGAAGTTTGCTTCAAGTGCTCCATCAGATTTATACATAAGTACATACTTATTTTTTATCCATGAGCTTGATCATTTTGTACTTATTTTTATACATATCAGAGAACTTTATTTCGAAATGTATCTTAAATATATCGTAATAGCTGCCGTGGTTTGCTTTCTGGTCCAGTTTTACCCCGACAACACAGCATCATGTAACATCGAATAACAAGAGAAATATCTTTGAGCCGAGTCGAGATGCGCTCTTTGACACGCTTTGAAGGACCTCTGTAGCTAAACCACTAAAACAGTGCTTTTCTTTCATAAGCTAACGGAGATGAAAACAAATGCTGAGTGATGACTCTTTACTGTATTTCCAAGTAAAAGCGATGTTGATCTTCAGACAGATTCCGAGATGAGGAGGAGGGTGGTCTCGTATCTTCTCTGTCTGTTCTGAGGGTAGTGTTGATGATAATATTATCGATGTTTGACCTAAATTAGGTCTCGCGAAGAGAGGAACGTGCTCAAGTACTTTCATGTGTGCGCATATAATTTGATCATAAAGCGTTTCAATGTTTTTTTATCAGCCGTGAGTTAAAGCCGCGCGATTGTAGAGATGCATAAAGAAAACGGTTCCATCCACTGAGTCGAAGAATGAAACTGCGTAGTGTCAAAACATGTTGTATAAATTCTGCCCATTCGAGTCCACGTTTATTTTCTGAAGGATCTCAGCTTTACTGTTTGTCTACTGGACATCTCGGCTTTGTCCTGAAGTGATTTTCTGAATTGTGATTACATTGGTGTTACACTTTGTAGCAAGTAGATTTCTTAATAAATGAAAAAATAATAGTAATAATGTGAGTACAATGTATGTATAATTGGATTGTCAATAACATACTTGCTAGCCTGAAAACAAAAAAGATTTAAAAGGAGTCATAAATTAAAGTAAAATGTCTTTTGTTTCTACTATTTTGTCCTATTTAGGGTCTTTTCTTGTTATGAATCTATATGGTGCATTACACAGAAAGGCCATTAGGACGATAAAGCCTGCAGGTTTCATTTGAAGAGCGTAGACGTGTCCGAGGAATTTTTAAGGATTATTTACAATCGGGTTTTTACATTCCATTTTGTCATCAGCATTTTAGTTACAATTGTTTGAATCGTTTTTTCTTTGTAGCTTAAAAAAACGTAAGAATCAGGTAGCAATCCTGATGACAAAGCTGGCGTAGATTTTCTTTTGTTACCCTATTTGACAGAAAAAGGTATGAGGTGATACTTGTATTTTCCTCTCCACTGCAACAAATGTGCAATGTTTCAAATATCATGTTATTCATGTGATCAGATAGTACACATATCAGTGCCATGAAATGTATCTGTCTACTAGCATTCGTCAGTCAATTGTTGCAATTTAGTATGGCATCTAATACTGGCATGGAGAACATCCAAGCCATCTTTGCCTCCATGCCAGCACAGTGCCAGGCAATGTGTCAAGACCCAAGGAGGAACTCTGTAAGACCCGCTAGAGCGAAAAGTGGCGTTCGGCTTACGTCCAATCACATCATGGACGGAATCTATAAAAAATATCAGAGTAGTGACTGAACGATGCTGAATATGTGTAGTCAGATCACCCGTCAATGTATTCAAGAGTGTTTTGATTCAAGTCACATATAAACTGATGTACTACACAACTGTCAATGTTGCATAGTATGGCTATTTTATTCTACTGTAAAGTACAGATTTTTTTAAGTTTTAGAAGCTGTATAAAGAAAATACACTGTAACAGAATAAATACTCGGAGAGATATAAGTCTTAACACGCTGACGTTGCGTATGGATTTTTTTGCTGTCTTTTCTTCCACTTGAATACATTAATCAAAAGCGTTCATATAAACATGTAATTATTTACATATTCATTACAGGAAAAGGGAGTTTCTCACAGTTTTGCATCAACTTCATTGATTTGACTGATGGCCGTGAAGATGCTGGTGCTGAGCTGATCTACCTGACTCTGTCAAATATAACCTGCTGATAAACATACTGTCTTGTACAAAAAGTTTGTACATAAATTGTACATGGTTTCTTTTTGTATTTTCTCAAATTAAAATGGATGTATTTGTGTTCTACGGGCGACTGGTATGTTGACTCATTACTTGATTTGCACTTGACATCTTTGAGCTGCAACAGATAATGAGAAACAATTGTGAACTTCATTGACAAATAGACACAATTTTAGCCAATTGGATGCGAGGGAAACATTGTTTCCAAAACATCTGCTTGTATTTAGTGTATAGCTAAAATTACAGAAAGCATTACAAGTGAGCGAATTAAAGGGTATGACGTATACGGTTTACTTTAAGAGAGTTTACATTTCAACAGCAAGTCTTTTATATGTACAGAGATATGTCGATCGTGCTTTTTGAAACACAAAACACATTTCAAGCAAGGCTTAAGATTACACCGCTGCTCGGTTTCAGTCGTAATCGAACAGAAAAGAAGCGATTTGTCTAGAAAAGACGTTTGTTTGATTACTTTCCACGACGTTCGCAATCTAGTCGTGGAGTCTGTACTACTCAAAACTCCAGGTTTGAGCTCAAGGCACCCGGGCTGAAATAAAGTGCGCAGGAAGTAGAGCAGATGTTGGCTGTGCTCCTGATTTGTAGGCTGATAAGTGTGGCACCCCGTAGGTTTAAATTTATGGCTTGTTAGTAAGGACTGGCCCCTTTGTGAGATGTTTTCAAAATGATTGATTTACAATAAAGTGGCTCCCTGTGTGTGCACGCAGGCTGAACTGATTCAGATCGATTCCGCTGAAATTGATTGATCAGCCATTTAACTTGGCAGTATGTTTACTGAAAGAACCCATGCAAGACCTATTCTCCTAGTCTCTTACTATAAAAACAGAAACACGCTACACGGCCTGCGCAAAATAACCGGCTTCAACAAAATGGTAATGTATGTTGCTTTGAAAATGAAAATTCATCATTCACATTACTTACCCTCGCGTTATTCTTAAGGCTTCTGTGAAAGACAAAGAGATGTTAAACTGAACGTTGGAGACTAACAGCCATACGTACCCTTTACTTCCATTGAATGAAAAAAGCATTTCTGTGAAAAGGGAAGTCATACGGCATGAGGTCGAGGAAATTTTCATTACATGTCTTACACATTTATATTCTAAAACATTTATATTCTGAATGACTAAATGGACCGAGTCTGTGTTGGTGGCATATATCATTTGACATAAAATGAAAATAAAGCTTCGAAGGATAAATGTACTGTCAGCTGACAAAACAATACGGCTCTTCAGATAACAAACTGTTAATATCACACATGACACCATGAGACAGTACATTCTATTAAAGTGACAGGACTGTATGTTAAAGCTTTGTTATAAAATTAAACGTGGCATCTGACTGAAGGACTATAGTCTGTATAACATTTCATTTATCTCATAAATGTATGTAGAAAAATACCAATAAATTATATAAAAATCATTTCACAACAAGAAAACAAGAATATCTATTATAGTATATTAATTTAATAGTATCCCACTATTATTATAACGTTTATTTCAACATACTACACAGCAGCAAAAATATAATAATTTAAGTCTGGTTTTCTGAAAACAAAGTTTTATGATGATGAAATTCTGTCATGATTTACTCATCGTCTTGTCATTTCAAACCTGTATGACTTTCTTTGTTCAGCAGAACAAAAAAAGATATTTTGAAAAATGTTGTTAACCGGCACCCATCGACTTGCGATGTTTATGTGTCCGTACAATAAAAGTGAATGGGTGCCGAGGCTGTTCGTCAAAATATATTCTCTTGTGTTCCTGTGGACAAAAGAAAGTCAAAAAGGTTTGAAATGACATAAGGGTGATTAAATGATGACAGAATTTGATGACAAAATCTTAAAACTAGATTTTTTTGTCAGAAAATCTTAGGTAATTTTGCTTCTGAAAAAATGTATATTAATTTAAGACATTATGTATTGATACCTCCGGTAACCAGACAAAAATACACAAGAAATTCATTTTTTTTTCCAGTACAGTGTATTGCCTTGACAAATTGAAGCATTAAAACACAGCAGTAAACACCACCAATTTGTAATACACAATCTCATTCTGTTTTGTTTGACCTCTCTCTCTTTCTCCCAACCTCGCATCTCTTCATCGAGACAAAGCACTCTTGTTTTCAGCCCACAAATCATTCTGCCGTGGACACTTCATGCTGTCCTTTGGATAATTGTGGATGAAAACAGCCCCCTACATTCTCACCTTGGGATGTAGTGGCCCCATCATGCAGCTTATTAACGATTTTACACGGTGAGTCACGGCTCGGGGTCTGTCAGAACGCCAGTAATATTTACTGTCTGACACATGGGCTGTGGGGGGAGATTGGGAGACAGGGCGATGGTGGTGGTGGGGGTGCTGATTACACCCATCCACCTGACAGCGTCCTCATCCCCGGATCCTTCCGCAAACACAACTCGAAACAACGTCTTGTTTAAAGAGACATCTCCTGCCCTAAATAGCCACCGTAGGACTGCTTATTATGAATTACGGAACACACACACCCGAGTGTTGAAACGCAACATAAGATGCTTCCATGGCGGCGTAATCTGCCTCCGTTGCCAACGGTGAAGCTACGACAATCAAGGTAATGATGGCGGAGCAAAGGTTGGCCAGTGCATGAGTATTTTACCACATGAATAGAAAGCACGTTTGAGTGCCTATTATGGGCCATTTACTAAATCGATAAGCTCAAAAATCAAAAACAATTTTCTGGGTGGATTGTCGCCGGAGTAAATGAAACAGAGAAATTTCTAATATCGAACACTTAACAATCAATGCGTCGCACACTTGATGTGATTTGTTTTCAACATAACAATTGTTGGGTATTTTTCGTTTATTCCCAGCAAAATGCTAGTGTTTCCAACCACCTATTATTCAAATCCAAGTCACACCCGGAATCAAAACAGGGTCTGCTTTGAATGTGTCGGACAGACGGCAATCAAAGGAGAAGAAGCTATCGCCGTGGCAACGGTGCAGAGACACGGACCCCCCCGCAAGTCACATTCGGATTCATCTTTAGAAGCCCTCCAAGGCCCCGGGTTGGCCGTGATAATAGTTTCCGTGACGATGCGGCGTGCTCAGTGCATCAGTGCCAGCCCAGATAAACAGTGATCCTTTACAAAAACAAGAAGGTCATTACGGCAGCTTGTCAAATCAATGCTGAGAGTGTCCCGGCTGATTAAGCCATCCTCTCTCAGCTCTGACACCGTGTCAATAGTGCCGCACCGTCTGAGCACGGCCAGATGATTGGAGTGAAATGCCCATCAGTCAGAGAGCTGAGCCGGACTAATGATTCCCTGGGCTGCCTATTAGAGCTACATGACAAATCAATCGTGCACTAGAGAGAGAGAGAGGGAGAGAAAGAGAGGGAGAGAGATAGGAAAACAGTGACCTTGTTGTATTATTTGAAGCTGAATTAAATTGGCAGGAGCAGTTAATCTTTACCTGAGGCCATTAACAGAATTTAAGAGGAACAACAAAGCACGCAGCATTTGGCGTTTTCTCTTTCTCTCTTTTTGACATTTTCATTTTCGTCTTCATCCATTCTCCTTGAAGATGATGATTTATCATTAAGAGAAGCGAAGGAGGGCGGAGATCATCCACATCATAAATCGCTCGCATAAAATACTCACTCGCTTCGTTCTTTTAATTTGTTTTAGCGCATTGCTCCCCCGTCCCTGCGCTGAGATTTGTGTAAGCCTCGTCCGATTGACTTATCCGATTTTGTCAGCTGGGATTCATTCATCTGTGCTCTACTGGTGACTGCTATGTTAAGCTGGTGAAGTCGACTGGTGGTATGTGTGTGGAGAGGCAAATGTGTGCTATCAGATAGCTGGAATCACACGGCATTAAGCGCACTCGCTTGGGAGCCGGCTAATTGCTTAGTGTTAATGGAGCGCACTTATACTCACCAATCTTGATTTACTTTTTATCAGACAAGAAGACTAAGATTGAGCATTCAGACAAAAGTCAATATTGGAAAAGAAAAGAACGATTGCCACACTTTCGATGTGCACTTGTGCTGAAATGGCCAATTATTTTTATGTATGGGTCGTTGTCATTAAATGCTTTTGCGAAGCAAATGTGTCCAGAGGTGCGATATGCTGCTGTATACTGTACTACAAGTAATAAAACATAGCTCATTGTTTACAGCGCGCAATATTAAAAAATGTGGCCGATATATTGAGCGATTCTTATGCTCTCGGTTTCTCAATGAATTACGGTTAAATGCCGCCACATCTGAGAGCTAGAGGGCGCTGTTGCGCAGGAACTCCGAATATGGGAAACAGAAGAAGAACGATTAGTTCCAGGAAAGACCAATGGTCATATTCTATCGCTGTTCTTCAAAGCTTTTCAGGTATTTCCGTGACAATAAAGTATATTTACAGTGATGATGTTTGACGATTGTGGCTTTTTCAAATGCACGTTATAAACGACTCAATCTCATAGTGATTTTAGATCGAGCAGTACTGTCTACTGACAAGAGAGCCATAGTTCACGGAAGACCTGTGCATAAAACACAGAATCGTTTTAGACGTGTATAATAAGCGTGAATCGCGATATATACCGCCCAGCCCTGTATGCAACCTTTTAAAAACATATTCGTATTCGTAGTAGTTTTGAAAATATGTTGTTAAGTAAAAAAGTTGTAGTGGTAGTTGATGCATAACCTTTTGGGGGGATTTTAGGCTAATTTTGTATTTTTCATTTTAATCCATAAAAAAATGACATACTGTATTAATGTTTGTCAATGTAATCCCCACACTGTATATTTGTCAATATGACACAATATACAACTCTTACAAAAAGAAATGCACCGATATATCGGCCATGTTTTTGGTCGATAAAAACAATTTCACACTAATAGTTTGAAAACAGCCGATGATCAGGGCCGATGTGTCCTGTCAATCAAAAGAGGACTGGAAAATGTAAGAATGTTAAGAAACATCACCAGTTTGATGTTTAATATTAATAGTCATTATATGAATGAATAACATTCAGAAAGTTCATAAATATAATTTAATCTTCAGAATCAGTATTGGTAGACACAACTCTGAATAATCGACTTTCGGTACTGGTAGAGAAATTTATTATTGGTTGATCTCTTTTAAAAATAACAACATTTGCAACCTGATCTCATGACAACTCCATTGAAACGAAACTGTTCCGGTTTACATAACCATGATTCAATCCCCAAACCTCACTTTACTATGTGAATGAAAATGTCCTAAAGATTGTTCAAATCGCTAAGTATCACATTGTAAACTTGTTGAAAAAATAACCAGTATATTGGACAGTTCATTGCTGTAAATCCTTACGATAGTTTTTTTACACATGACATTACACCCTCACAGTCTTATTACACGCCAAACAAATGATAATGGACACAAATATAAACATGCCTTTACTTATACACGGCTTGTCTATTCTTTACTAATATTACACGATTTTCTCTCAGCATAAGGACTGGGAAGAAAATCATGACTAATTTAACATGACATCAAAAATCACCTCTCGTCTCAACAAACCTTTGTTGGCAATGGTCAATTAAGCTCTTTCTCCGCATGCATTAGTGCGCCTGTCTACATGTGAAAACCAGCCGGAGCTAAATCTCCAGGGAATAATGTAATTGTCTTGTAGAGCAGCTCTCTAGAACAGAAAACACAATTTGAAGAGAAAACGTGTAAGCCGTGCGCACGCTTCCAATTTTCTCCCTACCACTGCGGTGTCATTAATAATATCTTATCGAGGAAGCAATTTACACACACAAACACACTTCGGCGTGGAAGGAAATCCAATCCATTATCGCGCTATCACCCTTTAACTTCTGATATTTACAATAACATTAATTGTCACTGCTCGCATGGAGACAGATTATATGAAATAAGATGTCGTGAGTAGTTAAAGACATGAATAAATACAGATGTATTTATTAACACCACTGAAATAAGTTTCACGATAGTGGTGTAAATGAACCTTACATCCGTCATGAAGATCAGCTGTCAAACGCAACATCTCACCAATGCACATCATGTGGAAACGACTGGTACCTCACAGACAGCCCGGGAATGATATGCATTCAGTGACACCACAGCGACATCAGATTAAATTGGATCAAATAAATCAGAAGCTGGTGATATATGTAAAATCAGGTTTACAAGCAAACGTGTATAAGGGAAATCATGTACGCTCATTGGTATCAAAATGAAAAATGCTACAATTTTGTAGGAAAATGCTCATATCCACCATTGTCTTAAACAGTTAAATGTATGATTTCCAAACAATGTGTAAAAAGGTTTAGATCTTAAATGAAGTATAATGCAAAAGGCTTGAAGATATGTGATAGACAAATAAATTGAAACTATTTCATCAGTTGGATTCAAACCTGTGCCAAAAAACTTCATTACAACCACATTACAACATGAACATCTTAATTTAGGATGTTACTAGCTAAGTGAGATCATTCCCAAAACCTGAGGAAGGCCTTTAGCGCATTACAAATAGCGTCTGACAGCGAGTACTATACGATGCAGTTTCAGCTCACCTTCAAGCTGTAAAGCTGATTTACAGCCACGTGTTATTATTTAGCATTATTCATCTTCCTGTCGCTTGCGCATTGGAGGTTAATAGAAATGCCAGCATGTTCACTGATTTACTTAGTAAAATTTTCCTCCCAAGGTTGGGCCTGAGTGATTGGAGGGTGAGAAAGAGGGGTGGGTTCATGCATTATGTAGCGGACGCTGATGTGACCTTCAGCCATCAACGGCTGGACTATATATTAGAGCCGCGGCCATCTTTCTCGGACCAAAGACGCGTCTGACGTATTTAAAGGGGTTTTACACAACATTACTGACGCTTTGCATGAGTTGAGCTATTTTTATTTGGCCATTTATTTCCAGAATGGTTTAACAACAATAGACAGAAAGCCATTTACAACAGCATGACCGCCGCTTGATGCGGATCGGACAGACAATTAATAATCACAAAGCTACTGGTACAGTGAGTGAGAAGACCTCATAACCATTTATTATTTGTTTACTAGAACAGTAATGTATACAGTAGATGGACTTAAATCAAGCTTATTACACGGCTTTTCCAAATACTCACTTCTGATTGGACAATCCGAAAGAAATGCAAATAATTGATTCCAAAATAAATGTTTATATAATATGTATGTGTGTATTTATATGTATGTATGTGTACATATAACATATTTTTACATATATATAAACACATATTTCAATATAATTATGGGCTAAGATTAATTGTGATTAATCACATTCGGGATAAAAGTTTGTGTTTACATAATATACATGTATGTCTGTGTACTGTGCATATTTATTTTGTATTTATCAACACATGGATATATTTAAGAAAAGTATAACATATAAAAATGTATTAACATTTATGCATAATTTAAATTATTTTTAAATATAAATAAATACATGTTAATAAAAGTATGTATACATGTATGTGTTTATAACTACATAATCAACATGCACAGGACACAGACAATTATGTAAACACAATAATATAAATAGTTGAATCCAAATATTTACTAAATATATATATATGTGTGTAAATACTGTATATGTGTTTAAAAATACAAAATAAATATGCACAGTGCACAGACATATGTTATATAAGCACAAACTTCAATTATGGATGTGATTAATCGCGATTAATCGTGAACAGCCTTAATATAATAGATATCACATTCTTAAAAATAAAATTGCTTACAAGGTTCTTCACAGCGATGCCATAAACAAACCATGTTTGGTTCCACAAAGAACCATACAGTCAAAGGTTCTTGCCTACATTTTTTAAATCTGAAGAACCTTTTCTCGCCACAATGAACCTTTTGTGAATCAGAAAGGTTCTTCAGATGTTAAAGGTTCTTCTATGGCAACGTGAAGCACCTCATTTTTAAGAGTGTACGTATAAATATAAATAAATACATATTACACATCTTAAATATGTATGTGTACGTTTGTGTATACATATACACACCAAGCACACATATCATATATACACAAATTTATTTAGGATGTATTGATTTGACGGCACCAAATGTTTCATAAATTAATTTCTCGTTCAAAATATTTGATACAAAGATGTATTATGTAGCCATTTAATAAGCCGTATATTATCTGTATCTGTATATCCCTCACATATTTCATTTGAGGTGCAAAGATGGACGAGACGAAAACCAGACAAACATTTAATAGGCTGTCATCTGAACACATGACAGATCCTGATAGACTGAGGGTTTCATTCAACTGCTTGAGATAGATATGAATATTTAAATCACATCATACTACATCCAGCAGGTGATGTGAAGCAATATTTAATCAACAATTTATGTATCCTGGGAAGCTTGGATTTTAGTGAGCGGGTAGATCAACACTTTCCCACAGTAGAAGGTGATGTTGGATCAATACACTGCACGTTAGTAAGGCTTTGGCAACCTTTACCATAACAAGCCAAATTGATTTATCTAATGCTGTCCATATTTTGAAATTACATTAGCCTGTGTAATCTTGTCTAGAACATGACCATGACATTTAAAACACACACACGCCTAACAGTGTGTGTTCGTTATTAAACACAATGGATTTCAAAGCATCAGTATTGCAGTACACTTGAAAGTAAGGGTCATTCTCCCTTTAGATGTTTAAAGAGAAATAATGATGTTGGAAATGATGGCCGATAGAGGAAATGATAAGGGAACACTATTCTCTTTTTAACGCGTAGAGTCCATTCGAATATAATTGGTAGTGGAATTATTTATGACATTAATTGCCACATTATCGACTGCCTGTCAACTCGCGTGGCAGTTCGTCCATCTTTCTTACCGGCGCGCGCAAGCTCAGCCTTAAGCAGACTGACAAGCTAATTACACCATCTTCCCCTTCCATGACAAATGCTACTCATCTGAAACCGCGCCGGAAATAAAGCTCTTTCTCTCCCCGCCTGGCCTTTTTCCCTCTCGCTTCTGCCCGGCCTAATATCTCCCCGTGTCTGCAGTAAAGGATGGAGCTGTGAGCTTTTTGGAGACTGATCTGCTGCTCCGCGTCTCGCCGCTCGCTCACTCATTCAGTAAGCATACGCTATCAGAGCACATCTGTCAATCACACGTACTGCTTTCTCCTCACGCTCATTTGCATTCGCTCATGTCAGTCATTCATAGAGAGAGAGAGTGTAGTAATAACTGAGGACTTCAGATGATTCCCGGCACTGCTTTGACGGCCATTCGTGATGACTGTTGAGTAGCAGTGGTAGTGCTCTGATAGAGCCCTGGGCTTTCTGTGAAACTCTGAAAACTACAGCTACATTGCCTGATCTATTATTTTCACACACTTTTATTGTTTTACTGTTGAGATGAAACTACATGAAATCAAATCGAACCCTACTTTGTTACCATATAGCCTACAGCCATATTTTTGTGATGAACAATAAATTCGAAGTCAATCTTCACTCAAATTATTGAATTTGGTCACACTTTATTTGAAGTTTCTTGTGTTACAGTGTAATTATATACGTAAGTACTGTGTAATAACATTATAATAATAAAATATTGCTCTAGTAGCTGTGTGATAGTGCTCTAGACATCAGCAAACACAGCCTTGCTGATAAGGAGCACTATCACATGACTACGAGAGTGATCTTTCATTTATAAAGCTCTTGTTAAGTTTTATTTTCATTATATTTACATTGCATAAACAGAATCAAATCTTCTGTCATCTTAATTGTATATCGTGAAGACAGATATCATTATAAGGGTTGTTATTTAGGGTTAAATATTATAGAATTGGATGAAACAATGGAGAATAAGCAGGTCAAGTTTTTTCTTCTACTGGTTGAGTTAAAACTCTACAACTAAAAATATTTTTTACATAAAATATGGTTTCTAATTTCTTACAGTACACCTTAAAGAAAAGTTTGGAAGTGATATTTGTAATGCTTTCAGTTTCCATATACCGGTTCTATTTAACACTTAAAACCATTCGGCCCTGCCGATAACTTACAGGAAGGTTTAATTTTAGCAGCACTGAATTTTTTGAATGAATCAATGAATTATAACCGCAGTTATAAATGAAACAGACGGGAACACAGTGCTGCTTCATTGACCGAATATCTTCTGACAGATGTCTTCTTGGTTTCTTTTCCAGTTTTTTTTCTTGTTTTCTACAGTAGTTTTGTTTTTTCTTGTTTTACTGTAATTTTTCTTTTCTTGTAATCTAATTATTGTTCCGCTTTAACATTTTTGATCATTGGAGGTAGTAAGAATGTCACTCTCAATGCGGTAGAATGTAACCCCAAGGACTAAGCTGAGTGTAGCTGCACCTGGTCGTAGTTTTAGATGGAACAGATGTAAATATTTCTCACAAGTCTGGACGTGGTTAGGTTTGACGTTGGGCTTTCAACCAACTTTTTTACGTCCAGCTGGTGCAACTGGCCACTGATGGGTAAATTGTTGGAGATTAATTATTGATTACATTTTTTTAGCTCATTTGTAAGGAATGTTTCCCTTTCGGTTTTAGAGAAAGACACAAAGTTCAAACAAGACCATTGCGCAATTTAGTTTTATTTGTAATTATAATCTCATATATTGTCGCTATTATTCCTGAAACCTAAAAAATGAAAATAAACACTACTTTTTAATTGATTAAATACTGTGACAAGCACTTTTTAATACTTATACTTGGTTAGAGACTTGCCAAACCCCGTTGACAAAGGGTCTAATATTACTTTTTTATGCCATAAATAAAAATCATAAAATATGGAGAAAAGTGGTTTCCTGAAGGAAATGCTGTAATAATGTACTAGGCATTTTTATATTTAATTTATGTGTAATATTATACTGCACTGGTCAAGAGGACAGTTCCCGAATGAGCGGTAGTTTTGAGCAGTTGCAATCGGGGAATAACAGACTATAACGGAATATTCCAGAGCACTGTGTCATAAAAATAATAAATCTGTACAGGTAATCTTTCATTCAAAACATTAACTCCCGTCCATCTTTCTTCCGTACAATGTGTGTTTTGGCATGGTGATGATCCTAAATTGACTGTCCAATGGTTAGGCTCCCAGCAATCCAATCAAATACCCAAATATGTTTTACGTCATTCTAAAATCCACTTTGCTTAGACATGCAATTTGAAAAAGACCACTTCAACTTCTCTGTCATGCCAAACAAACACCTTACACATTTTGAAAGCACCATAGAGCAAGTATTTCGCTGGATTAACCTAAAGCTGGTTCACTTGGTTGACACCAGAAATCAAAACCCACTATGACAGAAAAGTAAAGTTGGGCATATTTCAACACTGTGCAAAACTTTTCTAACCATGATCGTTTCATTAACATTTCCCAAAATGTGTGATAATGTCGTAAAGCTCCACTTTTCCTCTCATTCTCATCCCCTCCCGGCCCTGCTAACAGAAAGTCCCATGCAGGTCAGAGCCCACAGGTTGCTCTCGACTTCACACATTATTTATTCGCCACCGTGTGCCTTTCTCGAGCACACACTCGCTGTGGAACACACGTGTGTGTCAGCATATGTCTTCTCGCTGCACTTCCGCCCGCCTTCTAATGCTGTTTATATTTGCGAAGCTGCTTGAGATGAGGCCTTGACGAGGATGGTAACTGACACTCACCAAACTCGGTATGTCCCCCAGCCAGCACGGGCGGCTCGGGTGCTGTCAATTCCGGCTACATCAGCAGCAGTGGCTCAATGGCAGCGTCTCTGACACATGTCACAAAGTTTTAAATGTCTGTTCTTTTCATGAGGATGACTGGGTGAGCCAGCCGGGGAAGAGTTGACATTTTGTGTGGTGGGGGGGGACTTGTTGTGGCTTCCTCTCGTTGCCTCCACTAGCTGTCAGTGCCAGTTTTCTCTGAACATATCACAACACCGACAAATAAACCTTGTCATTTAGAAACGCCCGCACTAGTGACCATACTTTCCTGCAGTACGACAGGAGCGACGCACCAGCACAGTCTCATAGGGCCGAAGACGCAAACGTACTGTATGCGTATGCGCACACACAGTAAACACACAAATACACATGAATATTGCCGTCTCAAACATACCGAGTGAGGGATGCTGGCAGCAACACACACTTGGACCGATGCGGACGTAAGGCACAACCTGTGACCCGCACGGCCGGTGCACATGAAATCATTTCTCGAGGCTATCTGTGACCTTTCCCTCTGAGCGTGTGCTTCACATCGCTGTTCTCCGGGTGCACATGCTTTCCTTCACATCCAAAACTTCCACTCGCGTTGGCCGGGCTAATTTCTCTGGCATACTTGGGAGACCGTTTAACACACGGCAATTAAGCAAGATGATGCCAGGCATATCATGCCATTAATAATGAATGTTTACAAGAATAAACCAAAAACCAAAATATTCAGCAACTGTAAATCTCAGTCAGTTAAGAAGTATAAAAAATGATCATGGCGGCCTCGCTTGCTGTAGCTTATTTAAAGAACAACAATGACTCGGACTTTCGATGTACCATAATCATTTTATTTATTGTTTCTTTAAGACATCATAGGAAAGATAACATAATGTTTCACAATACACAGTGCTCATACAAGAATTGCAGTGCATTATTCATAACATATTTTTATTACAGACATGAGTAATAGACAAATATATAAAGTATATATTAAATCAGTCTATATGTTAAATAAGACTTTTAAACTATTTTTGATCACCTTTTCACTTTATTGCAATTCACATTAATAGTCCTTTGGTGTGACAGATATTTCTGTTTACTTAAAATAATGATGTATTACAAGAATTTTATAATGAATTGACCATATGCACAGTTACTTCCTGGTTCTCGATAAGCCAGCTCAGGCATTTCTGGTGACAGCTCTATGATGTCAATGTACACTAAATATCTTCGAAAAAAGTGTAAAAATGAAGTTTTCCCCTCATGTCGCATCTTTTCATCTTGTTTTACGTTTAAACAACTAAATTGCTTTTAAGGCATCACTATTTACCTGACTAGATTATAAACTAACTACAGTATTACATTACCGTTGCTGTTAAAGCTACCTCAATAAACTAAAGATATCCCCACATCAATGGGTGACGTTTTCCAGCTGGTTTATATTATTGCGGAAGTTCACAAAGGCATAGTTCGCCCAAAAATAACAATTCTGTCATCATTTACTCACCCTCAGATTGTTCCAGACCTGTATTAATTTCTTTGTTCTACTAAACACAAAGGAAGATAGTTAGAAGAATGTCAGTAACCAAACAGATCTCATCCCCCATTTACTGCCATAGTAGGGAAAACGAACACAATGGGAGTCAATGGGGGGTGAGGTCAGTTTGGTTGCTTACATTTCATTTTTGGTGAACTATCCCTTTAAGAACCTTCTGTGCACATGGACAATCGTCCCATAATCAATGTTGTTGCAAAACAGTCCTATAAGCACAAAAACCAAGCACATCTCCGAACAGGGTGCAGTTCATCAGTAGTGTCTACACTTCTTTATGTCTTCTACTGTAATTTGTTGGGGATTTGAGGCTAGTTGTGGTAAATATAAAAGCTTCAGTGCAAAAAGGAAAAATCTGGAATGTGATATTTAAAATAACAACACAACAGGTAGAAAAACAAATTGGACAAACACAAAACATCATTCTTACTACAGCACATTTGCTTCATCTCTCAATTTGGGTAAATTTTCTGGCATTTGTTAGTAAACTCTACTGCTGGCCACTGTAAGTTTCCAAAACACGTAAACAGAAATACATAAACAGAAAAAAGAAGAAGTCATTAACGTGAATTGGTCCAAAAATCACATGAGGAAACAATCAAAAAGAACGAGGAAAGTTGTTTCCTCCCCACGCGCGCACACAAACCTTCCTTGTCTATTTCGCTGGCAGAGTTGCTGTCTTTCTTTGCTCTGTTCCTCCGGAGGAAGAATGAAATAAAGCAAAGCTCATTACCTCCTTTCACAGCTATCTCCAGGCTCCTGCACCACAACAACTGCCCCCGCAACACGCAAACCTCGCACACGACATGCACATGCACCTCACATACACACAAACATACATATGCCACAGAACCTGAAGTCTGAAGAGCCTCAAGAGCTCTAGTTTCTAGAACAATCATACTGAAAACATATAGATAACCCACAGATTAAAGAATTTTGTTCATAAGCATGTAAAATGTAAACCTTTTATGGGTTCATATTCTCTAGTGTTGATTCATTTTCAAATGGTTTTCATAACTTTTTAATTGGGGAAAAAAACCTACAATGACTGCCACTCGGCCTACAGTGACACGACACGCACGATTATCGCATCATGTAATAAACTTTAATAACGGATGAAGTGTAAAACTCATCTTTCTCTTCAACTTTCTCTTTGACTTTGAGAGAGGCTCATCCTGGGCTTCTGTGTGGGCAGCCCGCAGCTTCAGGTGGGACCTTTGACCTGCGGAGAGCGGCGGTCGGACCAGGCAATCCATCATGGAGCCGCGGCTGTCAGGACGAGCACTTGGCCACGCGCGTGTCTGTCACCGCTGCATGGCGGGGCTGCTTAAAGGCAATCATGTCAATCTGGATGGCAGGGCTCAGCCGGAGCGAGTGGGATGAGAGGTGGCATTGAAGGCGCACTCAGTAGACGGCACTAGAGGGCTGTGTTTGGCTGCTTAAAATGCGTGTGGCAACATGTATATTTATAATAATATGTGGAGGATATCTTTGTAAAGCCCATTTGCGTGTCTATCCGTTGACCTGTCTGTCCATCAGAGCTGGTCATTGCGGATGAATCGATTGCCCTCCGAGTGCTTGCCGTAGTAGACATAACGGCACTTGGTGAAAACCCCTGAAAGTGAGAGAGAAGAGCATGTCAAAATGACATTTAACTACAGCGTCAATGTCACGCTGACCTGATGTGAAGTCAGCTGTGAAACTATGAGGTGTTATGAACTGATGGAAAAACAGTACCAGCACATTTTTAAGCCAAAATTATCAAAATGACATTAAGTTTCAAAAGATTGCTAAATATATTTTATTTGTCGTCGAGAAGGCAAAACCATCATTCTGCGTGAGGAAAAATCTGTTCCATACAACTAGAGACAATTTTAATAAACCTAAAGCATCTGAAACAGAAATGCAACCTGTTCATATGGATGAAAACGCACAGTTCAAGGGGGGTTTGTGTGGAAAAGCAGCCACTGATGTAAATGGGGTGACCACTGCCCAACAAACCTAATGTGGGACAGATAATCCATTTGTGACATGAGACACTGTTGAAAGGTAGCGCGAAACTGTGATATAATAGAATGAAATCATTTTATATAATGTTTTAGCTTATAAAAGTAATTTGTTATTTAGTCCATTCCGACTAAAACTTATTTAAGATTTTATAACATAAAACTTTTTTAATGCCGATTTCAATTTAAGGTTCACCGTGTCTTTCAATTTTGAGCACAGATCAGACACGGAGTTGTCATGTTGTATACTTTGAAGATCTTCTCAAAAAGTGAAAATTAAAGAGGAATAACACAAATAAATACTGAAAAAGAGTTTCTCTTTTAAAATGTATTATTGTAAAATAATGCATTTCATGATTTGCGAATCATTTTTATTATAAAACGGTCAGTTCTGATCCTTAATTCTGATTTGCTGAGCCGAGTTCTAAGCCGTTATAAGATACCCCGATTTATACCGGCTGACCGCATTACATAGCCTAAAAATATATTTTTTTATTTATTTTATAGAATAACCGTTTTATAAATCAATATCGTAAACAGCAGGCAGGTTTTTTGGAAACAAGCCTGCATGCACTCCAATTACAAATCTTTACTCATAAAAACATGCGTGTGTGTAAAATACTGTTAATCTGTTGCAAAAACCAGCCTGTCAGTAACATACACACTCTACTCTAAATCCACAATCCCGACTCCAGAATCTGTCATTTCTCACTCAAATTTCTGGCATGAAAGGTGTGTCGGGGAGACAGTGAATCCGTCTAAAGTCTGCGAACACAACAGAGACAACATTTAGCCTCGGGGCAACGTCTAGACAATAGAAAACCAAGAAACTGCTTTCTTCAGAGAAAGAAAAAGAGACGAGAAGAGAGCGAGAAAGCATGAGTATCAATAGAAAGTTGTTTGCGCCTCTCCGCTGAATAGTTATGTTCGATAATATGAGCGTTTGCTTCGGTGTCAGTGATTCAGCCACTGTCCAAAGCCAACTGTGTAGGTGTGTGACAGAGACATTGTGACAGAGCCTGGAAGCAACATTAACACTCCTGCAGGGCAAGAGCAGCCCAGATGTCACACGAGTCTATTTTTAATATGATTCACTCATGTGAATCTGTATCATTTCAAACATGACACCAGTCATGTTTAGTTCTGAATGCTGCGCACTCTTTTGCAGCAGTTTGATCTTTTATAGGTCCATTCATCCATTTGAAGAAAAGAGGGAATTTATGACAGGAAATCTTTTTTTAGGTAAAGGGTGAAACACAAGATATGTGCTCAAGTACAATTTGGAAAAAGGAACACAGAACAGTTACTGTGATGGCAAAAAGATGATAAAATAATCAATACTAATAAATACTACAGTAGTGTAACATGGAATTTACTAGGCCCCTCAAAGAATACCATGGTATTACCATTGAACATGATAGATGGATGGATGGATAGATGGATAGATACATTGATAGATTATAATTATATATAAAATTTATAAAATTTAAAAAATAAAAAGAATTGTAGAACACTATTAGCATCCAGAATAAAAGTCAAGGCAAAGCTGCAGATGTTTGGATACAGTGTAAAAAAATCTGGTACATTTTTTTAAAATTCCAGCAGCTGGTGAAATCCTTTTTTGTTCACATAAATTGTTTAAATTTTGTAAATTTGCAGTCTTTCTAGTCATTTCCAAAATTATTTGAAATAAAACAGTAACATTTTTAAAAATGTCTTTTTTTACAGTGTAGATACAACAATTTCTGGCAATTCGTTGCGTTTGTGTTTAGGCAAAATAATTACTTACTTTATTGCTTACAAAAGGATTGCTTACTTAACCCAGTCTGATATTGTGGTGCAGAGCATCAGCAGCAAATCTAAAATAAAATGTATATTAATATATTATATAATGTAAATTGAATATTCAATTGATTTATTTTAATCTAAGATAATAATGCAAACCACCATCATCAAACAACTAATCAACCCAGAACACAAATAATGTCCTTCTTATCATAACCGAGTTAGTACAAGTCAATGATCTCAAAGGAAAGTGATAAATGTCCAGGCTACAACACTAGAAAGTGTTAAAAACAGAAGCACAACTCTGTATAGTTTACATCTTACTTCGGCATTCCTAAAAACTCTAGTTGACTGCAAGGCCTATAGGTGATGTGTAGAGTTAAGCCAGTGTGTTGAAGACAGGATTGTTCTGACATGCCAGCGTAAGAGAGAGAAAAAGAAATGGAGGCAGCTGATGGATGTGGCAGACTGCAGAGAGGTGTCAGGGCTTTAGTAAATGAGGCAAGGACAAGTGGCATTAATGCTGTCAATGATCTCCTGACAGGAAAACAGATACCGCTCTCGCCGCCGTTTTTAAATAGACATCAAGTGCATTAATGACAAAAAAGGGCATGCTTCAAACAAAGCGCCTGAGTGATGGGCAAGCGGCGTGGTGGCTCCGAGCGCATCGCTAACATAATCCGAAAAGACAGTGTCAGAGCCAGAGAGAGACGGGCCCTGGAATTGCACGTACTGACAGAGAACAGAGATGAGGAGAGAGATACTGGTGCCATATTAGTGCCAAGCACATTCTAGCACCAGTCTGGATTCTAACCAAATCTGACACCTTCCCACTCCGACGCTTCAAAGTAGCCGCTCCTCCCCTTCCCCCATTGCGAGCGATCCGCAACCAGCCCGCTTCTCCGACGTGTCACTCCAGTCCCACGCTCTCCATCCGCAGCGAGTTAGTGGCGGGGACGCTCGTGTCAGCTCACGGGCCCGGGGACAAACTCAGTCAATCTAAATTTGGACTTTTGTAGCCGAGCGACGCTCATTTTCCCTGCCATCCTAGAGAGTTGAGGTGATCCAAACTGTGAAGTGTGAAGAGACGTCGGCTCGCATCAGATCAGCCGTCTGCCCCCTCCCCGCCCGTTCTGAAGATGGGTGTGGTGGGGGGCAGGAGTTTGGAGGGGTTTTTAAGCTCCAGCTGTGGCAGGTGCCCTGAGGATGGAGGTTCTGCCGCTGGAAACCTCTCTGCTTGTTCTGGTTATCAGAGCGTTGGTTTTAGCTCGTACAGGACATAAGACTGGAAACCAACCGCTGAGCTATCATCCTGAACATCACAGTGATGATGTTTCCTCAGAGAGTCGCCCCTGCTGGAGTTTAGCCCCCTCGGCAGAAGTGAAAGAGAGATCACAGAGCAAAAGCAGACACTTCATATGGGTCAATAACTTGACGCTCAGGAGTTTTTTGTCTGGTTCTTTTATGTGATTCAAACATAGAGCAATGCATAAAATAACCACCTTTGAGCTCTGATGTCATTAACTTTTTTGGTATGAAAGCAGATTCATTTGAATATTTTTGCAGAAATGTAAGGTTGTGTAACAGTCCAGAAACTTAAAGAACAACAATCAATTTTAAAACAAATAATCTTAATATTATTATTAATTTTTTGTAATAATAATAATAATGTGTTAATAAATATATACAATTATATAAATACTAACTTTCTGAATAATTGTTTTATAAAGTAATTTAATAAAATAATTATAAAAGCATTTTTGTTTTTAGATTTTTTTTAATATTTGAATGAAAGGGCTAGTCCAGGTTTGTGTTCAGGCCAAATGGAGACGCTAAGCAAACCGATTTCAATATCAATGATTATTATTATTAATAATAATACTACAGCATTCTGTTGTGACATACATGGGTTAATATTAGTGCAAACATATATAGGATGACTAAAAACATAAATAATAATAATGGGTATAATAAACGATTTAAAAAATAATAATAATATAGGTCAAAACTAAATAATATACAGATCATTGAATAAGAATTTTTGTAAAGGGGTAAAGTCAATTATTATTTTAAATGATTTTGACATACATAACATAAATAAAAGATCCTATTAATTTCCTCCATCATTGAGGCTCATATCAGAGCAGGTCTCATCTGACTGTGGCTGATGTTGTCAGACAGAGAACAGAACATGATTAATAAAGTGCAGCTCAGTTCAGGGCCGGGTGACCACTGATGCTGTAACAGAGTCACAGTCTGACTGCTTCTCTCATGATCCGTTGTATAAACCAGCAGAGATCCCAGGACACATGTCTTCTTCCTCCTGCTTCTTTGAACAAAGATCTATGGGACGGCAGAGGCAAAGAGACGGCCCGGCTCAGGAGAGCATGTTTAGCGTAAACCGGCTGCTTCAGTGATGCGTGATGTAGTGCAGCATGCTGCAAATTTTGCACGCAGCTGGACGTTCTGTTTATTACACGGGAGTGCGAGAAAAATCCAGGAGAAAAAATAAAATGCAGAAGCAGCCATTTCTTACATAACCTGTTAGTGGAAAACAGAGCGGCTACTCGGAGCCCATGAGAATAGCTGATGAGCTGATAGCTAATATAAAAAAGAGACTGTGTCAGGACCTGGCTTCCTCTTTATTCCAGACACTCGCACACATCCACACACACAGCCATTAAAGTGACAGATTAAAAGTTTTCTGGAAGCTAATGTTTCCACAGTGAATATTCTGGCAGGGGAAAGGTTGAAAGCATTGTTCTCATCCTGTCATACACCTGGTTGTTTTGGGAAAAGACGTTTGTGTGTGTGTTGGGGTTAGAAGAAGCACGCTCGCAGCTTATTACAAAACAACAAGAGGCCTCCAGAGCCCCAGTGTGACCTGCTATCACAGACCGAGAGGTGAGCGCCTCACGTCCTTTAAATCTGCTGCGTCTTTGCTTTTCTTCCTCTGGCAAAACTTCCATAAAATCAAAATAGCCGACATTTATCACGACACCGTTTAAAAGTGTCGGGAAGTGCAATGTGAAAAGAAATGCAGAAAACAGCTGAACACACGGTAGTATATTTGTTTTTTAGACCGATTTTACATACTGTACAAGTACTAGTTTGATTGTTTTACACCCGTTATTTTATATATATAAATGAGCTGCACAGTTCACTTTTTTAGGTCAACTTTTCAAGATCCAGTGAGCAATTTATGTGCAAAAAGTATCTGCAAATGTGGAAAATTCAATCTGTTTTCAATCGAACGACAGTTTTTCCAGCTGGTTAGGACGCAAAAACAGAATTGAATGGATCTATAGATCGGTCTCTGCAGCACAAAGCATTTTAACATAAAAAACGTAATACTTTAGAGGTCTAAACACTTTATTTCTTGGTGTTAAACTAATAAATGACGATTAAAGGTGCTTTTGTAATTTCTTGGAGGATCTATTGACAGAAATGCAATAGAAGACACATAACTATGTGTTTAGAGGTGTATAAGACTTTACATAGTGAAGCGATATGTTTTTATTATCTTAGAATTAACTATTTATATCTACATACACCGCGGTTCCCCTTACATGTTGTTTCAACAAACTGCTCTACAAAGCGTGTTTATAAAATATATGATCTCCTTCGGCAAAAAAGAGAAAATGTGACGACATCTTAGTTCTGTGTCAGCCACCGTAGTGCTTTAAGGTGAGAGGTGGAGTGAGCCATTGGTTGTGATTCGCAACATCACCGCTAGATGCTGCTAAATTTCATACACTGGACCTTTAAATGATAAAAGTACAAAAAAAACAAAAAAAAACTCTGTTGAGCTCATCTAAATGCAATGACTCCTTAAGAGCGTTTAATGCCAAAGTGTTCTGCATACAATCAGCTTCCTTGTTTTCAAGGGCCATCGACATGGATGTAGCTCCTAACGTCAAGGTTATCTGTTCTCCGTGCGTGTTCCTGAGCTCTCTCTGTATCCCATGCTTTCATCACCTCTGCGATCAATCAGGGCAATAATGTTGAGGGAAAAATCAATTAACAATGCAATTAAACTTTCACTATTATCTCAAAAGCCGGAAATAACACCTGAAGGGAAGACAGACTGACATGTGAGAGAGGGTGAGTTATAGCTGTGAGCAGCTGCAGCTATTATATGACCGTCTGTGACCTGAACCAATGAGTTTCACTTATTTCAACTATCACTGCTGTACACTTTTGCCAGTTGTGCATTGTGCGATCACAATAAACAAAATATGTTCAGATGTTTTAGCATTCCACTGTTCTTTTTTCTAATTGTTTTTCTATGTAAACATGCACTATATAAACATCCTTAACACTGTTTAGCATGTCGAGCTGCATTCGTTTGCTGTCTTCAGCGCTGCATATCATGGTTTCACACAAAAAAATACATTCTGTATGAACGGCAGTTTATAAGGTTTCTAGTAGTTTTACAAAGAGGAGGGCAAAGTCTGATACCAAAATAAGAAGTCACAGTAGATCTGCAAGAAACCAGTTTTAGTGACATCCTTAAAGCAATGTTCCACATAATGCTCTATTCACTTAGAGGTCAAAGACGCAGACAGTAAGTAAGAGCATCCTGTGAGATGAATATCCACACGCACTGTCAGACAGCAGCTGTGTTCATCATCTCCGCTCTGAGCGAGTGAAGGTTACCGTCCAGAGAAAAGAAAGGGGAGAATGACGGAGGATATTAAATTAGTGCCCTGGATAATGTCACTTATTCAATCAGAAGGAAAGCTGAAGTTGTGATGGTTAACTGGGCTTCATTTCAAATGGAGCCATATGCAGCTAAAGTGGAACGGCTTAAAGCCCAGAGCCCGGGCTAAACCCCAACCTACTGACCGATTCTGACACAGACACACATGTGGGCCATTGCTGTTTCTCATCAGAGTTAATCTGAGGCTGCTGAGAAGAGAGGAGTTTGAGACAGCGCATCAATCTGAGCTCGAACTCTGAAGATGACAATAATGAGAATCACTCACAGAAGGTTTGGCAAAGAATCCAGAGGTACTAAAAAGTAAGTCGAGGCATATTCCCTTCAAGAAAAAAAGCTGTTTGTTTGTAGAACGAGCGAGATGTGATAGAGCTTTAAAACAAAACTCATCTTTGAGCCCCTGCTAAACTGTACAAGTTCCAGAATACAAGAAAGTACAAGAAAAAAAAACAATGTGCTTTCCGACGTGTCACTTATCTGTCGGGAGCCACAGAGGGATATTCATAACTTACAGCGATAAACTGACATTTGTTCTCTTCCAATAAAAAATATTTAGTCCATTAAACATAAATAGCTGTCATTATGATGCATGCACTGCAGGCAGGCCTCCCCATTCCCTACTGATGTTTATTACGGCCGAACAACTGCAGCGCCTGCATGTTTTCAACTTTAGCGTATTGATTAAACTTTTAAATGGTTGCCATATAACCCAGGGACATCAGGAAGATTAATTTGCGTCAATGTTCATCTGTAATTCATTAGCCATTTATACCCCACATCCACATGGGCTATCAAGAAAATGCAGGCCATTTTTCACTCCGGCGCAGGCTTGGGAATGCGGTCTGAAAATTGCACCGCATACAAATAAGACCGGTGGCTTGGGGAAGAAAAAGCAGCTAAAAATGCTACCAAGGCCGAAACAGCATAATTGCAACAGTGCTGCTAATGAAACTAATGCTTCCTTCAAGACAGTGGCTTGTAAGAACACCACCGGTATATTCATTTTAGTATGGAAATATTGGTGTTAGCATCCCTCCATTGAGCTGAACCATGTTCTATTGCTTCATCTTCATTTCTGAAGATATCATTATGTGTAACCATTCTAAATATCCCAAAGTAATACACAACAAACTGGTGTTTTATTGGACACTGTGAACTATTTAACAATGATGCTGTTCTAAACCTGTGTAAACTTTATTGTTATGCTGAACACAGAAACATTGTTTGCAACCAAACAGTTTTGGGGGCCATGGACTACAAAAGTAGGACAAAAAACTACAATGGTGCTCCTGAACCGTTTGATCTCCCACATTCTTTAAAATATTTTTTTGGTGTCAAAAAAAATTAAGAAATATATGCAGGTTTGTGATGACCAGAATACTTCTGCTTAAATCTTTGCGCAGCCTGATGTGAGTCTGTTGAAGGCCCAGTGAAACATCGTATCTATTACAGAATACAACCTTGTTTAAAGAATCTTTTTATAAAACTTTTATACACATATGTGCATTATCATTTACTTTAGAGTCTCGCTTGCTTTGCTGTCAGAGCGCAGAAGTTCTATATAACTCAACTATTTGACTTTGACTCAATATGATGTGCGTTCTGAGACCTGGACTCAGGAAAGTTCATTGGCAGTATATTTTATATCAAAACCAGTTATGACTTTATTCTTTCTCTGATATACCGCTCAAGTCGCTCCAACCTAGAGCAACAAAGGTAAACACGATAGCCGAGCATGAATGCGGTCTGGCACCGAGTAAAGGTTGAACATTTTGCTCTGAGGGTCCAGGGGGTAGTTTCAGGGTCCTGTCAAGAGAAAGCTTCTACATCATGCCTCACAAGCTCTGATCAATACCAGCTTGATTTGACACACCAAGCAAAACATATTGTTGATATTTCTTGATGCACCCCTTGACCCATTTAGCTTTCTTCGATAGAAGCCTTTCATGTTTTTGAACAAGAGCCAGCGATCATGTCCTATTTTACCCATAAATATTTCGCTGCGAAATGACCACTATGAGGTTTTAATGGGTGTCCATGGCGGTTTTACTTTTAAGAGGACGTCGCTGCGAAAGAACAAGGCTCTCGTGAGATTACCACAATCAAATATTATGAATTGAAAGCGGCAGTATTCATCAATGAAGTCCTCAAACCCCTCACCTGATAAGAGCCTATCATTCTTTGTACTGCAACTTATGAAGTTGAAGAGGAAATTGAATTCTGGAGGACATCAATTTTGACTGTAGAAAGAGATTATAGTAGCAGCCTAATTCAAGCCCGGTGAAATTAATTTCAATGACATTTATTCTACATAGAGCAAGCGCGCGCATGGCGCACAGTAGCTCTGGGCTCCGGAGATAAGGGGAAAGTCATTTGAGGTTGGGTGCTCCAGCAGTTTACAAAGCCTTAATCTCCTTGGAACAACTCATGGTCTATCATAAGAGGACTTACACGGCCGCTAACAGCCTGAATTCCTCCTGCTGTTTGTGTCAGGGAGGCTTCTGGCTTTTCAACTGTGAAAGATTGATTCATACAAATATGTATCGGTATGGTGCCGCTGATCATATTAGACTGTGAATCTGTGGGAGTTCGGTGTACAATGCACAAATGAACCGCAGCCCTGTCTTGAAATGACCTGATCAGTCATTATGATTTAATAACCATTTATGTCAAGGGCGTCAAGCATGATTTGATAAGAAGAAAGTATTACAGGATGTACATTTTCGCAGGATGACCGACTGTAGTTGTCATTAGCCATCGCTTTCTAATTAAAAAGGGAAGCTGATAAGTCATTCGGACCTTAGCAAAATGTGAAAAGTTGGCTGATTTCTGTAATGGTGCCATTAATGGGAAGGTTGCTAGTTTTAAATGAGCCCCCGTGACATGATTCAATAACAATGCAGCGGTGAATTAATCATCGGTGAATGATCACTCCACTTCTTATCGCTTTGACATTAGAGGTCGGGATGAGTTACAGGGGGTCTAAGTGTGCATTAAGTATTTATTATCCACCCAAAACACCAAAAGAATGTCAGTAGTACTTTAAGGTCAATACCACTACAAACCACATCAGAGACTGAAGTGTATGTGAGGGGTCAGTGAAGTAAACCCCCCCCCAAAATCAAACATTTAGGAGGGGTTTGTCAGACAGGGTTTAAAACTAGTCCTAGATTAAAATAAGAGTTAGAGCTGCCGTGCCTAAACTGAAAAAAACCTGATGCTCTCCACACTGTATGTTTTTCTGCCATCTAAGGTTGCGTTCATTTGTAAATTTGCGTGCTTGTATTTCGTCCATTCGATTGAAATATCTGAAAAAGCAAATACATTTACCCGACCAAAAAACCCTACCCTCGATGAAATCAAGTGGACGAAAGAGGACAAAAAAGACAAATCAAAGCACCAGGTGTAAACAGGTATGTCTCTCTTTTTAAACAAAACGCATCTTAAGGCCAGGTTAAACAGGGCCTTTAGTGATTTTACCTCCTTTGTTGTTAGTTAATTACATTACATTAACATTTAGTCACTAAGAAGACGCTTTTATCCAAAGCGTCTTACAGAGAGTTCAGGTAGAAATATTAATATTGAGAAATCACACAATAATAATGGATTTTTTTAAACTGGTCAATATGATATTTGGGGTCACTACTGTTTGGACCTATTTAAAATAAATCATTTTCATGCAAGATGTTTGAATCCAAAGACAGGAACAAAATCTTTGACTTGAGGATCTAGGATTAGGTACATGACCAACTTCTGCAGCCAGTTTGAAAGACAGGTCATGTGCTGTTTGTGTTGATGCTAAATATAATGATGACGGATGTGATAGAGCTTATGCATCAGTAAGCAGAACGGCCCTCGCTGAATGTCATTTGGAATTAATGTCAAACAGAATATGGCCACCAAACCACAGAAATGACTGGTCATGTCAAAAAATCCCAGCTTACATTTCAGTGACGGAGTAGAGAAGAATCAAAACTCGCCAAAACAAAGGTAATAAAACATTTCAGATTTTCAAAGTGTTTCATACATTTCTGCATTTCGTTTTACTGTCACAGAGTATATGAGTGTCCCCTTGGATGAAGTTATAGGAAAATCTGTTTATTATAGGACAGACCATAACACAATAATGCAAATATGTTGCATCTTCAATACTTTGTTAAAAACAGTGTAAATGACATTTGTTAGTAATAAAATTAGATCAATTCTACTTAATATGTTGTCTGATTTAATAAATGTGATGTAGGAGGACTAACGCTGGTTACACTGGATGCTGATACTAACTCTCCAAACCCACAGCAAGGATTTTGGATGAAAGCAATACACTACACAAGCTTGCCCATCAGCCGCTCAGCTAGGTCAACAAACATCCTGATCTTTCCTGAAGCCAACCGTCAATTACCACACAGACACATGGCCTTCTTGCTGTCTTAAATAAAGTGTCCGACACGCCGCAGAGTGACACATATCAATACCAATCTGACAGGCCCTGTTGCCACCTCAGCTACAGAAGAGACAAGCTGCACCTGCCTCACCGTGGGACATGTGTCTGTTCACCACATCCCCCCGCAGACACACACACACACACACGTCACTGGTTTCTGTATTTGCTGAGTGCCCTGTGCTATTTTCCGAAGCCCATTATTATATTCATTTCAGAACGGCGTCTGAAGCCTGTTGGTCTGGTACCTGGGGCTGCGGAGCCCTGCTGCTGTACAGTGATTTGTCGTGACATTCTGACAGCGGCCGGGGAGAGAGGGCATGAGAGGAAAAGAACATGGTCTTAACAGAGCCACCGCTGGCCCGGGCTCTGGGTGGCTGCTGGGTGTGCCCCTCTCACCCGTGTTAGGGGGCAGGTGTCACTACGCGGTGAGGGGCATCAGTCAGACTGGAGCTTCATCTGACTGGAGAGGATCAATCTCGTACCTTAATGCAAGTGGACACGGTAAAATATCCTTTAACACTGTGTGCCGCCCGCCCGCCTCGAGTATCTAACAGCCAGAGAACCTTTAGCCTGGAAGCTTTAACTTCAATTTGTTGTCTGTGTTTTTCTCACCGAAATATTCAACACAATATCACATGAGTTTTTGCCTGATATGGCTTGTTCATATGAATTGGTACCGTATAATTCGTTCGTTTTGGTAAAATTTGCTCTCACGCCAGTGATGGTTGGGCTAAGGGGTGGGGCTTCAGTATTGTTTTTTTCTAATAATCGTACATGTTTGCATGATACACATCGTACATATTCGTAATAATTAATTCACTTGTAAAATAGTTATGAAATATGCAGAAATATGCCTTTGCTTGAAATGCCAACATGCCAGTTTGAAGTAACAATGATAAGTTCTGCCATCGACATACATCATACTGTGCCTTGCAAAACTATTCATCCAAGCGTGTCTTATGGACAACTCTGTCTATGTCCTTGAGTGGCCCAGCTAGTGCTTGGGCTCGAACCTAACTGAACATCTCTGTTTAAACCTGAAAATGTCTGTCTACTGGTCATCTCCATCCAACCAGACAGAGTTTGAGAGGATCTGAGGAGAAGAATGGCAGAAAATTGCCAAATGCAGATGTGTAAAGCTCGTCACATCACACCCCAGAAAAATAAAGTGTGTAAAGGTGCTTTAACACACTACTGAGTTAAGGTTATGAATACTTATGCAATGTACTTATTTTTAATAAATTTGCAAGTTCTAAGTCACAAATAACACTGTTTTGACATTATTGTGCATGGAGTATAGATGAATGTAAACAAAATAATTTAAACAGTTTAAGATAAGGCAGCAACATAATGTGAATAAAATGAAGGGTGTGAATACTATTGCAAGGCACATTGCATTATTTTCTCACTCTAGAACATTATTTTCTCACTCTAGACAAAAAAGTTGAACATTATTAAAGATTAAAAATTTGACACATCAGTGGTTGCACATCCTCTTATTTTGCTGAGCATTTAGATTCATATTTTTTTTGTATTGTCAATATACGCCAAACGATTCAAAGAGTTCTAGCATTTATCGTGTTATGATATTTGGTACATTTTTAACTAGTTTTATATTTGGTAGTAAATTGCTATTAAGATAACATCCATAAAACTTAACCTTTGATTGACAATTACAAAGAGCGATTGAAATAAATAGATGACACTGTGTGTTTTATGTATAAGAGAAACAATAAATCAGTTCAGAAATCAAAAATAAGTTTCATTGACAACAAATATTGCCTTTTAATATTGGATTAAGAAAATATAATTTCCAATGGTGGTTAAAACTAAATGGTTGGCTAACATCTCTGTGTTATTATGAAGACATTCATGCTACATTTCAGTGCCCCCCACAATACTGCAAAACAGCTTAAGTCTGCTGTGAAAGTTAAAATTGAAAAATTCATAATGAAACCTATGAATGTAATCATAAGGATTATGATGACTGTAATACCATTAAACTGACAGCGGAGACTAAATCCAAAGCGAGACTTTGAATTGCAATTACAAAAGCGCTTGACAGGGGCCTAGAGACAAAGACCTTACACTTCAGAATAAAACTGAGAAAAATAATATCCTGGGGAATCATAATGGATGATCTCATGAGGTTTGTACATACGAAGGCAGGACTGTGATGAGACCCTTTCTAAAGTAAGACTCTTCTGTTTAATTATATAGACACAGAGGATGCAGGAAGAATGAAGTGGAGAAGATGAGGGGTGATTAACAACATGACACTGAGAACATCTCCCCCTTCTCACAAACAAGCCACCTCCCTCTCTGACATCCTCGGACCATCGCCAGCTCGGCGCACATCCCCTGACAGGTGAAATAATAACGGTCATACATCACTGCCCACGAAAAGTCCAATAACCTAAATCTTCACTTGCCACACAGCCCGAGACTCAATTACTTTATTGACATGTAATCTTCATAAGGGGAGAAATATTGAGCATGTAAGGACACTCGGTTATGAAGACATATTATCATATTATCTGCATGGGGGTTGCAGGGGCTAGGACCTGACAAAGCTAATTATAATCGTACATGTTACAGGGCTCAAAGCGTATTATGTGCTTGGCTGCACGAGTACGTCTGGCCAGAGGAATAGAAGGACGGGGCGGGGTTAAGTTTGTTTAGAAGAAATACAGGATGTCCTTTTAAGGGAATGAGAATTAATGAACTCAAAAATCATCGATTTCACATCCGCCGTGCTAATCTGTCTCATTCATTTAAACGTATCGCAAAGGCGTCCTGTTAGATAAGTAAAGGATTATTCAATGCATGATGGGATTTTGGAGAATGATAATAAGCTGCGTGAAATCGAAACAGAAGAAAAAGGAAAAATCGCTAGCTTGAATACTGCTTAAAGTTCAGCAAATATCACTTCTGATTTGTGCAGTGGCTTGAACACTAGCACTGCCCAAATGTCACTGTTAGTTAGTGATTCTGGAAGCCAGGCCGATGGCTCAAACCCCCCCATCCCCAAGGTTATCAGCCAAACCTCCATGTTGGTCATCAACACAATATAAAACACTTTATTCAGATAAGCAAGCTGTTATATAAAAGCCAAAGTAATATTTCCAAATGTCCTCTGACCACCCTCCAGCCACAACGAATCCTCAGATTGGTACTTAATAAGACCAGATCTTATATCCTGAGAGTTAACACTCCCAAGTTCTTTTTGTTTTGTTTGTGGAAAGCTATGGCTACTTGAAGGCATAAAAAGTAATGCCCTGAGTCACAACATGAAGAGGGCAGCCGGGTCACTGCATATGAACACGCCTTTGCTTCCGTGCTGAGGGAGAAATTGCACTTCGGGACATGTGTGTTCACTCCAATGTGTTTTATTTCATGCCTTTTTTGTCTTTGGTTCTCTCGGAGAGCTGGAAGTGTATTGTTCTGCGGCTGTGCTGAATGGTAAAGTAGTTTGCTGGAGGTGGTACAATTCCAAGCTGCTCTCAGTGGAGGCTGGTTAACAGAAGCTTAATGGTGTCAAGTGCAGAGAAATATTTTACGAGTATTTGCGAAGATCTGAGCGTTCAGAAACACTTATGCGGAATAAATGACATTTTCCTGCATTAAAGAACTTGGGAAATCAAAATTGGAGTTTAGCGGCTTTCAAATGAAAAACTTTTTCTCATCAAAATTCACATCTGTATACTGGTTAAAAAACAACACGTATAAATGTAGTGCATTAGCAGACGCTACAATGAGCTTCAAGGTTTCAAAAACTTTATGTTTATACTTTCCTTGAAAAATATAAAGCTGAAATATAAAGCTGCCAGCTCTTTGTCATGTTTGCTCGCTAAATTACAGTCTACTAAATGAGATCACAGAATTCATCAAACAGAATGTGACATCAGCAAAATTTGACACTGACATCTTACATTGGCTAGGTGACTTGAAGTTGAGTGGCTAAATCAGCCGTACGGCCGAACCGACATGATTTCCCAGAGAAATGAGGAAAGCTCTCATTGAAATAACGGCAATCTGGTATTCATTTCGGCGTCTGACCCGTATGACTCAGTCAAGTCGACAGTCTAACAGCCACACAACATGTCAGAAATGATCACCCAATCAAATTATGGCAGTAAAACAATGTGTCCACTTACATTAATATGATGGGAAAACCTGCTCTCTTTAGTTCGGCTTAGATGGCAAATCTTTTTGACAGTTTATAAAGTTGCATGCGATGGGAAGCCTTGTTTGACCTACTTATCCGCTTGTTTTCGGGACCTCTTTTGACTGACCCTACGATTATTCCAGCTGAAGGTTTAAATATGTTGAAGCGGTGAACGACACTACCTGACCTCATCTGAATTTAATACATCATGACGTTAAGTTCAAATTTGGTCAAAAGTCTTGCTCCTCTTTTGAACGAGCGTTCAACCGCAGTAAATGTCAAACTCGCATCGGTTTGGGTTTGGAATCTGTGACGGACCAGATCCGCCCCTCTTTCAGCTTGGATGACGCTGAACGCTAACTGTCTGTTTCCCAGCGTTCAGATGGAATAAATGATGTGTTAGGTCATTAACTCGAGCCATGCCGTGATCAGACATCACAGCAGGTTAGGGTGTCTGGCGCTGAGGTGGAGCCACTTGACAACAAATCAGTAAATTCGTCAGCGAGCGAGAACACGGTTTGGACAACAGTCCAATGAAGCTTGCTGTAACTGACAGATGAGTTTTGTCCCTTCCACCAGAACAGTTTGTCTCGACAACATGTGTGGATTGAAGAGGAGAACAGAGGTCACAGGTTATTGTGAGACAGTCATCGTATCAAATTGTGTATGAAATCAAAACAAGGTATTTTTCCATCGCTAATAACGAACAATGAATTCTTTAGACCACTTCGCAAGTTGGAAATACTGATCCATAAGAACTTTTGTTTTTTTGTTTTTTTAAATCACATATATTAAAAGATGCTATGTGTAATATTTTGAAAGATCTATTCAGAGAAATGCAATATAATATACATAACTATGTGTTCAGAGGTGTATATAGACCTTACATAATGAAGTGATGTGTTCTTATTACCTTAGAACATGGGTTCCCAAACTTTTCAGCCCGCGAACCGCACAATAAAAGTGCTAGTGACTCAAAAATACTACCTAGTATGGCCAACTTGTTTTTTGACAAGTTGACCATGTTAAGCATGAGAAGACAGCACGTTTAACATTGTAAAGAAGTCAGAATGCATGACAAATCGTTGCAGGGCCGCTTTAATGAGTTTTTATTTGGCAAGTTGACATGGGAGGATCGCCACCAGATCTAATGACAGACGTCTCAGCCTCTTGATAGTGGAAATGACTGCCTACTTCTCATTTATTGAGTCAAGGTCAGGCTTTAAAAAATAGTGGCGTTCATATGAGTGTGGTGTGCACTGGAATGCACCGGGTAGCTGCTTTTGACACAGCGCTATAAACACTGGCGCAAACAAGCGTCTCATGTGCGTTTCGGGTTAAAGAACGAGTTTCTTAATGTGACAACTAAAAACCAATTGAGATTTTCTCAATATGCGACGTGCGGGACAAGGGTTGAAAATAAGTCTGACATAGTATTATTTTATAGTTATCTACTCATTACTTATTGTTATTATACATAAAATATAAACTATTACTACAGATGGTCGAATTTCTTGAAACTGATTTGAGGGCTGATGGAAATGCTTCTTTTTGTACAATGCTCCTCTGACTGGACAGTTCTCCCCCCTCCTCCGCTGGCCTCCCCATGTTGTCTTTGGTGGATACTAATCAACGTTTCATTTCAATAAATAAGAATATCCTAAATTTCAGCCTGAAAAATAATCTGCCTGCACACGAGACTGTTTAACGTGGCGCTGTGAATGGACTCGCTGCTCTAACCTAATGTCGCTGCTATATTTATAATGTGATGTAATCATGATCAAGGAGGAGGAAATCCTAAGGCTGATGGCTTTTTATTTGTCTGGTTTTATTTTTAACTTAACTAATATTTTATATTTTGTTACACTTATTGATTACATATGCTATTTAAAGAAAAAAGATTCCGGAAATCATCTTGCGACACCGGCATTCGACCCGCCTGCCTTAGAATGAGCCATTTCTATTTACCTTGCATGGAATTCACCTTGTTGTTTCTACAGTAGCCCTAAATGAACAAACTGCTCTACAGAGCATGTGTCGTAAATATCTCCTTCGGCAATGAAGCAAAAATGTGACATGTGAGTGGAGTGAGCCGTTGGCTGCAATTCGCAAACCTCACCACAAAAACCCCACATTGCCCCTTTAAATCGTAAACAATCTTAACATTTTTATTTATTTAGAAAGCTAAAAAGTGAAACAGGAAATTCCGGACTAGCGTTGTTGACATCTTTTGAAGAAGTCAACCAAAAGTGAAAACTTAATCATGATTATTGTTTTGGTGTCTGTTAAATCTATTGTCTTGATGTCCAAAAATGTTTATATTATAATCCCAAAATATTAAACTGCTGTTTAAAAGCAAAATTACACCAAAAATCACATCACACCAACAAAAGCAAATGCTGCCAAACCGGGCCTCGCTTAAGCACGAACAACACATACTTCCAGCAAGTATCTTCCACCGTTTTGACTTATAACTCTTCTGTGGGCTTTTCCTCCTGCAAGCAGCATTTGTCTTCATAAGTTTTTCCACTGGCCCGTCACATGATCATTATAATGCAATCAGAGTTCAATGTAAGCAGATCACTTTCGCCATCAAAAAGACGAGTTGCTCAACATCTGCCAGGACTCCAGAGTCTCCGCGTATGAGAGGACCGAGGAACCCCTGACATGAACACATTCATATCCACCTGAGCAAGAACGGGGAAATTCGAGGAGCCCGTATCGATCCGCCTTAAACATATCCAAACCATATGGTCTCATAAATTACACTGATAAAGTCCTGGGGTTCAAGACTATGAAAGCTGCACGAACTCGGCTCTGAACTGTTGGCAGGGCTGAAGGCACACAGGACATACTATCCTGTATCTCAGATGTCTCGGACCTTAGTCACAAATCACGCACAGATATGAATAATGCTTAGACTGCATAAGCAATCACTTTTAAAGCTGATTAGAAAGCAAGCATGGGGGATCCATTTGTGTGATATATCCCCAGTCAGTCTCCTAAGACGGTCCGGCGTGACTGGGAATCAGACCAAAGAGCGAGCATGTTATTGCAAATGGGCTGGGCATGAATTCATGTCCTTGTCGATCAAACTGACACGTTCTCAGTCGTGAGGTATCACTTAACGCACACAAGTGTTTCTTTTGTGTGAGTATTAATAGATGATCTGGGAAGGGCTGTTTAATCACATCTTCAGTAATTTTATCATGTCCAGATTTAAAGTGATGACATAGAGGCTTTCCGCAGCGTTAGCAGTAAATAAACAGCTGACAAAGGACACGGCAGTCATTTCTAGTAGAAAGACACAGGAAGTTACTGAGATTATTTTATTGAGAACATTTTCACTGTATAGACCACTTCACAAGATGTGAACTCTTGTCCAATTGCATTTTTCGGTATTTTTTTTTAAATCTCACATATTAATTTATTTCACATGTTGATTGGTTATAAGTGTTCTGTTGGTTGTATTTTGTTCACATTTTTGTGCAGTGTTAAAAAATCAAACAGGAAGTTCTTCTAAGACCAGCTTTGATCAGCGTTGTTTACATTTTCCAAAGTGGTCTATATCACTGTTGTGCATTTAAAGGTGCTGTGTGTGATATGGAGGATGGTCTAGTGATAGAAATGCAATATAATATACTGTACATAACTATGTCTTTAGAGGCGTATAAAGACCTTACATAATAAACCGTTATGTTCACTCAAAGCCTTTCTTTGCTGGTAAAAGTAGTCCCTCATCAACTGTAAACAGCAACAGAATGTTTCATTTAAGTTGCCAAGGGCAGATACAGTATAAGCAGGGATGCACATAAGTTGAGCGCAGGTGCGTGACCCCCAAAAAAATGTGCTCTGTAAATAAGTTTAGACCACTCATTTGCGTACTGACACAATCACTGTTTTGGACCGACTAAATGTAATACTGGATACGATTTCCATTTGAACTGAATGCTGCTAAAACTACTGATATCTCGTTTGTTCCCGGTGTTAAACGGGATCTGGGTGTAAAAGATGAAAAACAGAGTATTGGTAGCTTGGCCTTTGTTGGTTCTGCTTTCCTTACTAGAGAAGCACGCGGCACACGCAGCCTCTGTGAATGTCTGGATCTGCACTGCGCATCTACTAAAACACTGCTTCTCTTAAACTTTCTAAAATGACAAGCTGTTTAAACTTGACACTTCCACGCAGCTTGTGTATCTCTATGCTAAACTCCATCCTAGCTCCGTACCTTAAGTCTCCATGTGCGTGCGCAAGTGCACTTCCCAGCAATCTGCCAAAAAACGAAAAGGTTGTCGTTTTTAGGTTTGAAATTTGGTGTTGAAAATAAATATTGTCTAATGTAAAAAGAAAAACGAGAAGATAAACATTATCATTGTATTTTATGTGTACTTTAAAATTATATAAATATAGTATTGTTTCACTTTATTATTTAGTTTATTGTTCATTAAAATTCCCTGCCAAAGACACTTATTACGGCAATCTGTGTTTGTACTGTTATATAGCAGGTGGCGCTGTTACATACCTTCGGAAAAAGTACAGAATCTCTAAACCTAGAACGTATATATTTTATCTGTTTTTAATGATTGTTCCGAGTGTAATCTGGGTGGAGTTTTTTACAATAGTTGTTTTATCAAAGTGATGCATTTTTGAAGACACCTAAGGGGTGATAAAAGAGAACAAATGTACTGTATTCTTTCATTTGATATATTGTTTGTCCATAAATTAATTACAGAAAATGTACTGTGAGACATCGGGGGCGGGGAAAGAGTTAGTAGGTGAATATCATTTGTAACACTATGTGCAATGTGAGCACCAAACCGAATCTCCAGGTGCTCTCTTGAGAACAGATAGAAAAACTTATGTGCACCCCTGTGTATAAGCTTGTATAAGTGGAATATAGTAACCTCGTGGCAACATTTTTCATGAACATTCCCAAAGAGAAAAGCTTTAATTTGATATTAATGCATTAATGTTAAATTCCAATGACTGCATCAAATACAAATTTGCCAAATGGCATCAAAACAATCACAATACCATTTCAACAGCTTCCGCATGAAACCTTCTCCACGTTCACTGTCAACTCAGTTTTGCCTTCAAAGCCACATTCAACTACATCAAACAGCAGCATAAGAGAGGAGGAAGAAAAAAGGTGAAAACTATAGTGTTGATGACACATTCTCAACTGAAAAACAAACAGAATTATTCAACGAATGCAGTGCCACCTCATATGGAGATGACACTGAGGACAGCGGAACCATCTGAAAACCATCAGAGATGCCAAGTAGAGTTCAGCAGTCGAAGCTGTCTGGGAAGTTAAGCATGCTCTGTTTGAATCTACCTTTACTCTTATGGGAAAGAGAGAGAGAGAGAGAGCGTTTCAGGATCAGTGATAAACAGGACTTATGGAAGAATCCGATCTCATCTCTGTTTCTTTTCTCTCTTCTTCTGACGGATGGTGAAGAATGGCTGGAATGATCTGGCTCTTCCTGTGTCTTCTTCCATTAATCTCCATCTGTAGACTAATGGATATTCATGCTCCTGTGCCAAAGCAGTCCTGGGAGGCCCACCCTGACCTCTCGAGAAAAATCATATCATCTCTCTCCAACAAAGGAAACAAAAGGTGTCCTCACAAAAAGAGGCCCAAAAAGCAGCCCCTGGCAGCTCCTACACAAGCCGGATGGCCTGCGAGAGGCTTCAACTGAAGTCAATGGCCTTCCATAGATTGAAAGCTATTACAGGTAATCAATCAAGACTGCAGAAACCCAGCGATATCCAAAGCAGATGTATGGGCGTTACATCAAATGACTAATACAAATCAATATCATACTGGCTTTTTATGAGTGTGTGCGTTTTAAACACACAACTTTCCATCCATTATGCTTTTGGCATCCGATCTGAAGACAGCAAAGGTGTAAATCTGAAAGTCAATATAAACTTGTGTGATGGCCATTCATTTTTTATGGGAGCTCATTACTTAGCCGTAGTTGAAATTATAGGTGTGTTTTATATAGGGGCTCTAAATGGCCACAAAAACACACCGAACTCATTACACAGAGATCCTAAACACCTCATCAGTGCACAAAATGGAAAACTCTTTGGATCATAACATTGTCACATGGCAAATATCTGTAAGACAGCTCTCCTTCATACAAATCGCTCAACTCAAAACATATGTTAGCCATTGAGGCTGTGTAACGGAATAAACAAAGCAATTTCTTCAGGAACGGACAACTGGTTTTGCCTTACAACAAAAACATATTGTTAACTAATTCATAATAAGTGTTTTAGTAAGGCAATAAGCTATTGTTGAAGGGGTTAATATTATTTTCGTAGATTAAAATACAAATGCTGCAGTTATCTTTAGTTACTTTATATTGTGTTGGTTGCATGATGAAACAAGGTTTTAAACAAGTTCAACTAAGAACTGGTAAAATGGGTGACTTGTCAGATGTTCAAAGTCAAATTGTGCACGCTCATTTAGCATCTATAAACTTAACACCCCGACTGTTTGGTGTTTCTAAAGTTTCCACAATTATAAGAGAGATGCAGTTTTACAGGTCCAACCTGTCTTTAGCAACTGGAAGATATTCTGAAAGACAAATGCAAAACTGTCCAATGGAGACTATATAAAGTTCTACAGTATGAGTCTACAGTACTGTGAGAAGTTTTAACAGCAAACGTCCAACAACTTCTTAATAAAGAGATCACCTATTTCCTCAAGCGATCAAATTAGTTTGTCCAAACCCTTTATTTTTCAATAATGCATACAGTTTAATACATTTTCTCTTATGTGGTTTTGCAAAATCACTAAGAGAACCAATTTAAAACTAGAAAGGTACAATAAAAAGAAGAATAAAAGCTAGAATAAAAATAAAACCCAAACTAGTCAGGATTCCAATATCCCCATCATAATGTCAGCAAAATGCTTGACAAGGCCAAAGTTTGGAGCTGCTTTGAGAATAACACTCATCTGGGGATAACCTCACTGGTAAAATCATCATAAAGAGACTGCAGAACATCGTTGAGCATGTGCAAGCACTTGAACAAACCAAAAACTAAAGGGGTGTTAAAAGATGGACACAACTCGTCTGGAAAACACATCACAGACGAGTGCATGACAGGCCATCGAGCGTCTCAAGAAGTTTGGCTTGTAGGAGTGAAATGTACTTTGAACGCACGCAAACGCGGGCTTACAAAACACCAGAGAGGAACAACTGCTGGAGAGGCAGCTATAATTACGAGGCAGTCCTGCCAAAGGCAAAGCTTGGGGCTATTGCATATCCGTTGGGCTGTAAAACGAGACGAGCACCAGCGCATCACCAACACCAATCAAATTCATCTCAATTACACAGGATCGCTTGAATGAATATCTCTGTCTGGAGCTGGATGTTAAACATGGCATTTTAGCTAAACAATGTGGGTGCAGATCAAGAGTTTGGTAAATGAGTGATGCACGCTATACAGATGTAAGTTAATGGAGGGTAGGCAGACAAGCAGCAGGTGTAAATTTCCCTCAGTCCCGCTGTGCCTTAAAAGTCAGTGCTTAGCACCCACTGCTCCATCATCTGGCCTCTCCCAGCCTCGGTGACAGCACATTTGTCATCATTTTCACGTTTTGGGCAAGAAATGTACTGTTTTAATGGCGCCCTCCGAACGGTTCCAGATGTTTGTTTATTTGTTGTGCCACAACTGTAAAGTCGTTTATATTTCATTCGCGGCTGTTTCAGGGTTGCAAATCAGCAACGTCGTAATGATATCAAACTGTAGGGGGGAAAAAGTCCACGGTCCCCAGGGGGTCTTCAGTTAAGATTCTCTTTTGAAGGCCGCCCGCCTCGAGGGTTTTGTTGTGTGCCATTTAAATACAGTCAACTCAGCTGGAGCAGGGCCCAGAATAGGAACGTTTATAGGCGCCGTGGTTGATGGAGGAGTTTTGTTTCAACCTCGACGGCCTCTGGTTAGCTCGCCACGCGGAAGATGAATGATGGGAATTCAAAAGCGGTGGTCGGTGCCTTTAAAACGTCTCGAGACCTATGCAGGGATTTGTATATTTTCCATTTCAATAATTGATGGTGTTCCAGGGCAGTCGTGTGACCTGCTGTCATGATTCTTATTAATATACCTACAGTCTCCAGAATTGCGACCGAGGTGGCTCCACTTGATTTCGAATTTATTTGCGCATGTGGAGAGACGGACGTTCGGCCGTGACCACCATTGTTTTTTTGGTGTAGATGTGGAGCTCCATATTTAAGAGGACATTCGGCTCTTGAGAGAAACTTTGGGATTGGTTTAGGCGACAGGCCAGTTTAAAGCTGGTGGAAGATGACAGCAGCGATACTTCCTGCGGCCACGCGACAACCCCCCACACGTCTCCAGACTCTCACGGTTCTCCATGTCACGCTGGCCCTGCCACACAGCCTCCCTGCTTCTGCATTTCCCTCCTCCATTTTTCTCCTCCAAGCCTCTCCTGTCTGCTCGCTGTGTGTCCACTTCCTAATTCCCCCCAAAAAGGCAGACAAGGGTCTTATATCCTAAAGCCAAGACCTCCCCCAGTCTGCTGTGCTATGCATATAGCCCCTCTTCCCTCCACGGACCTTCAGTCTATTGTAATTACCTATGGCACCTTGGCTGTTGGGGTCTGGCACAGGTGACATCAATTGTAAAAACATTGAGGAAAGGTGGAGCGGGTCTCTGTATGAGACAGCCCGCTGTCATATTCGCGACTAAATCTGCCGGCCACTGCAAGGCAGCAAGTAACATTCAGCAGACATGACGGCACTGTGGGGTCTTACCTGTGGGAGTGTGTCCTAATTTCAGTCATTCAAAACTTCATATTTTTTGTCATTTTAGAGTATTTTGAAGGAGTGTATGAGATTAATGGACAAAATATTTTGTCCAGATAGGACATCATTTCACTGTTTGCTAGTTTTTCGGTTTTTGTAAACAAATTTACATTATCCAAATAATGAATAAAAAGCAGCAAATAAGAGTGCATAAGAGATATAAATATTGAATATTCTTTAAAAAGCTTTCCAGGGTAAGACCTTAAGAAGATGAATGATTACAAAGAAAAATTTCAATTTTGCTAATACTAGGCAAAGGGCTGAAATAAGAAGATGCTAGTGTGTCACAACATAAATAATATAGTTATATTTTGTTATTTTATAGCTTAGATGAGTTCATATCTATAATAGTTAACTCATAATTTTTCTTTTAACAAAAATGTGGAAAAATATTAATTTTAAATGATAGTGTATATCACTCATGGACATTTTTACAATTAATTTGTCTGTCTATTATTGGTACAATCCATTATAATTGGATAACCATATCTATTATTCATAACAAAAAAAAATACTGTGGTTTGTCAATGACGTATCGTACAGATGATCTCTTTTCTTCCACCAGAAGATATGTTGCAGTATTGACCAAGCCTCATGGCCTTCAGTTAAAACTGTTTAACATTCATTCTGCTATAAGGTGATAAAATGCTGAAAGAATAATAATACAAATCTTAAAGACAAAACAATATACAAGCATGAAATTACACCAATTTATGTTCCAACAGAGGCTCCGTGAATTACCGCCAATCCAAACACATGGTTCGACTTCCTCTGACAGTGTCTTGGAGGTGAACTGCATCTTTTAGTGTCATGGCTATTCTATTAAAGCATTTTCATGGCGCAGCCAAAGGTGAGTTTTAGTAAAGAGTTACAGTGTCGGACCAGATGCATTAAGCAAATAGAATAGGAAATAAGTCAAGATAAATAAAAAGAAGCGATAAAGGCAGAGGAATAAAAAGAGGCGAAGGACGAAGATGAGGGCTCGTGTTATCTAACGCTGCAGTACAGTATCGTAAAAATAACAAATGGAGCGTGTCAGCTCGCCGAAATCTAAGCGGGAGAAAAAATATTTCATATGTCAGCCCTGTTCACCTTTTAATGGACTATTCTCAGGCAGCATGATTTTGACAAAGCACTGGGCTTTCCTCTACATCACTTGAGAGCTTCAGGTCAGCCTTTGTGAAATAGATCTGTCCTTGGTGGGGGGCTGAGAGAGGCACACAGCTGACCTCGCATGAAAGTACCACAGCCGTGGCCGTGACAAAAACAGCGCTTTGCATTGCACGGACAAAAGAGCTTGATAAATGTGTGCTGCATAAAAGCCACTTCTCCCCGGCACATCAAAACAATGCGTTCTGCAGAGCTTCTGAGGGCATGTTTGTTTACATCGCGGGGTTTGGACGTGTTCCTTGAGTGGGTCACGTTAGGAGAGCGAATCTCATGGTGCTGTGTATCAGTTTGTGTACAATCTTGAAAGTATCTATATGTGTATCTGCTGTATATGTGATAATATAAACAGCAGCTCATTAATGTAACTTTAGAGAAAATAGAGTGCTCTGTACTTGCATAAATGAGTCACCTAAAGTTGTCAAAAGTGTAGTTTCGTTCAAAGTTGAGACACATGGCAGATTTGTGACACTGCAGAGAAACCAAATGTCTTTTCCTTGTTTCAACTATGCACACTGCGATTTTTCTCAGTGTCTTTAAATGTAAATTACGCCCACCTTTGTGGTTTCTGGCATCTTTGGATCCTCGAGGTAAAGGAGTGTACAGCATGCTGGCGGATTCAGACTTCAGATCATCCCTGGCGTCCTGGAAGAAAAAGAGTTTGTGCAAACATCAATTCACAGCTTTCAGTTTACACACCTGTGAACATTTACGGCGTCTCCTCTACGCTATGATTCATTATCCGGCACAGACAGGAGAAATGTTGGTTATTGATTTTCTGCGCAATGATCCTAATTGAGTTAAATGAAAAGAGCTCATTTGTCACCACCAATCCGGACATTTTTTATCAGATTGATGACACGAATGGGAAAGATGCGAGGGGTGAGAGAGAATGTGAGATTTCATTGCCATGACTGATTGTCCAAATGCCATAAATTTCAGCAGCGCCGAGGAGAGGAAATGTTAGGAGCACCTTACCTATTTTATCATGGGGCAAGTTTCATTATTTCACAGTGGAGGGGAGGGGAAAGGTGAGGAAGGGCCCCAGCTTTGATTACTTGTCCCCTGCCTGTTTAAGAGAGGGGGCCACCAGGGGAAGAGACCCAGCCGCCACTCAGCCATGAAGAGCCCCGCGGGTCAAGCCCGGGTCAGACTGCCACTCACTCACTAACGCGCTCCCTCTCGCCCCACGCACGCCGTTTTGTGTTGACAATCCAACAGGTGGCATGAAATTACTGCTCTCCAAAGGCCAGACCCGAGTTTAAGTAAACTCATCTCTCACTGGCCGACCTTAGAAAATACAAATATATTCACATAAAGGCCACTGCACAGACAGGCAGAACAGAAGAGGAGCCGGAGAGAATACAGATCCTCCGTGTGCTTCTTGTAGGTCACAGATGTTTTTCTGCCTCTTTTGTCTTCTTTCAAGGACCAAGAACACAGTACATCACGATGTGTTGATATCTGATGCCTTTGTGAAAATACACTGCTCAGTTACAGGCAGGAATTCACGGAGCATTTAATCATTGCGTGACACGTAAAGGTGGCCTTGTGTGTATTTATTTTTCTTATTTGTTGTAAACACCAGGCTTAGTTCTGAGAATAAGATTATGAAACCCACTGTATTATGATAGTAGATTACAAGTTCTGCAATTAAATGGTAAATAAAGCAATAAGACACAGAAGCAGTGTGTACTAAGCGACCGGGATGATCTAAACCCTTTTAACCATAACGCCCATACCAAAATATTTCTCACATACAAATATAATAAAATAACTAAATAAAATGATTTCAGATCATAGAATAGAAAACATTTAAAAATATTATTCCTGTTCTAATTTTCAACCTTATTACAATTAATGGCATTAAATCCAGCATAGTAAATGCATTCTGATCATGTCGGCACTTTCCTTATTACTATTCTAATCTCCTGTTATATCTTACAGCAGCATTTTCAGCTTCGGTCCGCCCTGACTAATTTCCTCTGGACCTGACAGATCAGAGGGCTCACCCACCGAACGGCTCCGTCCCGGCCACAAAGCCGCTCGTAATCTTGCTGCTTGTCTACAATTAATCTTCCCAGTTGCCACATTATTAACACCACCACCCACAGACAGGGGCCAGCTATGCCCCACCGGACACAAAACACCCCCCCCTCCGACCCAGCGGCCGGGCACGTCAATCACATGCCGTGCGCAAAAGTCGCCCGCTGTCAACATCAGAGATACCCCCTCTCACCGAACCATCTCACCCCTCCCGGGCCGAGTCCGCTGATCAAACACCCCCACCCTTGAAGAAGATTAATCAGGGACCTCCCTCTCACTTCCGCCCCTCCCCTCCCCTCCACTCCTCTCTTTCTCTTTATTCAATGAGCCGTCCTCGAGATGAGAAAGGAGACCTGGCTCATAATAGGCCTCCCTGCGAAAAAAGTTAAAGGAAAACTCTGTTTGAATGCCAGCTGTTATCTGGAAAAAGGGCAGGCGGACAAGGGCCTTGCTTTGATCGGCATCCTTAAGGTTTTACACAAACATAATCACAAGCCAAGGGGTCATCCCCGGCCCTTTGAAATCATTCAATATGGAAGGTTTGAGCATGCATGGGCAGTTAAGAGCTTCTCCTTTCATGGTGTACTTTGTTTTTCATTTGCTGTTAAAAGATATGCATCACTTTCCATCAAATAAATGGCTGGTCGTGTGCTTAGATGCCTGCTACAGCAAGTGACAATAATGATAAAGTGAATCCCGGTTTTGAGAGACATTTATGCACATTGAAAAATGCGTAATAAAGAAGAGAAGGCAGTTTTTCTAGCCTGGCTTATAAAATGCCTTATGTTGGTCTCGTGTATCAGAGAGGGCAACCACAGAATGCACTGCAACATGCTCAATAAATTAAACATAAGAAGTAAATACATTAAAATATATAAATGTTTTTAATATTTAAATAGTATTATTGTTAGTGTTATTAATATTATTAATAATACATACACTGGTGGAATCAATCTTATGTTTTCTAATAATAATTATAACGTTTATTTATTATTATTATTAGTATATAATAATAATAATAAATAAAATAAAAAATAAATAAAAACAAAACAAGTAAATACACATAAATAAAAATTAAATACTATAGTATTACTACTACTAATAATAATAATAACAATATTACAACAATGACAATAAAATACTGTGGTAGAATACATTTAATATGTTTTCCAATATGTGTGTGTGATGTGTATTGTCGCATGATGCTCATCATAATATCAAGATATTGAAACATTAGCTTAGCAGCTCATCAAATGTTTGTAAAGTTTCCTGCATGAAGCATTATGTGTGTCCCACCTATGTAGAGCATTTCAAAGTCATTCACAAGTAAGATCCTATGATGGTCATGTTGTTGTATTATTAGTAGGCAGCTGCCTACGTAGCCTGTAGGAACCAAGGCAGCACACTAGGTATCGGAACAGAGGTGATATCAAAGGCTGTTCGGCCGGCTGTAGTGATCATTGATAGTTCCACATCAGTGGTGAGTCCTACTCTCTGAACAGAGGGACAGACGGTTGACAGAGATACAGAGAGAGCCGGAGACAAGCTTTGCTCCGGGAGGCTGACAGCACGCTGCATGCAATCTAGAGTCTAGATGAAAGTATCTTCAGATGCAGTTATGCCACTGACGTGCTGCCACGAGGAGGAGGAGGAACCTCACTCATCCCTCCGCTCAAATGAATATCCATCAGGCCGAAATCCTGCGGCCCTGACTGAGAAATCTGGACCATATGGTGTGGTAACTTTGGGAGGTCCTTGCATAGTGCCGGAAGCTGCCGGAACTGACGGTGTATCATAACCTAATGATTTGTGATGAAGCAGACACTTCTGACTTCTCCAAAACATTTCATCATACAATAAAGTTAAATGCCACATATTCCAAACACAATACATTTTCTGTCTGTCTTTCTCTCACAAACACACACACACTCTCACAGAGCTGTAAACACCACCGTGTCGGCACACTTGACTTCCTGCACTGGTCAGATGGGGGCGCTGCAGTGTCAGGTTTGCGTGAGCGCTTCGCCACAGCACGCCGTGCTCTCGTTCTCCAGGCCCTGGGCATATGCTGCCTGCTCACATCATTATTGTCTTTATACACTGAGTAATCACTACACTTTATGATAATGCAGCAGAAATTTACAAGCTGGGGAAAGAGAAAAAGTCTCTAATAATGGCATTAACAGAGAAAGCCACAGCAGCTCTCAGCCCGACGGGGGCTCGGCGCTCAAAGGGAGAGCTGCTTGCTAGAAATGTCACAGTGAAATATGACTCGTCTCCTGGATTATACATCATACTCATTCTCCCTCCTCTCTTCGCATGTCCTTTCTTCTCCCCCGCAAATAAATGACGAAAATCCCAGCCATTTGTGATGATCAACTCCAAACAAATCCGTACCCCAAAGAGCAGGAAAAGGTGACTAGCTGGTTAACTGCATTATTTTGTTAAGCACGGACCGAGTGCATCAAGCGCATCCTCAAGATGCCTGATCAGGCCCGCAATCTAATTACCAGCACTGCGAAAGAGATATACTGAGATGGAGTGAGACAGACAGAAGGAGAGAGAGAGGGAGAGTGAGTCAAAGATCAGTGTAAACACCAGTGCTTTTTATCTTCTTATATATCTGGACAAGTAGACAAAGTGCTAAAACGAAATAAATGTGGCCTGACAGCCACTTCAAAGAGTTCAGCCAGGGGCTTACTGCTACTTAAAGCACAGGAATGTTGTTGCTAAGCATCAGCCTACAACCTATCAGGCCCAACACAAGGGCCTGCGCTTTCCCTTTAAGAGTGAAGCAGAGAAAGAGTGGAAATTCGACAGTAACGGGAGGCTGGGGATTCAAGGAGATTTTGTAGCTTAAAGCAATTGTTAGAAGAAACAAGCTCTCTGTTTTGTTTTCTCTTGACACCATTTCAGCTTTTTGTGCTTGCAAAAGACATGCAGTAAATGTTTTTTGATATGTTTTCTCTCTGGGTCTGTATCAAAATGAAAAAATGTTTTCCGTGGGTATGAAACTTTCCTCGTCTTTCTTGTAACGCTGTTTTTTCTTGTGATCCGAGGATGAGAGGAAAAACAAACTTCTTTGCGTGTGCATTTAAATCAACAGAACGTCAATCTGAGTTTTGAGTTTATTAGGCAAATTAAATACATGAATAAACCTAGTTATCTGTCATGAGAAATAACAATGCATGATCACATTAAAAAATGAAAGTGACTGACACAAAAATGAACTTTATACATATATGGGTCATATATGTCTTGTTACATAAATTAAGTTTATGACTAGTGGAGTGTGAAAGCACGTAGTAAAAATACCACGCTGAGATCTGAAGGATATTTGACGTGCCAGTCACTGAAGACGAAAACATCAAAAAGGCATTTTAATAGTTTTGACCTTCGTAATTGTCTCTCAGATGACTAGCAGTAATGTGTTTTAAATGGGTGTAGTGTGCATAAAAATGTATTCGTTCTGTTGTTTTAGGTAATGGCTAGAAAAAGAGTGATCTAGGTGTAATGGTGCCTGCACTCCAAGGGCTTTCAAAGTCTTTTCTTTGGGGTGAGCAGAGTGTGAGCTGCATTGAACAAGTGTTTAATGATTTACCAGTTCTACTTCAATGCATTTGTGCTACATAAACGGATCATATGATCGGCGATCACAAGCAAAACAGCTTTTGCCTGAAGCATATAGCCAAATGTTCTCCGAGTGTACGTAAAAGTGAGCTCTATAAAAGTAAAGGTTCAGGAACAAAGAAAGTCAACAGGCACAACACGTTTTAACTTTTCAACAATAATTGATTATTTGCTTATTTAGTCAGCTACTTAAATATTGTTTTGATTATAAAACTAAATCTATTTTTAAGATTCTTTTATATAATTGTAATTTATAAAACTATACAGTTTATATAAACAAGGAATTAATAAACAAAATACATTTGTATAGAGAAGCATACAATATTTACAGCTGTTTAAATAAACCGATAAATATAAATCATTTTCGAAGCTGGCACGCCCATCATTAGTTCATACACATTAAATCTAACCAGAAGCATTATGCACAAAAATGTATAACTTGTATATAAAATGCATCTTTAGTGATGGAGTTTATGATTACGATTACTTCAGGTTGTCAATAATTGTCTAAAATGCTTTGACAAAAATCACTTTTTTTTTTTAAAGTCTGTTCTCAAAAAATGTTAATCACTTTTTCCTGTAAAGGACCTGAAAACTGTCAAGTTCTGTTGCAATATTAAAAAAAAGGAAAATTAAGCTGCAAATCAGCTTTGAACTGGTGTCCTCTTGTACCAAAGAACAAAGATTCTACCACAATAATATCCCACCTTGCACTCTCACTATGAACAATAAACAATCTTTTCTAAGGCACAAAGAAAGCCGGGAGCACCACTGTGGTTTCCCCTAAAAAAATAAGATCAATTATAAAAAGAAGTGCATGACACCTCTGAATGTAACTGTCTATAGATAATTAACACAAACAAATTACAGGTGTATAAAGTGGCTGATAAATTTACTTCATCTTGCTTTGAAATAAAGCATTTGTCAAATCATGCTTCCTCACTTCATGTGTATCTCTCCCCTGTATCTTTGCATTTCACAGACACTCTCTCTCAAAGGTATGACACATGGTGGCTCTTTATGTTGCGCTTAGGAGCTGTATCTAATGTCAGGAATGTTTTCAAGTGTGTGGGATGTTAAATTATTGAGGATTCTGTGAGCAGTACTGTCACACCGGCTCGTCTGCGATGTTTCCTACGCAATTAGACGCTCTGAGACATTTGAAGAGCTCCCACAAAGCAGACCGGCAGAAAGTGACATGTGAACTTAAAGGAAATTAGCTTCTTACATGAGTGAAATGTGAAGGTTACTTAGCAATGCTTAAGTTGGGAGAACGACCCTGTGAAGTGAGTCTTTGACTCTGCCCTGATGTGAAGACCGCCATTTTCTTTACTTTCAGCGCACCCCAATCAGAGAAGATCACAGAGAGAGTGAAAACTAATTTTGACTTGGGGCATATGCGAGGAAAAAAACGAGATGCATCTAAATAATGAGATCTCTTGATGTTTGCAGGAGGTGATGTGGAAAAAAGACGCAAGCGCGCAGGAAATATGCTCGTCGCTGACGAGTTTGAAACTGTTATTTCAGCCTACGGCGTAACTAAAGGAAAAACAAATAAATGTTATGATGATAATCAGACAGTGGGGATTATACCATTGACCATTTTCACAGTTCTGGGTTCGACGGCAGGGAGACATTATGCTAACAAAAGAAAAAAAAACACTTTCATGACTTTCCAAAAGAGGAAAAATGAAGAGATGGATTTTTGAAAAGGTACTGTCAGTGTTTTTAATTGAAACTGTATGTAAGGGTGGTTGTTGAAGCGTAACGTTTCAGCTGAAATGTATAGAAATGAGTTTAATCGTTGTTGACGCTACTAAAAATATTTCACAATTGCTTTACACATTTGAAAGCACAAGACTACACTAGCGATTCAGTTGTTTGAGCAAAATATCTGAGTTGTATTTCGATTAATATCCCTTAAAGAACACAAATTATATTAAAAATACATTACCGTAACGGTTTCAAAAATAAAATAAAATAATTATTATATAATAAACCCTTTAACATGCAAAGGGCTCATGCATGGAAAAGGCATTTTTTATTGTTACTGCATTTCTATTACCTCTGCTTTACATTATGATTAAATCAAGTAACACAAAGTATGCATCATTTAAAAGCTAAAACTTTCAACATTTATGTTCTGACCTTGTTTTTGCAACCAATAAAAGAAAAGAAAATAGGGGCACTTATGTAAGAGGTAAAATATACCTTTCGAAACATATACTGTGTGCAAACATCAGATGTAAGACCAATAGCTCTGCCTATTTAATCTTACATTAGCAATGAACTCACTGGCTCTCATTTGCTTGACACTACTTTCTGTCAGCATCCGCTACATTAGATATGCTGCGATACACAAACACACAGTTAGTGCGGCAACATAAAAGAGAGCTCCGGGTAAAAAGCAGGCCGGAGGCTCGTGAGGTCATCGCCATGGTTTTAAAAGCTGCGAGGAACTGATAGCAGGAGGCCCCGCACTCATGGCATCCTCCCCTCCCCGGGAGAAGGACTTATGAAGGTGAGAGCCTCCCTGACAGGCGGGAAAATAAAGGAGACAAACCCCGGATAAAAATTAAATAAAAAGTAGCTGTCTTAAACAGTAATTGCACTCCTTTGCTGAGCAGGCTTCCAGATATATAAACTTGATTTACTATCGGCTCGCAACTACAAATCAGAAGGCCCGAGAAACACTTGTGCTATGAAATTGTTTAATCTCATCAAGTTCTGCTTTCACAGCAAGCTATAAATCACAAAGTCTTTGTTATCATAGACCTCCATGAGCGCCTCTCAGGCAGGCAATGGATCGTGGGTATATATAATCTTGACTGCACAAACAGCGAGGTCGTCACTCGTTGAAATACTTTCATATTAGCCGCGCCGCAGCTGCTGGAACACAAGGCCGTGATGGATATCTCATTTCCAAGTCTCTGCATCTATTTCCAGCAAATTATTACTGCATAAATTTCTTGTCAACAGAAACGGCCAATTAATTAAGTTAAAAATGGACCCATGATCGCATCTACAAACCAAATAGAAGAGCGTGGGGCAATTTTCCAGTAAGTGGATTTACCGGCGGGTCAGTTTAATGAATGATTTTAAACTTCGTCATAAACTTCCAGACAGGCCAATATCTACACAGAAGCCCCGGCACAGGCCAGGTGCTGACAGATTAACATAAAGGCTATTTATGTGGGGGGCCGGCGGTTGATGACTGAGGTAGAAATAAAGTTTATTAGGGCCTGGAGAACGCGGCCAACCTCGCATTCTCCATCATCAGCAAAACAGCAGATAGGGGAGAAGCACCTTGACTTTTGCTTAAAGGAAATATACACGTTTAACACGGCCATCATTCAGATGAATAATTCATACTTATTCACAGAGCATTTGTTTTTCTGCTCCGGTCATTAATCAGAGAGGCAACGCTGCAACAAAGATGAGCTCAAAGATTTATAAGTATTTTGGCTTCTTTACAGATAAATCAAGCCATGCAATTATGGTGGGAGAGGCCCATCTGTGACCCCATGTCGAACTAATGACACGGGGTAAATTTAAATCCCGTCTCCTCTTCCCTGACTTCACCCTAATCATAGTTAAAGAGAGATGCTTCTCCTATGGAGTAAGAGTAACATAAAAGTCGGCCAGCTTTACGTTTCAGAGCTGAAATGATGCTGCGCGTGACCTGCGGGGGCATTTGCATGCTAAATAACCTCGGTTTATCTAACGTAAACAGTAACATTAATGATACTTAGAGCATCCGTTAAAAAATTACACTGCGTGAATTTAGAGGTCAGAGTGCGTTGGGTATGCCATTACTTAACAACGTTGTGAAGTATGGTAGGTGCAAAGAACTCTTAACATAATCAGAGAACACACATTTCATGAAGCATGAATGCAGAAACCTTTATAACCTTTTTTATGCCTATAACTGCATCTAGTTGTTATATTAGCATCATGCTAACCTGTTTCTTTTTATGATATGTTGAGATTGTAGATATTAACCAGATACCCCAGATCTGTTGCTATGATACGAAAAAATGCAAAGCTTAATACAGCCGCTTTATTGATGGAAGTGATAATAGACAATCATCAATTGATAAAGACTAATGCTGCATCCCACTTCACCTACTCATACTATGCACTAATAAGTATGAACTGTTTTTATAATGGGAAAGTATATACATTTTAGCACGTAACAAAGCTATATGCACTAAGACATAGTGACGCGAAACAGAAGTGGCTGATTTTGCCTAGATGACATTGTCAACATTAATCTTTTTTTGCCTTCAAGTATTTATTGACTTATTATTTCTTATGTTATGTTTTCTATACTGTATACATTTATAAATTCAGCAAAGCATTCATTAATCTCATTATTGAAGTTTATTAATGCAGTGAAACGTCACTAAAACCCACCTATTCGCGGTGAATTGTGGGTAATATCAGCCGTTTGAGTGTCCTTGGATCTGCAATTCGAATTTTCAGAATACTCATTTAAGCATACTTTGACTTAGTACGTTCTAACTCTTTTTGAATACTATTTAGAATACTAACGGTCAGTTATTCAGATCGATGATTGGGTTATTCCAACAAATTTACAAGTTAGATTATTCTTAGGAATTGTTCGATGTGAATCATTCAAAAAAGTATGATTATTAGAAAAACACAATGCCGAAGCCACTCCCATAACATCACTGGAACGAAAGCAAATCATACTAATATGAATTACGAATTAGCCACCTTGGAAAATAGTTTGAGTGTGTCGGTAATTCAGCAAAATAACGTGTTGAGTCACAAATAAAACAAGTAAACAATCAGATTCACATCCTTTAAGCAACATCCCTCATAAAAGAATACAGATGATATAAAACACAATAACAAAATTATTTAAAAATAAACAAACAATGAGTTTATATTATTTTATCCTTTTTTATTTCTAACGAAACACCCTGTGTACAAACATCAAACATATGCTAGACTCTATTTCCTGTCAGCATTCGCAACATCACGCACTGCAGTGTTGGGAAAGTTACTCTGAAAAAGTAATTAAATACTAGTTGCTAATACGTATTCAATAGTGTGATCAGATTACCGTACAAATTACTCTCTCCAAAAAGTATTTAATTACTTATTACTAATTATTTTCTATATCCTACATCAACCTTGATTAGTTAAGTGATTCAAGGATAGATGTGAAACGGCTCTTAATTCATTAAATAAATAATATAAAACTAAATTAGTATTATAAACTGACTAAAGTATTACAAATGAGAGAATTACACATTAAAGCACATATTTTAAAGTTAGACTTCAAATTTTTTCTAATCCACTATTGCACACACACATATTACATATTATAAGTAAAAAAACTTACTTTACTTTTTCAAGGGAAAAGTAATTGAATTACAGTAACTATTTACTTAGTAGCTAGTTTTACCCAACACTGACGCATATTTATTGATGGGTTCAACAGAAAAATATCCAAGAAAATGCTCTTATACACAATATGTAAATAAACAGCTTAGAGGACGCACAGAAGCAAGAGGGGGAGTTTCAGTAAAAGTTATTTGTGCAATTCAAGGCTAAAAAACTCAATTCAAGGTACAGTTGATGCCAGTTTTATTGTGATCTTACTTAAGCGAGCGACTTCCAAGATATTAGTCTTCCCCTATTCATGTACAATAGAAATTACTCGTATGACTGAAATAACTGCCCAGAGACGTTTGCGAGAATGACCGCCATGTGCGATGACCTCCCTTAAAGGGACTTTGGTTGAGTCTACTGTAAAGGTTGAATATGGACGTTACCAGCTGCCTATGTTGGTAGCTCACTAGGATTTGGAACAGGCCTACAGTTTTATCACTGGCTGAAGCAAAGCTTTGAATGGCTTGTTTTTGTAGCTTTAAAAGGCCACACACTCTCTAATATCACACAGGCCTCTCAATATCCAGGCCTGATTTATTATTTATAATGCCTGCAGTCTGTCCCCTGATTAAGGCAGCCCAACTTTGTTTTACTGGGCTCTGCCTTTAATCTGTCTCTCAGTGAGATAAATTATCCAGTGTCGTGCCAGTACCGCACTCTCTTCGCTTTACTCTGTTTATCTCTGCCCGTGACATGCCCACGTCAAGAGCAGACGCATCTGTTTCAGCGCACAAGACAAGGCTCTGCTCAAAATTAGCCATCCCTTTTTTCTTCTCTTCGTCTGACTATTGTGTCAAACAATTCCCTCCTCTTGACTGAAAATGATAAACTTTGCTGCCAACGTATAAATAACACACGTCTCTTTCTTCTCAAATGCTCCGCACAGAGTTTTTGATAGTGGAGAGTTTGCGGCGAATAAGAGAGGGTTTCATAACCTAGGCGGAGGCCTGGTCTCGGACCTTTCCTGTGAATGTTTTTTGTTTTGATTTTGGCCTCTTCGCTTGTGTTAAATCACAGGCCGCTGTCAGGGAGCACTAGGCTTGTATGCGTCACTGGGGAGTGCAGGAAGCACTGGGAATAATTCTGTCCATCAGCTTAATTTATTATTTCGGTAGCTTTGTAATCATGCCCAATAAGTTATGGGACCTGACACAAAGGAATTCGGTGTGAAGGCAAAAGTGTTTATCATGTTTAAAGGTCTGACCAGACCGTATACTGTATTTACATGGGGAAGAGAATACTGTTTTATTTTCCTATCTGGACACCAACACAATGACTTTGTGGGCAAAAGATTGAAACCGTGGGTGGGCAGAGTTTACTTCATATGCTCGTGAGAAAGAGCCCTGATAGTCCCATGAGACCGGGTCTAAGTATTCAGTATAGTTATGCCAACTTTAAAGACAATCTGTAATTATCAAACATTTGGTTTATGTAAACATGTGTGGTGTTTTACAAGTGAAAGCATTGTTATTTGTTCCACGATCGCGCTGCCAGGTTCCCGTACCATTTGTTTGCTTGGCTGACACTTTCTTTCCAGTGTGATTTACAGAAAGTTTATATAGTGCAATAAAGTGTATTGTAGACTTAATTACCTTTACAGTTTATGTGCAATGGGAAAGCCTAGAAAGCCAGTGAGAATATAGTATTCGTAATTACACATAACTTTCTAAGGAGTCCTGTAGCTCACTTGGTAAGTATGGCAGTGGCAATGCCAAAGTCATTAGGTTCAAGCCCCAGGCATCCCACAAACTGATCAAATGTATACCTTGCGTTGTAAATCTTTTAATCTAAGTATTTTCTAAATGCATAAATGTAAATGTTTTTCAACAAAAGACAGCTCTTCGCAACTCATAAAGGTCCAGTGGGTCATTTTTTGGTGGATCTATTGACAGAAACGCAATATAATATACATAACTATGTCTTCTTTACATAATGAAGCGTTATGTTTTTGTTACCTTGGAATGAGCTATTTCTATCTACATACACCGCAGGTCACCTTACGTGGAATTCACCATGTTGTTTCTACGGTAGCCCTAAACGGACAAAATACTCTACAGAGCGTGTTTTGTGAATACGTAATCTCCTTTGGCAAAGAACTGAAAACGTGATGACATCTTAGTCCTGTGTCAGCCACCATAGTGCTTCAAAAGGGAGGGATGGAGTGAGCCGTTGGTTGTAGTTCTCAACCTCACCACTAGATGCTGCTAAATAATATGAACACAGGTCCTTTAAAACTGAAGTAAAGATGTACAATATGAAAACTTCAATATCATCATAGTTATCATCATTATATCAAGATCAAAAAACTAAATAAGTTAAAAAAGGCTTCTATAGGGTTGCGCCCTCCAATATTGGTTTAAGCAAACAGAAACTATGGCTGATTTACAAGATGGGCACCTGCTCTCTCGCCCTGGGTACAACAGCGATTAGCATAAAAGGAACACAAGACTATGAGGCCTTAACAAAGAGCCATATCTCCCCATAGCCCTCTCAAAGTGTCTGATTTGCATATCAAGCCACCGAGGCTGATATGTAAACGCATTCGTTCATCAGATGGCGCTGACGATGAGAACCATTCATCTGCCTGTTAGTGTCCCGCTTTAGTGCAATACAAAAGCGCAGCGAGCTGAAAGAGACATCTTGTGTCATAGCCCATGAGAGATAATGATATCGTTATACATCCCTGATCACACACACGCTCGCGCGCATAAAACATTCCTGTACACTTCAGCGTGATAGGCCGACGTTCCTCTGGTTTACATCTGAATAACTTCTTTTTATCTGAGCACTTCAATTTGCAAGGCTTGCTGGAAGGCAGCTCCTCCTGATGTTAATTGTGGGGTACTTAAGCGCTGGAAGATTAACATAAACCCTTTGGAAACAAGCTAATAGTTGTATGATAATTTGTCCGTGGCCTTTGTGTGTCTATCAGCACTTCGCCTCTAGCTGTAATTTTATCAAGGCACTGTAAAATATCATTTAAACAAGTTGACTCACAGATAATTAATAACAGAAATCGTATAATTCAATTGAGCTACTCCGGGGCCATTAACAATCGAGGGAGTAAAACATAATTAAACTATTCCATTTTATTAACCTATTCATTAAGTTGTGCAAATGACGACTCTCTGAAGTACAGTCGAGGAGTAATGAGAGGAGATACCTATGTCCCTGCTGAGGGCCTGCCTGATTACACTTCATCAATGAGACGGGACCGAGCAAACAACGCAATCTAAAGCATGTGTTAAGTCTTAACACATTGTTTGTGTTATGCTATTTAACACCTTCCATGTTATTTTAACACATTTTTTGTTGATTTTGTGAAATAAATGAAAGGGACAACAGATGTTGTGTTAAAAGTAACAAAAGAAATATCTCAGAAATAACAGAGAGATATGTTCAGCTTGGGACAACACATTTTGTGTAATACTACTAATTAAAATAATGTGTAATAATAATTGTTATTATTATTGCTTAATTTGACAAAGTGTGACATACTACTACTACTAATAATAATAATAATAATAATATTATTATTAAATAATTATTATTGCTTGATTTGACCACATTTTTAACATTAATAATAATATTAAGCATGTTTATAATTATTATCTTTGTTCCATTAACTGCAACTAATTAATGTTTCTATTTATCTTTCTCTTTAAACTTGTTCTCGTCTAACCTTAGCCCTGGTAAAATTCTTGTGAGCCTCTTTTACGTATTGACATTCTCACTGTCACTGCACAAGATCAAGCAGAACGACGCGAGTTATTTTGCCAAAAAAGATACTTCTATCAAAGTGGACAAACTTCAGCCATGACTTCATCAGCAGAGCTGTCAGTACATCACTGCGTCTCATTTGTTGCAGAAGCTCTAGGCAAGTGTCAAGACAGACAGAGGCCTGTTCTGCCACTCAGTACTCACTGGAACGTCAAGCAGAGCTGGATGAACATTGCAAGTCATGATCACACCGAAGGTCAGATTAGAACGCACCCTGTCTATGGCGTCACTCCTGAGCAGGTGTGGTCAGCATGCAAGCAGCTCTGTCTGTGCCAAGTGCACTCAAATGCACCAAGCTCATGCGTTATTCACCAGGCTCGACGTAGCAGACGCTCAGAAGACTACTCGTTTGTCTGGGATACCTGAAGCATGGAGAAATGATTGGTTCACTGCTGCTGCGGCAGAAAAAATGATCCTGAACAATTTGTGTCAATTCTCGACAGGAATTATTCAGTTGTGTTCAAGACGAGTCGGGTCACGTGCATAATGACGTCCCCTTAATAGCATGACAGTGGAACCGCGGGCCGTGACATTTGCCAGAGAGATGCATCACTAAGCAGTTGCTGGACTGTGATCTTACTAGACCATAGAACATCGAAACCACCGCAATTAATCTTCTGGAGGTAATACAGGAGTCAGTGACGAATGGATACATCCAATTATTCATTCATCCCTTTCAAATTGAGAAACGAGCAAAGGCCGTCAATCATCTTCACGTGATTCATGAAAGGGTCGGAAAAATGAATCAAATGCAGGTTAACTAAATTGCCTGGGATGCACTTGGTTGAGAACAACGGTCGAACCTGCATGTAAACGCTCGGTGCCTACGGTGTTCACAATTAAATGCACGTAAAGGTGCAAATGAGTGAAGCGCGAGCGCCAAGCTAGTATGCAGTCCCCTGATGGGAGCGTGTTAGAGCGTGTTACGACTCGAGTGCTTAGATTGAAAACCCAATTGAGACAGGAGTGGAGTCGGCTCCCACCGCTCACCTCTGAGGGCTAATGAATTGGTTGCGGGTGTGACAGTCGAGGTGGATTGCTCTGTATTTTTATCAGTGCAGAGTCTAGACTGTGACTGCATTTAGATAATGAATTATAGCATTACAAGCTGGCTTTTACTGTGTGTTCTCAATCTTGGAAATGAACTGGGTAGAGGAACGCAAATGCCTGACCTCAGATTAAAGATTTGGGAGGTCATGTAATGTTCAATGCATTGATTCAGAATAACTTCAGTATTTTATATGCATCAGAATACTTCTATTGGAAATAGCATTTTGTGAATCAACAATAGTTTTTAAAGGAATAGTGTTAAGTTATTCTAAACCTGTATGACTTTAAAAAAATATGTTGGTGCCAAACAACATTGGGCCCCATTGACTTCTGTTGTATGGACACATAACCACTGAGAAATTTCTCAAAATAACTTTTTTGTTGTTCCACAGAAGAAAGAGTAATATGCCGTTTTGAATTGGGTGAACTATCCCTTCAATACTTTGAACTATTATTACAGATGGACAGAATTTTTAAATCAGCAGTTTCTTGTGACAACACTGTTCTGGAGGTATGACACGGTACATGCAGATCTGATATCCCCATTCAACAACCCCCATACAAAAACAAAGCAAATCTCCAGCCAAGCGTTTATCTACGGAGTAAGGCTGCGTGTGCCGGAGGAAGGTCCAGAGTCCCATCACTGGGTTTTATCTGACCCCTGCAACATGACAGTTTGTAATACAAAAGCATCTGCAGTCTCTTGTCAAGCACAAGCTTATCTGGTCCCAAACATTTCCCTGGTCCAGACCTCACACTGACACACTGTGAACTCTCTCTCTCCTCAAACGATGTGGGGTCACGCTATGCCGTGGAATAAGCAACAGATTACAGCTGTCAAACTTTGAGGAGTCCACAGAAAGCTCAGTAAAACAACATGACTTAACTATGATGGACAGCACCTGGTTGTCATTTGTCTCCACCCTCTTCATCAGTGAAGCGTAACAAAGCTGCAAAGTGTTTAATGTTTTCTACATGAAGAAAAGAAGACACAGCGAGACAAAATAGGGGACATCTGACCACTTTTCTTTGGTTGTTTCCTTAAATTAGGACATTATGACGACCTCCAAGTTGCAATTTTATTTTTGTTATTTAGAAATAAATTCCCAAATCAACCTCGTATATTTTGTTATTTTCTTTGCTCATGCTGTTGGGGGAATACTATTGTCGAGGAATGTGTAGTTTGACGTTTGAAGTTTTTTTTTTTTTTTAAAGATCATCTAAAAAGATAAAATAATAAAACAATAAGATATTTTATACAATTATAATCAAATTATAGACGGTTTCAAAGCAACAAAATAAACGTTATTAAGGCCTTTTCTGCACTTAATTTCCGCAAACAATTTCCAGCAGATTATTTTTTACTGAAAATGACAAAAATAAATAAATCATATCAGCAAGCAAGTTAAAAATATGTCAAGTCAGTATTATTTTTGGTTACCCGTCGAAGAACCGCTAATTGGCAAAGCTTAAAGGGCCGCAAATCCAGGTGTTTTCTGCAATGTTAAAATAATCAGTGGTATCGACAGAATGTCTCTTTAAAGTTTCAGCTCAAAATACACCACATATCTTTCATTAGAATATGTTGAACATGGCAATTTGTGGCTGCAATGGCAAACACTCCATTTTTGTGTGTGTCTTTAAATGCAAATGAGCTTCTGCGCCCCTCCCCGTATGCAAAATATGAGGTAGAGCGCTTACAGATGTGCTTTGGATGACATCAAGACAAGCAATATGGTGGAAAGCGCAATTACGTCTGAAGTGCCCTATCCAGCCAAAACCATACACTAACTGCAATACAAATCACTTTAATGCCTTGTTCATACAAACAAATTAAAAAGCGACTCAAATTCTGGTAGATAAACATTTAAAAGTTATTTTTCTGGGATTGCGGCCCTTTAAATGCGACAAAGTTACACAACCCAATTGTTTCTTTAATCAAATTAATATAAAAAGAAATTCAACAAAAACAATTATTATATAATAAAATACTGCTTTAAATTAATATTAATATAAATCAGATAAAGTATAAAAAGTTATATTATTAGCCAGACCATTCAACAAACAAAAAGTTAAATAATAAACTACTGTAGCTATAAATTACAAATGCGTAAGCCATTCTCAATTTCATGCAATAACGTTAAAAACTATACAAGTTAAGTTTCATGCCTATCCACTGTTGGATTTGTAAAAGTTATAAATAACTGTTTCGAAAGAGATCATTTTGTGCCGAAAGTACCCATAAATCCACCCAGCCCCTTTTGGGTGATTCGACATCGCGATCATTCCGTGTGGAATGAAAAAGCACCTGAAATGTGAGGAGAACAGGAGAAGAAAAACAACAACTCAAGACTCATAATAAAACCAGATAATCCTCCTCATGTTCCATCAGCTAGTGTTACAGTTACCGGGGTGTCTATTGTCTTTGACGATGTCAGATGTCAAAGTGCTAGCCATCAGAAAAGAACATCTAAGATTACGGCCTCTCTTTTTTCACGTCTTTTTGTTGTGCAGCTGCTGATGCTGGTAGTGGCCTGGAGCCTGTGGAGACCGGTGTGCTTCCCCATGCAGGGATCATGGCGGCTCACAGGGCCTGTGGCTCACTTCAAACACAGAGCAGCAGGGCAATGAAACTCCCCCCGAGCACTAGCCTCCTCCTCATCCACATCTCTATATCACTCTCCTGGCCGGTCTCTCCGGGGACAAAACAAGTGATGTATGTTCTAAGGAAACGTGTGAGAGGAATTTGCTGTTTTGAGTGTGTGTGTGTTTGTGAGACTGTTGAGTGTTTATCTTTTAGCCGGCCTGTGGCAGGAAATATTCTCCTTCCAGCTGGAGGACACTAGCGTTGTTTATTCGGTCAAACCAGATCATACATTGAGGCCATCTTTTAAGCTAATAATGACACTGACTAAACAAATCGCCTGAATAAGAATATATATGTAACTGGGCTTTTAGACGTGAAGTGTGTAATTGTTTGCTGTTAAAATAAGTGCTCTGTATGTTAGCATGATGTGCAGTGACAGCCATAAGTAAAGGGGCGTTCACGCTGACACTGATTTGGAATGACAAAGAGACCAAGTTATTAATTTTCAGGGTGGGATCGCTTATTTGAGATGTTTGAGTGATTAAGACTGCCGGCTATACAACAAAGTAAAGTTTTCTATTTTACTTGCATTAAACTTTTGCTAATGCGCAGACATGAGGCAATGAGTTAGGTACCAATTGGAGTACAGACAGTGAAGATCACATGACCTAATAAACAACACTGGCCCATAAGCACTTCCTGATTTAGTTTTCAGAAACTACAAATGATTTTTTGACACTTGAACTACAAAATACAATTTACAGAATATTCAGAACTGAATCTTAATGTTAAACTTACGTTTTTTAGGCTTATTATATGTGTGAGATAAAAAACACTAAAACAGGAAGTGCTTCTTGACCAGTGTTGTTTACATCTTGCAAAATAAATGCATTCACTGTCAGTATGAAAGAGTCGAAAACATTGTAAACGATGTTGCCAAACCAATGAGATGAGTTTAGGGTTGGGTCCACTTGCAAGGAACATTTTGAAATGCATTGTTTTTGCTGTTTTGTTTTACAATTCAAGTGGCATAAATGGACACATTTCACAACCTAGTTAGTTTATGGCTCAAGAAAAAAATCTCAAGCGTTAAAGTTGGGTTTTTGTACGCAGTCATTTTCCAGAAAATAGAACAACTGAGCAGGATTATTAATATTTCTGCTCTATGGAACATGCGACTTATATTAAAGGGGTCATATGACACGACCAAAACGATTATTATCGTTTGTTTTAGATGTAATGCAATGTGTTTAAACGATTAAAGGTTCAAAAACGCTGTATTTTCCACATACCGTGCATGTTTGTATCTCCTCTTTGCCCCGCCTCTCTGAAACGCAAGGAATTTTGAAAAGCGAGATGTGCTATGATTGGCCAGTTAACCAGTGCATAGTGATTGGTGGAATACTGCAAGCGTGTGACAGAAATGTAACGCCTCTTACCATATTTGGAACATCAGGCTCCCAAGCAATTGTACTGACAGGTACGGCCACCTGTATACATTTGGGCGGTCTAAGTCAAATCATCCCACGAACTGACGTAGATTTGTGGGGGTGTGGTTACACGAGACGTTTTAAACAGGTCTGGGTGAGCATTCGCTTTTACATAGAATGCATCATTTGTTCTGACACTTTAATATTAGCAATTTTACGTGTCTAATACAACACACCAAAGACACAAAAAACACGTATTCGCGTCATACGACCCCTTTAATCGTCTATCAGACAAGAAAAATCTTCTTGAGCCCAGTCAGATTTAGGCAGGCTGAAATCTGTCCCGCACACGTGAAGATCAGGCAGCCTGGGGAAATCTGGGAGGTCTGGCTTGCAAATCCTACTTCTCACCCAGATAAAAGGGCAACTTAAGGATTTAACAACACAATTACACATCCACCGCTGTGATGACAAAAAAAAGGAAATCGCCTTTCTAAGTAGCAGAATCATTTGCAATTATACACATTTTCTGACATTCTCAATAGCCGGTTGATGCTCGTCCCCACCAACACTTCTAACCTCCATTTCCGCCACCCTGCGATACCCAGTGCAACCATTTTACTTTTAAAGTGCGCTTCCTTCCCTAAAAAGCAAAATTGTTTTTGTTGACAACTGCGAATTGTTCTGACAACTAAGGAAAAATGGTCAATTTTCTCAAGAAGCCTGACAAGAATGACACGTAGTTCAATTCACAATTGCTAGTATCAAATTAGTATCACTTCCGTACTTTCCTGTCAGCAAACTCCCTAAAACTGCAATCGTGTTTTTTTCACCTTGGCTATGTAGAAAGCACGAGGTGTAAATAGCGTTTTTTATGGGTCGACCGAGAGCCATCACATCAGACAGCTTGTTCTCGTCTGACAATCACGATGAGAGGACAACAATCCTGAATGTCTTCACACTTCTCGTCGAGAACACACTCCACGCTGCCTCTCCACATGCTGAACATCTTGTAGTGCTACTCTGAAAATGCCAGAGAAGGACGCTGTCTGTATTTGATCTACAGAAGACACAAACAAGTAGACATGAGGGTTCTCATCCAGATGGAGTGTTAGCTTCATTCTTCACATTGTTTCCTGATGTCCTTGAGCACAAGATAAGCTCAGCACCTGCTTCATAAAGGATGCGGCCGGCTGAGCCATCACTCACGCACATGTCTTGACTGCGAGCAGGGGTTTATATTTAGGACAGCCAGGTGGGGAATGACAGCTGTCAGTCAAAATAGCCTCAGGACACCACCGGGAGAGGAAAATAACTGCTTTAATAGACGCTGCCCTTCAATAGCCTCTGAGAAATTGAGATTATTTTACATTATTTTAAACCTCTGAGTTTTAAAGCCACACTATTGAACTTTTGCTCACGGCTTCCCCATGTGCTTGAAAAGCGCAATTGTCACTGTTGCCAGTGTCGTAAATAATGTCAGTATATAAGCCTCCCAGTGGGCAGTGCAATACACATCAACTTGTTGACTAAACCGGCGAATGGCAGAAACATCGTTTAGAAGCTATTTTGCACTCTTCTGCAGGCAGGGGATGGGCGGGGTACCGCCCCGAACACAGAGCTTACAGAGTGTTGTTGTAGCCGCTATGAGGCTGCCCAGGTAGCATCGTAAGTAGAATTTGTCCGGTTAAGAGTTGTTCTACCACTGAAATAATTTTAGAGAGATTATTTGAAGGTCGAAAAAACTGCAAAGTGTTGCTTTAAAAGTTACGTTTTTTGTCAATCTCTGTTGCGCTGACACAAAAATGAATATACATTCTCTGATCACCCAAAAGGGTTAACTGAGAATGAGTATGAAAATATATTTCCACAGTCATTAGTCTGCAACTCCATGATTATTGCTTCAGAAATCAAAAGGGCCAGTATAATGGGCCCTTCTCTTCCTGTCTCCACCCTAAACCGGCTGTCTGTTCCTGTGGCAGATGAGTCAGATGAGCTGCATTCATCAGTAGACTCCATCACTCCACACCTTCATTATCTTCAGGTTAGACCTGTGGAATTCCCAGGGATGAGCCGTGGCCTCTTACACTAATCAGAGCTCACGAGAGGCTTTTGATCCTCTGTTTCCCTCTCGAGCGCACACCTCCTCACCTTTATTTTCTGCCATAATTGCATGTGAAAGATCTGCCTTTGATAATGCCTTCACTATCGCAGAAGGGTGTCGAAAACCGCCATGTGTGCCGTCTGCTCGGAGAAAAAGGGACGGCCGAGCACCTGCGGAAGACAAACACGCTTCTCACAGATATGACGTATCTATCATCCCCGCACAGGAAATGAGCTGCTCTGTCAACTTAATGTTTAGGAGGACGAGACACGGCGAGTAGGAGTGATGGAGGGAGAAGACTCGTTTTGCATGACAGACGGATTTTGGTAGTTATACTGTTAAGTCCTATGACTCACTGACCAACTTTCACATACAGACACCAGTTCATTACATTTACATTTACATTTAGTCATTTGGCAGACGCTTTTATCCAAAGCGACTTACAGTGCACTTCTTACAGGGACAATCCCCCTGGAGCAACATGGAGTAAAGTGTCTTGCTCAAGGACACACTGGTGGTGGCTGCTGGGATCGAACCAGCAACCTTTTGATTTACAAGTTCAGTGGTTTAACCCAATAGACCACCATCTCACACGTTCATGAAACCTTTGTCACACATAAACAAGAACTGATCAGAAAACTGTAAGATCACTGAAGTCATGTGATAACACTGCAGCGCTTGTTGTCTTCGCAGACTGCAGAAACACACAAAACCCATCAACATTTTTGATAACAGCAAAACCCACTTATATGGAATGAAATGCATTAACACCTGCCCTGATTTTATAAAAATGTTCTTTTGGCATTTCACTGGCCAACGTCTTGACATCTTACCATAGGTTGATTTTTATACAGTATTGATGGAGGTCCCTTCCATGCTGCGCTCTCATTGGCTTCATTTTCCATATTTTTTCTGTTACAAGTAAACCATTAAAATCAGTTTTGTCATAGAATCAACAAATCTGTTGGCACAATATTTTTCCAAAAATCGTTTCAAACAAGATATTTTTTTTAATTTCAGCCAAGCGATCATATTCCTTGTATGACATTTTGTGTTACTCAGCTTACATTGTATTTGCGGGTCTACTAAACCCAAAGGTATTAAATAAAATCGAATAAATAGCTATTTTAAAAGTAATAAATATATATTTTGCATATATTTACCAAAAGGTAAATGAACACATGAAAAAGGCGCAGTTTGGTAAAAAAATAACAATTTATGATATTCCATAAAAACAATGTCTTAAATTAATATAAATGTCTGAGATTGTACATCTTCTGGCGAACGACTGCCAAAACACTGTACCAAACTAGACCGCCGGAGCTCTGCCTAAGAAAAATATAATTCTCTGTGTTTTTATTCCTTTACAATCTTTATATAGCTTGAATAACAACCACAACAATAGCGTCTATCAGACGTGGCTCAAATATATTACAGAATGGCTTTTCTGCTCGTCAGTCATCGTGTCTTACTAGAGACAGAACAAAAAAGCAGAATAAATATTCCCTGAAGTCGTCGCCCACATCCGGCCCTCATTCCGGAATGTGCCAGAACCGCAGCAAGATAAATGAACGCAGAGGAGCTGAAGGGAAACACATCCCCTATCTGGCATGGCACTATTTACTGACATTAAGAATGATAATATCCATCAACAGGCTGTCAAAGCCCCAAGTGGGCTGTGAGAAGAACAAAGGCTTCGACTGTCATCATTTTCAGATACTGACAAGGAGATGTTGATGTACCTGCCATTCAGGTGCAAATAATGTCATCACCCGCATAGACATCAGGGCTTTTAACAGCACCGTGGCGACGAGTAGCCGACGGCTTTGACCTCGACTCAGAGACAAAAAAGAAAGCTAATGAGCTAACCGTCAACCTCTAATTAAACGGCTACAAAAATAGTAAAGATGCCAAAAACAAACAAAACATCAGATCAACATATGTCCATTCCACTCAACGGCGTGTGAAATATGGCTGTGAGTTAACAGTTCGCCTGCTAACAGGGACGAAACAAAACACAAGCTAGCTTCAGGAGGCATGTGTATAATTACTGTTGGCCATCTTTCAAGCCTCCTTCCTCTCAGGAGAGAGATGTGTGACAATATATGACAAGAAAGCAAACACGCTTCCCCAGCAGAATAATAGAAGGCATCAGCAGTGTACCAGACACACCTGTCTGACTCTGAAAACAATGCCACGATGCCTATTTATTAGGTGCCAGAAAAGTTTATGTTTGTTCTGTGACAGTGACAGCAACTTGATCCCTTTCATTATTTGGGGATCTCAAGCTTGAGAGAGAAGAGGAGAGGGGGAAAAAAACGACTTTTTTATTTATTTAGTTCGTTTTTTACCAGCTTGCAGTGAGTTCACTTTCTTCCTGATAGCTGTCTGCCACGGTGTCAAAAGACAAATAAGAAAAACTGTCAAGCGGTGGAGGAGAGATCCTGCTCGTGCTCCTCAGCGATCCTACGCTCGGCGGTCCACGCCGGTTCGTACACCGTCGGGACGTCGCGATAATTCCGCCGTTTACCTGCCACGCGGATTTTTGATCAAGTCATTGTGGTTTGATTGATGCTCATTGTGCTGTCTAAATGATGTTGTGAGTTTATTGTGACACTATCGGCAGCCCGATAGAGGACGACACCGTTCTCGCTCCAATGCGACACGGCCTATACAATGGAGCGAGATTGCGACTGTCACACGAATAGAGTGCTAATTGCAGCCATGCATCTATTTGGAGGCGTAGTCCATTTACATTTCTAAACTCTAAGCTCGCTTTTACTTTCACCTGTCAAACAATAAACAAGCCCAACAATTCCTGCTATCATCAGCCTCAAATGAAACATAATGGCATCTATCATCTACCTCAGAGCACGACGGCGTCTGTTTGCGCAGACAGCTGAGATGCACAAGAAGAGAAAGCTGTTTGTGAGGATGTTCGGCGGGGAAAAATGGGTCAGGTTGCTCGCTGCCGTTTCGTGGCCTTCTTCTCGTCTACCTGTCAGTCTGCGCGCCTGACGGAACAGAGCCGACTGTCATTTTAACAGTTAATAATTAGGCCTCCTCTTGGCACCAAACGGGGTGCCGCGATGACAAAAGCCAACGGCGCGGCGGCGGCTCCCGCTTTATAAATAGTCTGAAGGGATGATTAATGAGGGTGGCTGGCGAGCTAAAGCAGCAATCTGAGCCCAGACAATGGCCGCCCGCACAGCTGCCGAAAAAACAAGACAAGCTCTGTCCGGGGATATAATTGAGGAAAGTGGCAAAACATTGCGTGTAAATAAATAAATAAATGTTAAGCGACAGCTTATGAAGACTTTATTTAACCCCTCGCTGCTTTGCGAGCTCCTCATTAACATTTTGACACGCTCAGCTTCTCTGCGCTGCGAGAAGAGAGCATTCTTCAGTAACGCTCCGCTGAGAGGTGCGAGGCCATAAAAGAAGCTTGTCTCACTGCGGCAAATACTTGGGAGCTTTCTTCCGAGGGCCATGCCAAACGTTGACTTGCTTTTTGAGAGCGATTTTGCGGGCAAACAAAGAAAGACTGAGCCTGCAGTCAATGCCACGGCGGGGGGCCCTCGTTGGGACACTCAGTGCCAGACTCAGATCATGGGAAGGGCCTGGAAGGAGCTGTGTATTCTTTCACCCAAAACATAACAGGAAACAGGAATTGTTTAGTAAAGACAAGTCTCCTAAGAAGAATATTTAGTTGGGGTTTTTTTGCATTAAAATGATACATTCTAATAAATATATCAAATATATAGTCGATATTTGATCCTTAAAATGATAACAATTGTAATACCATCAAAATGATCATGAAGAGACTGGTCTCATTATTGGCATTCGCACATCAACACTGCAAAAGATGCCATACTTCCAAAGCATTGTTGTATTGTTTTTTAGTAAAACTATTTAAAACTTCTTAAATTACGATACATTTACACAACAAGAAAAGTGAAGCTGTTTTGTTTTATGAAACTATAAGAACTAGGTACATTTCTTCGTTTTATAGTGTACATTTGACTAATGAATTTGTTACTGCGGTTTTATTCTTTACCACATAAAGCAAGCACTTTAGCAAGCAAGCACACATAACTGAAAAGTCATTTAAAATGTTATAAACATTCATTGCCAGAGCTGGGTAGTAACGGATTACATGTAATCTGGATTGCGTAATAAGATTCCAAAAATCAAATTCTTGTAATGAGAGTAAACTCCATTTTCAAATACTCGTAATCTGACTACAGTTACTTTTTCATGGATTACAAGATTGTATATTATTCACAGAATGGTGGTTAATTGTTTACAGTTCAGTGTTTTTCCCTACATTTTTTCAGTTTTAGTTCCATCCATCCATCCATTTTCTACCGCTTATCCGAACTACCTCGGGTCACGGGGAGCCTGTGCCTATCTCAGGAGTCATCGGGCATCAAGGCAGGATACACCCTGGATGGAGTGCCAACCCATCGCAGGGCACACACACTCACTCATTCACTCGCGCACTCACACCCTACGGACAATTTTTCCAGAGATGCCAATCAACCTACCATGCATGTCTTTGGACCAGGGGAGGAAACCGGAGTACCCGGAGGAAACCCCTGAGGCACGGGGAGAACATGCAAACTCCACACACACAAGTCGGAAGCGGGAATCGAACCCCCAGCACTGGAGGTGTGAGGCGAACGTGCTAACCACTAAGCCACCGTGCCCCCCAGTTTTAGTTCAATTATTTTATAATAAACATACCTACAATTTATATGTGTTTTCGATTCTTCAAGCTTTTTCCGGCAGAGAGGGGAGGGGTTTGGAATCGCACAGAGATTCAAAATGGAGCGGCACTCAGCATTTGTTTGCTGGATGTATAGACACTATGGGGTATGACGAGACACTTATCCCACGAGATGAGACAAGACACAAGATTAGGTTCAAGAGAACAAGATAAGATTTTTATACTATTTTTAGGTAATCCTCAATGTTGAAATATATGGAAAAATACTATTTTATTCATCTGATAATGACAATGTGTAAAATAGGGGCATTGCGAAAATTTTGCTTAAATTAATGTCATTTTACATCTATTTTTATGAATTAAACGCCTGCCTCATGTATGTTGAAATTTAAAATTATATGCAACAATTTGAATTGTACAGTGTAGAAAAAAACGTAAACTTAAAATGATAGTTTCATCAGATGCATGCACCCAGCTGATCGGTCCGGCCAGTGGCGAATAATATAACTTCTATTTAATTTAATTTGTATTAATGTTCATTTCTAATAATATCACAATTGTATTAAATAAACAATATGATGAATTTTTTTGATAAATATAATTTCATTAAATAAACAATTTGTTGAATGGGCCGTGTAACTTTCAAGTTCTTCAACTGTTAACCCAAAACAATACTGGCTAGACAGTTTTAACTGGCTAGTTAATGTTATTCACTTGTTATTGCTTTTGCTTGATATCAGTAATAATCTACAGGGACTCTATTCTTTGCCAACGTGTACTGGTAGTTAAGTTTGGACCACAAAAGTACACATGCGCAGTTATGTTGGTTTATGTTGTTGCTTTGAAATCGTCTATACTGTATATCACATTTTACTGTATTTGAAACCATTTCTTAGATTTTCAGCATAGAATTTCCACAAAAAGTGCAGACCAACTACATCCTGTTCATACATCCTGCTTGTTCTCTGACAGCTCTTGGTCACCGGGCTGAGCTGAAAGCTGAAGGCAGAGGCTATCTGCTTCTAATGATAGGGAACGCTTTGATCATCTCTGGCAGCATGCGTGTTCGTCACTTAAATACACACATCACACATTCGCCTTAGCCGTCCTCTTTAATGTTTCCTTTTTGTCCATTTTAAATATAAATGCATTCAAAAATGTGACAAATCAATCACAGTGCCTCACACAACAAAACATCTGTTTTGCTAACTCCTTTTTTCAAAATTTCGCAAACGTCGCACCAACGTCCGACCGACCGGCTAATAATTATCCGGAATATTTTCATGCGCTCTCTCGCTCTTTGTACCCGCCATGTTTCCATTTGATCTTTTTTTACTTAGCTTCCACTTTTCTGCCGCCCGCTCACTGGTTCTCTCTTGCTCCCTTTTGCTCAGACATCCGTGGTGCTCCTTTTAATGTCACTGACAGGGGGTAATTTGCACCCATATATGTTTTCTCTCCAATTACACCATGGCAGGAGCGTGCTGCCAAACATCTCAGCGCTGATGATGGTCACCTCTTTGAGGAGTCCTTCCTGCCTCTCTGCACTATATTTTTCCTCTTTTTAGAATCTCCCATGGAGGACTCTGTCATTTGGCTGTCCTTGGTCCAAAGTGTTATTTAACACCTGACAACAAAAGCAGCAGCCGCCTCTGCAACAACATCATTTCAGAATTATTTCCTGTGGGGGCTAGTCTCAAATTGCTCCTGTAGTCTTGAGGACGAGCCTATACCTAACAATGCCTTTCTCGTAAATGTTGCACAAAATGAAATGTTCACACCTTTTAAGACAATACATAACAACATCAAGGGGCTTATTTATATATAAACACACCTGCACTAGATGATACATGGGGAAGTTGTCAGAGGGGCTACAGTATATTTAAGCAAGGACAGGGTTTTGAGTTTAACCACATATACTTTTTTTCCGGGGTTCGTTTTCAAACAGCTTTTTGTGAATTCTTTCTTCCAAATGAAATACCAATAGCTTCCTCCCTTTGTACATCATAACATAACATAAAACATAATTTTAAACGTAATTTTCTATGGAGATTTTCCACAAATAATGTAAAAAATATATATATTTATGAAATTTTGTAGTATTTTTAACTTCAATTTTAAATTTTTCAGGTAATTTCAAAATACGTTCAAAAATCTAAAACTGGAAAACATGTAATTTTACAAGTGTAGCAGCTCTTGGGAAAACAAGTAAAAACTAATAACTAGGTAAGAGCAGTCTCTAACTCATAGGTTGTTACATGCATATTCTAGGTTAAAATTTCTACTAATTATTAATTTGTATTTATTTGATTTCCGTTTTGCCAAACAATGATCTGTGTATATAAATTATTTTGCAAGTTGGCATTTACATTTGTGCTGTTCATGTAATTATTTGTTTTACTGTTTAAATATAGCTAAAAGCCTTATGACGGTGTCAGAAGGCAACAACATTGTCAAACGTTATGGGGAATGAATAACTATTGAGTAGTTTTAATTTAATTTAATTTAATAGGATTAATATAAAATAAAATATTCATATTAATATAAATTAAACTGTTATACTATAACCAAACACAGGCCAGAAGTAATTTTGGGCCAGGTGCGTGTGTCCGATGAAACGGTCTATAACAAGCCATTCTGACAACTGACCTCATACACTTACCACTATTGGGACATGTCACAAAACATCAACATCTTTAGTGAACTGCAACATTTTGGAACTGCAATATTTTCAGTGTAAATGTTTATTAGCCAATATGTTTGTACTACATTATGTGCCTATACAGAAATGGACAACTTTAAAAAATACACATAAGAATATTCACTGTAGTAAAATGTGTGACAACTAGCCCCAAAGTCCCTGGTTTAACATAGTATAGAATAGTGACAAACAAAGCAAAATTATCTTTTTTTTCATTAGATGATGATCACCAACAAAAAAAGAAGAACAGAGAACTCAATCAGTAGAGAAAAAAGGTGCCAGAAAGATGCTTTTTTATATGTCTGTCACCTATTTGTGTGTGAACATTTCCAATGTGTTTGTCACGTCAAATTTATTAACAGCTTCACTGCTCAACAGTTGTGCAGTAGCTTTCTTACAACATTGTCTTGTGTGTCATATCTGAGTACCTTAAAAACGCAGCACAACTTCAGAAAGTGTGTTAATTAACAACTTAATAACTAAACTGAAATGTTACAAATAACGTCAATCAAATAAATCAGCACTGGTTAAACAGATGCATTAATGAGAAACATGATGCATTATGTATTCTTTAATAACTTTCACTAATCATGGAAATGACAAGGCTGAATGGACTGTGACTCCGTCAATCAATATTAACACTATGAGAGCGAAGACAAATAAGATGTTTTTCACACAATTGCCATTACTGAAGACAAACTGATGTTTCACAACTGACATAAAACCAGCCGTCATCTCATAACAACTGTTTCTGATAGTCCCGTGGGTTCAAAAAAGTTAGTCAGTTTTGTCTATAACACAGAACATCATATGTGTTCTGAGCAGACCTCAAACCGTATTTTTCAGCCTAGCATGCCACACACATTTTCTGAAGACTGCTTGAACCCTATTCTAATATTTAATGTACTACACCATCATCCTAAAATTTCATAATTATTCTAATTTACTTAATTCTAAAGTGTTGCTGAGAGCTATTATGATGATCAAAGGCAATGTAAAACGATGTCAGGGGACATGTGCCTTCAATATCCCAGAGACAGAACTACTGAATCAATAGAGAAAAACAGACAGCATTGCTAAGTATAGCTTTAAGCAAACCTTAGTGGCAAATACAAAAACTTCTATTGAACATGTTGATATTGCCATGAAAAATGCATGATTTCAGGAAAGTTCTTTTATCTACAACAAAAGATCAATAGAAGGAAGGGGTTATGAAATCAAAGCCGTTTCGCTAGTCATGCTAGCAGAGAAATCTGCTTTTCTTAAAAAAAAGGCAGAACATCGAAGAAGAAAGAGTTTTAGCAACATAAATGACCAGATCTAAAATGAAGAATGCATGTTTTTTACTTTTCAATTCGGCTATGCTGTTAGTCAGTAAATAAGACAAGAAAAGTCAAATAATGTTAAAGACATGACTTTCAAACTTTTTTTCCATGACTTTTTATATTGAATAATAATAATAACAACAAGATATTAGTAGTTAGTAGATAACAACTAATAGTAGAAAAATTAGTAGCAAAAACACTAGGTATGAATAAAAAGTTAAATGATTTTATAGAATCATTCTGTAATGACTGTTGTAAACATGAATCCAATCAATGAATTCTGTCATCTCAGTAAAAGAAATCAATCCAAAGCAATACATACAGTAAAACCACACACATCCTGTGTTATTATGTGTAACTCAAAAATCGTTTAGAAGACTAATCCTTTCCGAATAGTGCTTTTGTCAGACCTGTGTGCATATGTGCTCGGCTTCATTTACAATGCGACTATTTTTATGTATCTCCTGAAAACAAGAACACAATGGGACTTAAGGATGTCAGACTGTGATATCTACTGAAGCGTCACTCATCTGTCATCAGAATTAAAATAACAAGTTACGGATGAGTGATCTGACAATATCACTGACAAAGAAAAGAAAACAAGTGTTGAAAAGATGACGTGACACATCATCAGAGACAAATTTCACACACCTGCTTTTTTTAGAGCACCTTTGACTGTGTGTACTTAGTCTAAACAACCAGCTTATTTAATTGGGGTTTTACCCACAAACCTTTTACAGCCTCATGATGATTAATACGCTTCTGTTGCATAATATCAGCAGGTCCATGTGGAATCCACACGCAAAGAAGCGCTCTGTAAAGTTGTCTTTGTTCAAGAAGTGAAAAGCTCTGTTTGACTGGCCTAACATCACAATTTCAATTGTTGGGAGCTTCAGACATTCTACAAAATACTTCTTATCATCTCCTGGACAAAAAAAAATAAGATTCTGTGTGGTCCTGACATCAGCACAAACTATGTCCCATTTTTGCCAACCAATCCAAATGCTCCATGAGTCAACCTTGGCAGAACGAGCCGAGACAAGATGATAAACTGCCAGAACTAGCAACCATTCATTTAGATTTTGCGCTTAAAGATGAAATGACTCAAGATTATAAACGGTTGACACAGAAAGAAACCCGTTTAATGTTTTTCAACGGCATGTCTTTTTCATTTTAATAACTTAAGAGGCATCATTTTGTGGTAACCTCCACTCCAGCATGTCCAAAGCTGGTTTTGGAAGAAAACGGAGCCAACTGCTGTCAGAGAATCACGGTCCCTTCAGCGAGGAAAGCAAAGACAGACGGAGAGAATACAGCGACCGAGAGACTCGGGGCCCGATGAGGGAGAGGGCAGATAGCAATCAAAGTTCTTTAGATTCGTGTGCCGTGCATACTGGAAGCCTAAACAAGGCCTGTGTTTTCATTTCCATACGCCATGCTCCGTCTTTTCTTCTGACAGAGATAAGATGTATAAATTATGAGCAGCTGACAAAGTCGACTCCAGCGCCCGAGGCTGCTCATCAATCATGTCCTGTGTGTCAGCAGGTAAGTGATGTGGCCCCCTGAGGCACAGCCCATTCTGAGGTGGGGAGGGTGCAGAGATTGAGAGAGAGAGAGAGAGAGAGAGGGGGGCAACAAGAGTGCCTGTCAGAGCAACATCAGCAGCTGATCTGTATTTAGCAGGCTCTTTAAACAACAACAACAGGAAGAACAGCTATGGCAGCTACGACTTAAAGAAATAGTTCACCTCAAAATGACAATTCTGTCATTATTTACTCACCCTCATGACATTTTTAACCACCATGCTGTATACTGTATTTTCTGTTCTGTGTAATACAGAAGTAAATATCTTTGTAAAATATTACATGCTACACACTAATAGTGAAGAATAACAAATATTTTTCTAGTTGTTACGGCATACCATCATAAGAGCTGCATGACATTTTTAAAGAAACTCTTCGTGCATCACTGCAAAATAGCAATATGGGGTTTGAAGTGACATCAGGATAAATAAATGGCAGCTTTTTTATCTTTAGGGTGAAGTATTCTTTTAAAGAGTTCAGCTTTTCCATTTAACCTTTCAGGGACATTCGCTATGCTAATAAAAGTATATTTTCCAGAAAGCCATTTCCAGACCACCCAGTATACACTAAGGTATAAAAGTTCCACACTTAGTCATTCTCTATTTAAATGTTTTCACATTTTAGAATAGTATTCTAAATATACGTAATTACAGAATATTAAACCCTATGGAATAACACACATGGGACTATATACACTATAGGATTATAGGGTACAACTATGTACAAAGTACAAAATGTTTTACCTATACAAAAAAGCAACACTTAAAGGGATAGTTCACCCAAAAATGAAAATTCATAATACATCACCCTCAAGTTATTCCAAATCTGAATACATTTCTGGTAACACTTCAGTATAGGGGGCAATTATCACTGTTAACTAGTTGTTATTAGCATGCTTGTTATTGCATATTGGCTGTTTATTAGTACTCATAAAGCACATATTCTGCATGACCATATTCTACATCCCTAATCCTACCCAAGACCTAAACCTAACAACTACATTACAAACTATTAATGAGCAACAAATTAAGATCTTATTGGGGGGAAAGCCATAGTTAATGGCTTGTTAATACCGAGAATTGCCCCCTGTGACCAAATGTCTTTGTTCTGATTAACAAAAAGATATTTAGAAGAATGCTTTGTAACCAAACAGTTCATGGTCACCATTGACTATCAAATGACAATGGTGTCCAAAGTCCCCCTGAGATGTTCCCACATTCTTTAAAACAGAACAAAGATATGTATACAGATTTGAAACATCTTCAGGGTGAGTAAATGATAAGAGAATTTTTATATTTAGGTGAACCTTTAAAGAGTACATATTAAGATATTATGTAAATTACACTCAATGCAGTGTATAATGAAGCAGTGTGTGAATGTAAGCAGTCTGCCAAATTGTAAAGCCAAAGGTGATTGAATAACAAAGTTATTGGCTTGGAAAAGGAGTCGACTCTGAATCACGCAAACGAGTCATGCCCTATTCCGATTAGCGAACCCCCGCGGATTTACGTCGCTACATATAGTCCCCGCCTACGCTTTGCTAGGACCCCCAAACGCTGATGTTCGTGAGCCTCATTCGCGGTAATCCAATCACAGCAGACGAGACATTCTGACCAATCAGATCAGAATAGGCTGGCAGAAAGGAGGGGATTAGGTGTATGATTCGCTGAACGAATCATTTGAGAGTCAGTCAAGATACAAGGTAAGAAAAACTGCCTATTATAATAAAAATAGTGTTTCTACAACTATGTACGTAAACTTGTGGTTGGACACTACATAAACCAAGATAGGACATTAAAATCGAGGAATATTTACTCTTTAAAGGTACCACCCTGGTGAGAGTAAAAGATACAGTTTTGTACTTTTGTAGTTAGTTTTTGCCTCGAATTTGTAAAATATTATTTCTTGCCATTTATAAATCAGCTTTTCTTAAGTATCACCCTTGATGCATTTAATTTTTTTCTCTTAATGGTTGCTTTTTCTGCATTATTTTGTCATACATTTATATGTATGCATTAAGCAGATGCTTTTATAGGAATTTACAGTACATTCCCAATCGAACCCACAATATTTTGCGATGCTAACACAATGAGCCGCAGGGACAAAATACATATATATATTATTTCATTTTTTCAGAAATTTATATTTTGGCACAATTATATTCTTCTACAAAAATAATTTACCTTCATCTCAAAAATAAAATTAATATCATGAGAAAAGTCCCCCTAAACTTTTGGACGGTAGTGTACAGTATTTAGAGCAAATAAAATGTTTAAGGCACAATATTGTCATGAATATATGCGATAAAGTACCACTGTAGGCAAGTCTGAGCATCGTCTGAAACCAAAGCTTGCTAATGAAGCTGTAAACAACACAGCTGAACAAAACAAGAGCTATGGTGCGAATTTACACCAATGGCACATCCGAGCCTTTACAAAATCACAGTAATAAGCACTGATCCAAAATGCCGTCCACAACACCGGTGAATGCCACATTTAACAAATGTTAAACGACTCGTCTTATGAAAAATGTCTTCGCTGTTTGACAAAATGGCATGCGTGTAGAGCAAGAGGAAGGGCAAGATCAAATTTCACGCCGAACGCTGAACGCTGTGAGATAAAGTTAATGAGACAGCTCTCAGGGGAAATGACAGGTAAAACACAGATGTTTACACGGCACGGTGCTGGAGAATACGCTTGGTTATTTCATCCTTATCTAACTCAACCCCCCTCCACTGTTGGACATGGAGCATGATCTGTGTATATAGCAGTGTGGGTGAGTAAAGATCAGAGAAGGAGCGCGCCAGTGCTCATACACCCGCAGCATCGTGGCATTGTTGTGACATACACAGCGAAAATGTGCTGGGGTCACAATCCATACCGCTCAGACCTGCGGGCGAGGCAACGTTAACGCCACGTGAAAGGTGACATGACACCACGAAAACACACCACTAAGATGTCCCAAATATACAAGAATTTGTACTGTAGCCCTGAAGGAAGAAAACACAGTACTTTTAACACAATAAAATATTACAGCACAGCTCTGACTTCATCTTTTGTGGATCACAGAAGACAAAACAATCAAAACATGTAAATGATGAACGAATTTGTACATTTAAAAAATAAATCACAGTTTATTTTGGTTAAGGGGAACCACAAAAGGGCAAAACAGACACAGCAAAGAAAGAGAATAAATAAATGATGAACACCACAGGTCATGAGCTCATGGCCATTGCGGCTTTGTTTAATCTAACGTTGCTCCCCACAATAGATCCCGGTCATGCGCAGCTGGTCTCAAAAAGTACTGTTTGGGGAAAAAGCGCTAAGCGAAACATTAGAGGATTATCTGACTAAAAATATTTGTGCCGGCCAGCGATGGCCCTCATTCATCCAATAATAACTCGAAGAAAAATAAAGCAGAGCATTTTATCTGAGTGAGAGATTTGGTTTAAGCAGGTCCAAGCCTATTATTCAGTCAAACATTTGTTTATTTGAAGATAAACAACGCTGTTCAAAAAGGCAAGACTTCTCGGGTCAGTGAACAGTCAAACATGGGCAAAAAAAACGGCACTGTACAGATGGGAGGGATACCATTGATGAAACAAACCTGTCAGGGAACGTTTAGATTTCTTTTTTGCAAAGTAAACATCTTTGGTAAACCTGCTTATCCAAAGCGTGAACTAAAAACAATTCAGTTCTTTTTCGACTAAATTATTGTGGTGTTAGTTTGATTTTATTTAATAACATTCAAATGAAGATCCTCATAATATAACATGCAGGATGTTTATTATAAAAATATCAAAGTTTTACTGTTAATTGCATCAGACTTTGATGATTTGAAAGGCAGATGTTCGTCACACTTGGTCAACATAATAAAACATTTTCTTCTTTGAATCTCAATTGCATGCAGTTAATCTGCACATATTTGTCTCCAAAATATATCATTAAAATTTACCTCATGGATCTGGTAACACTTTAAACCCTTCACTTTGAAATATATGCCTACATCCTGTCATGCAACATCCATTATGCACGATCCATAAAATAACATAGATAAAATCCTGCTTAACATTTTACTTGCACAACATACTGTAACACATATTGTACATCATCTTATTGAAGTAAAATTGGTTCACAAGGGTGTTTCATGTTGATTTTAAATAAAAGCCCAAAGATATGCCATTCCTTCAGAGATAATAGCTAAAATCATAAAAGTTGATTAAGAGCAGACTCAACTGGGCATGAACTTCCATGGAAACATGCATTATAATGATTTGACATCACTGTGAGTGATGGGTAAGCTCAGAGACGTGTAGTATGCATTGTAATGTTCAATTGTGAGTCGAAAGGGCCATTAAAATGAATAGTCATGTCTTTACAGCTCGCATATTACGTTATAGTGACATGTACAATTGCAGCTCCCAGCAGGCTGTAAAAAACGGCATTAATCTCGAGTTAGAATATGAAACCATCACTATATCTCCTTTCACAAGACAGGCATGCAGATGCCTTCAAAACGTGATACCGACAGCAAGCTTGCCAGCCTATGTCTTGACACAGATATGCCTCGGTGTTAATGACGTATGACTAATAAAAGACAGCAGAGACAGCAAAAACTTAAATATTTGAATAAGCAATTGCAAAAGCAAAGCCTTTTTTATCACTTCTTACCTACACCATTGGTTGGTCCCAACCCAAACTATGACTGTCTACAACTTGCTTGTATCTGTATATAAAGCTAAGATAAAAAAGGATTTTAATATAAAACAAAATACCATATTTTGCTTTTAAAGATTAAATACGATGTCTTGTTCAGTTCTGAACATTTATGTTTCCACACAAATAAGGAAGTAGTGTAGTCGTATATAGTGTACTGGTTGTTTACAAGTTTACTCGCTGAACTTACCAAAGAATCACACTGTGAATATTAGCACAGACAATATTGATCTTCCCTCAGATGTACAGTTCAAGAGAAACTGGATGAAAAAAGTCAGACGCCATTTTGAAAGGGTTCCCCACTGGGCTACAGAGCATGTTCACTCCCAACACCAAAGAGAAGAAGGGCTGTCATGTATGCCGTGATGAGCACAAAGCCTGGTCATGGCCTGGAGCACCAGAAAGGCATCTGGCCCAAACGCGGCCTGGAAACAAACAGCCTCTCAAGTGCCTGACAGACACACAGAGATCTCAGACCAGCCCCACACACCAGACAGGTGTCAGCCAGTACTGACATGAATGACATGCAGGATTGGCCCAAAAACAGGACTGCAAAATGATGAAAAGCACCAGATTTTATATATATTTTTTGCTCTTGATCAGAGAGTACGTCTCTGTCTACTCCATGGCTTTATGTTTTTCCACGTTAGCAGAGAAAACAGTTTGAACATATATTTGGACAATTAAGACGCAGTTAAAAATGTAAGAAACTCTTTGGATGATAAAGCACGTGCAGTCATAGGATTTATTTTAGAGAAGAACAGCACAATACTTCAGTAAAATATTTTATCAAAATTTTTCTATACAGTTTTACATGATTATAATATAAAATAATTTCATAGAACATAAAACAGTAAATACAATATACTAGTATAGCAATATCTATTAAAATACTGTTTAAAATGCTAAATACTGTTCAAAGGAAAGCCTTTGTGGGCACTTCTGGTTAAACCTGCCTACTTTTTTCCCATGTGAACTTGGGGTGGGGGGAATGGGTTTACACGTTCACTAAACATCTTAAAACTAAAGAAAATATTTACTATTTGTTTGCAGAAGTCACTTGGTTTGATAATTTTCTCACAATATTATGAATCCATTACAAAGTGTGAATCAAGTGTCCAAACATGTTATCATGTCACTGTGATGAGAAAAGGTTACTTTGAGCGATTGAAATCTTTGTAAAACAAGACATCCTTTGTGGGGACACGTTGCTTTTTCAATGTCTACATAGTGGCAGAGAGCTGTCTGGAATGCAGATGAAAAAAGACGGAGTTGTCTGGAACTCTGATGAGTTATGACAGGATAAGGTAAACCTATCTGATTTAACGTCTGTGTCTTTCTTTACAGCTGAGAAAAGGGCCAGATCCCTTGTGCTTTGGGATGAGGTGTGATGAAAGTAGGAGCAGCCCACTTATCACGTTACCTGAAACGAGCCCGCTGACTGATGCTGCCAGCTGGCACGCAAACACGGCCGGGTGATGGCTATTGTGCCACTGGCTGGCTACTGTTCCCAATGCCAATATCAGGTGATTCAGAGATATTATTTTATCCCGTATCAGAGCGCCGAGTACAAACGCGACTCCTTTTCACCAGCAGACAAACTAAATCTTATACAATAGGTTATTGTTGTCAGGACGGTGTTGTCAAGTTTGTGTCTCAGTTTTTGGTTGGCTGCTGCTCTCCCGTCTGGATGAGGTGAATGAAGGAATCCGTACCACTGAAACACCTGCGTGGGGCTTCGGAAAGGGCAGACTGGCTCTCATCCGCCCACCTTTGTCAATAGAGCAGAGATTTTGCCGTAACTCAACTCTCCCTAAGCAGTCTCTCCGTGTGACCTGCGGTCCATAACGCGGCGAGGAAACACAATACCATGCGCTCGGGACGTTGGCGAGACAGAGCCTTCCCACGGATAAAGCGGCAAGACACGACATGAGCTCTATGAACAAACGGCAACGCTAAATGGCTAAAAACAAAGACGAATTTCAACGCTCTGAAATTACCGCTGTGATTTCACCTCATGACTTCACATCATTTGGAATTTATGGTTTACACAGGGTGAAACTTGATGGTTGCTGAGGGATGTTATCATGGTTGGATAAGTCTAAGTAATGCTTTAATCCCACCTATTAGCCTTGTCTGTATTATTCAAGGGCCAGCGTTTATATGGCAAATTCTGACTTACAGTTCGGCCTGAATTAAAACGTCTGAGGTTTATGGCCCCTTGGACCTGTTTCAAGCACTTAAAAATACGTGACAACCTTATTCAGGGCAACAGAGCCATGAATCTGTCAGCTCTACAGTGAATGCCAGCTTCCCGAAGGTCACATGCTGGGTATTAATAGCCAGACACTAATGTCAGAAGCCACAACTATCCTCAACACCTGTGCTATATACTCTTAATTAAAAACAAGATGGAGAGTTGTCCAACATTTAACTGGGTAAATCTTCCTCTACGGTTACAAAGTGCTAATATATTACTTCACCGGTGTCATGAATTTGACGAATTTCAAGAAATCTTCTTCAAAAATAAGACTACAGTATATTCCAACAAAGGAATATAAACCATGGTTTAATATGTAAATGTATGACAACCAAATTTTTGGGCAGATAGATTACCAGTTATTATTACCGGTTATTATATACTAAAAACCTTTATTATATTTAGAAAATAAACCTTTATTTGAACCTCTAACCAACAGAACAAAGAAATATATTAAGCAATTTTTCCTACTATGATGGCCAGCGGTCACCATAACAAAGAAATTTTAACAGATTTGGAACAACTTGAGGGGAAGCAAATGAAGACAGAATGTTCATTTTTGTGTGAACTGTTCCTTTAAAAGTTTAAATCAACTAGTTGCTACAATGTGGAGTAAGTGTTCTGGGTGTTTACCAGGGTGTTGCTATGGTGCTTGGTGTGGTTTTAAAATGCTGCTAAAATGATCAAAGCAGATGCCAGGCTGTTCCTATGTTATTGCTAGGGTGGTCTGACCGGTTGTTAGCTGTATGATTTCTAAGTGGCCCGGGTGGTTGTTAGGATGTAACTAGGTGAGTATTTAAACTGGCACAATCCAAGTGTTCTGGGTGTTTCTATGTGGTTGCTAAGGTGCCTGAAGAGGTTTTATTGTGTTGCTATGTGGTTGCTAGGGTTTTTTGAGCTGTTAGTGTTATGAGGGGTTGTTAGCAACATTACTGCTAAGTGTCCTGGGTCGTGGTAAGATATAAGCTATGTGGTTCCTTAAACCGACTTAAATTCAAAAGAATAGTGCCTCGCCCCAATTCGCCTACTTACAGTATACTATGCCCATAAAGTATGTACTTTTTTTGCTTTGGAAAGTATATAAATTTTAGTGCGTAGCAAAACAGTATGCACGCACTGGGACATAACGCGAAACGGAAGTGGCCGTTGTTGCCTAGATGACACTTGTGGTCCTTAACTGTCTCGAACATCAAAATACAGCTCTTCCCTACGTATTTATTAGTTTATTATTTTGTATGTAATGTATACTGTATACATTTATTAATTTAGCGCCTATTGTTTGGTGTTATAAATGCAGTGTAGCATCACTAAACTCCGCCCTCTCGCGGTGAGTTGTAGGTAACATCAACCGTTAAGTGTCCATTATTTCACACTTCGAATTTTCATGGAAACAGCAGACCATCCGGGTACTTTGAGAATCAGCATATTATGATTTGGGACATACTTATTGTATTTTCGAATACTATTTAGGACGGATAGTATGCGAATTGGGACGCAGCATTCGTTTCTAAGATATTCCGGTGCAGATAAAATAGTGTCTTTTAATAGCACCCTTCTTTAACAACAAGCTGCACGATTTGAGACATTGTTACAGGGCTGCAGCACAAATGGTTTAGACAAGTTGCACACCAGAGTGTAATTCTTGGGGTTCAAGGTTTTGAAAGGCACCCCACTTTCTCTCTGTCGCCACTGAGTAAGAGAGGAATCTTGTGTGAGTATCACTTGACCCCACTGACCTGATGGTGACCCCAGAGGCGTACAGGGCCTGCGGGAGGCCTGTGTTCTGATGGCTCTGAGACTCTTCTTTCACACAGTGAATGAGTAGAATGGGCCTCCCTCTCACAATCTCCTCTGCCTATTCAACAGACTGAAGAGCTGCTAAATTAGGAATGCACGGTGAATAATGAACATGTTTAACCCTCACACTCCCAAACACACACACCTGAGAAAGACAACAGTGCATGTGTGTCTGATAAACGCTTGTTACAGTAAAGTAGCTAGCTTAGCAGCAAGCTAACATTGAACGATACTAAAATCTGGTATGCTTATAACTAACTCAAACACAACATATCTGAAACTGTATCCCATGTCTATCATTGTCAAAGACATTGATGCCGTTTTATTTACTCAGATTTCTCATTAATCTTCTCCATCCGAATGCCTAAATGACAGCTTTTATGGACACATTTAACTTTCACACACCCATTCTGTCTCACGGCCCCGAGGCTTCTTGTATTCCAGTTTACACAACCCACACACTGTTGTTTATTTACTGCCGGGCTTGTTAGTAGCCATTAAACTCATCTAAAATAAAAGTCAACATTGTCAAACCAGTAATAGGGTTGATTCGATCGCTTGTCTCATAAATAGAGAAACATTAATAGACTAATGCAATTACATCATAGGCACAGCTAAAGCGGCATGCTTAAGAAGGCAGCGCTGGTTTTATAAGATATTCTCGTCGAGATCTCATAAAGAGTTACTATATCTGGATGTAACAATGCAGGCATGACAAGTGAGCTAACAGGAAATGGGCAAATGTGAGCAGTCTGATGACCAACATATATAAATAAATAAAAACAAATAAGCGCTGAAGTTGAGAGCATTTAACTTAAGCACTAGATTAAAAGAATTGGAACGCGATCCCGTCGACAGCTGCTGAATTTTCCCCCTTCCTCCTAAACGTAACAGGAGGTCAAACAATATGAAGGTTATCTGCGCCGTATCCAAATAAATTACACTCGGGAGTGTGTCTCGCTGTCGTGTGGCGTCTTAATGATGCAAAGTTAACACACACTAAATAACAGTGCCTCCCAGCATTGACAGCCTCAGAAATAATTGACCAATATGTTGCAGGCTGAGATACAGTGGGCTGAGAATCCAATCGTGCAGCTGACAGAATGCATTGAGTATGCCACTAAATTCTGCATTATACACAAAGAACTGGCAGGTCATGGAGCTGACTCCTGTGAGCCATTATGTGATGCCATCAATGAGGCTAAATTACCTGCCTTTCCACAATATGCTCCAGTTAACTAATTTTCTGACAGCTCACTGTCTCACAAGAAAAGCACCGAATTCCCCAGCTGTCAGGTGCATGATGGACTATTCCTCTTTTTTCATTCGCTGCCTCTTTTTGAAATGGCACCACTCGCAGCGGCCCCTTCAGCAAGAATATATGTGGAGATCCCCGAAAAAATGCGCAAGCAATGAAGTAAACCGGATTATAAACTAAGCCCAGAATATGCATTAGCTTCTAATAGACGCCCATGCCGAACGGAAAATGAGAAAGCGCGAAATTACCGGTAATTTTGCCAATATTTGAAAAATTTACATACGAGGTGCATTATAAATCACGGAATCGCTGCCTTTCAGGCCACAGATTCATCTTGCTGTTCTGCCTCTCTACCCCCCCAAAAACGAAACAAAAATCAACACCTCCACAATGAGGCCCTCGAAAACCGGAATCCAGGTAGACAAAGTCGAAGACGAGCTCTTGCGACGAGAGCCCGGACCACAATGGCGAAGCCTTACTTAAAGGGACACAGTATTACAAAACAATACCGCTCCTCAAAAAAAGACACCAACCAAGGAAAAGAACATTGTCTCCTTAAAGTTCACAATGCATGCCAACGTTTGTCTCTTTTGCGTTTTCTTCGCCACACCGTGTGTGTGTTTCTTTACAGAGGTGGGCTATCATTATCTGAAGGATGACAGTAGGTGGAAACGCTATCTTTCATTACACACAGCATAAATAGTGTAATCTATCAGCTCTGTCAATCAGGATGATTGATTACAGGCTGTCAGAGAGGAGAGTGACATATTAGAAAAGTTTTGTTAACAATGCCTATTGCAAGTGGGGCCTGCCACAGAGGCAAGTGATTAATGTGTTGTCAGGCTGTAATCCCACACCGCTGGCTAATGAGGCAAGAATTTATCATCTTTACAGACTGGCAGATGTCAGAAGGAAAGGAATCCAAAGTGCTGGAAACAATATACTGTTTCTTACCGGGCCTGACGTGTCTGACAAGCTTTAAAAACCACAAAGAGCCCTTGTGTAAGCAAAAACTTGAATAGGGCAACTTTCCTTTTGGCATCTTCCTTGAATTCTGCAAGTCACCAGCTATTGCTGTAAAGAGAGGAAAGAGTTCCCATAACTTCATGCCCTTTTGTCGGGCCAGTCAAAGTGTTGTTACAAAGAGCTTTGCCTTGACTTATTTTTACGCACTGTGTAAATCTATGTACTCAGTCCCCCTTATCCCATTAAAAACTCTGCTCGAACAAAAACACACGCATTAGAATAAATAAGGGGAGGCGTAATGTGATCACGGCTGGCTGTTTTTAGAAGCTGCGAATTTCAGTGGGAATCTGTACTTGTTTTGGTATAATAAGAGTTCCGGCTGTCTCTTTGGCTCCAGCTCTCCTGCAGGTCTGAGATTCAGGGCCCCAACAGGGAGCCAGTGACACAGGGTGAGAAAAGCTCAAAGCCCCCTGGGATAGAAAAACACTCAATCTCTGTCAGGGCCACTTTCACTGCTGCCAAACACTGCATACAATTAACAGTTCTTTAACATGCAACGCGCTGGTACGTATGAATATTGAGTTGCTCACGGAAAAGTTTGAGGAAAGAATAAACTGATGTGAAATAATAATGATAATGATGATATTGCATTTTATTTAATGCCGAATTTCAAAACACCCAAGGTCACCTCACAAACAGGCAAAGAATAAAATAAAAGTGCAAATCCCTGCACAAGACAAAAAACACAACAAACATGCATATACACAGTAGTTTGTCGAATACAAGGTAACAAAAGAGTACTTCTGTATTGTTGGTTGAGAGAGAAGAACGAAGATGGTTAAATTACCCGTCTCATAAATATAATATAACTAATATACAGTGGGGCTTAATAAACCACTTTTTAAATATTTTTTAACTTTTTCCCAAGTTAGAAATAATAAAAATGGCAGCGGAAGTGGACACCAGAAAACACAAATTTGTGACCCTGCTTGTGAAACCCAGCTAGTGATTTTTTGTTGATTTGCTGTTTTTAACATACAATAATTCTACATAATTTAAAGAACGTTCTTAAGTCATGTCAAGTCAACTTTATTTATATAGGAACTTTCATTGTTACAAAGCAGCTGTACATGAAACATAATGACTATAAGCAAAACATAAAAGTTATACAAGTAAAAAAAAAGAAAACAACAAAGTGAAGACACACAAAATACCGACAAGCAAACAGGTTAATACACTCCCACATGCATAAAACACAATTCCGCACACACAGAGCACAATATACACACGCACTCACACTAGCAAGCGCGCACACACACGCACACAGACGCACACACACGCACACAAACACACACAGCATGGTTATCTCAGAGAAGCACACATTTAAGAGAAAAACAGGTCAAATATTAAACAGACTATAAATTCCTATGGGGCAGTTTCCCGGACAGGGCTAAAGCCTAGTTCCAGACTAACTAAAATGTTAGAGGTGTCTTGATCACAAACAACTTGCATCGACATTTCTTAAAATATATCCGTGTGACTGTGTTCTCGAGATGCAAATCAGTTATGTTTTTCTGTAAAGTACGGTTTGAAAGACAACTTAAATATCCTAATTTAACTAAGGCCTAGTCCTGATTTAGACTAATCCCTGTCCAGGAAACCGCCCCTATAATTGACCCTGGATCACAAAACCAGTCTTTTGTAGCATGAGAACATTTTTAGAGAAAGCCAGAAATACATTGCATGGGTTAAAATGATCGATTTTTTCTTTTATGCCAAAATCATTAGGATATTAAGTTCAGATCATGTTCCATAAAGATATTTTGTAAATTGCCTACCCTAAATTTATACAAACTTTATTGTGATGTTGAGTGGACAGCCTGCTACAGTGCTTATGTTAAACAACTTTCTCAATATTTCGATTTTTTGCATTCTCAGATTCCAGTTATTTTACTGCTGTATCTCGGCCAGATATTGCAAGATCCTGACAACCCATACATCAGTAGAAAGCTTAATTATTCAGATTTCGAAAAAATGAATCATAAGGCTGGTTTTGTTGTCCAGGGTCACATATGTAATACTAAATAAATTAAGTATGAATGTTACATTTTAAAGTTATATTAAATAATCAAAAAAAAATTGAATTTTAAAGCCGATGCAAGCAGAAACCCCCTAACAATGCAAAACAGTATGCAAACGGTGACGAGGAACCCAAAACTCCAGCGGAGAAAAAAAACTTTGGGAGAGCCCAGGCCCAAACAGGGAACCAGTTCCATCTCAACCATCTCGACAGTGCTTGCACAACTAGGCTAAAAGACACACACGTAACATTAAATTAAGATTAAAATCAAGGAGAAATGAATGCATAACATCAAACTTTCATGTTCCCTATTTCAAAATTAGATTTTGAGACTAGCCTAAAGTTATATTAATAAACTAATGATACATGATATCACAGCATGATTTGAAATTGTTGCAAAAAGCATTAACTTGGTCAATCACACAAAATTGCTTATTTCCCCAATTATCTAAAATTCTTTCATTCATTTGCTTTTTGTTATTTAACATTAAAATTACCATAAAACGTATTTTTAAGCACCACTGTACATTTAAGATATTAGAGATGCATTTGAAAAAAAAAGCTTTTCGTACTTTGCAGTCATACTTTCTGCATCAGCATTTTCTCTTAATCAAAGTCTCTTTTTTTTAAGCAGATCAACTGAGCAGTAACATGCTATCAGTATGTCCCCATCCTAATGAAACACAAATTGAGTGTTACAATTGCAACATTAGCAGCACCGGCTTATTTGCATGTGTTTATAAATCACAATGACACAATTAGCATTATATGATACAATCAGACGCAGGATTATTTCAAATATGTCTAATGATCTGGCTCTATCTCCGAGCTCTGGCACGGTCCTGAGCCGCAACACGCACGCACGCTGAGGTCTTTCAGAAATAAACCATCTGTGTTTAATTAGGCTGGCAACATCTTACAATCATCAGAGGAAAACTGAAAAGTTAAACTGTAATTAAACTATGAGTGCTGGCGCTGTGGGACTTGTGTGTCTCTGTAATTGCAAAAACATCGTTGAATAAGTGTTGGAACTAAAGGAAAACAACAGCTCACTTAGTGCGAGCAGAACTGTGCCGTCCACTTCCACAGCAGAAACACGGAGAGCGTCTGTCAGCTGGCCAAATTCCAGCTAATAATAATCTTCATTTCATTATGACTAAGCGGTATCTGGTTTACGACAATTCCGTTACCGGATTAAGATCATTTATTAACCCAAATGTCTGCTTTTATTCTTCTGTGGCCACTATGAACTGTTATTGTGTGGAAAAGAGCTGCATTAGGATTTATAAAAAATCCACTTTTGCATTCCAGCACCACAAGGGTTTGGAACAACATGAAGGTGAATAATTTATGACAGAATTAAAATTTTTGGTGCTTGAATAACAATGGTTATTTGTGTAAAGAATACTCTGCTCGTGTGCCAAGGTTTTTGTGAGTTGATGTCAATGACAGGCCCATTTTTTGCTCGGTGATGAAGTGTTGTTTAATGGGAAAACCAAAGCCCTGACAACATGTAAGTTCAATACTGTCATTTTTACAACAACTACATTCAGTCATATCGATGTTGAGCGAACACTGAGGACAGATGGGAATATAAACGCTCAGCCGCTTTCCCTCACTTTCCATTAGGCAATGCAAATGGGAAACATCATTGTGACTGTTCAAACAAAACTCCTCAAAAACATCTGCTTGTTTTCAGGCCAAAATACGCAATATATCACTCGTGTAATAAAAGTGACGTGACATTGAGGTCATCAGGCCCTATCTGTCGGCTTTGTACGGGCTCGTAAATCAGTCGTGCAGCTATTACTAACAATTAACTGTGCTTTAAAGTTTTACAGTCTGTTTATGATGTGTAATGTCATCTGATTTATGTGGACACAATGAGTCACAGGCTCTAATTGCGGCTGTTTTTGCGGGCTGTGCCCTCACGACGACCTCCAGAAAACTTCAGCTGCCAGAGCGCTTTCAGCGGCTCGGTCCCCCTGCGGTTCGAACCCTGCTGCTGGACACCTCAGAGCCAGAAGGGAAATCTGTCCCAGACCTCGTCCCGCTGGACCAATGAGGGGAAATCCAAACCATCCTCAATTGCTTTCTGACACATGGGGGACACAGTGTTCTCATAATTATAGCTTTTCCAAACAGGAAGTACTGGGATGGGAAGGTTGTATTCCACTGGCGTATATTCCATTGATTCCCAATACGGGATGCTTCAAAGGAGGCCTTTGAGATAATTAACTTCTATAAGCATAGTTACTTCAAGCTTATATTCTTTTTGTAGTTCACGCACAAGAGCATTGGATTTTTTAAAGAAAACAAACATGTAGTCAATTGGAGTGACATGACACCTGTAGACAGGTAAACCATGAAAGTTTCGTTCTCGTGTCTTAGCCAATCAGAGCACAGTATCTAAGCGTATATCTAAAGAAGTACGCTTTGTATGTTTCTCAAACTGTATGAATACATTAATGTGATAAAATCCAATTTCGTTCAACATTTACTCACCCAAATGTTTATTCAAACCTGTATGACTTTCTTTTTCCTGCAGAACAAAAAAGAAGATATTTTGAAAAAAGTTGGTCACCAAACATTGACTTCCATTGTATGTACACAAAACCACTAAAACTTTTCTCAAAATATCTTCTTTTGTGTTCCACAGAAGAAAGTAAATCATAGCAATTATAAATAACATGACTGTGATTAAATTATGACATATTCCAATTTTGGGTCTCTTAAAAATGAACAGTGTACAAAAGATTTTTGTGCATATAGTCCCACTTGTACGTTTTATTTTAGATGTGATTTGATGTTAAAGTTGCACCTTGTTTGGTTTCAAAATTCACTGGAATTTTAAATATTCCTATTGCGGCTGAACAAGCTGTCAGACAATTTAGTGTAATCGCTTTGTGTTTAAGTCTATGTGTGTTCTGGGATTGGAAAACCCTGTGATTTATTGGCTGTGTACACATCACAACAACAAAATAAACATCCACAAATAGACCACATACACCTGTACATGCATGCACAAACATCCACACATTAAACAATGTCACCGAAGTTGATGACAATACATGCACGAAAACTTCCTGTTATCTCAAACGAGTTCGATTCAGATTCACACAACAAACTGAGTTAAATCCATCCAAGGAAAATAAAAGTAATGTCTGTTTCCAAGCATTTGGTTTCACCAACTTGTGCTTCCTGTCGCAACTCTATGTTTATAGCTGTCTCTGAGGAAAGATTTCTCAGTAAAATGATTCAGCTAACACTGACGGTACATTGGTTCTCAGTGGCTGCTATTTATTATGTTTAAATGCTTCAGGGAACCCATAATTCTCCAGCAGGGAGATGAACACGGCAACACGTCGCATGAGGGATGACGAAAACAGCGAAAGAGAGAAAAAGAAGTTCTCCGTCCCTGGCATTTTCCACAGAGCTTACACGGTGAAAAATGCAATAATCGCACACTATCAAGAACCTCGCTGAGGTGGCTTGTCTTAGTTTGGCTCTTTTATTTCGCTGTCTTGATATGAGCGTCTCTGACGAGAGGCAGATTAATATGAAAAATGCAGAGAGGAGATCCACCTCATAACTTTCCTGGCTCTGCCAACACGGATTAAGGAGAGCCGGCGAGTCTGCACGACTAGAACTGATGGGACCTTAGCACTGACTCGAACAGCTCCAGCAGGGTCGTCTGTTTTTCATTACTCAGGAGGAGGATGTGGGAGAAATCGTGTATTGTGGCGAGAAAATCAAGTCGAACGCTTTACCCAAGCATAATCTAGCTGACATTTCGGAACCATTACGCTCTTACGTAGCTTCCAAACATTTCTGCGCGAGGAGATGGTTACTTATCTTCAGGAATACTTTATTCGTGTTGTTTGGTTACGTCTGTAAAATATTCTTTAGGTTTGAGAAATCTTATTCTGTGGCCTCAGGCTGAGCACTGCATACAAGTGCTTCTACGGGGTATCAAAGTTGACTGTGTGTTTTGGTATACGATATACAAAGTTTTCTCTACTATGTAATTCCTGTTAAAAAAATAAGTTGGGGTTGGCATCTAAAAAGGTTTGGCATTACAGTCTTGAATGATGTGATGGTCTGGGGTTGAAGTGATTTTTTTTCTGATTGGTCAAACATTTTGGAAGTGCATGAGGAGTCATCTTGCACAATTCACAACTAAAATTCAGTTAGTAGGCCAATTAAGAAATACACTAAAAGTTTTTAAGAAAAAACTTTGGTGCACATAAATATTGAACGCAGCCCAGCGACTCAATGTGGTCTCACGCCATCACGTTTCATGACCTCAAAGACTTCTGAAAAAACGATCGCATCGTGGCATTCCTACATGCCCAATTTCTCCAAAACACAGACCTGCTCTCAACTGTGGCTTTGGGAAAGGAGATGGAAAAAAAATATAAAAACCCTCTCTGAATTTCCTTGTTTACTGCAGGTAGATGTTTACACCCCCCGTCCCTGGTCAGATCACTCCATTTCACCACTCTAGAAATCCAATAAAACACAGGCCCAATTATGCTGTCCTCATAACTACAGCTCACAAAAACGACCTCCCTCCCTTCCAGCAAAGCCAAGCAGAGACACCAGACAACAACAGCCAGACAGCTCATTTTCGACTACTTACATTAATATATAGTTGTAGGACCACCAGTGCATGTGGGGAGAAAAAAATCAATGCAGAAGACAAAGAGATTTGCAACAAGCTGTAATAAATGTCACCTTGAGCTAAATTGCAAAGACACTAAACATTTTAACACATTCAGTAAATGCATCGTCACTTTGGAATACAATAAAGTAAAAACTCTGCGATAGAAGTAAAAAAAAGAGTTTTTGCCTTTGTGGAAAGTGGAAAAGTAAAAAAGTTATAAATCCAAGTTGTAAGCATGCAAACATTTGTTTTCCTTCTTATTCGCTTATAATGTTCTTCTTCTTTGTGCCATGTTTAGTATTTTATAACTATCATTTACCTATTCAATTGCCTTTAGTATTAAACGTTACTTGGCAGCTGGGCTTAAAAAATGTCTTCTCGGCATGAACAAACTATGCTTTGAGGCTTTCACGAGTTATGATGTCAGGTCAAATCTAGTTATTACCTGCCCATCCATCAATAACAACCTTTTTGCTACGTCTGCATTACATAAAAACTGATTCAAAAGGTCAATGATAACTTTCAATCCCACATTGAGAACCATTATAAAAAATACATTATAAATGGTGACATAAGAAAACACTCTGTATGCATTTTAAATACCAGCAATGAAGAATCGAAAGAAAGTTTGCCAGAATACTTGAAAAGGCTTGAGCGACCAAACTAGATTTCCAATCATGCTTAATAGCAGCATGAGAATGATAAAATACAATTAAATATCAATCTCACATCTAAAAAATGTCAGAAGGTTAATAATAGCAGTGTTTTAATGAATGCAGAGGAGGGTTAAGATTTTTGACTAAAAATTGTTTTTGGGTATGTAAAGCTCGGTCTTAAAAGATCAATTTTCTTATCACAGGGCACCATTACAAAAAACACAGAGATCAAATTAATCGAACTTACATTTGAATTTAGAGGTAAATAATAAATTCATAAGAAATACTAACAAACATGTCTGATTAGCTTTAGCTTTGTTAAGTATAATTCAACAGAACCAAAGTACTACTATAACGCCAACAGGCCATGAATATAATTTGGATATATAAAAACGCAAAAGCCGACAGTCGTGGGTAACAGTGGGTAAGACGTAACAGGCAGGCACAAATGAGACATTCAATGACTTGCACAATGCTACAGCAGCATGCTGTCGTGTAGAGGGCTCGGCTTTGATGAGAAATTTGGAAAGCAGGCCGAGCTAATTACAGTCTGCGGTAACAATGCTAACCGAAGCATGTGTTTAAACGTAAGACACCCCAATAGAAGAACATAAATGCAAACACAAATAAGTAATTATGCCATCATCCTCCACAGCCAGCGTTCACACGTCGTGTCGCTCATTAATTGGTGACCTGCACTACTGGTCAGCAGACAATCGGTATGATGATGAAGCCAATTAGAAACAGAGAGTACACATGCCCCACAGAGCTTGTTATGGCTGCCACATCATGTCTCACCTGACTCAAAACAAACCATAGCCAAACGTTAGCGTGAGACACTGCAGACTCTCTCTCCTTCTCTCTCTATCTCTCTGTCATTACCTAGGCCATAAAGTTGTGCTTCGCTTTATAATTTTTACCATTTTAAAAATAAAAGAAATGCGATTAAAAACAAAAACTTGCTGGTCAGTATCCTGTGATGGGAAATGACGCTGCCTTTATTGAATGCATGTACAAAACATGATTTTAATACAAGCAAGTTCTGAGGATGTTCCAATTAATACTATGCTGTATTCTTTGCATTTGATTTAAAGTGTACAATACATTTTCCAAAACTTATTTTAAGTTTAAATCCCTCTATGCCCCTTTCCATAATTGAACTAGAAATATACGCAACTTTTGACATATTTTGCATTTTTTTTAGCTTTGGTTGCCATTCCTTTTCAAAACAAAATAATGCCAGTGACTTATACTGTATACCATTTCTTACACACACAAAAGTAGTTCAACTTCCAGGTGAAAATGCTACATAGCTGTTAAACTTGGTGCTAAAAGTTGGATCTGCTCAATGGTTTTCTGTTTACGTCCATAAATGTGATTAAAGCAGATCTCCTTTGGCAGCGTGATATTATGTTTTACTCGAAATTGTGGAAATCATTATTCACTTTCCTCTGCATTATTCTCGATTCCTAAACAGGACATCCAGAAATGTCTTAACTTATTTAAGTGACTGGTTGCACAACACATTCTTCTTTCCCATTTTCCAGTCCTCTTTTATTTTCATCCAACCAACAAAACGTCCAAACTAAAAACATGCCCGGCTGAGGTTTAATCATCGCATGGGTTGAACTTCTTCTGTTTGTCACTTTAATTCTGAAACAAATCAGATCAAATCTTACTAAAGCCGTTTCTCCACACACCCTGGAGAAGAAGAGAAGAATAAAGAAGATGGAGAAGCATTTGAAGTGCGGGACAGCATGCAGTGTCTTCCTCAAAAGCCAGTATAGAGAAAGAGAGAAATAATTGTGTGTGCTGTGGGTAATTAAGCGATGGTGACTGCTGTGAACGTGAACTGTCACTCCGATCCGGAGCGCTGTCACGCCACGCAACGCAAGAGCGATCGGACAGGCGCCGTCCACTTTGATCTGGGCTCATGCATAAGGAAAGAGGTCAGGTCTTGGTCATTAAAAGACCCTCCTCTAAACAGCCCAGCGAGATTGAAAGGCCACGTCTTCAAAGAGCTGCGTACAAGTAACCTCTTAAGAGCTTCTGACAATTTGCTACGAACAAACAATGGAGTCAAAGAGGGAGAGGGACGGATGGATTAGTTTACGCTGCCTAACCTTTAAAGTTCTTATAATCATCTGTACAGAAAGGGGAGGGTTACACGAATCATTTACAGGGTCAGGCTGTGTTGTTATTCATAGATCTTACATAATCTAAAGGCATTTCATTTGCTACTGAGTTACAAACTCAAACAATACGGAGGACTATTCAAAATGTGAGTTACAGAGCAAGTTAATACTGATTTTCTTAACCGTCTATTCATCCTAAAAGGTCTGCTTTCATACGTCACGTGGCCAGGACTTTGAAGAAAAATCAAAGAGCTTACTTGGTCATTTTTAGGCTTGACCACCTTCATGAAAGCTCCGCGTGCTTGGGCCTCTGACCGCTCCCACTGGGTCACTCTCCTGGTGTCCAGGAACTTCAGATTTGTCAGCTTATGTAGTACAAAGAACCTACAGATCGAATAAAGAAAGGCTGATTTTAGAGACTGAACTGCCAACATTACAGACTACATACTATATGTAACATGTTAATGTTGTTTTTTCAGCATATAAGTATAAGTATTCAGATAATTCAACTTACAATGTCCCTTGCAATACAACAAACTACATCATGACATCAAACATATTTTACAGTTTACATTAGAAAAAAACATTTATTCTCGTCATTTAGAACCTCAATGATTTTCTTTATACCGCAGAACACAAAAGAAGATATTTTGAAAAATGTTGGTAACCGAACAGTGCCGCCACCCATTCACTTCTATTGCGTGGACACAAGATCAATGCAAGTCAATGGGTGCTGGTTATCTTAATATTTTTCAAACTATTTTCTTTTTTGTTCTGCTGAAGAAAGAAAACCATAGACAAAAATGACAAGAAGGTGAGTAGATGTTAAAAGAAATTTCATTTTAGATGGAACTATTGTTTTTTTTACTTTTTCCTACATTTTTAATGATTGTAATGATCAGATTCAATCTAGAATAAAGAAAAAATCTATGGATTTGTACTACAAACAGACAGACAGAGAGTTTGTTTTTTAAACAAAGAAAACGTATTATATAGATTTTTTGCCACAACAACTTTCTTTTAAAATGTGTTCAATTAACCGTGACAATATTTGTAAATAGGTAATCACCATCAAAACATTTAAAAATAAGGACAACACACAAACAGATAAAATTACACATTGACAGAATGTGGCAAGCTGTCATTTGTGTAGCTTCACAGATATCTCTTTACGCTTTCACACACTCTGTCTTTCATTCAGCGGCAGAAAATGACGTGAGATAATAGCAGGAATACATAGATGACAACAGATTCTTTCACAGGCTGAAAAGAATGGAGGAAGAGGCATGTCAAGACTTCAAACAGAGAGTGAGATAGAGAGAAAGAGGTAGAGAGAGACAGAGAGAGTGAGAGAAAGAGTCAGACAGAGAGAGAGAGAGAGAGAGAGAGAGAGTAAGTGGAGGGTGTGAACAGACGTGTATATGGGCAGTGACAGATCTCCAACCGAGCTCTCATGCAAAAGCCAACAACAAACTGATGATGATGACAATGATGAAGCCCGATGGCGAACCCATGCTACATGTTTATTCCTGACAGATCACAGAGAACAGAATTCCACATTGATCCTGTTAAGATGAACTTAAATCGAAAATAATGATCAAAACGTGGAGGATGTGTTTTCCATTACTCTATTTGCATGAAACACGCCGGTGTATCTCTGCAAGCGTACAGCGTTCATATCTGTGCTGAATACATACATAAGGAAATTTTCACAATACGAGTAAAAATAAAAAAATAAAAAAAGTATGTTGTTTTATATGAACAAAATGTGAGTGGTTCTATGACGCTTAAGTGTTGTGGGTGGTTGCTAGGGCGTTGCTATGTGCTCAAAAGTCCTCACCCCCAAGTCTCTGATATCATGGTTTGGGAACCTTCTTGAATGTAAGCTTATGGGAATTTTTCACCCATTTTATTGTCCAGCAGGCAAAAATCTGCCATTAATGCACAACGAGTGCTAGGCTGAGGTTTGTTCAAATCCCCAAATCCAAATATGAGCAATAGTAATAGTGTTTGTTTTAGCAAGCAACACTAATGAGTTTAAATAACAAAAATTCCTCTAGAGTACTGGGGAGCAGTCTGGTGTGGATATGCTTTGTTCACAGTTACGATACAATTACAAACAAAGACAATAAAAGGGACTGTTTGCAGAAAACGTGCAGGTGTTTTCCTGATCGTTGTGAAATTGTTGGTGCCGTTTTTACAGATGGTTGGAGCAGCCCGGCTGCAAATGTTGCTTAAAGCACCCCGGGCGAAACTCGTCCTCAACTTTTTGATCTTCAGCAAACACACATTTTTAAGCCCACGCGCACGTCATGATGTCAGGAGACAGGCACGCAAACGCAGGCGGCGCTGGCTTGAGTGCATTCCAAAGAGACAGGACACACATCCTGTACTGCAGATGGCTGTGTCGAACACTGTACTACTTCAACCAAGAAAAAAACTTGAGCCCCCGAAGTAAACAATGATGAATGGGCTCGGTGACTGCTGTGAAATACAGCCGAGTGTACGTACGCCCGTTCATTTCATTTGACTAATTGAACAAGCGTAAAAAGAGAGGCGCGATATTTCACCGCCTTACTGAGCGGGCCGTTTTTCTCGGGGCACACTCCGTGAAACGCATAGCCCAGGGCCGGACCCCGCCTGACCCGAGCGCACGAGTAACCCGTCAGACAGGAAATCTGCATTACGCTGAAATTGATGTGTTACAATGTGACACGTTATGAATATTACATCACAAACACACAGCTGCTGTCAGTCAGAGAAGGAACGGGCGTCCTGAGCACCAAGTGAAGCATGGGAGATTCTGTGAGAGAGCGGCGCCTTTCGGGTTCATCTGTATGGTAAATGATTCATACCGAACACAGTGTCAAGAAAAATGCACTTAGGTCTAAGGTAGACAAAAGAATGCGTTTCTCTCCCTCCCTCCTTCCTAGCGGCGGGTTTCATGTTGAAAACCTGACAAATGGTGGTAACATAGCGTGGCATTGCGCTCCCATAGGCCCGGGCTTGATAATGAATGCATCGTTTCATCTTGTAGGAAAGGATGGCAAACACTCATTTGTGGTTATCGCAATTCACACATGAAATCGATTTTGCAAGTCTACGAAATGTGGGGGAAAAAAAGAAGCAGAGGTGAGTAGCTTTAAGAGGAGTGCGGTTATAGCCTGAAGTATCAGTCTTTGCTTGTGCAACGTGATTTATGGTGTTGTGTAACAGCCGTTCATCCAAATAAAAGATTACTGAAAGTTGCAAAACTACACACTCCTGGGGTACCAATGTTTTTTTCCCCTTGAAGAAATAAACATATTAGTGACATGACATAAACAAAATAAATGCATGAATACCTAGAAAAAAAGTCACTTTTGTTGCTCTGGGACATTAGAAATTTGAAATCTTGGAATAGCATTTCATCATTTGCTGGCGCACATGATCTCAAAGCTTGTGTTGTGCATGTTATATTAAGTGATCTGACCTGTATCTCTGATAATCGTCCTCGTCTTTATCCATGCTGACCAGCTGGTTAGGACAGGCCTCGTTTCCCAGAAGGCTGAGGTATTCCAGGGCCGGCGTCACTTCCATCAAATGCTCCAGCAGGGCCTCAATGTCTGTGAGGTGTCACAGGTCAAGGAATCTGGGCTGTTAATTACATCAGCGTTTCTTCTGAGGCTCTCTCACGGCTCGGTCTAGATCTCTGACAAATTTACCCAAACCATACAAAGGCCCTCAAAGAAAAAACGAAGAAAAGCAAATGTAATGACGAGGAATTTGGCATTTGCTGGAAGTCTGGCTGTTCTTTCCTCTCATTCCTCCTGCCATTTCCTGGGTGGCTTGGTGCAGAACATTAAAAACATTGACAAAATGATGGATGCCTCGTGGTAAAAACAGTTAGCGACTCCCTAAACCATAGAACCCCCCCACTTCCCCTTAGCCAACACCGGGAGACAAACAGCCACTTCACAGCAAATCCATCACTAATACATTCACTTCATCGGAAAACGGTGCCCAAAACGTGTCAAAATACAAGCGTGCTAATGCAGCACTTGAATTTCAATGGCGGCAGGCCACTACAGGATGTAAATAATTGCTCCATTAGCATGTACAGACCACTTCACAGCAGAATTCGGGTCTGAGTTGCTGACACACTGTCGGAGGAGAACCGCTTGGAGAACGGAGCGTCCCTGCGTCATTATTATGTAGATGGATACCATCCAGCGACAAACACCAGAGCATACATTTTTGTCAGACTAGCACATTACTTTTGCCATTTGTGCGTCTAATCACGGCACGCAAACTGAACGAAACACCTCTCAGTGATGTCATTGCAGACTGTCACCCAATTTAAATTTGAGTTTTCCAGCCTGACTTCAAACACACATACAGCATGCAAAAGTAACACTGTTTGCTTAATAAACAACTAATGCAAACAAAAGGAAGGTTGGTGAGTTTATTCGCTTGTTAAAGTAACAGTCAGTTATCATAACAGAGAGATTACTTATCTATTTGGACTTTGGGGATATTTCTCGGACAGGGTTTAAGCATAGTCCCAGAATAACTGAAATGTGAGAGGCGTTTTACGTACAATGACATATCTTAAAATAAATAAGTGTGATTGTTTTGTCTCAAGATGCTAATGAGTTTTGTTTTTTGTAAAGTATGCTTTTAAAACAATTTAAACATAATTTCTCATTTCTAATTCCTAATTTAACTAAAGCCATGTCCTGTTTTAAACTAATCCCTGTCCGGGAAAACGCCCCTTTATCTTTCACCCATAGGACTGCACGGGAAGATTATTTTCACTGTCTTCCACTAGAGGTCACCATGGCACAAAACCAAGTGAGTTTATGAAGCAGCCCCATTAGGCAGAGGAGCTCAATTTAATACAATAACATCATTTAAAGAGCATTTAGTGAGATGGAATGTGGCAAAAGAGAGATCCCACACGGAATCTCAAAAAAGCAGACGGAAACTTTTCACTTACCGTGCATCATCCCTTCTGGTAAAGCGTGAAGCTAAAAGAAAAGGATATTTGGTTCTTATTGAGCGTCAGGGTATGGAGTCGCGGTAACCTGGGCAACCGGAGGTCATTTCCGAGAAGATTGTTGTCCACAATCAGCTCTTCCAGTTGGCTGAACACTTTCAGGCCTGTCAGTGACCTGCAATGATAAGGCAAGAGAGGAAAAATGATATGGCCCTAAATCTGGGCAGCCATTATGTGCAGAAATAAATATTTCAGGCGGCCCCTTTCACCGGCCGGAATAGTTTGGGCTTGGGACTGTCAGGAAAGTGAATGATAAGAATTAGTGGCGGTGAGATCCCCTGGCATGGTGCGGCATCCTTCACACGCTGGCAGCATGAGTGATGAGGGTCACTCGTGAGTAGCCAGGATTCAAAACAAAAGCGCTTCAGAAATGCAGTGTGCGGGATGAATTTGTCAATGTCTTGTGCCTTCAGGCACCCAGCTTTGCCTGACCCTAACCCTCCATTCCCAAGATAAATAACTCTGTCACAGTTCACCTTCACTCCCCCAACACAAATTTAACTCGTCATCCATCATTTTCCCAGCGCAACTTTAATACCTTAGCCACAGAACGACTACAACTTCCAGAACTTCAATAATGAGTTAAAAACAACCACGTTTAGTTAGTTAAAAAAAAAATTGGGCCCTTTATTTGCATAGTGACACTCAGAGCTGCGCACACACGTGCGGTCCCCGAGGACTTTTCCTCATTGTGGGCCCTTTCCACACCCCGCGCTGGCAGGAACATGATGGAGGGTGGTGCTCCCGGTAATGTCGGGGCCTTCCAAAGTTCATGCCGTGGAAGGTGCATAAAAGCCGGGGTGTGTGTTTCTAATCCTTCAAATGGCAGAGGCTGACAGGCCTACAATGTTAATGTGCCCACCCTTAGTTAATTGACATTTAGGTTTGTCAGCCTTTGCCTTCAAAGAACGATCCAATGGTAACTGAGATGCGCTTTTCTCACAAGAGAAAAATAACACCTGCGCATCGTAATCTTATGGATTTTTTTGTCATGAGATCTTTTGTGGTAGCACGGAAAATCCCTCGGCAATTTAGACAGAGCTCATGGGAGTAAATGTTGGTGTGCAGTCAGGTGAGTTCTGTCTTCAGGTGATCCTCAATTACACGTGAACAAAGCTGTCTATATAGCGCTGTTTTCGGTTTTGTAAAACCTATCAGTTGTTTTATTCAAATGCATTGCTTGTATTAAATAGTACATGACATAGACAACATAGGCACTTCCTGTTTTTTTTTCTTCATTTTTGTATATTACAGAGACGTTCGCTTAAAGGGATAGTTCACCCAAAAATAAAAATTCTGTCAACATTTACAAGATGTTCCGAACCTGTAAAAATGTCTTTAGGAAAGATAGTTGGAAGAAGGCTTATAACTAAAAAGTTCTTGGACCACATTGACTACCATATTAGGAAGAAAAAAATATGTTCTGTTGATCACAAAAGAAGATATTTTGAAGAATGTGGCCTTCTCTGTTTTCATCTGAACAAAGACCTTTATACAGGTTTAGAACAACTAGAGTGTGAGAGAGTCCCTTTCACATTTTGTTTCAGTTCTGTGACGTTTGCGTAGCATTAAAAAACTGAAAGATGCAGTGTTTCTGGACCAGTCTTGTTTATGTATTGCAAAATGGTCTACACAGTACAGCAGCTAAAGTAGCCAAGAACTTGTATTGTTGTATTTATGTTGTGAAACTGAGTAAAGAACTGCGTATACAGTAAAATCCCTAATCGGTTAACGAAAGCTTCCCCCACCTGTTTGCTTATGCAAGATCTGGACGAGCATAATGTTATTAGCTGCTTAGTTAAGAGGCAGCAGCGCGTCACGGGGGGGTTGCTTATTAATTGTTGTTTTCGTGTCACTACTGCTGTGTGCAAAAGGTGATTTAATCAGTTAAATTCACAGCCAAGGGATTCAAACCTAATTTACCCGGTCCTGCAAACCACATTCTGCCTAAACATTTGTGCTGCCGCATTACATACAGCATCTGTACTGTGCAAAAGTTTCAAACTGCTTTGCTAACAGAATGATTAATTACCTGCGCTTTTAAAGGTACAGTTCACTCAAAAATATAAATGTCTGTAATTATTCACTCTACCTAATGTTTTAAATATGTATGCTGTTATTTTGACCATGAAAAATAAAGAGGAATGGTAAAGAATACTTGTCCATGAAGCGACAGCTTGTTGCGACTGTTGGGATTGTTGGGAACTGTCAGGCCCAAATTATATTTCACATTTCAAGTCCTATGAAGCCACATGATAGCTTTGTGGGAGTAAAGAGAGTGCATTTAGGCCTTTATTTACTGATGTTATATGTACTGTGATCTCAAATCTCATTCTCGATTTCTGAACATAACAAGCACCACTTTCATCACGACACAAGTGAGAACCAAAGGCATATGATATCAAATCTGAGAAGACAATCAATACAAAAGCAAACAAGCACCGCTTTGTTGGAAGGAAGAGGTTATTAATGACTGACTTTAATTTCAGTCTCTTCTTCGTGGCTTTACATATCTTGGAACATAATGTATGAGTCACACACTTTTTGATAATTTAAAGGTGTTTTTCTGACCTTTTGAAAGACTTCATCACCTTGTATGAAAACATGAATGGATTTTACAAAATTTTGAATGAACTCTTAAAGGTCCAGTGTATGACATTTGGCTGCGGCTAGTGGATCACTTGACCGCTCACCTATTCCCATTCAAAGCACTACGGTGGCTGATACAGATGACATCACGATTTTGCTTCTTGGCCGAAGGAAATTAAGTATTTATGAAACGCCCTCTTCAGAGCATTTTGTCCGTTTAGGGCTACCGTAGAAACAACATGGCAAACTCCATGTAAGAGGAGATACGTAGATAGAAATAGCTTATTATAAGGTAATAAAAACATAACGCTTCATTATGTTAGGTCTTTATACACATCTGAACACATAGTTATGTCTCTTCTATTGCATTTCTGTCAATAGATCCTCCACAAAGTGACACACGGCATAACTACTGTATGCATATAAAAAATAAAACACATAGCGCTTAGCACACATACTCTCTCAGGTAGGAACCACTCTGACTCGCACCTCATCCCCATGGGGAATCCAAAACTGACTGCACATTTTCACTACCATCTTCAAAGTCACACCACAATGACAGAATAGCACAATGCAGGGAGTGGTGCCTGATTCAAAGCGAGAGGATGAGAAATGGGTTGAGAGGTAAAGATAGATTTAACAAGCCACACCGATGAACACGCTGCTTGTTAAAGAGTACCTAGCATATATTGTTTTAGGCCCTACTTTGGTTTCTGGAGTGTCCAACAACAAGTTTATGTACAAACAATGTGTTTAAACACTATAATGTCGTAATAATAGGCAGTTAATCGTACCTTACTTCTTGACTGACTCTCAAATGATTCGTTCCGCGATTCATCCATCTAGGCTCCGCCTACCCGCTAACCTTGCGTCATGTGATTGGTCAGATGGTGTAGTCTGTTGTTATTGGTCAACCGCGTTCATCATTTGTCGCAAATGGAACCCCACTACCATCATTACAGGAATACGGTTTACATGTGTTTGGATGTCATGTATATTATATGTGTAGCTAGAGATGGCGGCGATTTAACCGTACCAATTTGAGCGCGAGTCTGACGAGGAAGCATCAGAAGACGCTAATCTACAACAAACTCCACCACGACTGGAGCAGGATGTTTGTCAGTGGAAAGTGACAACTCTTGTCATAAAAACTCCCAGTGTGACAACATGCATGTTGTGCTTTTGCTCATCAATGAAATAAAATATATATTTTTTCTTAAAATACTGTTAATACGTTAGTAATACTATTATTTCGTCTTAACTGTGCGTTGTCATGGTACATAGACCATATCAGAAAGTTGACGTTATGAAAAATTATTGTAGTATCACCCAAATATATCTATGTAGGTGCAAGTGTGGCAAATGTGTCAAAATGCAAAGTTTATAGCCAGATAAACAAACTGTAACACCCCAGAAATAACGGTACATGCTAATGTTAGCGTTATATGCATTAGCTAAACACAGACATAAGGTAAGAATATATTTCTTGAAGTTAAGACAAAAATCAATAGTCACACAGGTTTGTATTCGGTGGAGCTAACAGGTCCAAATAGAGTTGGTATTGCCCCCTCTTTCAAGGATCGTCGATCGTCACAGACCCTTGAAATAGGACGGACTTAGTTTCACACCGTAGAATACAGGCTCTAGACATGATACACACGCATCACGAACGAGCGACTGTATTTGGGGGAGGAGAGATAAGTTTTCGCATCAGTCTCAGCAAAACGTAGGCGGGGACTATGTATAGTGACGTAGATATGCGGGTGAACTATTCCACGTCTCGTTTGTGTGATTCAGAGTCGACTCCCATTTTTACAAGCAAATAACTTCGTTATTTGTTCACCTTCGGACTTATAACTTGGCAGACAGCTTACCTTCAAACACGGCAACATAACAGACTGCATGAAATGTCATTTTCATGATCTCATGCTACGTACTCTTTAAGATAATTATGATCAAGCTCATTGTCACAGTGAATATCTCAACATGTTTGTCTGTGCTGCATGGATTAGAGCATGGCCCGCAGAACAGGAGGTTTAGCCGCGAAGCGACATGATAATTAAACATCAGTAGTGTAAACAGAACATTAAACATCAAATATGAGGACAAACAAATTTCTCGTCACTGAATTCTGATTGAAACATGGTGCACAATAACCTTAACAAATGATACGCCTACGAAATATTGACAAAAACAAGAGCCAGAATGAAAGAATGTCAAAAAAAGACATTATCACCAAAGGTTATGTTATAAACATCACGTCTAGATTTGCAGACAGGGAGTCACTGAAAGCAATCTGCACATCTACTTCCAGACTTCAAAGACCGCCATGTAAATGCTTTTAAGCAACCTTTCAAAGCCAGGGCCTGTAAAACAAATTACTATGCAGACTATCCTCAAAAGAAGCCAAACAAGAGGATACGAGTACGGACAATGACACAGAGAAGTCTTGACAGAGATGGATGGATCGATAGACAAATACTAATTCGGACATGCTGATTGATAAACTGCTGCTGACAACAGGGGAAAAAAAACACTCCGTGATTATTGGTTGAAATGTCAGTCACTGCAGCCATTAGTCAGCCGGCATTCTCGGATCACATGTCCAGGAGGGGCGAGAGAGAGAAAGGGAGAAAAGACAACTATATGGCGATACACCTGCTTGGCCAACGGAACTGAAAGGGCCGTGAGTTAGCAAACACTGCTAACCGCGAGCTGTACATTCTCACACACACACTCGCTGAGTGATGATGATCTAAGACACAGCGCTCGTTCAAACACACTCGCACTCCCTTTGTATTCCAAGTCTGCGTTCCAGCATTGATCCCATTCAGCAAAAGCTTGCTTCTTTATGATATTCCCAGCTTTGATATTTCGCTTTCCTTTGGCCATTAATTCCCTTGTTTGCTCACTGGTTTTAAAGGGCCTTTCTCTTTCTAGCTCTTGTTCAGAGGCTCTGTGAGTCCCCAGTGTGTCTGATCCTGACAGAGCAGCTCTGATCATTCTTTGATATCAGAACTTCTCATATCCTCAGCTCCAATGTCACCCACGCGTCTATAGAGTCAAAATTCTCAGTTAGGGATCCGGTCGATTCTAAACATGACATTGTAAATCAGTCAGCACCCATTTAAAATATTGTCTTACCAGACACAATGGTAATAAACTCTCTCTTTCTGCCTCACTATAATATTTCAAAAGTGTTTCAATGACCAAAAAACACCACAAAATAAACAAAAGTAAACATGAAGGTGACTGTAAGCATTATTCATGTATTTGAAAACTCAGATATGTTGATAATATTGTTATTGCGATTTATTTGGGGTTTTAGTCCAAAATCATGTTCCAGTTTAATATTTACACAGTTTCTGGTTTCATTTTTTTTTTACAGCTTTCATGTTTGTGCGCGAAAGCGCAATTAAACGTTGCAATAACATCTCATAGCATTTATGTGGCATTTATGGAATAAGTAAGTGAAATCTGATAATGAAAATTCTCTCAAATCTGATTAGATTATACGAATACATTTATTTATTATAATCCAGTCATGTTATCTTCTTACGTACATGGGGGTCCTGTGACTTCATACATGTGTTTTGTCATGAGACACGGAAGAACATCGGCATTACGTGCCACCTTATTTGAATGACCATGGTCAACCGTATGTTGCCAAGGCAACATATTGATTTCTCTACATAAACTCATTTTATTACTAGTTTTTACTTATATAGATATGATTTTTTCTACAGAAGGTATTAATTGTCCAGCTGGAGTTATTTGGACTACTCATGATGAATGGATGTGCTATTTGGACCCTTGCCCCTTTGACACCCTATAAGAAGATAACATGACCCCATTTTAATCTAAAATTATTCAGTTGTGTTCAACTGATGAAATGAAGTTATAAATATCTGGGATGGCATGAGGATGATACATACAGTGCACATCTAACTACATCTTTCAGTAGCTTTGCAGTCGCTCAACTACATTTAAAACAGTGAAGCTTTTCCATTAGTTAGTTTATTTTTTAAGAAAGTAGCAGTTTAGCATGACCTAAATCTACATTCCGTTCTGTCTCAAGAGCAGCGCTGTGTAACATCTTCTTTCTACTGAGAAGAAATCGTAAAGGACGTACATGAGTGGGTAAATATATAAAGTTCGAAACACCCATCCTATTAAGAATTAAATATGAATCTTATGTAATGAAATGAATTAAAAAACAATAACAATAACAATGGTATTGTATTACCTTGTTTTAAACTTCTCTATTTATTTAAAACATGTGTATCACATAAGTATAGCATACTTCAGTATAGTTTTATCTATAGCAAAAATGGTACTCTACGTAGGAAATTTACTATACAGATTGCTATCATTAATATGACACTCCTGCATTTCATTTATATTAGATTGTAAAAAAAGTAGTTTCAAGGCTAGCTAGCTACTTTTTATAGTAACTTGAAGTGCAGCTAACTAATTTTTCAGATGGGTAGCTAAGATGTAACTTAACTACTTTTATTAATTAGTAGCTTGCAGCTTATCTTACTACAATTTCAAAGTAGCTTCCCCAACACGAATACGGATAGATAGTAGTGACAGAAGCAAAAAGAGATGATAAATATGGAAAACAAAGAAAACATGGTATCATAACACACTGACATCTCACGTCAGTCTCAAGTGTGAATCGGATAATACATACACACGGAAAGAGAATTCAAGAACAATGGCTGCCGGCACAGAGGAATGTCTGTCCTCACACACTGTTTGGAAATGGTTTCCTGCGTGAGGATTGGAATCAGACGTAGGCTTTGTTTTAAAGTTTGAGAGGAGATTTAACATCAAAGCTGTCTCCGGTGCAGGAAGAGTAATGTTTTTATTCCAAAGAGGCAGCACAGTCTTGAGAGTGACAGGCAAATTGACACGCTGTTCACAGGGCAAAAGATAAATGTATGATGAATTGGCCAATCCGGTTGGAGTGATGGGCTTCATATGTGCATAATGGACTTGCAGCCTGGCAGTTGTGATTGCCTGCCAAGATAAGAAACTATAATGAATGAAAGAGAGGAGAGATGCTGTAGAAACAGGGATTGTGCTGGTTTTAATAAACTTTTTTTTTTAAGTGGAAGTGAGGAAATGCAGATGGTGCTGCTAAGCGGCACACCGTCCATCAGAGGACATGACAAAAATGTATCATCTCACAGAGAGATTATGTTTCTGCTACAGTATGTTAAGAATAACATTATCAATCACACTTTTGTTTAGGTTCTCAAATTTTTTTTTTTTTTTACTAGTTTTGCATATAGCCAAGTACTGTAGGTTCCTTATAGTTAACTACTTTAAATTAGTCAATTGTAACTTATTATCAGTTCTGGGCAAGATTCTCACAAACCAGTGTGAGCTGAACCTATATTATGTATATTATGTTTTCTGTAACCGATTAAATCCCCACACCTACCTATTGCGTCATTTTGCATTTTTTTAATCCATTACAACCTTAAATGTCATCTTGACAACAAATTCATGAGCTCCAGTAAGATCTATCTGCAACGCCCGGCAAAAAGGGCTTTGATGCACACCCACTTTCAACCCGCATGCATTTGTGTTTTCAATATTCAAAAACATGATGACTTTGGATGCTGCGGTGCTATAAATCTCCAGTTGGCAGTATTAGGCAGCCATTATCTGGCTTAATGTCAGCCCCTCCACCCCGCCCGACTTCAAACATGTCACCAGCCCTCGGGTGGCAGCAATTTACAGATCACATGTGTAAGGAAATGGGCTTCAGCTATGTTGCAATTTACATGTGTTAAAGGCCCATGCAGCAGTCATCCTGCAGTTTTAATGGGGACGCACACTGCTCGGGTGATTTTCTTTCAATCTATAATGTACATTTTTGCTTTGTTATTTACATGGATATTCGAAAACCTGCAGTGCAAAATTTGGCTCCATTTAGCAACACTATCATTAGGCCACACAATATTGCAAATACCACTTACATAAATAAGAAATAGTAGTTAGCTATGTGTAAAAAGTAACACATGGGGTTGTATCAATGACGTGCCATATTTTATAAGCTTCAAATGTTAAAGAAGAAAAACAAAAAAGGTCATGAACAAATCAACCTTAATGTTGTAGTTTTTTAGGAAACAAAAAGACAAGAATATCAAGCTCAAAAAAATTACTATTAAATACTCCACAGATCTATATAGTACTTCATATTGTATATTGTTTTTCATAATTTATTGTAAGGAATAGGTCATTTGACCTAAGAGAATCAACAACATTTGGCCTCAAGGATGCATCATTTTTCAATTTACTAAAACAAGTATTGTGGTTTGAGGATTATGATTGAGGAAAAGTATCAGTGAATCATGTCTGCATTTGTCTCCATTTTTAGAGCTCAAAAGTAGAAATCACTGTTGTCTTTCCTGGTACAGTAAGCGGTTTGGACATTCCGCCCTGACACCTCATTTTGTGTTTCATGGATGGAAGAAAATAATAGAGGGTCAGAACATCACGTGTGCATAACTGATGACAAAGTTTTGGCTTTTAGGATGAACTATTTATTTTAACCAACCTTGGGCCGGAGCAGGCAGTGGCGTGTTGGGTTAGGGTGGGGTTGAGCCGAGTTGGGTTAGGGTGGGGTTGAACCCGATCGGGCTGGGTGGGAGTTCAGCCAAAAGGACTAGGCCTAAGGATGGAACCCCTGGTGAATTATAGACTGCCTCTCAAGATTCACAGCTCTCAGTGGTAGGAGGTTAATATTCTCACATGTCATTAGGTCTGCTGGCTCGGCTGACGGCTCATTGAATCAGGCAGCAAATGATTTCCTCATGCGGCAAAGGACAGCACACTTCAAAGGAGAGGGGCTGAGGTCAGAGCCGCTCCTCTGTGATTAATAGCCCAGGATCGGTCAAGGTAGGCTGTAAGGTAAGAATGTGACAGAGGTTTTTGACAGAGCTGACTCTTTAAGCTGGGTTTGACCCCCGTACCTGGCAAACTTTGTTTCCAGTGCCAAGTCTGACTGACCTGATGGGCTCTGTCAGGGGTAACCTGGGCTCTGCAGACTTATGTGAAGCATGCTGAAACGGTGTCTGATCACCTAGTGTTACAAAGGGTGATCGTCTAATCACTTACCATCAATCTATTAATGCAGAAATGTCTTAATTGAACTGCACCTCATTTAAAAAAAGAAAATGTGCTATTTTTTCAATTTAATATTTGTATCCATGTTTAATATGCATGACTGCAAAAAATTGCATGAGGCTTGATTCCTCTGAAAAGTGTTAATACTGGATCGACCAATGGCGTTACTCTAAGGCAGAACTATCTGTTCATCGAACCTATGACAGCAAAGGAAACGTGTCAACACGGGATCGACCAATAGGGGTGGCATCTGTTCGTCCAACAAGGTTATTTTAGTTTACTAAAATTAAAACTTTAAATAAAAATAAAAAGCTTCTGATAATTGAATTCAAATAAAAATTGAACCCAAAAATTATCTAAAAAATACAAAAAATTGAAACAACTTTAAAGCAATACAATTATAACACTGAACAAACACTAAAATTAAAATTAGGTAATCAAATAAAGCAACATAAAAATAAACAAATAATAAAATGAAAAAAGCATATACAAAAAATTGCTAAAATTACAATAAATTTAAAAACTAAAGCTAATTTAAAATATAAATAAAACCAAATCTTAACTACAATAACTCTGCAACCAGTGACATTCAAAGTTGTTTTAAAGAAATCTCATTATTCTGTATTTTAATTTAGGTTAAATCATGGTCACAAAAGCAACTCACTTTAACTGAAAACACAAACAAAGGTTTGTCCCAGTCAACATCACACTTATGTTAAGACTGCACAGTAATGTAAGCAATATAACTACAGGAACCCACATCAGAATATCCAAAATTACGTAAATGAGGTGATTCTCACAAGATTAAAGGCAAAACAGAGACAGGCACTTTATTTCGGAAGCACTGCAGCGTAACTTTATGTGGGTCTGCTCGACACCATCTCTCTTCATGCCTCATGGCCTCCCTGTCTCTGGTGCAACCCAGTTTCTTTTAAACGACACCACTGACTTATTATACCTCTCTGCGCAAAACAAATGCATTCTCCCTTTGCTACCACTGCCCTGAAATCAATTCTATTCTTTACAGATGACACAGCAGTCATCTGCCATCACTTTTTATCTGCCAGGGAAATGTATCTTAGGGCGCTTTGCATTGAGATAAATGCCAAGCAAAATCAATGACTTTGAAAATGGGGTAACGTAAAAAATTGACAAACTACACTAAAATTGATTAACTATACTAATTCCTCTGTAGCAATTTGTTTCTTTTATTTGTTTTTGTTGTTTATATTGGGCTGTCTGATATGGGAGTGGTTTTGGACATGGCGATATTGAGTAGGGTTTGTCTGGTCATGTGATCTCAAGATGTCAGCCTCCATGAAGTGACCTGCTCCATTGAAAATTAAACAGCTTTTATTAGACTACTGATATGATTGGACTCTTTATTATATCTCATATACGAAATTTATTTCACAATTATTTGATAAGAGCATTTTACAATGCATATTATTTAAAATCAGTAATGTTTGAGTTCTCCCAGACATACTAGAAAAGTCTTTAATTTTGCAAGATGTAAAAATTGGTCTAGTAGCATTCCCTGTTTCAGTTTTTAATAATTATGTGTGTGAAATAAAAAAAACAAAGTATTATATTTTTGTGAAGTGTTAAAAAACTGAAACAGGAAGTGCTTCTGGACCATTATTGCAAAATGGTCTATGAGAGAATATTTATCAGAAACTACGGTCTCAAGATAGTATAATGGTAACATTTACAAAAGCCAAATTATTGTGCATTTTTAAGAAACAATGATGTGATAACCAAGAATACAATATTTGTAAATAGATAACAAATTTTACACAAAGGCACTATTAATTCATTTTTGTGTATTTTTTATCTCTGTAACCATTCTGTCAAAGAAAACTAACTGCACTTTAACAGCGATCCTCAGCATTTCACAAGAGGCTAAAAAGAGCATAGCTTCTCTATAATATCTGGAGTTGAGTCAGTTGAACTGTCAAGCTGCAGCCCTGTATGCTTGAGCATCTATCTAATAGCAAATAATCACTACCTTGCTGTCACTTCATGGCAAATGATCAATGACACTTGATGGATGACCCTGTCTGGGGCCTGCCCGTGGTCTGCATCACTCCCATCCCTGTTCACAACCACAAGAGACAGCCATGATTCCGTGCCTCATGGCCAACCACATATTCCTCAAAAAAAGCTTTCATTTTAGTCTCTCAAAGCCGTCAACGAGGGGCACTGGAAGGGAATTTTCTTTTATCCGTGCAACGGCCAGTGAGAAAACAATTAGTCATTTTTCAATATCAGAGAGAAATTAAATCATCTGATGATCTAATTGGGAGGATTACGGTCCCCCACCTGCGCTGTCACTCTCTGGGGCCCCATTACAAGGCCCTTATTAGTTTTTACTTGCCAGATTAAAATGCAAGCGCCGCAATCTTTGATCTCTCACTTGCTGACACAAATCCTTTCAAGCCCCAACATTTTCTGCTGGGTAATTAATGCTAATTAAAAGGTTTCAAGCAGTCAGTAAGCAGCGCTTTTCTCACTACCAAATTGCCATCAACTTCCCCCTATCTAACGGATCTTCACGTCATGCGCATTTCCTCTGTTTTAAACCGAGCATCGCCGCATCTGCGCAAACAACAAATTATAAACAGAACGTAGGCAACTTTCCAGAGTGGTGGAGTATTTGCAGACATTTATAGCAGCACTACCAAAATAAACTAAAACAAAGCCATGCCGCACTTAAAACAGAAATTTCGCAGATCTCTAATTTATGGGCAAAATAAAGGAACGATGTAAGACAGCTTAATGTACGTTTTTGAAGCTTTGAAGCTATAACAGGATGTTTATATGCCATCATTCATAAATACAGCACATGTAATGCTGCTGAACACACAATGCGGCTTTAAAATGAGAAACCGACAAAGGAAAATCAGAGGTTTATCCTATCTATATTATATTCTCGCTCTTCTTAAGTAAGAGTGTACGCAAATAAATCTGGTAGTGATTAAATGAAGACCGGTTTGATTTAATTGCGAGTTGCTCTACATCGGCGGTGCTTTGAAGCCACTTAAATGTATGAGCCACATCCACCCTGACTCCATCATCACTCACTTATTATGTTGTAATTAGCTGTCGCTCCGTCATATCATTATGTGGTTGGGTAAAGTGTCAGGTATGAAGACGTCTCCTCCTGACGAGCAAAGAGCAATATCATTATACAATGATACAAAATGATAATTACATTACTTCTGCATCAGTACCAGCTCTATGTGATAATTAGACACATATTCAAACCAATTAAACCCCTGATGCAGCCTGTTTTTCCTCTGTCAAACAGACAGTTTGACTTCTCTGACGCCCTGTCATGGGAAATTTTATTGGGCCTTGGAATAACCTGTGCATATAGGGGCGCAAAAACGGGGAGGTGAAAAGCGATCCACACCATTTTGTGGTGTTAATGTAAATTTGAACTAAATATACGTGTTGGAAAAAATCTTATGAAATCAACGAGTAAATTAAAGGTGTAGTTCACCCATATATGACAATTGTGTTATCATATTTACTCATTAGAGACATCTGCGGTCACCATTCAGTTTCATTGACGTTATATCAAAATTAGTGTCGTCAAACGATTAATCACGATTAATCGCAACCAGAATAAACTTTTGTGTTTACATAATATATGACTGTGTATTGTGCATATTAAATTTGTATTTATTATCTCATACATCTATACATATTGAGGAAAAGATGACATGTATTTATTAATATTTACCAATAATTTTTAATTATATATAATTATTCTTACATATACACAAGTATGTGTGTGTTTTTATAAATACAAAATGAATATGTACAGTACACAGACATATATTACGTAAACACTTTCACTAAACTTTTATCCTGGATGTGATTCATCGCGATTAATTGTTTAATTTGGAATGACTGGCAGACGTCCCTTTAAATTGAATTGTAATTCCTTCTTAGTCCATTAATATGTCAGTCTACAGTGGTTTCATAAAGGTCAAAGGTCATTAATGATTATTGAAAATATTGTTGACAGTTAGTCAATAAGGCCACCACTGCAACAAATTGCAGTATTTTCTATCCTATCTTTAGCTGTTCCTAGCTCACTCGGATCCAATAGGAAATGGGACGGTCGTTCTTTTCACTTGCACTGAGACCTTGGCATGACACTTTAAAAGAGGCGCATGATGGTCGATTTATGCAATATTAACTGATGTTCAGTTTGATGTAAGATTATTCTCACTCCCAGCCAATGCTTCATTACCTTAGAAAAGCAGAACTCATTAATGGAGGCAAGTCCAGTCAAATCTGGGCATAACTCTACAGAGGTGAACTGCTGTCAACATCATTAACCGTCATCTCTCCAACTCGTGCCGTGACTTATGAAGTGTTCTTTATTGTGTAATGATCCAAATCTCTTACAAAATCGCCCTCTTCAAAGGGCCCCTGGGACGTACCACCCATGCAGTCTGCTGACACGATGAAGGCAAAGATCAAATGAAGCTCGGTAATTAGGCACTTTCTATATCTTACACTCGCCGACTGTTTACTTCCAATTCCAGGTGACAGTCGGGAAGCTTTAAAGCGGGCGAGAGAGACGTGCAAGCGCAGAAATCGGGTAAAAGGCTTTGATGTCTTTTGTCGTTCAAAAACGTTACTGGTTATGATGTCAGAGAGCCAAGCTGGATAAATGTAATGTAAACACGGACCATGAGAGGCTTTGGGGGGGTCACTTTAACAGCCCATAGATGAGTCATCTGACATACAAACATCAATTCACACTGAGCTACGTACAGTAGGCCCAGCATCAATTCAGTATTTTCGTCATGAAATTCAGTATTTTCGTCATGATAGCCAACACAAACAAGTGAACTGATTTCAAGTGAACTGATGTTGTATCGCAAATGTAGTTCGGTTTGTATTATCAAACCTTTCATGACTTTGTTTTTCAAAGAGGGCCTGTCACACAACATGTCCAAGTCGACATATGCCATTTTCTCTACAGTACAATGAATAAATGTGAGCATGTCTGTGAAATACAAGCTTAAGGGATAGTTCGCCCAAAAATGAAAATTCTGTCTTCATTTACTCACTCTCAAGTTTTTCATGTATTAATTTCTTTGTTCTGATGAACTCAAAAAGGATATTTTCAATTAAGTAGGAAAAGAAACAGTTCTGGGGCACTTTTAACTACTATTGTCATTTTTCATACTATGGTAGTCAATGGTGGCCAAGAACTGTTCGGTTACAAATTTCTTCTTTTGTGTTCAGCAGAACACAGAAATTTATATAGATTTGGAACAACTTGAGGGCAAGTACATGATGACAGAATTTTAATTTTGAGTGAACGGTTTCTTTAAAGTGTAAAAATTAGTAACCATTATAACAATCATGAAAAAAAAATTGACACAGCCATAAAATTTGGAAAAAGTGTTTATCACTGTATATGTTATGTGAAAGATTTTCAGATACAGAATTCTTATTTTAATTTATAAATGACTGAAAATTATCAATATTAAACAAACAATTTTGGTAATTAAAAAATACTCAAAGTAATGAGTTTAAGTACTGAAATAATTTTTTTATTAAAAGTATATTTTTTATTTGTACAAAAAATACCGAATGATGGCTTCCTTAACACTCATTTCAATTTTAACATGGTCCTACGAAGATATCAAGATTATATTTTTACAGAATGTTCTTGTAAAATGATTTTATGCTGAAAACAGTAAATCACAAACAAATAATTTGAAATCAACAATTTACAGATTAGTTTTATTTTATTTCTTTTCATTTTTCTCACGGAGAGGTACAGACTGGTTTAGTGCATATCTGACTCATCTGCAAGTAATAGTAATGATGGGGTCTTCTGTTTTGTATTAGGCGATGACAAACTTGTCTAAGAGATGACCTCATTGGTCACAATGAAAGCTACTCTCTCTATCTTGTGTCAGGGAAAGCTTTTGTCTGTACACACCTTTGTGTGTGTGTGCTGCAGGGGTGATGCTTCAAGACCTACAGTAAATCTTCCATCAACCATTTAGACAAACAAAAGGCCACGGAGGAAGAAAAAAAAGACAAGGAAAAGCAGATGAATAAGCAACATCAATTACCGGCAGTGTTGACCTGTGGTCCCCCACACCATGGTCGGCCCCTCACACCCAGGGGTGGCAGATTGAAGCTGACATTCCTGGAGTGAGAACAGTACGGCCTCTCAAGGCCTGTCCTCCGAGTGTGAACGGGAGAGAGCCAGCAGTGGGAGCTATGAATGAAAAATCACGCATAATAGGTCCCCGCTTTCGTTTAAAGTGAAACAAAATGGCTCAATTTGAGCACTTAGCCTGTGGAAAATTGGCGGCGCTGACATAGGACGCGAACATGCGAGGGGACAAGCGAATCAGCCCTCTGATAAGTACACTATAAGGGGAACAAAGCTGATGTCCAACAGGCTTAACGGTGAACTCGAGAGGGATTGGGTCCCCCTCAAAAGGTTGCTTCAGTCTTCGCTTGCCCTCCAAAAAAGACCCTCGAACACCCGAGCTCCCCTCTGCCGCTTTGTGCGCGACCGGTAGCAAAATAAATACACAGCTCATATTTGTTCAACACACTGCGCTTTGTATCATCCCATTGGGATCTAAGCATGGGTAATAGAAGAGAGTAAATGCAGAGCGAAGCAGGAAGCTTAGAAGCTAACAAGACTGGATTACAAAGGTATTGTGTCCTTTTAAATGGCTTACAATTACATTACGGCCTGTTTTGCGACAGGGAAACTACATACGTGTTTATGTGAGTGAACTGAGGGTACACACACTTAGGGCTTCTTAATCCTATCCAAGAAATTGATATAATAAAAATCTAAAGGTTTTGTCTTTAATACTGTTATCAAACACATCTGGGGATGTGAATTCATTTAACTATATCTGACTCAACCGTGAGCTGAAACAACCCAGTCTTTTTTTAGTGTCAACAAAGACAACACAACACAGACAGACGAGACAGATAATCATCCATCTATTCATAATGTACTTTACCCTTTTAAGAATAAAAGCTATAGTTAAACAAAGTAAAGCCTAATACACAAGTAACTAAGAGCAATAAAACGTGCTGCACAATAAAGCACACTATAGTGCTAAACTTGCACAATCTGATCTGTTTCATTGACCAACCACACACACAGTCTCTATAGTAACAACACAGACACAAGGGTGCAAGGGGACATTTAGGAACATTGCCCAAGGGACTGTTTAACACAATGGAGGAAAGGGTTGAACAATAACACCAATCTGCACAATAGACAGCAAAATCAGTGAAAGCACTTTACAAAGAACCCTGGTTTCATACTAAACATGACTGATCAACACTGAACACATACTGAACATTTTATTTAAATATAGACGCAGATTGAAATCACGTCATGTGCACTATTTGAAATGTCCTTTAGTTATCTTTAAAAAAATGCGATGCAAAGCCATGTTTTCGTGAATCCCAAAAAGTGAAAAATCTCATTTAATCACATTCATTGAACACGGCACACATTATCTGCCATTCAGGAAACACAATATTTCTGTGGTCATTCTCAGATTTTAACATCAATCTCGCTGTATTCTGTGTGAATCAGTCATTATATCATAGCAGATGGTGTCATTCAAGAGAAAACCTCTTTGATATGAAATAAGATGGAGGCAGACCTATCATAAAATATTTGACCTTTCTAAGAGCTCTACACACTTCTCTAATCTGACTGGCTCATTCTTTCAAACAAAAGAAGTCTTTAAGGGGCTGCAGCTATCAGCACAGCTCAAATAGGTCTATAATAGAGCCCTATCATCTTTGCAAATGGAAATCCAGTCAATGGAGTAGATGGGAATCATTTTCATCTCGTTGACGTGCAGCACAACTGAGAGTTTTGTGGAGGAGACACTAGCCTACAGGTCAATTTCCATGTCACCGCTGTCTTTTTTTTTTAAACACAGCTTTGAAGTTCTATTTTATGCAGTGTTCAGTGAAACCTTATAGGTATTTTTACACCTATGAGATGATAATATCGACACCAACTATTTTTATAGAATAACCATGAGATCTCTACTGTATATACATTGATAACATATTTATGTTGTATTTTACAGGGGTCAGAATACAGTAAATTTCAATGAGTCAAAAATGAAGAGCTCAAACTGGGATGATATCAGAAAATGTACTTTTTTTATTCAAATATATGAAATGTTGTGTTTTAGTGAATAATATGCACTGGTGAATCATGCAGAAGAGCGGGAAGATATATTTAAGAAAATAGGGTGATACAAAAATGACAATTACCCATTAACAACTACTCGCACATAAATGCGAGTACTGAGAAACCAAATAAAGGCATTTGCAGCCGTTTTTTAGTAAATCTCATTAGCCGTTCATATGATAAGCATTCAAATCCAATCGTTTGGCTAACTAAGAACACATAAGTATATTTCCAAGGCCAGCGACATCCCTTGAAATGTTTTCTCAATACCCTACTCTGCATCTCTACTATAAGCTTTGATTAAATAGAAAAGCAATGATCTTTCACAAGCCGCATTTACGAATCTCCTAAAATGGATTCCGCAGAGAAACGCGGGGAAGAGTAAAATGTGAAATGACACAAGACAAGAAATCTACCCCCCCACCCCTTTCCTCTCTCGCATCCTCCGAAATGTAAATGCATTCTTGCTCGGTTCAAGCCATAAAATACTGCCCTTGAAATATTGAGTGACAGAAGGAATTATGGGTTATTGTACTGTCAAAATGCAAGACAGCTGTATGATGGGATACTGTGTTATTTAGACAATCAGAAACTTAAGAGGCAAAGTGACACATGCCCCCCCGCACCACCCCATTCTCTTTCTCAAAATTTCCTCCCTCTCTCTCTCTCTCTCTCTCTCTCTTTCTCTCTTTCTCTCTCTGTGACAAGCCTGGTGATCACTGCCAGACAGAGAAAGCTCTTGAAACACAAAGACAACAAATAGCAGGAAAGTTAAAGATATTGTCCTCCATATGTAGTGTTGTCCACTTTATAGACACTACACCTGTTTCCAGAGAGCTGCATTAACTTTATATGGGCATGTTTATACAATTTGGATATAGAAGTGCTTGGTGCAACAAATGGACTTTGTCTACAGTTTGGTCTGATTCTGTAAAAAGCAGGTGGGAGTGATGTAACTCAAAGCTAATGCACATACACTACATCAAGCTTTAAATGGCTGCAAACACATGACCCATCACCACCAAAAAATGGTGCTACATGGCACTAAAAGTGGTTCTTTGCTCGTAATCATAGGGGAACCACTTTAGTGCTATAGCAACATATCTTGGTACTTCGGTGGTCTCTTTAGAGGTTATTCAGAGGTTCTTTGGGGTGACAGAGGTGCTATGTAGCACTGTTTCCGTATAAATAACCCGTTAAGCCCCTGTATGATTCCTTAGCGTTTCTATATAACATCTCAGTTATCCCAAAGAACCTCTGAAGAACCACTGAAGCACCAAAATATGGTTCTATATAGCACTAAAAGTGGTTCCCCTATGATTACGAGGCAAGAACTACTTTTAGTGCTATATAGCACAATTTTTTTAGAGTGTGGGATCTCACACCCACAACACTAAAGCATTATACATGCATCTTTAAACTAGACTAAATGGCATCCTTACTTTATGAAATCCAATCACAAGTGGTCACATCAAACACTTTTTAGATGCATATAAATAACAGGTGCAACATAGGGTCACAATGAAGCGCTACCATTAAACACATGGATTAAAGATGCACGCTTTAAATGTATTCATTTATTTTGTCACCGAACCAATTAGTAGAATTGGCATCCGAGCAAACATCCAACATGCAGAACATAAGATAATGACATCCATTTCTCCACATGCAAAATAAAGAAACAAATGATGAATAAAGCCATTTTTCAAGTTGATAATTGAATTCAATGAAAGTAACATTGTCTGATTTGTCACATTTCAAACCCAGTGACAAGTAATTATCATTACATGTTGAAAAGACATTCATTACCACAATAAGCATCAGCAGGCTTACTTTATAATGACAAGAAGTTCCTCCGTTTCGTTTGATTTGCTAACATTTGTGTTTTTGTTTTTTTGTTCCCCAAATAGTAATTTGCTTCGTCCTGCAATTATAGAACATGCCCACACTACATCACAACAGACCCACAAGTGCACTTTTATTTAAGACATGGGAAACCAAATCAGACTTATAAAGTGGGAAAGTAGAACAAAAATGTCTTTTTCAGTCGAAAGTTTTCCGTTGAGCACTGAGTGACATTGAACACGCAGAATGAGTGTTGCAAAGGTTTGAACCAGCAGGGTCGGGCGAAGATTGAAACAGGCAGTTTGGAGGAAGCATCTCATAGGTTTGATGATCGAGTGACATTTTCACACTATAAATGTAAACACCTGCATTGCATTGGATGGCTTCTGCTCCTCAACACACATCAATACACGTGTCCTGCAGAAAATGCTGGGCTGTTGGACTTCAGAGAATGGACTGAATAATCAAATGGCCTTTGGCAAGATAAAATATTCAAACAACACTTTTAATTTTGCTTGGATTTACTTAGAAGCTTGTTTTTTACTCTTTAAGAAACTAGAAGAATTATCGGCCTTGATGACATATTGATCTATCTCTCCAGAAATTCCACAATATAATATAATTGGCTTTATATCAACAAAAGTAGGTATTATTTAAAACAAAATCATTTTCAGTATTAACAGGCACTATGGATGAAACAAAAGCTCAATGTTGCTGAAAAAATGTTTTATAGTAGTGTTCAAGCACAAATCGATGATAGCTGCTGGGTTTAACATACAAACTGTGAGAACTCAAGATTGCAGGTCATTCCCCATTAGGTTTTGCCAAAAAGAGCTCTTCTACTCCAATTGATGGATTTACTGCATCTAAAAATGACCCACAGGGCTGGAAAGATGAACAATAGGTCCAAAAACAAGCATGAAATCTTGAATCTGGATTTACATGTCGACTTGCCAAGGTGGAGACTTTTATGACTGTGTGCACAGCTTTTGTGCGAGGTCTCCATAACAGTAAGAATGAATTAACTAAGAGGAAACATATTTGAATGTGTTTATGTGCTTTACATGTTTTAAATGGGTTAAAGGTCCAGTGTATGAAATTTAGCAGTATCTAGTGGTGATGGCTCCACCACCCCTACACCAGTGTGTACAGAAATAATAATATAGGCTGTGAAGGTTAAAGACTCTCACATGGTGTTGGGCTTTTATTTCACCCGGCAACTGACTTCTAATAGTGCAGTCCAAAAGTTAAACACCCTCAATTGTGTAAAATGGGGGCCATATTTGTACTCGGTGAAAGCTAAGATTAAAAGGCACAGTCACAGTCCCCAAAAAAAGAAAAGAAATCTGTCTGCCTGATACGGATGGTGAAAAACTGTGGTAAAATGTGCAGGTTAGTACTGCACAGCCAGCATCTCTGTTTCTCCCTCCCTCCCTCTCTCCCTCTCTTTTCTCTCTATCTCTCTCTGTTCTGCAGTGCTGTGTCCTGACCTTGCTGCTTCTATGCCCCATCCATCTTGGGCTGCTTAGCCATTTCGCTGGCTTCATACTGCGCAGATTAACACAATTCATCACCACAATCATCCTCGATTCATCACCCTTTCCAATGAATGTTTTGACATCCAGTTAATTTTCTGCTGATGATTTATCAAATTATAATTACCATGCTCTGAAGGGCTCATTTATTATGTTGATACATGATAATGACGGCAAAGTGGATTGAATTTTAAGTAAGTTCTCTGCGATTATAACATATGCGTTATTGTGAATAATGTTATGCGATTTCGTTTCTTACAGCCCGGAAACTCCTGGGACTTTCCTAATGTTATAATAAGCAACGTGAGGAGGGAAAGGGGTCTGGTTGCTAATTCATTTTTTTCCGAACAAATTGTTTGGCTGGGTGAGCAGGGGGCAGGAAAAAGTTCAATTAAATCCAAAGCTCCCATCTAAGATGCTCAGTAATTAAAGAGGCTGCTAATTCAATCACGCTGTCTGACTGTGGCCCTGTGCGTTACACTCTTTCTTAATAGGTTATAGGTTATTTTGCACATACTGCCCACATAGGCACTTCATTAGCCTCTTTCTTTACAATTCACTCCGCTCGTACCCTCATTATTATCCCACTTTATTAAAATCCAATGGCCGCCTATCTGTTTCTATTACTGAAAAGCTTTGTGGCTTAATGCACTGGGTTTTTTTTTAAGGGCATTTCTCTAACTTGTCTGCATGTAGTTAGACACAACAAATAGCCATTTGTATATACACTTAATCTGTTATTGCACAGATTTAGAATTACACACTTTAGAGATTACTACTTTCACACAAATTACCGTGGTAACCATTGATTTTAATCAAGGTAATACTGTAGTTATTTTTACGACCGTTTAATCATGGTAACTAGCTATAGGCCATTTGTCAGATAAAGTAAGAATCTTTCTGTCATGTGATTGCATTTATATTTCATAACAGTGGTGGATAATACAGTATAGCAACAAAAGTGCTTCTAAAATAAAATAAGCAAAGCGTACTGTATTAACCACAGTAAAACTATAGTTGCTATAGTAATTTCACGAAGGATATTGCTACTGTATTTTTATTTAGTAAGGATAGTGCTATCAAAAAAGTAATGAACGGTTACAAAACACTTAAGATTAAAATTTGTATTCAATAAATTTGAGATGTCCAAATGTTATTTTTCCCAATCAAACCAATCTAAAGAATTTGGAACATGCACTACAACACACATCTGTCCAAAGCTGTTTATTTTGCCTGTAAAACACACTTTGTGAACTGAGCGCTCCCCCAAAGCAGGAAATAGTTTGGGTGCATGAGCACAGCTGCAAAGAAGTAGAGATGTTATTTAAGACTGAGTCCAAGTTTGACTTCTGCGAGAGCTTTAAATAATCCAGTGTCTTGTTGTCTTGTGGTTTTTTCACATTTTTTCACATAATTAATACACAACAGTCCTATCATCTCATACACAGACCCTTGAAATACTAACGCTTCTTAACCACGAGAGCAGCCGAGGTCCGGTTGCAGAAGCATCACATCGGGAGTTACTCTGGCATCTGAGTAGGTGTGAAAGGTTATTGAATGCAGAAGAATTCTCCTGGCGGCGAGAGGCATTGTTTACAGCTATCTGGTTTTTTTTGACTCTTTGCCCTTGGGCTGGGGCCCATAAACAGCACTATCCCCGCGCCCCGACGGCATCTCGCCTTGTAATTGTGAGTCCCTCTTGGACGTCCCAAAAGTGAAAGATGTGTCTGGTAAGTGAGAGAGGTCAAACATGAGCATGGAAATTTATTACATGCACTGCAACCAGATGGAGGCAGCCCATCTATCAAGCCGAGCTGTCACCCCGGTCACAAACGTTTCCCATAAAGAGGCACCCTCTCTCGCTCTGAAGCGGGAAGTCCGCTAGCCTGTGCTCGCGTGTTTACAGGAACGGAGCCCTCGGTAGCGCAACAGCGCCCTTGTTTAATCATCTCCTGGCTCCTCTCGCTGCCGCGGCTATTTTTAAACTTTACTTTTATCAATACTTTGTCGGCAGCTCCGGGAGATATTAAAAGCGTTGCGGGGAGCAGGGTAAGGGCGTTTCTGACACTTGCTCCCTCATTCGTCAGAGCCTCACAGGCCCGTCGGTGACAATGAAAAGATTTCACAATACTGCGCTGCAGAAACTCATTCTCCCCCTCATCCATCATGCTCAACCCGCTAGCCGTTCCACTGACCTAATCTGTAATGCCTGGCTGCTCGCTGGAGACTTCTTAAAGGCACCCTTCATTAATGGAGCTAACCCAACCACAGGCCCCTGCAGGAGGCACAGGGACAGCTTGCTATCTGCCGCTACCGCTGCTCTAAATGCTTCAAATGTACCTCAAACTCAAGGACTGCACACTGTTATTTTACTTAGCGAGCGGGTAATACTTTTACCTGGAGCTGGATGGCGAGAGACAGTTGCCTTAGAATGAGCCAAAAGCGGATCGGAATGAAGGCGTGAAACTGCACAAACTTCATGTCCTTAACTCATTCCAAAAATTTTTAATTTAATGGCTGATTATATATATTTAATGTTAAATATAAGAGACAAGTATATGTATGATTTATTGCCCAATAAAGCGGAGCCAAGAGTGAATATTTAGTCAAATACTGTAAAAAACAAATCTGTGTGCATCGAAAGCTAAAACTAGGGATGCTCCGATCCGATATTTGTATCGGAAATCGGCGTCGATACTGAATAAAATTCTAGATCGGGTATCGGTGAAAAAATTGCACCGATACCCGATCTAGCTTACATAAAATTTCTGCTAGGCGATGTAAAAGTTCCTGGAGACACCGGCGCTTAAACTCTCTCGTGGCTGTGCTTTGCGAAGCGTGTGACATCATACGCTAGCAACGTGCTCTTTACGTAGTGTGCGTGAACAAGCGAACATAGCTTACATTGAGCAGCGAACAGCATGGAGCGACAAAAAATATCTGCCATTTAGATTTACTTTAGAACAGCTACGCCAACAAGTTACACCGCTGTTTGCAATACATGAGAAGTAAATGTTCCGAGGGGTTGTGATAAAGCTGTTCATTATAATACTACTAATTTAAGCACGCCGAGTTCAATAAGCTGAAGAAACTAAAACGAGACGGTACGAAGCAGCTAACTTTGGAGGAGACAACGAAAATAATTCAGAAATTTCCATCTGGTAGTGTGAAAGCAGCGAAAATCATTGAAAGCATTTTGAATTTCATGGTAATGGATTTGCAACCGCTGTCCGTCGTTGCGAACAATGTCTTCAGACTCCTTATAAACCACCTGGAGCCGCGGTACGACATTGTGAAGCGTAACTGAGACCTGAACTGTACCAAAAAGTCTGCAAACATGTATACGAAAAAAATAAAGATGTTAATGCGGTGAGTTTTGTGGATAATTTGACTTTGAATTTCTATTTGCACCGACTAAACTATTATATCTTTTTCCGTTTATTTTTACATGTGCAGCACAAGCTAGGGAAGCTAGTGTTTTGTTTATCTTTCGGTGTTGGATGTTAAATTTGATTTCCACTAAACTTTAGCTTAGTTTAGTGGACTTTGCTTTAATGACCAAAGCATTAAAAAGAGCTGATTCCTGTTTGAATATCTAAAGCAGTGAAGCTATTGCTTTTTTGCTCAATTTCAGCTGCTTTATTGTTTATTGTGCATTGATTTTTTAAATTATATTTGCACATAACAGTTATTAAGAGATTTTGTTTCCATTTATTAATACTTGTCTATCAAGCTAGTGAAGCTGTTGTTTTATTCAGCTGCTTAATTTGCACTTTAATTTTGAATTTCAAGTTTTAGATAGTGAACATTTTGTTTTATTTTGCTGGTTTAATAAATAATTCACAAAATTTGTGAATCATTTGTTTGTTATTTTGTTTTACGGGGTCAGGAAATTAATGTTAAGTCGAGCTTGATGTCTTGCACAGCAATGCACACAGTTTATTAAGTAATTGTGCACTTTAAAAATGTTACCTTAGTATCGGATCGGTACTCGGTATCGGCCAATGCTGAATCTCAGGTATCGGAATCGGTATCGGAAGCAAAAAAGGTGGATCGGAGCATCCCTAGCTAAAACCTGTTCCTCTTAAAAGTTATCAATCTCCGAAAATGAATTGATATTATAGTGCCATGAAATTTCTTGTTGGCGTGAGAACATTAACACTGTATTGTGAGGTAAAATATCACAATACCTTGAAATATTGATTATTTCCCCCACCCCATGGTAACACCGTGGCTCTATCAAACCTGTTTGTTTGAGCATCTTGGCTAACATAGCAACACTGGCTGAACCAAAAGTGAGGGCGTTGTTTAGGAATCTGAAAAATTTGTGTACACCTTATTCATTTCCCAACATAAAAAAACAATAGAGCTTTTACAATATCCTGTTTTCACCTTGCGGTTATTGTGATCAAATAACTCCAGTACTACCATGATATATTATTTATGCTTCTTTAAAAGAACAAACAATGCTATAAATGTATCTTTCATTTTGTGTTTTCTCCTTTTTTTGGTAAACAAATCACAAATTTGAGTGTATCATGTGTAGTATTGATACGATATTGATCATCGTGGGTTTTAATATCACGATTATTGCCGATACCTGAATACTATGACACCCCTAATGCAAACCAACAATCACAAACTGCATCACTTTCCTGCACACAATAGATAGACGTGTGAACCGCAATCAGGTATCTGCCGCGCGTCTGCGCGTTTGAGGTTAAGAGGTGTAAGGAGAGAGGTTTGTTCATCTCAGCTCTACAGTAATTCTCCACCTCACTGGCCATTGGTGCTGGACTAGTGAGTGTTAGTTAACACACAGGAGGACAGAAGCAGCGAGCGCTCTCTGACCCAGGACCAGCTATTATAGAGTCGTATTCCCCAATCCCCAGACCAGTTCTGGCTGCCAGATTTCCAGCTCTCTAACTGTGCTGTCTCTACATCTGTTCAGCCTGGCTAATGTGACCTGTCTCTTTAGCTGGTCTCTGCAGGCTGGCATAGACGAGGCAAAAAAACATATTCCTGTGATTTAAGGGTTTCAATTCATCAATCATGTGGAGACTAGTACGGTAAAGAAAACTCTTTGTGGAGGTCACGTTCAAGTGGATGTAATTTTGATGTATTAAAATACTTCCTTGCATAACAGTGTTAACATGCCATGACAATTATTGAGAAATAAGTGGGATGGTTTTCTTGAGCTTTCAAGTCATGGCTCTGTTTGAGAGCTGTGGCGTTACCACCACAACGTCTGCAATAACCAATAAAATGGCTTTGGGGTGGGATTTTTCATTCATTAGGAATGGAAGACATGGAGTATATTTGAAAGTAGTGTGTTTGCTGAAGAATGATATTCACCCAAAAATGATTCTCTCTTTCTTCTGCAGAACACAAAAAAATTTTTTTGAAGAAAGGTGGTAACCGAACAGCACTGGCTCCCATTGACTATATTCTATGGACACAAAACCAATGCAAGAGCCAGTTAACAACATTCTTTAAAATATTGTTTTTGTGTTCTGCGGAATAAAGAAAGGTTTGAAATGACAAGAGGGTGAGTAAATGGTGACAGAACTCATTTTTGGGTTAACTACCACTTTAAAAGTAGTCCTTACAGCCTTTGGATTAAACTCTGCATGAAAATTTTATAAAAAATAAAAACGATGTTGTCATTGTTGGCCAATGGATAAAAATTACAAACATGACCCTTTGCAGAAAATTTAATTTCAGCATTCACTAATAAAACTTAAAATCAAAATGTGTAATTGTTAACATTAGTTAATGCACATTAAATAATGCACACAGAACTACATGTAAAAGTAATAATCGTATTGACATTAAATAACAATAATAGGGATTCAAAATGAACAAAACTGTGATTAGTTAATGTATTTGAAGAGTTTGGTTCCAAAACGCTATAAATAATTTGAGAAATTTGTGAAGAATAATTTGAGTTCTTTACAAAGAAAGTGGCAAGATGAAAACCACTTTCCTCTGTTTCAAAGTTTCACATATTTAGGCATATTTAGGTTCAAGTAACGTAAAAAATTAAAATCCAGATTTTGATATTAAAGATTTATTTTAAAAACTGAAATTCTTTTCCCCAAAATGCAATGAATCCATGACAATTGTTAATAAAAATGCAATAATCCATTGAATCAATATGATAGTGATTTGATAAAATATAAATCAATATAAAAGTTACACAGCCTCTGAACTCAATACATTACTTATCTTACATACACTAAAAAAAAGAATTTTGCTGCTAATTCAATTGAATTTGGTCACAACATGATTTTTTTATGTTAAGTCATATAACTGAATCCATTCATGTTGGGACAATATAAGGGAGTTGTGTCTAATTTTTGAGAGTTCTTTTCTTAAATAAGTGTTATTTTATGCATTTTTCAGTAAAAAATAAACACTTGTTAGTGTTAAATGTCATTTATCTTTAAGGCTTTGAAGAGTTTATTTTTGAGTTTTGTTTTTACCATTGTTCAGAAAAGTGTTGCCTTTGGTTAGTTCGTGGGCGGTTACAATCCTGTATTTGCATTTCTGTTGAGTTCTATTGATTCAATATCTTCTTATGGAAGTTAAATTAATGTAATGTCTAATTAATGTTAAAAATGTATAATATAAAAAAATTCTTGAGTGCTTTCATTAAATAATTAAATCGATAAAATTGGGTTTTCTATATTGGTTTTATGTCAAATATGCATGTATATGACACAATTAATATAACCAAGACTACTAAAAAAATTAAGTTCATACAACAAGATTATAAAGAATCGTTTCAAACAAATTAGATTTGTCGGAGAAATGTAATTCAATTTCGTGGAAAAGTTTTACTTAATTTAATTAAGTTCGTTCAACAACTTTTCTTGTGTGTATAGGCACTGGACTAAAAATACATTCAATCAGTCATCGCTCCTAAACTGAATTCAACAGGTCATCTTTGCAATGCTACACTTTAAATTACCTCACGTAAATTATTCGATTTCGATGATTTACGTTTCTTCCCCACCGCAAAAACCAGCACAGGTTCATCAATGGCGTCAAAATAATTTATTTTTTGATATCGCATTTTGCGTAAAATTAAACAGTGACTTTTCAATATTGACCTGATTTTGGCAGAAACGGAGTTTATCATGTTTTGTTTACTAATGTCAACAAAAACACTTATTGTAAAGTGTCTCTAAAATTGCAGGTTACTAAACACACTGATCTTTACATGGATTGAAGCCACCTGACGTCAAAGTGACATTTCGCGTGAAATTGTACCTGAAATCATTATTAGAAGATCTAATAACTCTAATAGTTATAATTTGGTTGTTTAAACCAAAAAGAGTTTAATTTCATTGTATTTCAGCTTTAACACTGCTTATCTGTGACAGCACTGTTGTTTTCTATTGCATGCTAGTACTAGTCGACCGAGCAGCAGAGCCGCCAGCGAAAATATTTTGCCCTGGAATAATCTATTCTAAGACAGACAAGGTGAAATGTGTTTACACTGATTAAAACGCTCATGACCATGTCTCTTCTCACCATCTGCTGATTGAGCAGACTTCTGTGTTTCCAGTTAGTATTGATTGTTGCATCATTCACAGGACTGGGCCGAGGTTACCAAGGGTTCCGCAAACAGCCAGTGGACAGGAGCATCGCCAGAAACAGCTCTCTCTTAAGTTTCGGGAGTGTGGCCTGTACCCTTCTCTTCTCACAGAGAGCCACAGAGGACCTTCTTCTGCCCGGTACACAGCCACGGGCTCAGCTCGCTCGGCTACAAACGGCCTTTTGCAGCCTAACCAGTTGCCAGCACGCCCGAGGCTGCAAACCACCCACGCTTTAGCACGGACCTCAGCGCTGACCATACACACAGTGCACCACAGCCACCCCTTCTGAGAAACAGACCACACACTAACAGATTAATACTTCTCCCAGCCAACTAAGCCAGCACATAGAGATGTCAACTGGTAATGCTTCAAGTAAAACACATCCAGCGTTGGACGGAAAATATGATCTTTCAATAGCTATATTTAAGGAACAAGAAGAAATATCATTTCGTATTTAACCGGAGGAAAAAAACGAGTTCACACAGACGGTCACATTTGCTGAAATTTCTTCCAATTTACATGTGGAACACTTTTATGGAGCAATGTCAAGCATGAGGGGAGTCCTTCAGCGATTTCTGACAATTTAACTGCTCCCCCTGACACATTAAATGGCGGCAATGACAACTTAACTGCCCTGCCAATCAATATCTTCTATTACGCTCATTGTGGGAGACAAAATATGATGCCGGGTCAAATGAGATTGGCAGCACTTTTCTTCAGACTGAATAAGCTGTCAGGGATAGAATGAGGATTCATTGCATTGTTGGTAAATAATTATACATTTGTGCTTGTGGATGAAAAACAAAATCTTTCTTCTACAGTCACATCTGGTCATTGTTGCTTTTCAATAACATACTTTTGTAATTTTTAAGAACATCTATTTGTCATTTTAAGTAAACATAAACAGCCCATTAAAAAGAATGTGATCTATAGGAGTTAAACTGTCAACAAGACTTGATTTTATGCATGAGGAATTGATTAGATCATAAAAAGTGGGCGTACCATAACCGAAGGGAAGGTGGTTGGTGGGAAAGAATTTGTGACCAGGACATAGTACATACTACTAAAGTTTGTGATAACTCATTCTTTATATTTGTTGACATATAAGAATAATACACTCTTTTAGAGGGCCATATTAAAAAAATACAGATAAATGTACATTTATTATATATTCTATGGTTAAACATTTGAACAAAAATGTTTACTGTGTAAATGGGTACAAGAAATGTTTACTCTAAAGTATTGTTATTCTTTATTACTTGTAATCTACATCTGTCATACTGCCATGTTGAACGGAACTGCACCCAAGTTTTTCCACCTACTGTTGCACTTGTGTACATGGTTGAGTGACAAAAAAGGGATTTGGATGATTATCTAAGTTTATTTAATGTAAAAAATGAAAAATATTTGTATTATAAATTTAATATTTTTGGTGAATTCTAATGTAAATATTAGAGTTACTCAGATTTACAGTTTTTTCACTTTTGAGTGTTATTATTTCACATAAAATCACAGTTAATTTTTTTTAAAGTGTAGCAAACCCACCAAAACTATAGATTTTAATTTTGAGAATTACAATGTGACTTAAAGAATCCAAAATAAATTCTCCATGTTATATTTTTGCATCTTCAAAGTAATCGATGAATTAGCAAAATCGTATTACTTGGCATTTTTCATCCAGCTTTTCAACCTGGGAAGCTTCATTTTTTTTTAAAGAATTTCCATCTATCCTGGACTCTCACTGGTTGGTATTTCATTTTAAATATATCTATGTCTAAAACAAAATTGGCTTCCTAACGTAATTTCAATCACAAAAACATAAATTTTCATAGAAAAAAAAAAGATCATAAGCAACATTTCTGTCAAGTGATCCTAAACTTTTGTCCATTAGTGTATATTACTACATTTATTTGACAAATTATGAAACCAAATGTTTCTCTTTGTAATATTATGCTCTAAACAACCATGCACAATGTGTACTGAGAAAGTAAACAGTGTAAATCTTTCACTTGAATCTTATCTAAGCTATCCTTTGAAAGTGTCCAAGAGCCGTCAAAAGCAATGACTTTGTCTATAGAGTTGTGTTTTTAACCTCCGCTGTTACATGCTGTTAAAATGTAAGGAGGGGTAGACAATTAAATGGAGGCTTAACCCGTCAATCATTCTCCCTTCGGCCCATCACATCACAGCTCTGTTCCGCCTTCCCTTTAACTCCTCCTTTGATGTGCCACTGGCAGTTTGGACAGCTGATTGACAACAGTCCTGAGCCAAGCACGAGATGGTATCCTTAGCTCAGATGGGCAAGTCAGAAAAGACAGCTGAAGGTTTGCTCTACATACTGTTGACATAGGATGAAACGCCCAGTAATTTAAGTCTTAAAATAAGGCTATAGGTGAGAACGGGGTCTATCTTGGACATCCTATCACTTGTCCGTCAATGGGGTGATTTAGGATTTAATCTCCATGGCGACCATTGGCCTATTAAGGGTCTCGTTCATCCTGAAAAGGGGTCAGGTTAAGCAGGTAATATCACACAGAAAGAAGCTCTTCGAGAAAGCTCATGAAAAGCCAGAGTTTATTTCCTATTACTCGCTCGCAAACCCTTCGGATTCCACACAGTTGTGTTAACCATCAGCAATTATCTCCCTGTCAAAGCGAAATGTAACAAATTTCCCCATATCCAGCCAAGCAGCAGCTTCAGCTGGACACGAACATCATCTGACAGCGAGTAAATCACTGTGCCAGCCAGTGCTTCTGACAGACAAATGCACTACCTTGGAAAACCCGGGCCTATCACTCTGAACAGCGCGGAGAAAAAAATGGATGATCTTCTCCCTGTTGACCTCACTTTTTTTCCTATCTCCTCGGTACTCGTATTTTTTTTCCAAATAAGATTAAATGCCTCTGGTTCTGTAAGCACAGAGCAGTTCCAAAATATGAGCGTTATTAATGGTCTCTACAGCGAGCTGTTTAATCTTGTGCCAGACTGCAGCCATCATCTTACCTCACCTTCCCTTTCCACTCCGAGACAGATTCAGGAAACAGGAAGTAAGCTGTGCAGCCACGCTTGATCTGATTCGCCGATGCCCTTCTGTGAAGTTCTAAACTGTGTGACATTCACAAGTGGAACACTTAACAAACGTTGCTCTAGCGATTAGGACAATGCTGTTTTGTGGTGGTTATTACTATAGTCAATGTCAGGTTCATCGGTTATTGTATCAAAATGATAACATATTGTGAGAAGAATTAAAAAAACCTAAATGTTTACAGTAACCAAGCGGGTCGAGCTTCGGTCAGTTGGTATGCCGCTATGTGTCATGAATACACTCTCTGGATCTCTAATGGCCATTAAAGAAACTAAACAAATAAACTTTTTTTTTAAATAAATGTACACCAGCGGACGATAACGTTACGTTGATTTCAAACTTGCATGCTGCATTGTTCCCAATCACTAAAATGAGTTTCCGACGGCTACAGTCTTTAATACGGAGATTAAACCTGCGTCGCGCTAATCAATAATCAAATAGTGTTTAATGCTGATTTCAAACCAAACGCGAACAACGCGTTCAACACACTTTTTTACCGGTGGAAAAGTTTGTTATTTTCGCGTAAGTGAGGACGATCTGACAGACATTTTCAATCTTCGCAAGAGACCAGATTGACGCGAGTTCGCATTTGTAGGCGTCTTTGCATTGACTTTGTATGTAATTTACTCGCTCAATACGCTTCATTCGTATTTGGTGTTAACCCAGTGTTACAGTATGTATTATCATTCATTCAGCTTGAAAAAAAACGTTCTGAAAGTGATCCCAGCGATATCGTTCTCTGTATCTTTATTGTTATAGATGTGAACCCAGCTATTCTCCTAAATAAAGAAGATTTTTTTTTCCACTTATGGCTATAATGTGAACCCCCCTTTATAATTTGAGCAGCCGGGACCGCTTTCATGGGAAGTATCAGTTTGAAGTCATTTGACGTTAACACGCTTAAAGATAAATATGTGAAGTGAAGAGAGATAGCTATAGCGAGGCAATTGATGTCACAAAATAGTCCATAGCGAAGAGCAAGATTGTGTATTTTCAGGGAGGTCTGCACAAGTCGAGTAACTGCCATAAAGATGAATGGGAATGCTAACAGAAACCTTTCTCCAGGTATTACAGACCCCTCTGACAGTTACCATGACTTTTCCAGGCTGAGTGACACAGCATTTAGCAGGGTGACAAACGAAGTGTTGTAGACAACGATTCTAGACTGACTAAATACAGCACAGAAGCATTTGTAACAATCTCGCCATATCTAGACGGTTATCGAGAAGAAATACCTGAATCTACGCAGATTACACATTATGTTTACTTGACATTAGCGTTGTATAGCTGGCCTGTATAACGAATGGTCTGAAGAATGTGATGATGAGTGCATGGGACAGACAGGTGGGGAGGAGAAGACCAGGTGACTGAGAGCAAAACAGACATGACCTTTTCCATTTGTCAAACACGCTCAGGCTTCATTTCCTCAGCACGTCACCGCAGCTTTCCAAATTACTCCTCAAACCATTTCCCTCATGAAATAGGCACACAGAGGCCTCAGTCAAGGAGAGAGGGCTAAGTTTCCATTTAATGAAAAGCTACATCCCGTCGTATTAACATATTCATTCTGGAACAGGACGTCTGCTGTCACTGATGCCCAACACCACTGGTCGCCGTGAAGGCAGGGAGCATTTCCTGCCACCAGCTTGTCAAGCCTGATAGGAAATCTGTGACGATAAGCTGTCCGACTGCATCACACAAGCATAGACTGGCCGTACGACTAACCAGGTCTGAAAGCTTGTTTAAATGCAAAAGGTTGTATCTATAGGGCATGTTTAGATATGTGTGTGATTTCTTCCCCACCAAAACGCTAATTTGGAAATAAGTTATTGAAACATAATCTTGACTGATTTGCCTTCCCTACACAGAAAAAGCTACAAGATGGCCGCCAAGCGAATTGACTGAGAGAGTATTTCACCCAAAATACAGATTCTTTCATTGCTTATACACTCTCATGTCATTTCAAACCCCTATGACTTTCTTTCTTTTGCAGAACAGAAAAGATATTTTGAAGAACGTTGATAACCGAACAACATCTGCCCGTTGACTTCCATTGTAGGACACAAAACCGCCAAATTTTGAAATATTCCCAAGAGGGTTTAAACAACATAAACAATGAATAAATGTAGTAGAGTAGGCGGGGCGAGACCGTGGTTCGAGTCCGGTGGGTAATTGTGAATTAGCGCCAGCTGTGCGCACACCGGGCTCGAATCACGTAGGAGATGGGAGCATAAAAGGAACGAGCGACCGGACCGTCGAAGAGAGAGGACCGGGCCCGAACTTATATTATGTTTGTATTTATATTATGTTTTGTTCGCCGGCGGTCGTCCGTGAGGGGCCGCCGGCTGTTATATTACTTAATTAAATGTTTAAATGTTTGCCGGTTCCCGCCTCCTTCCTTCCATGTTATTGAGATTTGTTACAATAAACAATTACAGAATTTTATTTTAGTTTTTGGTATTCGTTTAAGCTGAGAGTGGAGAACGTATTTAAACTTGGAAACTTGGTCACCCTTAAATCTGATGGAAACCAACTTCTGATCTCACTTAACCAAACCACCACCTGCAAATGATCTTCAGGATGAGAGACAGGGAATGAGACAGGTCACACAGGGGTAGCACGACAACCCACCTAATGTGATGACGACCGGCCCCCGCGCAGCACGCTACTTTGACTAAAGTAATTGCGGCTACACAGGGAACGACAGCTCCCTCCCCCCTCTGGGGCCCCGGGCTGGATCAATATTTGTTGGAATTGCACCTTGTTCCAACAATGCCAGATTTACAGCAAGCGTTTGGATTTACACTTTGTCTTTCAGTGCAACTCATCAGCGAAACCCAATTACTAACCCCAGACAGACAGCATTAACATGAGCCCCGCTGCTGCTTTATTGCCCTTCAACCACCCCGTCTCATTTCAGGGTCTTCAGGCAATGCCACCATAACGGATACTACACTTAAAATGTGCTCGCAGGAATAAATTCTCAGTCTTTCATTACTCCTACCTTGATTTACTTCATATCATCTGGCCGCTATAGACAAAGATAACACGTTGTAAATTACCCCCATCCAGTCTGCTTGTTTCAGCGCCGGGCGGGGGGTAGGGAGGGGGGTCCGTGAGGGCGGAACGCAATGTCCCTGAACTCCACTTCTGTCACATAGGGTTGTTTCTCTTTTGGACTGTTGAAAGCCCCTGAACCACAGGCGCAAGCTCTATTCGCACTTTTGTGAGAGATGGTTGGCTTACTTTGTCACCGCGGTGCGCATTTTCCCTGTTTGGGCACGGAGTGTAAATTACCGAACAAAATATCCAAAGCACATAGTGCTGCTAACCTCTGCGAAGAGGAATATTGACTTTCTGTACAGCCGTCAAAACAATACATATCGCTTTAATCATCTTAATGACATAGCATCCATCCTGAACTGTCGAGGCGTGAAGCAGTCAATAATTTCAAGAGCATTAATCATCTGCTGGTGTGATAAACCCCATGACTCAAGAGTGTGCGATGTAATGACAGCAGAACATGCGAGCGTTCATTTGTTTTGGTCAGTCACTGCCAGTTTGTGCCCTGGGGCGATCGTCACTGTGCTGTGATTAATATTGTGTCCAGCGTTGTCAGTCTGGTGTGACTTTGTGAGGAAGATGCGAGCAGCGTGTGTCCTTTATAACACGCACAGTCACGGGCAAGTGCTGTATTTCATACCCACAGCCTTCTGAAGACTGTCAGTCATCCCTCTCTCTAATGAAACATTGCTACTTTGACCTTGGAAACACAGTGTAAAGTGCAAATAAGTTGGATATGACCCAGTGAGCGTCGCCTCCGACCCTGTAACTCAGCTGTCTGCTGTTGAACTTTTTGTTTGTTTAATGTCAAATTTAATGAAGTTTTAAATGTCTTTTAAAAGAAATACGCTCAAGCTTTTTTGTGAGCAGGGGTTTGCAGTGTCGCTGAAAGCAGCCGCTTTGGTGGGCCGTGCGAGTCCCCCTCGCCCATTCTGCAATTTCCTCCGCTTCAATTCTATTTCACTGGCTGATAACTAAGAACATTAGTTTTATGCCACTTGCCAGGCTCAAATGAAAAGAGAGCTAACTTTAATGACACCGCAATTAATCGCCCCAATAGACAGATAGCTAAAAGACAAGATATTGACTTCATTAAGGATAATGTATTATGTCATTAAGTCAGCAGGGTCACCTTGTGTATCATACACGGCAGGCTAATATATTGGCATTTTCCTCAAATAAGATAAATTCTGATATGACTGATAAAGCTGATTAGAAAATGCCTCATCCAGTGAGGCAGAGAGTCAGCGACAGACCTCCTAGCAAGAACACACAGTCCCATTACTGATCACTGCTTATCACCCAGCCACATTGATTTGCACAGGCAATTTAATCGTTATTGTTTCACTCCAATCTACAAAGAGTAATGTTTCTCCTTCACTGGCAATGCTGAGAGCGAAGACATGCGTGTCAGTTCGATAGCTTTCACCATGTTTCATACTATTTTAGGACTAATGTGAAACGTGTACACAATCAGTACACATTTGGCATTGGACAAAATTAACTTTAGAAAATGTTGATCATCAACAGCACGATAAACTGAAATTAAAGGGGTCATATGAAACACCCAAAATGAATATCATCCTTTGTTTTAGATGTAATGCAATGTGTATACACGATTTAAGATTCAAAAACGCTGTATTTTCCACATACCGTGCATGTTTGTATCTCCTCTTTGCCACGCCTCTCTGAAACGAGCAGATTTTTTAAAAGCTCATTGCTCTGAAAAGCGAGGTGTGCTACGATTGGCCAGTTATTGGCCAGTGCGTAGTGATTGGTGGAATACTGCAAGCATGAGACGGAAATGTAACACCTCTCACCATATTTGGAACATCAGGTTCCAAAGCAATTGCGCTAACAGGTACGCCCACATTACTTGCATATACATTTTGGCGGCTGATTTTTGATGCTGCCTGAATGCAATTTTTAAGGTGACAGAAATGCAATATAATATACATAACTGTCTTCAGAGGTGTCTAAAGGCTGAAACGTTTTGTTTTCATTACTTTAAAATGAGCTATTTCTATCTACATACACCACAGGTTTCTACAGTATCCCCAAAGGGACAAACTGTTCTACAGAACGCATTTATAAATATGTTAAATCCTGCGGCAAAGAAGTGAAAAGGTGACGACATCTTAGTTCTGTGTCAGCCACCATAGCGCTTCAAAAGGTAGGGATTGAGCTGGGATGCGAGAGCCGTTGGTTGCAATTCGCAACCTCACCGCTAGATGTCATTAAATTTCACAATTTACAAAAGTTTTAAACATTGAGAATGAAATACAACACATACAGAACAGTAAAAATCTCCAGAACTGGAAACAGGACTGCAAATGTAGTCTAAATTAAGCTGTCACTCAACAGGGACTAGATGTTTAGGACCAAACGTTGGCTTTTAGTGATTGACAGACTTATTTTCTCCATAAATTCAATGAAAAAATATGTCAGATTTTTTTATGGTACATCTGGTAAATGGTAATCTTGACTAATGCGGTCTACCCAACAACTTGTGTTAAAATTGATAAAACAGAATGTCTCTCTAACATAAAAGCGAAGGTATGTTAATTGTATTTAAAATGTAACTTTGTAATATTTAAGTTATACAGTTAAAACTAAGAGTTAAAATAAAAAGCAGGAACCCAAAATTAAGCCTAATTCATGACAAGAGCCAGTACACACGTTTAGTTCCATATTCCTCATGGAAAATGATGAATAAAAGGGACGAGGGCAGCACACCTCCTTGGACGAAGTAAATGTCAATTGGCCTTTTGAGATAACAGGCAGAGCAACATTAGAGCTGGATCACTGATTGAACAGCCATTCATTTGACAGCTTTTCATCTCTTCATCTCTCTCCACGTGCAGTCCAGAGCGCACAGACACCATGTGCCCTATTCCTGCGACCTTGGGTTTCCTTTTTGGGCTGCCATTATTGACATTTTCCCCCACCATCCTGTGGCCCTTCCTCTCATTTGTCATGATTATTGCTGAATTCTCAGCTGTCATTTGTGGCTGTAGATCAATGACTGTCCACTCCCCCTGTGTCGTATTGGCAGAGCAAACAGCCTTCCTCCTCTAAATGAGTCTCTCTCTCTCTTTCTCCATCCATTAGAGCCGTCCGGCTCCTGTGAGCACTCAGTCCTTTGTTAGGTCAGTCTATATATCACAGCACACATCAGAAGTACACTCACTCTCTCTGCCAGATCTCTCGGCACACAGATCTGTGTGTCAAAGAGCACCAGTTTCCATTATCATTCCTTAACTCTGTGGAGAAACCTTGATCCGCTGAAATATTACACTTCTAAATATCATTATAGACGCGTTAAGGCGGTCGAGTAGAGAGGTTACGTCTGCATGTGTGAGGTTGAGATAAGGCCTTGCTTGTCGTCAGAGTCAGTCACATCCTGCACGCCGAAATCTCCTTATTGGTATACTTAAGTGTCAAAACACAAAAACAACACTATACTTTAAACAAGGCGGTCTCCATAATATACTCATTAGGAACGGTTTCCGTAGCGATTGCTTTTTAAGTATGCTGCGCCAGCAACGAACAAAAAAAGTTCACGGGTGTACATGTCATTATATAATCATTCTTAATGACAACTCTTCTGGATAACTTGCTTTCATGATGTAAATGTTTAGTGGCCCTTTATATCTCAGGGTATATTTGTGGGAAATGATAATTATGATTCAACTTTTAAAGAAACCCTTTTAATGATCTATTTTTACTGGTTAATGAATTATGCTAGGGCTAATTGCTTATGAATGAGAGGACACAGATCATGGGTTTTGATCTATCACATATAAAGCAGGCAGAGAAAATGAGGTTTTAAAAGAATACACTTCAATTAGAATTAAGAGCTTACTTGTCATTTCAGTTCATTTTTCAACTTCACACTGACTTCTAATTTAATAGAGGAATCATGACTAAACCAAACAATAGACAAGTTTGAGGGCCTGTTTATATAAAGAAAATTAACTATAATTTTGTTCTAAAGTAGTCTAAATGTAAAAATAGCACTGTTTGGACAACACTATTTCACAGCGTAACGTAACTATTTATGATGTGGCTAATTTTGGCAAGTTCGTATGAATTTGTACAGTCGCATTCAGTTCAGTACGATTTGCTTTCGCACCAGTGACATTAGTTTTGAGGAGGGGTTTGGGGTGGGGCTTCAGGATTGCTTTTTTCAAGTAATCGTACGTTTTTGTATGATTCAAAACATACGAATAAGCCACCTCGTAAAGTAGTTAAAAATTCCTGTGAGATCGTGTTGGTTCAGACCTCAACATTAACAATAACAAATAAAACGGAACATCATCATTATGATCACATACATAACAAATTCCTCCAGATGATAAATTAAGCAAAAATGAAAGAAACATAAAAATGAATTAGAATTTTAAGGGCTTGCGCACTTAAAATGTGAAACTGTGGCGCGGATGCTTAGAATTAACAGTGCTATCATCCATTGGTTTAGACGCTAATATAAATGTATGACAGGTGATTTATATAGATTTTCATATGTGATTTTGACACCATACAAAACAGAACACAAAATAATGACTTAAGGACTATGCTCAAACTAACACCTTTAGTTTAAACAATATTGTTGTGTCTGGGCCAGTTGGTCACTCAAACAAACAGATCACAATAGTGTTTGATGCCACTGGTGGCTTCGCATTTTACAATTGTTCTTCGATTTCTCCAGAGATGAAAAGGCTCATGAGAATGTGGTAACAATTCTGCTCTTTACATTTGCATGTGGATTATGAGAGGGGCTTTATTTCGAAACTCTTTTGTATCGTCCTTCCTGTCATCATTATAAAGGTTAATCTGCACATAATCGCTGCACTACAAATGGCACAGCTGAGAAAATATGAAGGGTGAGGCGCATTTATCATCAGATAAAAGACACCCCGCCATCCACCTCAAACCTAATGGCACATCTATTATTTCATACAATAACACTCAGACATATTGGATAGTACTAGCACATAGATTTCAATGACAGATTCAACAGATTACCAATAATGTACCTTGATAGGATAATTAAACTTCAAAGGCGTGCAACCCGAAACTGTATCAGGTTTGTTTCTTTTATTTACTCTGCACAACTATGTATAGAAAAAACACAGCACCATCCTCTTTACCTGTCAATTAAATGCATTTACTGCCAGTGCTGTAACTATAGTGTTGGGTAATCGGTACAATAATGTAACTCCGCCCACTTCTCTTGTTTAACAATACATCCTATTGTTTTGGGACTATGACAGCGCTGTGATATTAAGGGGTAGTTTAAACTAAGGATGTGAGCTCATAGCTGTGGCCTTGTGTACCCGAGCGCATATTCCGCTCAGGTACCATCAACACATCAGCCCTTCAGCAGCAGCACCTTGATGAATTAGTCTGGAGTGCCTTTCACCCAAGGTCAAGGCTATGCAGACAAGCATTATTGAATTTATTCCACCAATTCATGTAAATGCCTAAGGAAGCTAGACTATATAATTGTAAAGCTGTCCCCTGCTGTAATGAGCCTTCCTGAGGGAACGGAAAATACGAAATGACACCCCTTCGCATACTTCTTTCAAAGGACGGGACGGGGAGGAAAGGTTACAAAGGGTGTACAGTCAGGTGAGAGCAGCAAAAAGGAGTTACGACGCCACCCGCCCCATCAGAGACTTTTCAGCATCCACTTAAAAGTCCACAAGGACCGACGACTCTGATGAATCTGACATAATGGAGAGCTCGGCTGCGACTCACGCCCCTGCCTCTCTCCTTGACGTGCTCGCACACCCAGCTATTTCGTATCTAGACACACACACACCTCCATTCCCTGCAGCAGGAACGTTTCCTGTTTTTTTTGGTCTACCTTTTCCCGCCGTTTTTCCTTTCCCCGTTTCGGCTCGGCTGAGCAGGGCTGACAGGCGGATTCCTTTGCTTTTCGCCGTATTAAAGCCACTTTCCCGCCCTGACAGCCTGTTCTATTCTGCCACCTTATAGCTCGGGCTTCACACTTCTTTGGGCAGCCACTGCTTCTTGACAGACCACTGTCACTTCCCATCATCCTCTCTGTATATTCGGCGCTCCCCCCTCCCCAGCACGAAGCCCCACTTTCCTACCAGTGCAATTATTTTTTTTGACAAGCCATCCATCAGCCTTAACTTTAAAAGCACTTTCCGCTGATATCCATTGTTAAAGCCCTAGCCGTTTTTTCCTCAGCTTCCCCGAGAGCTCGCATGAGAGAATATGATATCAGACATCCAACCTAGCAAACCATGTAAATTTACTTTGTTCTCGGCTACGTTTCCAATTTCACGTCCAATTTTTCGGTACATTATGCGGAGTTGTTGTGCCTAATACGATGTTGTCAAATCCCATTAAAGTTCACCGTCTTGCGTGGCTTTAAAAACAGGTTACAATTTGTATTCCAGAAAGTAGGAAAGGAGAGCAGTTGAAAGTCAAGCTGAATCTTATTAAAATTATCTGTTCAATTGTGACGTCTGTGGAGGGAGTAATTTAGAGGCATTAGTGCAGGCACATATGAATATGTCAGCGCCCAATAACGACAGCCAAACCGAAGGCGCCGCATCTCGGCGAGTCAATAAAGCTCTTCTGCTGGTGACACAAATGTGATGATAATCTAAGGAAATGAATAAGGAACCTTCCTGTTTGAGGAGGAATTCTGCTGTGCTACTGAATAATTCCCAGCATCTCCAATTGGCCTACATCTCGTGCGGAGTAAAAGCTGGGCGATCGCATCGTTCTCCAAACATGTCTGTCTGGTGTACGCGACAGCCATGATTTACATGAGCGTAATGAAGTTTTACCTTAGCATATCACACTGTCTCTGATTTGACCACTGAACCCATTAGAATAATATGCAGCCAAGATTGCATTGAACTGTCAGGAAAAGCGCACACACATTTCCATATTAAACTATATACAACTATTACTTGAGCATAATCGCGTAAGAAACACGCATAGCATTCATAATTCAAATCCGCAAATATCTACAGACTAGTATATTGATGGCGGTTATGTTGTGCCATGAACTGTATAATCACATGTTTTTCAGCCACTATACAATATATAGGAATGATTTATTGCTTAATACTTTTATAACAATTTTAAATCGGATTATTAACGTTAGTATTTATTGAGATGCGAAGCAATTCTGTGCATGTACATAAATATGACAAAAAATAAAATCCTCTACATGCAAGTTTGTCTGCAAACATACGTGGTAACATTAGCAAAAAGCTTTGCGTGAAGTGTATTCACAAGCATCCATTCAGGAAAAGGAAGCACATTTAACCAGCTGAAATCACTTGTGTCTGGCTGAGGTAATGAATATCAAATGACACCCGAATCTTTATAAATCATCATTACCCAGGATTCTAATTGATCCAGCAATTAAACATGACAAATGCTTCATGCACCAAAACTTTACTTTAGACTCCAAATAACAAACTATTCATCTTGGCGTTGTGGCTTCATTGCTAATTTCATGTTATGTATACAGCAAATTAACAAGGACAGACATTAAAGCGTGGGATCATTTCTTTTGTTCACCGCAGGGTTCTGTCGTTTTCTTTTTTCTTTTTTTCCTCCTCTCGGTTTTCTGGTTTTCTCCCCAAAAATCCAGCAGTAAATATCAACTGGATTATTTTACAAAACACCAATTTCTAGAGCGTAAGGTATACTTCTGAAAAGCCCCCTTACATGCAAATCCAATCCAAAAGGTGTGTTTGCATGTGTTTTGTTTACATGCGAGGCTGTCGAGGGCGGGGATCACACAGTAGAGACACCTGCCTGTCTGTCGGCCTTTGACAGCTCAAGCAGAAGCTAAGTGTCAACATATGGCTATCAATGATCCAGATGGCTTCTTCATGTATGGAGACTGACAACTTTGCTCCTCTATTATCAAACAGTAGTAATTAACCATAATCAAGTAGGTGTTAATTAAGCATAATGAAAGCGTTTCTTCCCAGCCCGAGCCTACTATAAGCAATTTAGGGCTAATTATAAGCACTAAGCACTCTGGGTAATCTCCAGGCTGAGGGCGAGGTATTTGTTCAGCTGATGATAGCTGTGTTTTGTCTGCGTGTTTGGCAGATTTAAGTCTGGAAAACTCCTGATTTGCTAAACTGTCACAGCTGTTGAGGAGGAACAAAAGGGACCGGACTGCCGATGACAACATTTCAGGAGTTTGTCATTCCTTGTGAAAGGACGGTCATTAATCAGAGTGACCCCTTCCTATTGCCACCCCACCACAGCACCTGCAGCCTGGGCGTGTTTTAGGGGAAATTAAAGCCGTAAATTTTCTACCTCCACGCGTCCGTACACATGCAGCCCTGCTGCAGCACAGAGAACGCAGGAAATGCATTTGTGGGTCAGCCAGGGGTCGAAAATGTAAACATAGTCTTTAGCTCATGAGCGTATAAACATGGTCTTGTTTGTTTGCAGATTTGTGGTGTGCTTTAGACGTGTGTTCTCTGTAATTTAGAACTTTCACCTACTGTGAAGTATGCTCTGAAAAACCTTCAGTAACATCAGCTGCCAAACAAAAGGAGCTGAGGTGAGTCATGGGGGCAGCCATGTTAAGATCAAAACACTGCTATATACCACTGCAAGATTTAGGCACTGGTCCAGCTGGACTTCCGGTTTCATATTTTATTTAAAAAATACATTTAAAAGATCGTTTCGACAGAAATGCGATATAATATACATAACTATGTGTTCAGAGGTGTATAAAGACCTTACATAATAAAGTGTTATTTTTTATTACCTTAGAATGAGCTATTACGTTAGAATGAGCTATTTATATCTACATACACTGCGGGTCCCCTTACATGGAATTCACCATGTTGTTTCTACAGTAGCCCAAACGGACAAACTGCTCTACAGAATGTGTTTCATAAATACATTGACGACATCTTAATGCAGTATCAGCCACAAAAAGTGCTTCAAAAGGGCTTGGTGGACACCTTTAAATCTTAAATATATTCAATCAATATTTTGATTGGGTTATTAGTGTTCTGTTGGTTATATTTTCATGAATTTGTTTAGTTTAAAAAAACTGACACGTGAAGTTCTTCTGGACCGGCGTTGGACAAACATTGGTTACGTCTTCTGAAGCGGTCTATATTGTCTATATCAGACAGTTTCACTCTCTGAATAAATGAATCATGGCTGACCGTGTATAAGTAATGAAAATCGCTTTTACATGATGCTACATGTGGGCCTCTGGATGCCCGTGCTAGTCAAAGACAACAAAAAATTACTGAGTGCATTAATGATAGTCACAATATACACGCACACAAACCCCAGACCAAATATTAAACACATTATTCTCTTGCATCAACATGACAGAATATTTGCCGTACGTTAGAAGACGTACGCTGAGACTGGCAGCTTCATTAGAAAGCGAGCAAGGAAAATGTCAGCATGGATTGCGTTTAAACTCCAAAATCTCAACTCAAAGACAAGCCATGCCATGATACTATGGGACACCGCTTTGTAATTCTATATCAGATAAAACGAGACAGGATATGACACTCCTGTTATTATTTGCCTGATAAAGGAACATGGTCTTTCTCCCCTCCTCATCAAATGGTGAAATAATTGCATTTCCCCCGAGGCTAACGTCAGGGGGATCTGTGGATTCTCACAGAGTGTCGGCTTCAGAGTCAAACTTCTGTGAGAGAGACGATATCTCACGTCGAGACGAGATGAATTAGAAAAATCAATGCTTCGACTCTTATTTGACAAACCTGGAGATATTGTGCGGTGCTCTTATTTTCTCGCTCGTGTTTTTTCGCTCCGTGACAGGGTGTGACTGCCAGAACAAATTCATCAGGAAACAAATAGGACGGCAGAAATAATTGGTTCGTGTGCACTTTTTTAATGACTACGACATGTGAAAATAAGGCAGAATACTGGAGGATGAGAATGAAAGTCGTTTTTTGGACTTCTTGTGAATTGTTTACAGTTTGTGCCCTGCGCTGATGTTAACGACAGTCAAATCTGTTTGCCATCAAGAAGTCTGTGTGTGTAAAGTCTTCCTTTAAGGTGTATTGTTTATTTCACACTCCCCATTGACACTTTGACACCTTATATGTGAAACTCTCCACGTATCCTCGACGGCAGCGCCATCTATTGTGACATTTGGTGACGCTGACATTTCTCGCTCAGACGCACGAGTGACCATTCTCTTCTTCTGCACTTCATCACCGGCTGACGCAGAGGGATAAATGCGGTCTGACTGGCCGTGTCACTCTGGATGAGAGCGCGTGCTGACAGTGTGTAAATGTAAATGAGCGGCCCGGGCTCACCCCGACTCCGCATTACAGAAGTGCAGTTCTGAGAGATGCCGGTCGTGTCATCCATCTACTCTCGCTGTAAATCAGGGCGTCACCGAAATGGGGTCCAATTAAAAGGGGTCAGTGTGGAAAATTAAGGGCTTTATGTACAGTCAGTAATTTCTCCAGCAAGATACATCAAGGGGCCAACCAAGTAAATCACTGTTAGAGCGAGGTGATAATTACAGGGATCGTGGTCCTTCCCTGGCCTTCAGCTGGATTGGCTCAGCAAGGTTTAATCAACACCACATCATCTACACTTAGCTGGGAAACTATTCATTCAGGGTTTTAAAAACACCAATGGAAGCCAGGGTCGTGAATTATGATTTCCTCTGCGTGTTACTTAAATGAGTCATAGAACTGGCATCGGTGCAAAGTCTAAGCAGGATGTGAAATAATGGAAAAGAATGAAATCGGGGACAGGTCATAACGGTCAACCGGTCGCCAAACAACAGACTAGTTGAGTGGTAAAGTCAACTAGCTGACACACATCTCAAGAAAATGTTTAAAGGGATAGTTCGCCCAAGAATGAAAATTCTCTCATCATTTACTTATTTTCGAGTTGTTTCGAACCTGTATAAATGTCTTTGTTCTGTAGAACACAAAGGAAGATATTTGGAAGAATGTCAGTTACCAAACAGATCTCATCCCCGATTGATTTCCATAGTATTTATTTTTCCTACTATGGCAGTAAAAGGGGGTCACTGACATTCTTCCAAATATCTTCCTTTGTGTTCAACAATTTATACAGGTTTGAAACAATCTGAGGGTGAGTAAATGTTAATTTTTGGGTGAACAATCCCTTTGACTAGCTATAAGTAGGTTTACACTTTTTGCACACTAAAAATATCTTGGAAAAGTTACAACTACAATTATCTAAAGCATCGTAACCACGTATGTTGTGTAAGGTTTTAAATTTAAACGTCAATGTACACAGGCGTGTTGCTTGTGTAACAAAGACAATAGCCGAAGAAGAAGCGGTTCGTTGTGTACGATTTCTGAAGCATTTAGCAGTAATAGCGGCAACATAACTGTCACTTTTGCAGCTTGAGTTGTTACATACAAAAGAACACATAATTTACATATATGATTTGTTTGGAAATGCGTATTATTAAACCTGATGCTATCGACATTTTTGGAGGGGTGCGCGTCAGGCTACGGCATAGGGTACATGTCTCTGCGTAGGGAAGACGCAGAAGTAAAAATCTGCTTTAAACATTATATTACAAGATGTTAGTGGCAGTATTGTGCGTGTAAGAGGATCTCCTGAAGCTGCAGGATGATATAAAGACACAGCAGTGTCAACGCCGTGATCCAAAGGAAAGCCCATCAGTGGCCTGGATGTGTATTGACAGGCCTGAGAGGAAGTGGCCTGGAGTCAGTCACCTTGGTCGAGGCACAATGTCAGCCGGGCTCTGGCCATCATTCTTTAGTACTGCCCGGGGTATTATTTAAAGGCAAACAAATATCAGGGCTCGAATGTCAGCGCAAGGACACGGAGCCTTCCTCTCATCTCAACTAATCAGTGTCCGGGTTTAAAATGACCCTTTCCCCTGCCCTCCTCCCCAAATCTATCTTCCCCGTCCACCCCTCTGACAACAACATCAGAGTACACCCCCCCAGCCCCTGCACCAGATTTACCGCCACGTCCTGCTGCTGCTGCCGCCGCGCGATTTATCGTTATCGACATTACTTGTCAGCTTACTTTTCAGGAAAGTGCACATAGAATAAAGTTTAACTGCATCTTAATGTTAAATATTCTGGAAACCGTAAATTTCATGCTATGCGATGCTCAGAAATACATGTAGCTACATTATAGCGTTATTAGGGTGAAAAATAGCTTTTTTTCTTTATTTTATGGCTGGAGATTCTAATTTAATAACCAGGAGCTCATAACGACTTCATCACAGCCATTAATTACTGATACTTTATGCTAAGAAATGATCTCCGGCCGTTATATAATGCATCAAAAGTTTAAGTAATTTAATTTGATTGTTTTTATTACCTAATTACATCCAAGAAATGGATTCTTGAAAAAGTGAGATCTCAGGTTGATATATCTCAATATGTAGTTTTATGAACTTGATCATTTAATAGATCACATTCTTTTAGGCTGAAGTCAGGAATTCCTGTGGTACTGCCCTGTTACGTGAGTGTATCATTTCATAAAATCATTTTAAAAGTTTACAGGTTAAAACCATTACATCAGCATTACCACATAAACCTACAACATAGCCCCACCCCTTTGTTGCAATGTCAAGGTGATCAAGACGCACAAACAGGGTAATGTTTTGATCACAGCAGAACTTTTTTATCTAATAATTTGGTTTGTTTCAACAACATGTATAAATGTCTGAAAGCATTATAAAGCGTGATTCGTATGTGCACACTACTGGAATAAAAAAGTGATATTCTTTTAAAACGAGTGTCATCCAACCCAGAGCCATTGAAAGAGAGAGTTCTGCCAACGGAAGTTCAAAAAAGCTGGAGCATCACGTGTTTCATGGAGCCTTCAGAAAGTTATGTTTTCTCTTTAAATGCTTTATTTCTTTCATTTTTTTATTCATTAAATGGCTTTCGTCTTTAAATGTTTTAGAGGTTTACCTCAGTTGGTCTGTTAAGTCGCAGCTCCATGCGTTACTAGTAGCTTCCGGGAACTATTGAGAGCCTCAGTGAACCTTTCCATTGGAGTCAACGAAGTTGACGCGACTCTCTCTCTCAATGGCTCTGATCCAACCTACTGGCTTCATTGTGGTACGTAACGCCCACTTTTCACTATCCAATCACAATTCCTAATGAATAAAACTCTGCCATCCAGCCACATTAAACACAAGAACAAAAAGTGAAAGTCAGTTACTGTGAAGTATTCCATCATCATCTCCAGTATGATGATGTGATGGGCTAATCTGTTTTGCTGGGTGATTACCAACAATGGACAAATAGATTCCATGAACGCAACATCTGTCATAGTGGTGTTGTTGATGCTCTTAACCACATTCCCTGGACTCCGTTCAAAAAAATCATTACACCAGCAATAAACACGTACATTTAAATCAATACATCCCCATTTTTTCCCCTTTATCAAATCGGCTGCGATACAGCCCCAGGCACGTGTGGCCATAAAAGTATGTAAAATAAATTAGGAGAGCATAATGAGAGGCTCCAGCAATTCGCCCATAAATATAACATAACAACCACCACTAAAATGTCACAGGATCAAATAAATCAATTTTGCCGGGACAGGCCTGTCTTTATGTTCGCTGCACACAGCCATGTTTATAGGCTTTTTATTGGAGGATCTCATTTTTTTGGCCAGAGTGTGGACTGAGCGCAGAGCTACAAACACAGGTTGTACACATCACAGGTTTAATATGTTTTCCCTGCGATTCATCACCATGACACTGACACCTGAGGCCAGGCCTGCCACCATTTTTCCCTTAAATGGTTTCTCTGGGACTCTGGATGAAGGTGATTGGTTAGAGAAGGACCTGCGTTAGGATTAATTCACTCTTGATGTGAAATGAGGGAGTAAAACTCCTGCGAAATGGGATGATTGAATCCAGAGCTAAAGATCTGATGGAGAGCGTTTGGATTAACCAGCGGCTTTGAGTAATAGTCGCTGTTTAAACATGATGTCACAGATGCATTATTAGCGAACAAACATCTTTAATCATAGATCTGTTTGTGATCAAAACTGCTCTTTACTCAGAAGGCCATTACAGCTGAAACTATTTTATAAAAAAATAATAAAACCGTATTGGCTAGTGCTACGGTCTTGAAGTTTCATAATAAATATATTTAAGGGGCCCATGAATCACTAGGATGTTATACTTCACGTTCCTGTTTCCTTAATGTTTTTTTTTTCTAAGAAGCATCATTTATTAAAACAATACACTATCCAATAGTATTTTTAGTTACACATTGTACTATGAATAACTTGTCAGTATGTGTACTGATTTAAGTCTCGCAAGCGCTCATAATACAGTAACTGCTGTCAGTTCATTTCAAGTTGGATATGACAAAAGTAATGACTCACAGTTCAGCGAGTCAAGAACCACTGAACGATTTAGTCATTAGACCGATTCAAACAGATAACTCATGAGCGCTAGGCTCATTCATTCGTGAACTGCACTAAATTGGTTGCGTTTTATGTTTGTGACGCTAAGAAATGCATTGTCTACATGTTACCTGCGAACTGAATGTGTCACCACAAAATAATTAACACCGCAAGCTCATGATCATTGCTGTAGAAAACAGAATTGAATGGAGTCCTATCCCTTTAAATGGACTGTTTCCAACCATACAAATCCTCAAAACATCTTCATACAAAAGGAGCCCTGTTTATAAAGTCCTTGCGCCACTTTTTCACACTTAACCAAGTTCAGGCCCACAGTTAGCTGGATATTTTCAAGGAAGAGACACTTGACCTCATTAGAGCTTCTCATATGTTCTAAAACAACCGAATCGAACATAAAACACAGGGATGCAATTATTGTAATAGCTGCCCTCTAAAATGGCTTCCTTCAGCAAGAGGACAAGCTAATGAGCGCTGGGTGATTGATGAGGCTGTGGCCCCGGCAGCTGAAAAACACACGGCTCTTCTGAAGGAGCGGCCGGGATGAAAACAACGCCTTTCTATCCCCCTGGGCTGGATACCAACACTTAGCTTCTCATTGGAGGGAAAGGTGATATTTTAAGGCTATAAGTAACACGTACAGGCTGAGGTGGCAGACACATCAAGGCCAGTCACAAAATCTGAGCAGCAGCTATGCAAACATGGTATAAAAAGACCATGAGGAGGATCCTATAGTGCACTAGACTAAAGCGGCATACTGTAATGTCCAAGCAGGGGATGTTGGTACGGCTACTCTAAGTAGGTATTTGGGCAAATCTGTGAAAATGTCATCCTTACCAAGAAAAAATAAAGTTTTTACCAGCGGTTTTTACTATGGTAACACCACAGATTTGAAAATTTTGTGGTTCAAATACCCATGTGAGATCTCTCTTCAAATTTGTAAAGCATTTGTTTAATTTTTAGTGCATGGTTTTTCATAGTGAGGTGCGCCATTTTCAGGATTGTCACATCCATAACGCTACATATTCCTCATAAACGGACACATGAAAACTAAAATGCAGTAACTATTTTATGTTCTATAAAGAGGCATCCCTTCTCCATTCATTGGGTTTTATTGTTTCAGGATTGTTCATTTTATTTCACAGAAATCCTACAACGTTTGTCGTCTCCTTAAAACCGTATCATTTTTTGACAAATCCATAACCCATGTTTATTTCCCTTTTTTTTTTTTTTCATAGACTGACATCTGAGTTAGACTCTATCAACAAGATTCACTAAAATGTAAACAGATGGTTCAATATATTAGTAACTAATTCACTCTCTGAGCATTTTTATGTCACGTCCTTAACACAAAATGTCACTTCCATAACATTGGAATTGCCCATTTTTGTTAATTATAATAAAACAGGACTCATCAACTGACACATGAAAACCTAAAAAAATAAATTGCAAAGTGAGCTCTGTTTGAATAATTACAAGACCGGGTAAACATAACTAAAGATTTAAAACTAAAAGACTAAAAACTATATAAAAGTATAATATAATGTAACAAATATTTTAAAATCAAAATCTTTTCATTATAAATAAAAAGATTTTAACATAGCAATATAAAAATATAAAATGACAATAATATTAATAATGGATTAATGTCCAAGAAAATAAAAAACATAAATAATATACATTTATAAATAATAATACAATTATTAAAAACAGTAATGATCATTAATATAATAACATGAATGAATAAAAATACAGAATAGTACAGAACACAAAATACTGAATTGCGTATGTAAGATTTTAGAATGGTCTTTTGTAGTTTTGAAGTTTACTGACACTGGCAACCTTAAACATTTCTTTTAAACAATGATTCTAGGGAGGACATATTGCTCCTTAGAAAATAATCAAATAACAACATATTATGTGACACTGGACTACATGCGTTTAGATGATTTCCCAATATCCTCAGCCCTTCTCCAAAGCCAAGCTATCAGATATGCCTCTAGAGGTGGGTTGTTTAAGAAACAATTAGGAGGGTATACAAAGCCATTTGCAGGCAGTCTCGCTTCCTCAACTCCCTAACTGGAGTACCTTTCAGGCCTGATTTATCACTCTGTCGCCTTCAGAAGGCAACATAATTAATAGGAGCATGGACTTCTAATTTCAATGACTTCCACAGCAAGTGGATTTCATTTGATTTATGATGGCCGGCAAGTTTGCATTTTATCAGTACATTCAGTCATTATTTATGCTGATGACCAATTTCAATGGGTCAAAACCATCTAACTCACTACTAATCAAAGAGAATTAGGGTTCACTGCATTATTCAAGAGCTACTAATTTATCTTTGGAACAAGGCTGGGGATTAGATGATGCCCTGCATGAAATACGCCACTGACTCCACTGTTTAAAGGCATGATTGCTGTTAACGGAGGTCGGAGGACCCTGATTGGCACAGTATTCATAGCCACCGGTGGAAACTCGACTCCATACGAATCAACTGCATACTGGCATGAAGTACTTTGGTTTAAATGCGCACAATGACATTTCCACAACTAGAATTAATAGCCTGTGGAATGCAAGGTCCTTTCCAAGAACTGCGTTAGAACTCAGAGTCTGGAGTAAATCAAACATTTCAGAGTCTACCAAAAGTGAATGTGTAAAAGAAATTAAGAGAATTAAAAAAGTGACGGAGCAAAATATTTTAAAAATGGAATTAACTCATCCCCTCATATATCCAGTGTAACTGGCACATCAGAGTATGGCACCCGAAAGAGCTCATCACTCGCATATTCATTTGTATAGAAAGGATGGTAACGAGCTGTCAAGCAGATTATTTTCATCCTCAATCCTCAGCATTCCCTTCTTTTAAATGAAACATGTTGAATCCACTCCGTTCCCAAGTTCCAATTTAAATATTTCAAGTCAATATGCAATTTTTTTATTGATTTGTGTATGACGTATGGAGGCACATATTGGGACATGTCATTATATTATCTGCATTTTGTGTGTAGCTAACTTCACATATTCATAACATGATAGTTCTCCAATTATAACATGTTAACTTTACATTTTACAGTCATTCAGTCACTTAGAATGCATCACACACCCAAAGAAATAAACATGACAGTCGCTCAAATAAGCAATTATATTTCCTGGTATTAATAGTTTTTAATTACGTTTTGCTTTTTCATACCAAGCTGGACCAAAAGTAACACATATTTTCAAGTTTATTTTCTTTGGAAAAACATGCACAAATTGTTCATCCACATACCCACCTGTAACATATGTTAAGAACACAGAAGACAGTCAGTTTTGACGTCATGTCGACCTGACGTCCACTGCAGAGCCAGAGACATACAAGAACGATCCATGGTAGCAATTCCATCAAAGCTCCTTAAAATAACTGCTCATGTTACATGTCTTTGATGTCAAATACTGAGGGGATGGGGTCTACTGTAAAAAGCACTCATACACGGCAGAGTGAGTGACACGGTTAATATTCACAAGAACTACCAATTTTCAACATGGGCAGAGCAAACATGACAGCGATTTATGATGTAGATCAATCTCATGCCTGAGTTGGTCAGAAAACTATGGCACACAAGACAAAATACATTCAGATTTAACCTTGAGAAGGTCAGAGACTTGAACGGGATGATCTTCAACAGTCGAGATTGGGGTAGTGCTAAAAATGAATGATTCACACCTGTGGTAAGTAACTTATTACGTATTTTTTTTCATATTTGGTAACTATCATAGTGGTAACGTTATATAGAGGTATTATTCTCTGACTGTATATGTTGTCCTCTGTTTTTCTCTGACTATAAATTGAATATCTAACATTATTCTCTTGTTTCGTTTCCATAGTTCCAGCTACTTGTTGTGCTCTGATGGATCAAGATGTGGACCGTTTTACAGACTCACTTGGGCCTTGTTTTGCAATGTTGTTTCATGATGGTAATGTTGGTTAACGTGTTGTTTAAACATGAATGTTTAAAGAGCCATGTTGGATACTATGAAGTTGTTACTGAATAAAATTATTTCATGTACAACAACGTACACAATTTGTCTGTAATGTATTTTTGTATCAATTAAAAAAAAATAAACACTGTATATCCAGTATGCAAAACATACTGGATATACAGTGGTTTAACAGCTTTCTGCTGTCAAGTAATTTAAAAATTAAACAGAAGCGTAATTGGCCATCTCAAATGTGGACGCCGACGACATGCTATAGTGTCAAAACAAAACCTATAGAAAATAGTTTTCTCCACGGAGCACACATCTCCAAACACAACGTAATAAACTAAAACTGCTATGTTTTTATACACGCTGCATGCGCATGAGTACAATTTACAGTAAAGAGATGAAAAATGCAGTCTAGAGGCATTTGACAACACATACAGCACTGATGATCAGACTCCATTTGTTATCTGCTCCCTTTTGTTGATTTGCCGTGTGATGAATTGCATTTAACAAAGCAGCCCAGGCTAAACGTTCCTGACAACTTTTATTGATTTGCATGGGATATATGCATGTAATCCTGTTTGCAGGTAAACTGTGGCGCTAGCAAAATCAAGTCGCCGCGGTTTAGCGGAGAGAAAATTGCAGGCACCGCACAGGGAGGTGGAATAGAGAGGCCGGCTGGAGAGAGAGGCGTGTGTCGCCCATTGGAATCTAAGAACTTGTATTAAGATATATTGGTTGCAGAATTCTTCAGGGCTTAAGCATTATTCATAGCGTAGCCTCTCCGTCTGAGACTGTTTATAAAACGAGACAGCTTCGGTCGTGATATAGCTTCGACAACAGGGCCAGCGCCACTTAACGTGAGCCAAGTTCTCCAACAGCCCCTTGATTTGCAAGCGCAACACAGATGCTTGATGAATGACTTAGTCAGGTAGAAAAGCATGCACATTTACTCAAGCATTCCCATTTACATGGAGCGCCCCCACCTCATTTCCCTCTAAACAACATATCGGTTCAATTACGACCTACTTTGTCATGGTACAGTGTAAAGAGATAATTTGCGCTCATTGAAGATCAACTGCAAAAAGACGACAAATGATTTGGGGATGAAACAGCACCTCTCCGAATAGATCACAGCTGACTGTGCGAAATATTTCACTCTTTTTCCTTAAAACATCGCGGTTGTGAGGAGACGTGTGCACTGGCATGGCTCAACCATACAAATGAGACGAACCGTCTGCGCAAGCCGTGTCGGCAGTGACTTAAGAAGCCCCGTAAGATTGTTTATTCAGCAATTTCCGCAGCCCCTCATACTTTACTCACTCTTATTAAATGGAAACAAGAGAATCACCTTCAAGCTTATTAATGATGGTCCTCTGGATGAAAGATGCCTGCAAAAATTCCCAACATCTGTTTGCCGCACTCACTTCTCAGCGGGGCTGCACCTATTTCTCATGGTTAATGATGCTCATCCACTCTGCAAGTTTTACGGACAAATGTGTGTTTGGCCACATTCATCATTCTGAATGAGTGTTCTTGATGAGGCATCTGCTGGCCTGCTCCACACTCTCTACAGCTCTTTAAAAAATGACATCTCTCTCCATATGTTTTTCATTTATGAGAAATGTGTTGACATACATACATGCATGCATGCATAAATATAAATGTATATACACACATGTGCATATATATAAATGTGTTTATTTAAATGACACGTGAAAATGTGGGATTTTGGAATTTACTTTGTAATAAACATTAACAAACAAATTCGTAAGGTCAAATTGTCTGGCTTCCACTGAAGCACACATGATGCCAAATTAAATCGAAACTCACTGGATAACATGGATCATCAGCTTCAGCATAAACTTGTGGGGTTCATGCCAGTTGACAATAAGCCAAAAAAGGGGCCTATTAAATGTTTCAATTAAATGTCACTTGAATTATTCTCATGGCAATACTAACATTTGTATTAAAGGTATACATTTGTATCTGTTTTCACTAAATATCTCTCTCGTGACCTTTCAAACATTTTAATTTGAAATTATTTCTGTAGCCAGAGGTTTACAGTAATTGACAACAATTTTATTTAACAAAAATAGACAATCATACGTTGGAACTGTAGCAATTCCAAGTTGTGTTATTCCACAGTTTTTATAAGTTTATGATTAAAAAAAACGGATATACATTATATAATATTAACTAGAGTAAGTGACCTAACTAGAGTACATTTTTTCACATATCATTTTTCAATATATTGTATCTTTTAAATGCTTACATTTAACAATAAGGTTGTATTTGTTAACATTAGTTAATGCATAAGCTAACATGAACTAATTATGAACAATACAGTAGAGTCTTAAGTTTTTTTTATATTAGTTCATGCTTATTTCAACATATTCTGACACAGTTTTTCAAACCAAACTTGTTACTGTGAACTAACATAAATAAGTGTATTTTTAAAGGGACAGTTCACTCAAAAATAAAATCACTACCATCGTCTACACACCCTCAAGTTGTTCCAAATGTGTATTAATGACTTTGTAAGGATGAACACAGAGAGAGATATTTCAAAGAATGATTGTAACCAGTTCTTAGTCACCATTGACTACCATAGCAGGAAAAATGACAATGGTAGTCAGAAGTGCCCAAGAACTGTTTGCTTTCCTACATATCTTATGTTCAAGAGAAAGACATTTCTACTATAGTAGTCAATTGTTGTCAAGAACTGTTTTGTTACAAGCATTCTTCCAAATATCTTTCTCTTTGTTCATCAGAACAAATACATTTATATGGATTTGAGGGTGAGTAAATGATGACAGAACTTTTGGGTGAACTGTTCCTTTAAAAAATATTAATAAAATTGTTACTGTACTTAATCCTGAAGCCTTACCTACAGTAGATATTTTGTCCATGGAGCAGATCGCATTATCAATCTAGCTAATTGTCAAGTAAATACTTGGAGGGGAAAAGCGAAACATCATAATTGAACAAAACAATTGACAACAGTACCAATGACCCACAGCAGCACTAGCAATACAGTTACATAATGCCTTCATGAGAATGATCCAGACTGAGGCAACCACCATGGCTGATGTCCAAAGCCTGAATGACAGACATTGTCTAAAACCTGCCTTTTCCATTGAGCCAAGACTCATCACTCGCAGACAACAGCACGTCCCTGCAGACTAACATGAAAGGCCCTTGTATGCGCACAGACCAAGACCATGTTGACATGAACAAACAACGCATTAGTCATCTCTGCAGTTGAGCTTAATAAATCGGGGCTGCGTTTGATCTCCAGCTGGTTCTGAATTCAGACGCTGAATGGCTCAAACAGGCACAAGTTGAAATACCAGGACACGCCGCCTGCTTTTTCCACAAGTCTGGGAATCAAAGCATTCCCCTCAGCTCGAGGGAAAACTGAAAACAGTAAATAAGTCATAAATATGGTCATTACAGTAAAAAGCGGCATTACATGCAGCAGGTTTTATACACCCACAGGAAAAGAGAGTGCGGTAAGTGTGCATGGTAACACTATGCAGGACAATGAAGATGATACCGACATACAACACTATAATTATAGGCTAAAGTTAAAGGGCCAGATCGTGGAAGTGAACGTTTGATCTACATGTTTTATGTTCAAATAAGCCAGTCGGTCTGGAAGCATTATGAAATATCATTTTTACGTTCTTTTTTAGGGATTTAAAAACCATAAAATGTCATTAAACTGACAAGGCCAAATGGTTTGAAGAAAATAAATCTGTTATTTCGCAAACCTACAATGAGCCAGAATGATGTCACTGATGTCAGAATTTCATTAGTCAAATGCAAAAATTATGTCTCTAACAAATCTGAAATTGTTATTGTTTTGTAGCACACTTAGTAAACATTATATAAATACTCAAGAGACTCTCTTGGTCTCTGTGTTACTGTCATGCTGCTTATTTCCAGAAATGATTCCTTTCTAAACTCGTAGCCTAGCAGAGAGAGCTTTGTACTTTATAAAAAAAAGAGTTTTTAAGGATCCCATGAAGCCACTCAGTCTTGTGCGAGGGTGGGAATGGATGGTGTCAGAGAGTCAGGCTTATTTAACGTAAGCCTGTGTAAAACTATCTGTCCAACAAACAGCTGCAGCACCTCAGCTGGACCAAGAGGAATAAATCATCTCTCGCAAGGCAAACAGGCACAGTGTGAAGTCCAGCCTCCAGCTCAAACTTCTGACGGCCATAAATGAGGAACAGCTATTTATTCATGCCTTCACGTCACCCTTCTCAGACCTGGAACAGGTCATGTGACGTCATGTGTCTACAGTCATTTATAACAACACACAGCGAACAGGCCATGCTGGGATTGACTGGAGGAGTTAGTAAAAATAAATTTAATTTATATAAAGTGATGATGTCAGATAATTAGGATATTAAAATGTCTCCTATCCATTTAAGAGTCACACAAATGCATCCATCAGTCTTCGGTCCACGGAGAGAGATTTGTGACAGGATATGTCACATCAATTAAAAAATTATTTAACCTCAATACAAAACACATGATATTCTGTGATGATTTTCTTCAATGGCATCTCATGAAGACCACCAGAATAAAATTTGTCCATATAACTTGTGCTACAATCCACATCTTCTTAAGAAGTTGAATACCTTGTATCACTAAAAACTTTCCTTTTAGTGTACATTTATTGGAGTGCTGAAGATGTTTAAAGATAAACCGTCATTTACTGATGCAAATCTCCAACTCTCGGATTCATTTTACCAATGTTGCAGGTTACATGTTATGAAACATAATTAAATAAACTAACCGTCTTGTGGACCTAAATATAATTAACAATGGTAATCCACTTCTAAAGCTATGTGCCACATTCACAAATCCAACCTGTCATCAGCAAATTCCACAAACATCAGTTTCAATAAAGAAACTAAACAAAGAATCAGCTTTTGTGTTTGCATTTCCCTTCAAAGAGTAAGAACAACCGCTCTCACGCTCAAATGATGCAGAACAACCCTAAACTGACACGCGTGTTACATATGATTACGCGGGACAAATCGCTACAAAATCGCTTCCCAACATTAATATTACATCAGTAAATTCAATAACCAAAAAAGCAAACACAATTTCAAAGTAGACCAAGTGGTCGGAGATGGTTATTAGTTTTCATTGAGCACTATGCAATGTGAATGATAAAAGATGGAGACGCGCATTACTGCAATTTCGCTCGGCCTGTCTAACAAAGTTCACACGCGCGCTCACAAACATTCACACTTACACAGACATGACCAGTTTTCAAGGAACCCGGGGTTTACGACTGCAAGACTGCTATGTGAAACATTTATAATTTATGATGTATTTGATGTGGTGATATGTACAAACTTCAGAGGAATTTTAATAAGGTACGAGCAATTAAAAAAAAACTTTGTGAGGGGTTGTTTTCTCTTTTTTTTCGGAATTATTTCTGTCGAAAGGAAAAGTTGGAATGCGGGCTGAATAGAACTAAAGAAAGAAAAAAGTAATTTCATCTTTTTTTATTTCAATGCATTATTGATCTTGGTGCTGGGACCTTACAAAGGCTATTTAATGGCCCAACTAGTGACTGCTCCACAATGTCCAATACAGTCAGCAAAGGAAAGCATTTTCATTGATCAATGTCTTTGCGAGGCACAGAGATAAAGATTGATAACGGACTTCAACAAATCCTAATATCAATTAGAGCTTAATGAATAAACTGAATCAGCATAAAGGTGCTTTACAACAAACACTCCTTCACCTTCAATACGAAACAAAACACAGAACAGGAATGGACATTCTGTACGATCTCCGCTGGCGTCAACGTAAGATATTAATCTTTTCGACAAGGGGGATTGTGTCTGTACGAGCTGCTGATAAGCAGTAACCTTTCATAATTGGTTTTCCTTAAGGAAAAATTAAAACAAATGGATGTTAAACCTGCTTTCTACATCTCCTGGTGCCTTGAGAAACAAGTAATAGAAATAATTGCATAGAGAAGGGTCTGAGTGCTAATTTGTTTCCCTATTACAAAATCCCTCTCCTTCGTGATTCAATTTGTGTGATTCAAACTGCAGGCTTATTTGAATCAACCCTCTGTCAAGACTAATAAAACAGAAGGGGCGAGGGGGATGGATTAAGAAACAGGCATACTGAAAAGTAGAGAGATGGAGTGGCGATAAGAGGCCAAGACAGCCCACATCACCACCTTTCTCGGCCTTCACTCATTCCAGAGTCCAGAACAATGTCACAGAACAAATTTCCTAACAAAGCCATCACACTAGCCTGCTGGAAAATACGACTAATGCTGGTAGCGGCATATCGGAAAACGTGGTAGTTGGTCGTCGTATGGTCAACAGGCCACCATGCAACACATCTTCAGTTAACGTTAAACAGAAAATTGTCCTATTTACTCACCCTCATGTCATTTCAAACCTGTATGGCTTTCTTTCTTCTGCAAAACGTAAAAGAAGATATTTTTAAGAACGTTGGTAACCAAATAACATTGTACACCATTTAGTCCGATTGTATGGACACAAAACCACTCAAATGTCTTCTAATGTGTTCCACAGAAAAAACAGTTCTCTGTTTTCCGATCTTGAGACCGACTTTCCATTGGGATACAACAAGGCAGCAACCTTTCTGAGAGTCCCACCAAAAGCCTTCAATGAAATTGATCTTGCCATATAACTGTTGTTAAGAATTCAAACGCATGTAACAAATCAGATTTGGGATGATATGAAAGCGTGCAAGAAAGTCACAGACACTTCACCTCCCCATCATGTCACATCATTCAATCCCAAACTCCCAGCAATTCTACACCCATCGCACCTATTTTCTAGGCTGTCTGGCGGATGGAGGGTTTGAACTCTCACACATCTCTGGTGTCAATCTGCTCTGACTGACAGCCTGACCCTGCCTCCCCAGAGGAGGGCCTGACAGCCTAACAGCACTCTGACTGTCATCTCAATGGAAACAGCTCTGTATTATTCTTTACATTATTGTCCACACTTTCCTTTCCTATAAAAGCCGGGCTCAAAGGAACACTATAAACGCTGCTCAGAAATATGGCAGGCTCTGATTATGCCATGTGGGATGAAAGGCATATTTCTTCCTGACGGTTCTCCCGTTTTTCACTGACACAATACACTTTCCATTCATTACTGTTCGCCATGGGCGCGCCTGGATCGGAGAACGTTGCTTGGAAGTGGTTTAGCTTGTCCTTGGCATTCGATTCCTCGGGACCATTTATCTGATGATATATTTTCCTTTTGGAATGGCAAGTTGGGATTCTTTGCCTAACAGGAAGGACATTGATAAGGCATCAGGGATTTGCTTATTTTGATCTATGGCCATTGCATTCGCACAAGTATATTCTTTATGGCAAAGAGTGACCACAAGTATGTCTTGGAGCAAAATCAATCACAACTTGCCAGAAAGCCATATATTTATACCATGAGAAGGAGAGAACTTGGAAATGTCGTGAAATGAGGTCACAGCATGCCGCAAAAGTTTAATTTGATCCTTATTCGATGGCTATTTTTCATCCTCGCACTTTACATGCTCGACCAACATTACAATGAAAGCGTCATAAAATGCGAGCCGATTTTCCCTGATTGTTAATAGTAAAAAGGTCACATTTCAGGATATGGAATATATTACATTTACTTTGAAAAAAGCTCTGAGATGAAGATATAAATGCAACGCAAGGCTTTCAGGATCTCCAGTTTTGACAGCGGCGTGATTTAAAAGTCCCAAGCAAAATAATACCTACCCATAGGGATACACTATTCAACATTAGTCTGCTGACAGCACTAACCCAGTCAAAACCACAACTTTTCATCTTCAGCTTGATTAATGAACTTGGTGTCCTGACCATGTTCACATTATGTAGCGAATGGCTAAGGAATGTTTTTTTTTCTCTTTCTAAAGGCCCGCTGAACTCGACATCCACCTAGAGAAAACCCTGTGACAAATCTACCTTTTTTCCAGCGCGCACAGAAGCCTGTAAGCACTGCTCAACAGCCTGTGTGGAAACAGAGTTGAAGGGTCATGTAAACTCGCAGGCAATGCAAAGGCTAGGAAGCGAAAACAGAAACAATCGGCCCCTCAACCCAGAGGCCCAGACTGCACAGCAGTTTGGCATGGCAAACACCTTTGCGTCCGCTCTCGGCTTGTTCCTTTAACTGACAGTACAGAGAGAGAGGGAGAAAGAGGTGACACCCATGCCAGATCAGACTCGTGTCGCTGGGCGACATACTGCACCAGACGAGTCTGGTAATGGCACTACAAGGCTACCTCGCCGCACACATGAGCCAGGCACGTCTTGGCTTGTCACCGGCCGACGCACTATTGCGCGTCATATAAGGACCCAGGGCTCGCTGAGAAGTAAGATCTGATGCTTTGAGGGGGTGAAACAAGCAACCGCGCATCTGCCTTAGGTCTGCCGGATTATTCCACCCGGCATGAACAGAAGCTCCCGTTTTCCCCACACTAGACTGCAACCTGGAGCCTCGCTGGAGGTTTGAGAGAAAGCCCATACAATCAAACGACTGACTGAGGGAGGAAAATAAGAAATGTTGAACTTTGCAAAGCACCACGCTGGTAACCCGGAGCAGTTTTCCTGCATGCAAGTTGTATCGGGTGGAATAAAAGCTTTCAGTGGGTTGACTAACACGAAAGACTGTCAGAAAGGATTTGATTATCGAAGGGAATTTTTCAACACCAGTCGGGCCGTGCCTGCCTACAGTCCAAAAAACTGAGAAAGAGAAGAGCTTAGAAAGATAAACGAAATCATTGCATCAGTGCCAACTCGCATGGCGCTTAAAAAAGTTGGTTTTAACAGAAACGCAGCAGTGTAAGACCTCCACCAATCTTCCTTTGACACACATCAACACAAATACCTTTTCATCATTTCAAGATGTGTAGCATCTCTCATGGTTTACTTTTATTACCCTAACCCACGCCTGTTAAAGGTTGTTCTGTCAGCAAACCGCAAGGCTGCTGTGTTCGGCAATGACCCATTTAAAACTGAACTTTGAGTGACCCTGTTTGCCTTGTGACCTCGGTAAAGGTAAAGACAAAAAGAGAAAAAGTGAGACAGTGAAGAAAAGAGACCGACATGCTAACCCGTCCGCCCACTCCCGCCTTCCTAAACCAAAAGCATTCAGTGTCCACCGAGACAGCAACCACACAGCCAATCGAAGCCTTCTGGCCATTGAGCAATTATCTTTGCTCCGTGACATAGGTGGACTCTGAACCGGTGACCTTGGGAACCCTCTTCTCTTGCCTCCTAAAATAACCCATGGCAACACACAAGCACTGCTTGTACATAAAACGGAGAAGAAAAAGTAGATTTATTTTTCTCTGACAGGTCCAGGCTCATGTTACATGTCACGCCAAGTGCAAAGCCTGAAATCACAGGGCTAGATTTTCACCTCTTACATCGGCAAAGCCTAAACTCTTGTCATTATATCAATTTATTTCAATGTCATTGGTGTGGGCTCTGGTTTGTCTAATTCAATGAACGGCAATGTGAGTACGTTCAGATCTGACTTCATGACATTTTCCAAGCACCTAGCAAAGTGGAAAAAAACTTGCTTGAGTGCACACATACTGTACATCCCTTGAAAAAGTGCATAAACAATCTAAACAACGGAAACAACAAAACCTTGATAATTTGTCACTTGCTTTGGAAAAGAGCTTGGAGAAGGCCTTGGGGTTGTGAAATCTTCTCTTTTTTTTTTTCTTTTTTCTCATGTACGGGGCGATTTGCCAAGCTACACCTCAGAAGGGAAGTCTCTCCCTTAGGCACTCAGCTCACAAATACAGTTTGATCCGATGTAGTTTTGAATTTGTGTCTGGAGGGCTGTTCCTCGTGGTGACAGTCCCGGAGGGAAGTCGGGAGTATCGCATTCTGTTCGGAGTGCTCCGTCACGCCACCCAGGCCATATGCTCTCTGTTCGCCTGGTGCCACACTGCTGCCATCTCACCAGTCTGCCCTGGGTACTACAGACAACAGCTGGCTGCTGTTGTGGGCACATAAAAACCCACATAAACAAGACAGGCTAGAGTGAGCGTGCTCACTTAGCAGAGGCAGGTGATTGGTACGGATTGTTAAGGGAAAAATAAAACATGTAGGATCTGGTCCAAAACCTAGAGATGCCTTCATGGGCAGCATTTTAGGGCATCAAAGGGCCACTCTAGATACTCTGGAAGTGATATTGTGCTGTTTTTGGCCACATTTTAGAGGCAGAGGATGCAATTTAAAGACAATCCCAGAACGCATTCCAATAAGCTTAGATAAAAAAATCAACATGCTATAGCAACATGCTTACACCAAAATATTGTCTCCTGTGGTCTTCATGTAAAGTTGCAGTCTGAAAAGAGCGTTCTGCTTTGTATTGGAAGAGAGCCTTTGTAAAGGCATTAAATATGCAATAGTATGCATTTTTGTGGCACGCTGTGGCGCGGGTCCTCACCTCCTGACAGCGGTGATCAGACACAGTTAAGCAGGGCCAGTGATAGTTATGTGATCCTGCCGGGTGTCGTCTTGGGAACGGCAAACATAGAGGACCTTCAGTGAGGACGGACATGCACATCAATGTCGGTGTGAAATTCAAACAGACTGATCCAGGGCACGTTCAGGATTACACTGTGCCCCCCTTCCTCTCTCCTCGCTTCGTGGCACAATAGGCTGCCTGTGAAAGGGCTGGAGTGAGCCATTAGCTCTGCTAAAGTGTCGATTCATAGCTGCTGTGGGAAAAGGAAGGCTGCTTTAGAGTTGAATTACATAGCTCACCTGGAAAGGCCTGTCCCACCTCGACTCCTTCAAGCAGGTGCCGTTTCCTGTCGTTTAACACTCAAGGTCAATGACGTGTGTCAGGTACTTTTGCTTTCAGAATAAAAATTAACAGGCATTTCCATAGGGATTTATGAGAATTTAAACACGTCCACGCAGTGGACCCTAGACGTATGTAGACACTTGGGCCCAGTTGCACAGACAAGGCTTTAGCTTAAGCCAGTATGGTGCTTTCATAGTCGATTTCTGAAAAATGTCTTTGAAAAAACATGACTGGTGTACATTCCGAGACAAAACAGTGTCACAGTCATATTTTGAGGTGTGTCAGGGCAAGCTATTTTCAGTTAAGACAGGTCAAACAATAATTTTAGTCTATGAGTAGCCTAAAGCTTTCTTTGAATAAAGTACCTGTAAAAACATTTTTGCAAAGTAAAATGACATAAAATGTGCAGTTTGTTTCTGTAATTATTTTTTTAGAGCATTTCAGAAAAACAAGAACTGATTTTATATGCTGCCTTTACAGCAGCCACAGAGATTTATGGGAAATGTAGTAATTAACTCAAGCACACGCTTTAAAGAAATTGTTTACCCAAAATATATATTTTTTTATCCTTTATTGAACCTTATGTTATTGGTCAGAACTGTTTAAATTATAAAATATCAAGTATTTGATGTAGAATATTAATAAAGCCTGACAGAAAACACTACATAAACAGATGATTTATTAAACTTAAAATGAAAAATTCTTGTGATATATATTTACCCTCATGTCCTTCTTAACCTGTATTTGACTCTTTCTTCTAAGGAACAGAAAAGAAGATGTTGAAGATTTGAAAAAATGTCTCGGGGGTTTTGTGTCTTAACAATAGAAGTCAATGGACATCAATGTTTTAATTACCAAAATTCCTAAAAATATCTTTTTTGTGTTCTGTATGGAAAATCCTACTGCTTTAGAAGGACATGGGGGTGAATAAATGGTGACAAAATGTTCATTTGGTGTGAACTATCCCATTAAAGCGCATGCTTGAGTGGCATGACTACATTTCCCATAATTCCCTGTGGCTGTGGTAAAGGCAGCATATAAATTCAGTTCACAGTACATAAACACTCTATTTTATAATCTGAAACCAACAAACACATTTTTTTACTTTTCGTTGATGGCTAACCCACGGAAACGGGGTAATGACAAACACAAAATAACGTAGCAACATTTTTAAAGAACGTCTTTCTTATTTAAACATTTTTATCTCTTTAAACAGACAATTAATAGCACCAATCTCTTGTCGTTTTTTCCCCGACAGCCTCTGTCAGCATTGGGTTTAATTACACAATGGTTGCTAACTGAGAGAAATGTGCTCAGTGATCAACTACATCACACAGTCCTGACACAGAGCTCAATAAGGTCTTCAGGAACAATACAGCCAGTCTCATCGACCGCCTCTCTTGAGCAGCCAGCAGTATCATTTAGCCAAGAGTGATAATTAGATGCAGAATTTACTGAAAACTGTCAATGGCAGTGTCAATAGAGGGACTCTCAGCATCCATCATCCCCAGAATCAATGCCAATTTTCAGCTATGAATTCAAGAAAATGATAGGCGCCAAATAAATGGCCAGAGAAGGAAACACAAGACTCTTTGGGGAGGGATGAAACGGCTCAATTTCCCCCCTCTTGGAGTCGGTCTGCATCCAATGGAAAAGGTCCTAGAACATTACGGGCCGAATATCTTCTGAACAAGATGTCGAACATTAGAGGGACGTGACAGGGGGGCTCGGGCCGGCCTAACATGCAGCAGGCCTGTATATATCTCTGGCTTGACAGATTTAAGGGCAGGGTCAGCAGGTGCTGTACTCAGCAGGAATTGAAGGTCAACTACATGCTCTGAACATTAAAAATAAATGTAACTGTCGCGTCACAAAAAGCAAATGAACGCAGAGTGATGCTGGAGATAATCTTAAGAGGGGCATTAAGATCAGCGCCGACCGGCTTTCAGCCAGAAAATGAGAAGCACTTAGCCAATAACGAGAGCCTAATGAGGATTCCTTTAACTGTGAGCACTCGCTCTTTGATTGAAAAAACATTAGTCTTACAGTAAAACTCTGATTCATGTGTCATTTCTATTGTGGATGAGGGCTTAGTAATAACCACATAAATCAGTTCTTTCCAAGTTAGTGGAATGAGACTTGCTGAAATAACATCATAATGCATTGGAATGATCAAATGATGTGGTAATGCTGTCCTTTCCACTCAATACTACAGTGTTTATAATTCAAGCATTTTACAGTTTTGGGATGTGTGTGAGCTTTGGCAGGGGAACTGCACTTCTTCATTTTGTCATGATGGGCAAAACCCTTAGCATTCAATTACTTTTCCAGTTACAAAGCTCTTTAGATTTAATCTCGGCCCGAGTGTCTGGGTAAACTGAACTTTGAGCTAAACTGCTGCCTCAGATAATATAAGAGAAATGCTTCACGCGAGCTCACGGCGGGAACAAACATCTAAATCTTCCTGTTATCATATATTGCCAAAACATGTCTCCTCTGACCTACTCTTACTTTGTTCACCATGAAAAAGGTGAGAGAGGCCCTGTTTCAAAATCTATAGTAGTGAGCTTCCCCAAGGTTCATTGTATAACAAGTTAGCTGCCTTCTGCTGTATTGTACTGTTACTTTGTGAGCGATTCAATATTGGCAAATCTGTGTATGGTTGACTGGGCTAACAATTGATTTCAATAGTTTAAGCATAGCAAGATGCTAATGCTACTACTGTACGACATAACCGTACTGTATTAAAAGCGTGTCACTCGTGGATTTGTCTGGATCTTACTATACAAGGACGTGAATACAAGAACTTCACCAACAGAGGAGTTGTAAGTTTATTTTACCAGCATTTCACTGTTTGTGTGAAGCTACTGTCAAACAAGCTGCAGCCCAGGGATCTTCGCAACCACCTGCCAAAATAAAAGTCAGCTTAATTTGAATAATTAACTTGTAGTAAATTAATAAACTGTATTTGAACATTACTATAGTGAATATTATAATACACAAGAAAAATGTGCTCTGTCCTCTCCTTCCTTTAACTTTAACTTATACATGTTTATGCAACTATTTTTTCGTTTTGTTTATCTATTAATTGTCATACATTCCACATATATTTATTTGCATTGCATGTTTTGCAATGAAACTAGTCGTGATGAACACTTCAGAGAGAGATATTTGTGTTGTTGGACAAATGTTGCGAAGAGACGCAGAAAAACAGATGAAATACAGTTAATAGATGATTAGCTTAATATGCCATAACGTTATACACGGCGGCATCCCACTACACCATGAGGTGTAATTTAAGTTTAATGTTTAACTTCTTAATTCTACAAAATGTTAAGGGCAAACTCAAGATAAAAAAAATTATGTAGTACGTTCAATTTCTTTGATAATTCTGAGATTATTTTTGCATGTCCGTTTCCATTTGGCTTTCTTATGCACATTTTCAAACCATCTAAATAGTTAAGATAGAAAGCCAGTCAAAGATTTCACATTCCAACACTTCTCCCCACCCCACTAATTTGCCAGATCTGCCACGCACCTTAGTCCGGCACCTCGGAATTAAAAAATTAAGCACTGCCCTTACAAAATTCAGAACATCAACCATCAAAGCATACTGATAATGTTCAAGCCTGAATATGATCAAGAAAATGCATTTGACCAAGAAGATGAATCAACTTTGCGCGCGTCTTTGCCAGCAGAGGGTAACAGATCGGTAAGGATTTATTTTTAAAAACTATATAGTTTAACAATAAGCTAAATACAGGTTACTTCTTGAGCTGCCTTTGACACTGTGTCTCCACACCATGCGACAAAGTCAATAAAACATATTATAACGAGGTATTTGTAGCATCCAGCGGGGACATAGTTACTGAATATAATGACTTCTATTGACTTTTTTCGTGTAGCATCACGCTGCAGGAGAGAACAGCCAGAGATTATGAGGCTCCCGATGGATTCTGCCTTGTAAATATAAAACTATTTCTGCATTTGGGATCGTAGGGCCGACATAAAGCTTACATTTGAAAAGCGGCAGACTGTCCTTACTAAGTTGGATTTGACCCACTTTTTAGAAACAGCCTTCTAATTTTGTCCTCGTTTGGAATACCCAACCAAGTAGTTTTTCATTTGTAATGAAACACACAGTGTCTCCACGACATGGCGACAGCAACAACAACACTACAGGAGGAATAGGCACGCCTTCTTTCTTTGCGTAAACTTTTTGGGCGGGGAGGTGTTCTTCTACGCTTCTAAAAAAACTGATGTAGAAATGTGGGGGCGTGTTTAAACAAGGTGTTTTCGGCTGGTTTGGATGAAACTCTGTTTTTAAGTTAAACATCTCTTTTGGATTTAGACTTTAATTTTTGCAGTTTTACGTGTCCAATATATGCATGAACAACTTGTAACACACCAAAGATACAGGAAAACACGAAATCGTGACATATTGAAGATACGACGTATAGAATACTAATCTATAGGTATTCAAATTAATATGAGATTGGCAGAAACCCTGTGTGTTACGGCTGCTTTAAAGATTTACATTAACATACTTGAATTAACATACTTTTTCTAAGACTTTCACTTTGAAAACCCTTTTCAGTCTCCCAAAATGCAAAACATGACTATCATATAAACAAGAGGTGCAACATCTGTGGTGAGGACATTGCTTGGGTTTGTGTACATACAGATATATAACTTAAAGATGAAATAAATTATAACTATTATTACTGAATAAACTATTATTGTGAAAATGCATTTTGTTCATAGTTCAACCCGTAGCTGGTCCTGTGATGCATAAAAATAAATAACATAAAAATACAGAAAAAACGTAATCATTAATTGATGAATTTTATTTAATATACACCAATGATGTTCTAACATGTTGACCTTGTAAGAATCTCACTAGATTTTGAAACAGAGCCCACACGTCTGTTTCGTGTAGGTTGACATTAAAGGGTGAGAACGCGACCCGTGTCCTGCTTAACTCTTATTAGAGGGAAGCTCTTAATGACATGATGAGCAGACAGCTTTTTTATGACCTCAGTCTCAACTAGGCTTAAACCTCGTTCCTCAGGGTGACAAAGAATGACTGTTCCAAGAAGAGGATTCATCAGGAGCCAGAGAGGAGTCATATTTAATACCCCCTGACGGCAAACTTGCCATCAGCTTTCCACTGACAGTGGCAAAGGAAAATGATTTGGGCAGATCAATCACTCGACTCATTGGTGGCGAGTCTCGGCTCCTGCATGTTTAAAAGGCCCCACTGACAGACGCGCTCCGACCGCCTGATTAAAGGCCCGCATCGTCTGGCTAACCTTTCATTTGAGGGATGATCGTCGCTGAGTGACAAATACTTCTCTGTTGCGGTTCAAGGCGAGGATATTGACATTCAGATTCGCCAGGCGCTCTCAGGAACAGATGTCACAGTTGGCAAGGAGCTTTGACAGCAACAGCAGGTACGGTGGGGCCACTTGGTTTTGCTGAAAGACATGTGCTCCCAGTCCTGACGGTGACAAGACTCACAACAAGTAGCGTTTTTTTGGACAGGCGATGCTGGGCCTCACCCCCTTTTTGCTTCGCAATTACCGTCAAAGCACATCTGTTTGCCGGGGCTCCGTTCCCAGAGCCTTCACCTTGACCCGTCTTTCATCTGGGCAATGTGAGTAACTGTGTGAACAGTGAGGTGTGAGGAGCGTGTCCTCTCTACCCGGCCCACAGACATGAGTGAAGGCATATCCCACCCACCACTGGGTTGAGAAATCCCTCTGCTAGCTCTGCGTTTGACACGCTAATGTCATCACCGCTGGCAGCCATGTAAAAGGGAAGTAGTGCTAACAGATAGAATATCAAAGTCAATATGCCTGTTGTGTTAAGACCGATCCCACCATCCCAAATGAGCTGCCAGCTCTCTAAGTTAAGACATGAAACGCTGTTTCCCTTTCACTCAACCTCATACATCACATAAATTTGATGAAAACTTGCAAAAGGAATTATTGTTGTAAAGTGAAAACAAAAATGTTTAGGCCAGTGTTAAATGTATATTTAACTATACCTGGAAATAAAGTTGACATCAATACGTAAATAAAAAAGGAAGCTTAAAGTCAAATGAATGGAATAACATGAACAATAAAGCCATTTTATATATAAATTAGTGGTGGCCATAGATTATTTTTTTTAATCTAGATTAATCTATATTAATCTTGGAATTAATCTAGATTAATCTAGATTAAAATGGCTCATTTGAATTCTGCCGAAGGCATTCAGAATATGTGTGCTACCCAAATAATGACTAAAAGTAAGTCTTTGAGAACGGGTGTCTCAAACCATGGGCTTATCTCCTGTTTCCAAAATGCATCACAAACTGCTTGAGAAAGCTTTTCTACTATGATAATTGGTGAGGAAAATAAATTATGTTCAATAAAATGTACTTGTGTTTACTTCCGCATTAGCTAAGGGATGCTTTGCGTTTAGGTGGTACTTGAGACTGGAAGAGCTCCTACAGTACTTTACATTTAGTCATTTAGCAGACGCTTTTATCCAAAGCAATTTACAAAGAGTTAGGGAGCAACAAGGGATATGTCGCACAAGGTGCAAACAACCTTAGTCTTGTTTCCATGTTTCCATTGGGAAGCTTCTTAAAAATTAATATTCCCTGAAGCAACCCGGCGGCTTCAAAGCTGCATCCATGTTAGCACGTCACGTTTGATTTGGTAATTTCACAGTAACGTTATGTTGTGTTCAGACCAAATGCGAATGGCGCGTCAAGCGCGAGTGATTTACATGTTAAGTCAATGCAAAGACGCGATAGACCTACTTGCGGCGCGAATGAAGCCCTGGTCATGAGATGATGAGGCGGCGCGAATGACGCGAATTGCGCGAATCACGCAAGTTTAAAAATCTCATTCTCGCCCGGTACAGTGCAATTCAGCTAGATATACATCCGCGCTAAAATATCAAGGTGAAAGTCATCATAGCTTGCGTAGTATAGACCCAGCTCCCAACCCAACTTTGAGAATAGATTAACGGCGACATTTTTTTTATCGCGCGTTAAGAGTCTCACGTTAACGCAGAATGTTAACGCCGTTAACGGCCCACCACTAATATAAATACAGTGTTGGCATAAAGCAAAACAGGACATTTCTGAAAACCAAGCAAAATTCTGTAAAATTGTAATTCTTCTTCTCACAAAATATGCATATAATATACCTTAGTAGTGGATTAAACAAATATTAAACATTTTATGGATCATCATAATTTTTGTATTTTCATTTGAATACTTTCAGGTGATTTTAGCATGCATTTTTAGAGAATTTTACAGTTTGTGTAACTATGGTCTCAAAATGTCCTATTTAAAGGTTAAATGCCCCTAAAAATCAAATCCAGGAAACAGATACTTGAGGCTTTTTGAGTATGTGGCAAAAACACAAATCTACAAAGCAGTAAATGTAGTTTATTTATAATGTTGATTTCATTCAAATGAAGAGATCTCATCAAACAGGTTCATGCTACAGACAGGAGATATTTTTGGAAAACAGCTACAGTGGATGGCAGCTCAGACATTTTGTTAAAAGCACCTGTGGTGTGTAAAGATCCATGTCATTAAAGCTGCCAGACAATTAACACATTTAAAGAAAAACTAACACCTCAAGACAAAATAAATGCAAGCTAAACACCTATTTTCACTTGGAACACACTTTTGGTTCACACAAACTCCACTTAGTTTGGTTTTGCTTTAAGTTTCTATACAGTTTTCGAACAATCCAAAAGTTAGAAAAATCTAAACCAGACGACCATCAGCCCCATCAATGCGAATTATTTCAAAATAATGTCTTCTAAAATATGATATTGAAAGCGAGGCAGAAAGTGGTGTAGGAACAGGATCCAGATGTTAAGGATCCAAACGTCATGTTGTATTTTAATATACAGAATCGGGTAATAGCTGAAATAAATGTTCATAATCATTTTGAGGTTAAATGCTGTATGAGGTCTCTCCAAAAAGTTCCAATTGAGGGAATTACAACATCTGTGTGCGGCCGATGACCCGTTTTGTCTCAAATCGAACAAATAAGATAAAAACTTTGCTTGCATTCTCATAAAAAAGTAATATGCCCGAATATAAGCTTGGATTTCAACGACTCAAAGTTTCATTCAACCCCTTATTGAACATACTTCGGTCTCAAAAATTACTTTTTGGGTGTCTGTTTACTAGTAATAATGAACATAATCCCCAAAAATATTTTTGTTATATATAAAGTTGAATAAGTATAAGACAGCCAGTGCAAGTTCAGACTCAGTAATGCTTTTTATCAACATGACCAAAGATCGCTTATCAGCACTGAGTGCCGTGCTCATTACACACTTCAACATTAAATATTACCTCGTACAGTTGGTCCTTTCACAGCTCAACCTACTTCATGTTCTAAATAAAGGAGGTATTTACAAGAACACATTCTGTACCTTGAGAAATTGAACCCAACACATGGTTGACCTTGTTTTGCAATGATTTACGATTTCCTGTAAGAAATACGAACACTGTGTACTGTGAAACGCTGGCATTAACAGCGTATGAATATCCCTTCCCAACAGTTAAACACATTCTTCGTTAACTGCCACTGAATCGTCATTAAATTTAACAGGTTTGATTTTACGAAGCTAAACAGTACCGAAACCAACGGCAATGAGAAACTTTCTATTTGCGAGACATCATACGGCAATCGTACCTTCAAATGCGGAGACACACCCACACGCTGACAGAAAATGTCTGCCAATCATTATGTACAAGGCGGCAGTCATACCATCTTATCAGTGTCAATCACTGCAGCGAGCAGCCAGGAGCTCCCATAATTCCCTGCTTCAAAAAGAGAGGTGCAGAGATGTGGACATCCCACATACCCCCGAACAAAAACGCTGGGGTGATAAAGGTACTTATAACCCTACATATATTTATGGATACCATTAAAAACAAAAGCGATATAAAGAAAATAGCTGACTGTGGAGTAAAAGGCCTGAAGGACCCAATTTCCTCCTGAAGTACCTGATGGACACAGTGACTAGCAGATTGCTTTCCCGCACCAATTTTTGGAGCATCTGAAAAATGGGGCCGCATGCTGGTATGTGGTCCAAGATGACTCATAAATCTTCCTTTATCTCCTCTGTGGTGTTAGCAGAAAAGGATGAGTTGCTTTTTTTCCATCTCATTCACATGTCTATCTGTCTGTTATTCGTGCCCTTGAGCAAAGATTACTGATGCCCTGCCTTTGATATATGACACATCTCACAGTGCAGCTTTTCATCCAGTGAATTAACCCAGAAAAAAAATGCAAACCTGACTGCCATCGGCTCCCAGGCTCTCTCACTTTTCTTTTGTGCTCCCGAAACCCCCCACCTTCCTGATATTGAGCAGACAGGGCAGAGAGCATTATGGGTACCCGAGTTTGGTGGCAAATTGTTTATCTGACCTCTGCACGTCTCTGCGATTTATAATCTACTGTGTGTCATTCCTGTGTCATCCTCACAACAAATTGAACCTGTCAGTCCTGGACTGGATTTCATTTTCCTTGTCCCCCCCCAGCGGGGACACGTGAGGAGGGCGGTACCCAAAAACAAGCCCAGCATATAATACCTGGTCTTTGGCAACATGAAAAAAATATTTTTTGGTAGAGTTGCAGTATGAAAGCAAGTAAAAAATGTTGTACACTGTATGTTTAGAAATATATTTCGTTCATTTTCTGAAATCTCATTTAATCGGCATAGATTTGTTTGTGGTAACAGGTTTTTTTTTTTTACAGCTAAAGTCTGCAATTTTTGCACCACAGATGTCACAAAACAAAACTGTTCTGTCCGGCTGTCCATGTTACATGCTGCTAAAAGACAGCAATGTTACTTTGTGCATAAAAAAATAAGTTTAAAGTAAAATGTGGAAAATCTGTAAAAAAAAGGAAAACAAATGGAATAAAATAATATATCGACCAATTACTGAAGTGGCCGAGTAGCCTACATTAAAAAGACGTTATTTCTTCCTTAGTGCAAGACTTCATTAACACTATTCTAATCCCCTATTTGCATTTACTGGCAAAAATGAAGCTAAATAAATTGGCTTGAGCTCATACAAACGGTACAATATTTTAATATGCGAGACAAATCATTATAAAACTTATCAAAGAAGCCATAAATAAAACATCAGGCCACTGGAAAAGTGCAGCAATCCATTATCATAATGGAACTGCACATGATACATTTCATTAACATGCAGTCTTCAACCCAAATAAATGTATTCTTTGCCCTACGAGAGCAAATCCATTTACAGGACAGCGAATGTTAATATCCGCTAGTCTACTGCCTAAGCTTTCTTTCAAACAGGTAGAAAAGGAACCTATGCAAATCTACACACAGATATTTCCACTGGTGTACAAAGATACAGTCAACATATTGTTAATAATTGTTAAACGAGAACTGGCAATATTATAAAAACTGTTATGTGTCCATGTAATGTTATTACCAAAACAGCCCTAATTTTCCATCTACATTCTGTTTACAAAGTTAACTTATTCAGATATTCACATGTAAAGTTAATGTAAATATGTTCTTGTAGCTCAGTGGTAGTGCATTGAGTTACTAGTGCAAAACGTTTTGGGTTTTATTATGTTTGGAACACATAAACTAATGTAGAGCTGTTCAACGATGAATCGCATTTAGAATAAAAGTTTGTGTTTACATAAAAGTATGCACTGTGCATATTTATTTAGCATTTATAAACATATACATGTATATGCACTGATCAAACTAATTAAGTCTTTTAACTTTCAGGAATATCAATGATTAGGGAATGCGAACCATTTTTACTTGTTTTGGTGCAAATGAATGTGACACAGGTACACTGGAAAGGCAAAGCAAGGGTGGTCTGGGGAGGACCATCCTTAGAGGGTCTTACAGTCCTCCATGTGCTTTGAAGTATCAAGATGAAAGCCTCGGATCTATTGTCAAATCTTATGATGGTGCAGTGCAGAGCCCTCCTGGTGCATAATAATGCCCAACCTCATGTGACCAGAGTTTGTAGGTAGTTTCTGGATGATGAAGGCATTGATGCCACTGACTGGCCCTCACGTTTCCCAGACCTAAATACAGTAATGCACCTCTGGGATCTAATGTATCCGAAGCCATCAAGTAGCACCGTAGACTGGCCAGGAGCACGCTTATGCTCTGATCCAGGTCTGGGAGGAGATCCCACAGGACACCATGCGCCATCTCACCAGGTGTATTTGCACACAATGTTGTGAGTTCTTACAGGCACTTGGGGCCATTCACATTACTGACTAACATTATGAGTTGAATGAGCCAGTATTTTCATTTTTTACTGTGATTTTACTGTTATTTCTGCCCTAAAAGTATTTATGATTTTGGCTTTCATTGACCACTGTCACATAATTTTGTTCTCACAACATTATGCAAAGTATATAATTGAAGAGTTTTAGCTTGAATATTTTGTGCATTGTGATCAAATACAGTGTGATTTAGGTGGTCTCTTAATTTTTTGGAGCAGTTGTATTAATTTAATATTTGCATGTATATTTTTGAAGAGTTTGGTTCCAAAATGAGATGTTATGTTATGTTATGTATGTTTTATTGTGTTAGTTAGGTGTATCGTTTAGTTAGTATGGCTTAAATCAAAACAAACCAACTGCAGTTTGACTGATATAAATCTCATTTTTGAAGCAAACACTTTATCTATACTTTTATATAATTACAATTTTATTTACACATTAATTCATATTTAGTTTTTGTATTTTCTTAAATATATAGGTACATATATGTGTATATATGTTCACAAACACAAAATGAATATGCACAGTGCACAGACATATATCATTACAAACACAAACTTTTATTCTGGGGTGCGTTTCCCAAGAGCATTGTTACCCAACTATGGTCGTAAAAAGGGGCGTCGTCCCAGCATAATTCAACGACTTCAGTTTTTCCCAAAACCATCGTTCAAATGATCAATCACAAGCAACATCGCAAAGTTGCATGGTTGGAATTACAGGTCTACAGCTGTGGTTAGAAGCATCGTTCCTTATTATTCTGAAATTTTGATCAAAGGTTTTGATCAAAGTAAGCAAGCAGAACGCGGTGCATTCCATTTCCATCATTCTAAATATATACTAATTCAATTTTACATCTTTTAGTTTGTCAAGAAAATAGAAGCTGTGGTTTAAAAGGGCGCATACGCATGACCTGGGTGCTCTATGACCTTGGGGAATCCCTAGGCGGAATGACATAGGAAGACACTTATAAATAAATTAAATATTGTGAAATAAAACAACAGATAACAAAAATAGAATAACAAAAGTAGTCCTTCACTGCAATTTTTGTTATTTACATAAGAATTGGACATAAATTCAATCTGAACCTATTATAGTAGACGTCATTACTCACTACCTGTGTGGCGTCATCAACCAAGTTGGGAGTCGTTCATTTCCCCAACGATGCATTGTTCTATGGTGGTTAACCAGCGAGTTATGTTGTTGTTCGGAAAACGCACCCCTGGATGCGATTACTCGTTAAACAGCCCAATTTCAATGCACTTTAAGTCCCTATCTATTAAAGCATCTGCTAAATGCATAAGAGGCAATGTAAAGTATACATAGACCAAAATAAGTTGCAAGTACAAAACGACAGCAGAGAATGTTAATAATTGTTGTTTTTATTAAGTGCTAAATTTCGTATGAATTCGGACGATGTGAATCGTACAAAAAAGTACAACTATTCGAAAAAAGCCACACTGAAGCTCCTCCCCTAAACCTAACCGTCACTACTGCGAAAGAAAAAGTGACAAAAAGGGAGTTTGTACAAATTCATACATATTAGCCACCTCATCAAAGAGTTACAAATTGCTGTGAGATTGTGTTGAATTTTTCACTATTCTTCAATGACTAAAACATGTTTCTTAAGTAAGTGTCGAAATATGACTTTTTGTACTAACGGCACAACGTCTAGTTCAGCACCCTCTTTTTGACTAAAAAATTAACTAGAAATGTGTCCAAAGTTTGACCCCACAGGCAAAACTTAGATAGTGTTCAGCTACATTCATAGTCCGTAATCTCATAATTATTTTTTAAACATGAATCATCTAGCCTGTCACGGCTCCCCAAATCAATTCACTATCATCATCTGTACAACTGGCAATTCAACAACTTATTACATTTGTTATATTGAGCTCCATCTGGCTAGGGTCATTTGCCTTTTTAATACAGTTGTCTTCGGCTCTCTAATTTCACATTTACAAATGGTGTCGACCGCAGCCCCAAGCTGTACCCCGTCAGCTGTGGGAAATATATTTTCAAATGAATATGCCAGCAGTCAGTGGCCATAAATTTGTCAGGCAGCGTTATTAATAGATAGTAACAGATGTTTACTGATTGTTGATCACCAGTCATGTTGACCATAGAAATCTGTTCATAAATGGAGCGGAATTTATCGTACGGCTCAGTGCGGTCCTCTTTTTGGCAAGAAAGAAAGCACTGCCGACTCTTCGTGTAGTGACAAAGTCGCATATTTTTTCATGAAGGTGCATATGTTGCGCCGCTGCGGATGACACAAACACGCAGAGGACGGCGTGCCACGGATTTGCAGAGTTATTTGTGCACCCCGAGCACCGAGCGTGAGAGGAAACAACTGTTTGGCCACTCATACGTCATCTATAAAAACAAATAGTTGGAAGAGTTATGGCACGCCACTCACTTGTCACTCAACATCAATGACTGTGGGAAGCACTGCGATTAATCTTTCAGTAAGTGGGCCGGTTCGACCGTCAAGCGAGACCTTCCATACGGGTTGTGCTATGCCGAACCTCTGACGCGCAGGGACGGAACAGAACGTGCTGCACATTGGTGGCCGCCATGTAAAGTTTGTCTGCTATTTCAATGTCATGGACGTTGTCACTCAAAGATGGAAATCATAACTGACATGCGAGCAACTCATTCTATGACCTTTTTCTCAAGTTCAAGCAGACGGATAATAAATAAGTTTGAGCAGTGAGAGCCAAGTTTTATTAATGGGGTAAAGTGATAGCATGCACGCAACAGTAGAGACCTTCAGTCAAAGATCTCTCACGCCTGGGGCCGTAGAAAAAGCACACAGACAAAAAAGACGCAGAGAGGTCTCTTTCCAAAAGGTGCTAACACATAACAAAAAGTGCCAGACGTATTAAATGTACAAATAGCAGTGTCGAGACAGATAGCCTCTTAAGAGAGCGATCATTTCGCCGAACAAGTCCCATTTACAACCTCAGCACGCTCATGGGGAGCTCCGGACAACAAGCTACAAACTGACAAGTTATAAAACTTTAAGGGAGCTGTAAATAGCTCTGTCATTCCATCTACAGCGTTATATTACCAGGACGCATTTATCCGGGCAGCGCTAAATCTTTATTCTTCCCAAAAAGGCAGTGAGAACACATAAATAAATTGCTGGGAGTCAAGAGCATATGACTAGTTAATCAAATGATCAAAACGTGCATCGCAGGGGAGCGCCGTAAATATCGACAAGAGGCATTGTCGGTTTAAGAAAGGGAAAAAAATTAAATTCGCTATTGCTTTCCTTTCACTGGGATGTTTATGTCGGTCCCTGGAAACAGTTTGTATCCTCCAATAAATTTTTACAGTTGCTTCACCTGCCTGATATCCTTCAGCCATTTCCTTCAGAAGCTGTCAAACACGCCAACTATAATATATGGCCCTTCCAATGAGAACAGCTGTAGCCATTCTCTCTGCTGCTTCTTGTAACCCGTCCTGCATGAAATAATATATCAAGATTAATTGATTTCCTGTCACTCTCAGAGAAAAGAAAATTAATTTTCATGTATCTTTTCCCCCAACCTAGCATATGAATTCTGTACATGGCAAGTAATTTAAGTTTTTTAATTATTCATGAGAGCAAGGGGAGAAAAAACAAAAAACATGATGGAGTGGGCCGCTCGTAGCCCAGAGACCGCGGTTCAAGTTTCAGTCCATGCCTAGAAGCCGCTCCATAATGCTTATATTAATAATGTATGTATTTACATAAATCTCAGTTCAACCCTGATTTCTCTCAGTACGACTGTCAGCATTAAGGCACATGTGACAGCTCTGGTTCTGTGAGCTTAGAGAAAAATATATAGATGCAGTCTGGCAGCCATTTTAAAATGCCTTTTTAATAATATCCTATACATGTGTTCTCCTGAATCTTGTGTACTCCTCCTAAAAATCGCGTATAGCTATTAGAATTTACACTCTTTACATAAAGACGTTTCAAAGAAACAACATAAGCAAACGTTACTGCGCATGCTAAAAAGTAAAAGCTTATCCAGCCAGTATTATTTTGGGTTTCCAGTAGAAGAACTATTACTTGGCTAAACTTAAATGCAGACCCATTCACGGCTCATTCAACAAATCTTTTATTAAATAAAATTAACATGCAATAAAATACAACAAATTGTTTATTTAATGCAGTTATTATTTATATAAATCGATTAAAATATTATTAGCCACTAGCCAGTCAGTGTTTGGTTATAATAAAATATATGTTTATTTAATTTATATTATTAATAATTTATCAAATTATTTTATTGTAAATAATGTTATTAAATAAAAACTACTCAACAGTTATAGGTTCTTTGCAGAGTTGGAAGTTAAGTTTGAGCCATATAACTGTTGTTTATGTTGCCCCTGAAACAGTCTATTAAGAAAACAGACAAACAAACATTTTTATGACTCATGTTGAATTACTTTTTTGTTTTATCGACTGCTCACCTAAATAAAAATATTCCCCTTTTTCATGTGACGGATTAGCGATGAAAATTTAATCTATGGTTTAATATTGCAATTTTATTAAAGCCTATTAATGCTTTTTTCTATTAATAATTTAAAACAGTATGAGCTCATTGATACACCTCACCCATACCTACTTCAAAAAAAATACATTGGAAACAAAATTGCACATGTCTTACACATGTCAATTTACAAGTAGAAGAGCAAATAAACATTTTGTCAACACGCTAAACAGTACCCTACTATATTTGCAGACTCACAAAATCTCTATCGTAATAGGTTTCTGTCTGACTGTGGTTATTTTGGGTCACCGTCCTTCATTTTAACTGCACTGAGATAGACTGAGAGTTAAAAATGTTGATACAAGTTGTGTATACGATATGCACCATAAATATTTTATTTAACGTTCCCTTCATGTTATGATTACACTATCAAAATGATGTCCTCATTGAAGAATAAGCAGTTCCCCCTTTCACCCAATCGTGACAAACTCCAGGCGCTCCAATGTTTTACCCCTTGCAAAACACTGCGATCACAAGCGCGGGAGCTTTGGTTTGTGTAGCACGTCGTTTCTAATGTTGCGTGCCAAAGGTGTCGGAACGTGACATGACTGATGACGGAAAACCCCAAATCAATGCTGTCAATCGAGAATAAATATGTATATCGTTGTCTGACATAAAAGACTGTTGTTGCAACTCCCTTGGCTTTTACCCAACATCTCACTGAGTTCAAATCTGTACAATCTGAGCAAAAAACATACTTTTTAAATTAGGTGTCTTTAACCGTACGGAAATAAACATACATCCGACTGCATTAATCTGAAACAACAGAAGGCCCCAGTTAGAGGTCATGAAGCACTCGTGTGTTTAAATTAATCTTATGAGAATGACAAACAGTACAGTATGCATCACATAGTGTTACTAATACAACACATGTCGGGGAAAGTTTTCGAAAAACCACCAGCATGCCTGCGGATGATTGCGAAACTCCCAGGAGTGCTTAAGTAAAATACCAGCTGCTGCATAAGCAAAGAGCTTGAAAGTGCAGGGCCAAGCGGAGGATGCCATCTCCCCGCTGCCAGAGCCCTTTAGAAGGCTTGTCAGCCAGCCGACCAGAGATTGATGGGTGAGCTGTGTACTGCTCCACAGCACTACATGTGACATGACAACCATGATGAATGGGAGCCAATTATATTCAGGAATGGGCTGTTTTTTTTCTAATACGCCGCCACCGATCACGAGATCTGCCGAGGAGGGCCCGCCTTAGGAAAATAAACCCACGCTCAAGTTCACAAACAAGTAACCCGAAGAACCCGCGCTCTGTCTTTGGGTAACGACAGCTGCGGAAACGGAACAGGAAGCGCTGCAAATTGATAAGCAATAGTCAAACCGCGGGAGCAAACTACTCGTGACCCTTATTTCGTCTGGAACTGCGGTTAGCATGAAGCTAATTACAGAGCTGCGTGTATTTCAATCTTCTTAATGTCGCAAATGTGGGACTGGTTAAATTGGTCTGTCTAGCGAAAGGCTCTAATTATTGTGAAAAAGTCTAATTAGCATTTAGTGGAACACCAAAACAACTGCGGCAAAAATTGTACTAATTCTCCCATAAACAGCGTTCACAGTGTGCAATCAAGCTGCTTTGCAACACAATGAGAATTAATGGCATCGCACCACAATGGTAAATCCTACAACTCCTGCTGAGAGCGTTAAATCATTTCTCACTGCACACAGACTGTTCCCATCAACGGCAATTCCCAAGAACCCTAATAAGCATATCTTTCCCATTAATATCATACAGCCCCAATTATCTGCAATTTTAGAATATGCTTTGGCAAATAATTAGCTAGATGACCCTTAGGATACGGGTGAAATAGCTCTGCGGGGTTACGCGGGACCCCGGCCTTTTGTGTTTTGCGCAGATCCGGCCTACGGGACTCCACGGGAAAACAATGTCAGGATGCTGATTGCAGACAGATCGATTGCAGAAAATACACGGCGATGTCTGCTGAGTGCAACAACTGATACATACATATACAATGGAAAGAATGAGGATTAGCAACGTGACCCAACTCGCGTAAACAAACGCTTGTTAATAGTGTTCGATGTGATCTGCTGTGCATATGAATTTCTGGGATCCAGGTGGACAAAATGGAAGATATCCCACAAGGTTTAGACCTGTGTTGAAAGGACAGAGCCGAGAAAAAAAAACACAAGCCTTGTTCGCTTCTTCAACACATGGCATTTATTGTAGTCTACTGATAGATTATTTACTTTCTTTGTCATCTGGAGTTAATGTTCCTTGTCTTGGTAACAAAAACAGTTTAGAAAGGCAACTTCCACAAGTCAAACTCTGTAGTTTCCCAGACCGATCTCTGCTATCTATCTCCATTCAAACACTCTATTTATTTAGGAAAACTTAAACAACTCTTTTTTTATGTCGGCGCAGTGTTGGCACACACTAGAGCAGAAGATTCATCATTATAATACTACAAATTTAAGATGACTGTTGCATGGAGACGTTATAAAAACCCTAAGGAGATAACATACATTTTTAAGACCACTAAGGTCTGCAGTGTCGTGTTGTGTGTAAAATCTCTATAGTATATGGAGTACGAAGGGCTAAGAAAAAGATTACAGGCATATAGTGAAGAATAAAACTCTCAGACAAAGAAATTGAACTTGAATACATTAACTGGAAGACCTTGAGATATCGCTATAGGCTCAGCTCCCCTCCCTCTGCATGTTTTGAGTGGCCTTGCCAGTTACTATACAATATATATGGAGGAATGTTGGAATGTATCAGAGGGCATTGGTGTGAATAATATTCACTTTGCTGGCACAGCCATAATGGTGTAGATTTATAGTTCTCTGCTCTCTGGATATCAGTGAGAATCATATAAAATGCAGTGCGGCGGTACGGAGGGCAGCAGCAGGCAGGAAGGCTGAATCACAAGCGGCCATCATCATTGGACAGATGCAACTCAGTTTCAGCATTCAATAACATAACCCATTAGATTCTGAACCCAGCAGGACAATAACTGTAAACTAAAGAACAACACATATTCCTAAAATGACAAGATGAGGAATAATACTAAGGTTTTGTTGGATTATCATGAGTGGGCCTTAACGAAATAATAAAATGTTATTTCAACTAAAAAGTGTACCTATTTTTATTATTCAACAGAAGAAGCAACACAGATATAATATGAAAATATAAAGGGAAAACTTTAGTATAAGGACCAATTCTCACTATTAACTAGTTGCTTATTATTGGCCTATTGGCTGTTTATAAGCGCTTATAAAGCACATATTCTACATTACCATATTCTACATCCCTTATCCTACCCAATACATAAACCTAACAAATACATTACTAACTATTATCAAGCAACAAATCAAGAGTTAACTGAGCAAAAGTCGTAGTTAATAGTTTACTTAAACAGAGAACTGTACCTTGAAATAAAGTGTGACTGATATAAATGTAAATAACTTAACATTTTGTGTATATTACCAGTAAAATCAGAATCACTGATAATCATTGCAAAAAGCTACATTGATCAACATCTAAAAATTATAAAGCAAACGCAACCATGTGTTAACAAATGGTGATGACTTGGAACTTCACAAACAGTGGAATATGACGACACTGTCCTTGCATTTAAACTGTACTGACTCGCTCTTGCTTTTTTACTTTCACGTGTACATAAAATAAGTTGTTTTTGCATAATGTGTGTTGCGTTTATATACATCTAAGCATGTTTATCATTTTCTGATCAGTGCCATACTGTCATAAATCAAAGCGATATGGTCTGACAAACAATCCAATATCCAAGGTTAAGAAAACAAAGAGAGGATAAATCACTCCTGTGTCATGTTCAATTTTTACAACAGCATTAAGCCCCGCAATATCCGTAACAGGAGCTAAATTGTTATAGGAACAGTACACAATCAAGTGTTCTCCAGGATGACATGCATCTTCAGTGAGAAACAAAGCAGAGAAATATGAACTGATGCTGCCAGACCTTCTCAACACCCTGTGGACAAAACACAACTCAAACACTGAGTTTCCACAGAGTTACAGAGCTTCTGGAACACTACTTTGACATTTACATTCAAGCAATTGGCCGACACTTTAATCCAAAGTGAGTTATTCAGGAATTCAGGATTGTGTTATAACAGTCTGTACAGTCCCTGGGTGTGAAACCCATGAGCTTGTGGTTGCTAGCTCCATGCTCTGCCAGTTGAGCTACAGGAAAGACTACTACTATTAATACAACTTCTTGTGTATGGTTAAAACACTACACTAGCTATTTATATCACAGCGACCAGTTTATGTATCCTAGATACCAATAATATTTTCAAACATTTCACTACATGCAGCTTCATCAGAAATACACAAAATATAAATATTCAGTCAATAAGTGACAAGTACACTCCACACATCAAATGTGTTTTATTTCGTCTCAAGCATGTTCATCACTGACACCTTTGTCTCCCTGGTAACAAAGTACACAAACTTATAATTTATACTAACTTTGAACTTTTTTATTGCATAGTTACAGATCAACTGTCATAAAGTGACAAGCTTTTATGTGGAAAATAAATATAAATACTAAATATCGTTATGAGGTTTTCATAATTTATGTTTGAAAGAGTTGATGACAATAATTGAATTTATCAGTTTAACTTGGATATGATAGGAATGGTTTAAAAGTTAGCATTAAAATTACACTTCAATATACACTAAATAACATACTAAAATAAAATTTGAAGTACTTTAACATGTATTTATTTACATGCGTTTTAAAGCGTCAACGAGCCGTTTTGGTGTATGGTTCCCCCATGTGGTTGATAAGCACAATTTTCTGTTATAAATGTTTCAAATATTTCCGCTGTATAAGCTTCCATGTGGGCAGCGCAATATATGTGAATTTGTTGAATACACAGAAAGGTCTGTTACATTGTGTCACTTCATAAACTGTGCATGTACTAAAGCACTCTTTTGGCTCCTGCGGGTTATACTACTGGGCTATAGTAATAATTCAAACTAGATTCTGAGGTAGCAGTTGGTTGTTGGCAGTTAGCGCATAGCGTGCTAGCTACATAGCAGCTAACTCGCTAACGTTACCTACATAACATTTGCAGTCACCCAAAACACAACGCATGGACGTGAATGTGTTTCGTACAAATGCAAATAATTTTCTGGAGTTATATTTTAGGAAACACATTCAAGACCTGGCGTTGTGCTTTGTGTAATGGATGCAATCAATAATTTACACAACTCGCTGTGGGAATAGTGCCTAGCACAGTAAATATAGATACCGATAACATAAGTCTACGTGCATGAACTAAGGAATCGGCAACTTTTGACCATAAAACATTTATTGTGGTTTGGTAGTCATCATTTACAAGCATAACACTAAATTCGTGATCATGCTACGTAAGCTATTGAGACCCGGCAACACTCTATTCTACCTTACGGTTATAAATTGTGAACCAGTAATGTTAGTACACCAATAAACAACCTGAGCACAGCCAAATTACTAATAAACTCAAAAGTACCAGACAGTAAGACATTTTTTTACATATAAGACTTTCAAATCCAGGAGCAGGAAAGCTAACGTTAGGTCTCCATCCGTTCTCCGTTTTACAACCTCGTTACCTATTGCAGCTTGCGTCGCTAAGTGTAAGTCCGTCAGATATTGATTTGTGTCCGATCACTCGCTCTCTTTTCCTCTTTGTTTTATTTGCTGGTTCTGCCATTGTGATGGTTTGGAGACTTGCGTTGAACTAGATCCTTTCATCTTATTGTTAGCTTTTGGCTAACGTCTCCCAGGAAACGAGTAAAATGTGACGTATGCCGTATAGCAGGGGATAGGCGGGGCTTGTACCTGCCCGAACACCAAAGTAACAAGTGCGATTTCAGTCAATAGGAGGCTGTTTAGGAAGCGATGACAGTAACATTTGTCCAGTGAAAAGTTGTCCTGCCACTAAAATAATTTTAGAGACATTCATTTAAGGTCAAAAAGTTGCTTGTTATTGCTTTAAGATTAATTTAAGAAAATATAAAAGTGTAGAGGGAATGCAAGATTTCCCAAGAAATGTAAGCAACCCAAACACACACACACACAGTTGAACATCTGAAGTATGCAGGCAATGTGCTCCTCACCAGCGGCAGACATGAGCATTTATTACCTTAAAAATGACTCCTGGCCAGCAAGTATCCAATTATTCTTTACCCAGGAAGCTGTTCTAAATGGAGAACCTCAATGATTTACTCACAACCTCTCCTTTTATTAAAACACTTTGTCTTATTGTTTCATTGATTTACAATCCGTCCTACTTTTTTGGCATCTGAAAACAATCAAGCGGCCGAGCAGCAGAATGTTTGGACATTAATCGTTAAAAGACAGTGTTTTATTCCTGGCCAGGGGTTTGCCGCACCAGCTGCTATGCATTCTGCTAAAACCGAATGATTTATGGCCTCGTCGCCATAACGATGAGGCTGACTCATTAACATATCGACAGCACCCAAGATGGATCATCAGCATTGATTATTTCATGGCCTGTTGATGCCCATTTGTTAAAAAGAGAGAGAGGGGAGAGAGGGAGAGGGCAAGAGAGAAGTGGGCGGAGCCACACCGCAGATGAAAGAGTGGAGAGGATTTCTCGCTGTTTTATTACTGTATCTTCTGCGTGTTATGGCACGGCTTGACAGGCCTTTTCACAAGAGCCATCATGAGGCCTGCCACACTTAAATAAATCAGCCATTGACAACTATTAGGCAATCCGTAGCGCTTTGTGGATCTATACACAGAGAATGGGTCTCGACGGACTGTGTGACACAGAGCTGCCTGCTTTATGACTGTAATAAACATTTTAGCATTTGTGGAGATGCATTACGCTATCTGTGTCGAGTTTTAGACACAACAGAGCGATAGCAGTAGATTGTAAGGCAGTCAAACGATTAATCGCGATTAAGCCCTCTAAGTTTATTATACTTTGAAACCATGAGCAGTTTAAACTCTCTACGATCGGACTACGGTTTTAAACATGTCTCATCAAATGTAAGATATCGACTCATCCAGACCTTCCTGTCATGAAAATGACATCACATTGTACTGAAAATTACATTTTGAAGGCAGTTATAAAGAATGCATTCACTTCAAATCTTAAGAGTTAGTAAACATCTTTTTTTTTCATTTTCTTATTACTTCATTTTTTATTCCATTTTATTTGGTTTTACTTTTATTTTAATTTATTATTTCATTTAAATTTCTTTATATATTATTTAATATTTTTCTAGCATTTAATGTTTGAGTATATTATTTGTATTTATTTATACATTTATTTACTAATTTTATCATTCTTGTCTATTTCATTTCTATTTTGGGGGGTGGGGGGCTCTCAGTTTCAGCTGTCCCTTTCCAATTTTTATTTAATTGTATTACACTTTTGCATAGTTTTACTTGTCTATTTCCATTGTCCAACAGTAGAAAAAAATGACATCTCAAGACAGAACAACAGAAAAAGTTGAAATCTGTTCCAACACAAAAAAGTGGATGCAGATGAAGAAAACACCATGAAAAAAACGTTTACGTGGCAAAAAGGAAAACAAATGTTGTCCTGCACCTGAAATCACTTATTTAAATAAAGTCAAGTTATGCAGATGCATGTTTGCAAGATCTCTAAGCCAATCACAAAGCAGAATGACTTTCTGTCTTTCTCGTCCCATCATTCATTCTCAAACTGCTCATTGGCCCCGTCAAACAGCCACGTCAAGGTCAATTGAAGGAAATGATGATTTGCAAACATTCGCCTGGGCAATTTATCAAACAGCCCCGTTTACCACTCAAAATCATAAGAGGATTACTCCTTCTCAGACACAATCTTGCAGTGAGCTAGGCCTAGCCGCGTCTCTCATTACGATGATAGAGTTTCCACAGCGACGGCAGCTAATTGATGGCCCGATCATTCATTATTGAATGGCAGGCACCTCACCGCTCCAGCTGATTGTTATTCTTTTGGCTGGCTGTCATCAGGTCTTCACTAAAACCGTAACCTTGCCGTGAGACAGTGTCACACACCTTTCTAAATCACCAGCCCTGACAAACGCCCGACACATATTGACCGCATAATCTTTAGCGAGGGCTCAGAAAGTGAGAGTAGCCTTTTTAAGATCACGTTACATTAGTATCAATACTCTGCCTTTCACAGAGCACGTTTGCTTATACTGCTGTTTGTTAAATCACACTGGAAAGCAGAAGGGCCAGGTTTTTGTCGCAATTAGGTAAATGAGAAGCAAAACGAAAAGTAAATTAGAGAAACTGTTGGCCTCCAAATGTCCTTGGTGGAGCCAGTGAGTACTGTTGGGAGAGAGTGTGTAAAACTGTGTGTGTGTGTGACAGAGGTCTGCCCTGGCCCGTGTACAGTATGGACGGGCCCTTTAAATTGCTTCCGTCAGTGGCGCTGAGTAATGAGTGTGATTCTAATCGGAGTTCCTGAGGCCAGCAGCATTAGTCTTCATCTCTGAATGGCCCTCCTTGCCACCCGTGACATCTAATGTAGAGCAGGTCCAGACGTAATGAGAATCCATTCTGCCGCCCAACCGCTCGCTGCTTTTCACCGCGCTGCACAGGAAGGGTTTGGTCAGGACAACAAGGTTATCGGCCCCCCAGCTCTCCCTCCAACCACCGATAAATATTCAAGAGCTGGACAACGGCGCAAGTATTGGAGAGCGGTGCTATCGCGACTCTGATAAAAGAACAACAGCGAACCACATAAGCATGCAGAGAAAACACGAAAGCACAGAGCAAAGAACCCAGGTTGGTGATGCATTAGACTTTGTCTTAATAAATACTTTCTAAAAGACACACTCAAAGATTTTTCCCTCTTGAGAAACGAATAGTACATTTAAAAAATGTTTATACATCGCTTTATATATTAAGTCCATCACGATATCACATCTTCACTGCACGGTTATCGTGGCCAGAAAGCCGATTTATGATATAAGCGCAATATCTATAAATTTTTTTAAAATATATTGCCAAAAAAATGTATTAGTTAAATGCATCATTCATTTTGTTTTTGAGTTTTTTATTTTAGATGCCAATGGATCACGCTCAAGACTTGTGGCTCTTAAGGCAAAATTACAAAAATTGTGTGCAGAATTATTTACAATATTATTTACACAATGTGTACAATATAAAAATCACAATATGTTTAGTTACATAACAACAATCATGTTTTTTTTTTTCACGGTTATTGTCGATCAGCATATTGACACCCCAAATAACAATAAGTATAAGTATATAAGTAAGTATATAAGTATATAATATATAAGTATATAAGTATTTCTTTAGAATTATATTATATTTATTTTTATCATATTTTTATTATTATTCATAGTTTGTTCTGTTTTTCAGAGAGCAGGTCTACCTCTCGGGGGCTGCCATTTTGAGCCTAAATGATCAGTTAAATACAGCCTTTACTACCCAGTCACTTTCACTTACTGAATAGCTGAATCACGGCTGACTTCGACAGAAACCGAAAACTATTGTTTTTGCATGCACTTGCCACACAGAAGCAAACGTATGGACATGGAGGAGTGTTTGTTAAAATCATTTATTATTTCCAGAGAAATTATACACTTCTTAAATAACAACATTATTCTTGTTTAGCAGCGAAAGATAAATTATGCTTGCATTCCTTAATGTACTGTCTGCCGAAACAAAGCATCCTATCCTGTACTGTCTCACTAATGTAGCCGGCTACAAAATCATACAGTTAAAATTATGTAAATACCTGTATTTTCTCTTTAAAGGAGATTAAATAATGTTATCTACCTACACACACGCGCTCAGGAGCTCTTTGAAATGAGTATCTTATTTTATTCTACAGTGCCTTGATTTGTGACTCTGTGTATTGATGACTCCATAAAATCCCACGGATACATCCGAGCCTCCATGCTCACCATTAAGCAGAAACATAAAATGCACACTTCTGACAGCCCCGGCTTCGAGTCTACGCACGGAGCCGTAAAACAATACTATCTGAAATCATGCAGACCCTGCCGGCTGTCAAAAGCCCTCATGCACAAAGGGGCCAAATTCTCACAGATGCAAAGGATCCTGGGTGCGCTCAGTTAGCGGCGAGTAAATTGCAGTGGAGCTTTGCGTGCTCGAATACTTCAACAGGTCATTCCTCTTTGTCTTTCCCTGTTTGCGTGTGTTAAACTCCCCCCACCCTCGTTCATTCTCTCATCCACATCCCGGCTTTGACCATCCATCAATCACTACACTTTGTCAGCACAGACTTCATCCAAGATCCCTGCAATCACAGCGGAGAGCGCGTTGGCGTGGACGCCTCGCCGCTGGGGAGCTGCTCAGCCCCCATCTGCATTTGCAGCTTCCCCTCATCCGCTGACGGGCGGGCGTCCAGGAGCCCTGACGCACGTCGCCTTCTATTGCACAGGCAAGCAAAAACACTAATGCCTCAGCTCGTCTCCGCACCAAACTACTCACCGCCACGCACACAGACACAAACAAACTCGTGCAGGCGCGCACACACACGGAATAGACAAAGTCAGGTGGAGAGAGAGAGAGCAGGCGAGAGAGAGAAAGACAGGCGGAGAGAGGTGGAAAGCAGAAAGAAAGGTGAGCGAAATGGAGGGTGGCATTGAGCGAGGGGGGAGAGAGATGTTTACTGGATTTTCTGAAACAATTGGTACTCGGGTCAGGCTGCAGCTCAATTTGTCTTTTCTTGCCCGCACATCAATAGAAATCACACAGAGAAAATGTATCACTAATTAAGGGCTCATCAGGCCTGTGTCAGCTGTGGTTTAGTCTGAGAGCCGCCGAGCCCTGAAGAGACTTGTAGTGTTCTCACGCCGGCTCCTACGGAGAAACGCCGCTGACAGAAAAGCGCTACCTATGCTAATATACACGGAGGACGGATTACTCGACAGAGAAGAAAGGGCTGTGTTGTGCTTGGAGGAAGATAGCGATAATGAAGCTTGAGGAACAAAGCGGATTTCCGTGCCCACGGACATTAGGCGGCCTAAAATGACATGGGTTTTTGAGCGAACACACACATTTATGACATATTGATGAAAGGCATGAGCTATGACGCTAAATGCTAGAATTAAAGCTAAAGTCTTTTTAACAACACAAGTGAGTGAAAATATGCCATAATGTAAACTGCATTCATTTGGTATTCAAATACATTTACATTTACATTTATGCATTTGGCAGATGCTTTTATCCAAAGCGACTTACATTGCTTTATCCTATACATCTTACATAGGCATTTGCAATCCCCTCGGATCGAACCCACAACCTTGCGTTGTTAACGCAATGCTCTTACTACTGCGTCTCAAGAAATAAGTTGAACAGCCAAGAATATCATGACCGGATCTGTTAGGCTAAAGATCCAGCAAGGCGTTTTTATGCGGCTGAAAACGCCCGGCGCTGGCTGAAAACACTGGTTGCGGGCATTTGAACAATGTTTTCTTTTTTAAGCAGAGGCACGATGGTTACTTTATGCTGAGCGTGAAAATAATGCAGAGTGCCGGCGCTGAGCCTAAGGAAAAGAACGGCAGCTGCTGGCGTTTTCAAAATCTATAGGAAGCAATTGAAAAAACACGCTGTACGCCGGCAGAAAGGCTTTGGTAGACACAGCCTGTTATGATATTTTGTATTTTATCTAGGCATTTACACTATGTTATTTGTAATCTCGTCTGTTCTGTTTTTATTCTTCTATGGGGGGTCATATTGTTGAATTATTCTTTTGTATTTATAAAACTAATATAAACAATATTAAAAGAAAAAAAAGAATATCATTTGACCGAATGATGACCAAAAGTCGTGAGTATTAATTAAGAAATTTGCCCAAAAATAAAAGTGTGGCCTCAATGCGATTGTTTACACACACATTTTTATCTTTAAGCAATAGTTTACCCCCAAAAAATGTATTCACACTTTTTTGTTTAAAATCTGCATATGACTCTTTCTTCTGTGGAACACAAAAGAATACATTTTGAGACACACAATGGAAGACAATAGGGGTCAATGTTGTCTGGCTACCGACATTTTTCGAAATATCTTCTTTTATGTTCTCCAGAAGAAAGAAAGTCATACAGCTTTGGAATGACATGAGGACAACTAAATGATGACAACATTTTCATTTTTGGGTGAACTATCCCTTTTAGACAAGATTCTCCACATAAGAGCTACAAACGTGGTTATAGTGTCATTTTAACGTTGATGTTTACACTGCACAATAAAAATGACCCTACACATGTTAAAATGACCAAAATACTTAATGAATACTTGGATTTAAAAAAAAGCAAATGGAGCAACAGAGCGTTTAACTCCAGAGCTCTTTGCATCCAACACTTCTAAATTAGACAGCAAGCAAATGTTTTGAAAAGGATGGACATTATGGAATGAGCTTGTTATAAATGAGGCCTGTCAAACCTATATTCAGCAACCAAATGAGTATTCACAGTTCACTGGCCACATCTGAGCACGCCTCAACCATGCCGGATAACTAATGATCGCTATTAAGCATACAGTTAGTGACGAAAGAAAAGAAAACACAAAACAAAGTATTTACTAAAGATTAAAAAAAACAGCTAAATGAACCCATAGGCAGACGAGGCCTCCTGCGGGGACTAACAAATGACAGTTCGGCTCCAGCAGCGCGGACTGAGAAGATCTTGTTTTCTACATAATTAACACTTATTTGTGCCTTTAAAAACAGGATTGTAATGTATAATTATCAGCATTCGGCAGCATTAATTCAGCTATTACACGCCTGGTGTTAGGTCTGCGATGCCGGGTGTAATGTTATTCACAGATTACACTGAGAAAACCCTTCAGACATTCAGCTGAGCCAGTCTTAAGTGACAAGGCGCTCCGGCTGAGCCTTTTATTAGAACACAAAACAAATTTCTCATATTAATTAACTCTTGTCTCATGCTCTCCAAGACCACAGCCACGGTCTCCGCTCTGACACGTGAGCTAAGTATCTTCCTCAGAACAGTTCCTAGAAAAAAGGAAAACTGTAGTAAACGAGAACCCGATTTACGGAGTCGGTTCCACTTTACGAAATCCCAAACCCCTGAAAAGCTTTTAAGGCCAGCCAAGAAAAGAGTCAAATATGAAGATGACAGCCGACATGTCACTCCACACCAGCCTCAGACCCGATTAGGCCGTACTGTATTTCCACATCCTGATTTGAAGCAGTTCATACAGCTGGAGAGGAGTGCTGTACCCACGAGGGAGGAGGTGTTCATGGCACACGATTGGATTACACAGGCGCACTAACCAAATGTGATTGGTTTAGCATGAAATATTAAGTTGATGGAATGGGCCTGGTGCTGTGCCTTTGACAGCGGCGGGGGCATGATATTTCTGTATTTTAGCAATCACGCTGGGTGAAAATAAAGCAAAGGTCAACTGTATAAACCTATAAATGTTTTACACAGATGTAGATATTAACTTTTTTCATGAACTTTTTTCTTACAAAGGGAATTTTGTTAAAGTCAGGTCAGGACGTTATCACACTTTTGTGAGTCATGTTTTATATGTCAATATAGCATTTACAATAGTGCTGTCAAATAGATTGTTCCCGATTAATAGATTCCAAAATAAAGGATTGTGTCTGTATGATACCGGTGCGTGTGGTGTGTATATGTATATTTGTATTGACCACTTCAGAAGATACAACCATCAGAACATCTATAACCGATTTAAATTTGAATTTGGAAGTGATTCTGGACCAGTGTATACATCTTGCGAAGTGGTCTATATATAAATAGACAAACGTATATATTTAAGAAACGTGTTACATATATTTACATATACATATTTTTGCATATATAAATCTATGTATACATGTAAATATTTATTTTATAAATGCATTAAATTACATACTGTATAAATATACACAACAAACACACATATTTTATATAAAAAAAACATTTATTTTGAAATGGAATAATTGTGATATGTCTGTGTGTGTTATATGTGTATATATAAACATAATTTACTTACAGCACTCATTTACATACAATATATTAATGACATTATTTGTTATTTGTTAGTTCTATATGTTGCTTTTTACATTTGTTGCTAGTTCATAAATCGTTGTGTGCCTCATTATTCTTCACTGCACTGTTTGCTGTCTCACAGGTTCCCATTGTGACAAAATACCTCGTATAGTGACAACATGTCCTGTTATTGCATTTTACACATCGTGTTCAATAAACAGTTTTTCCTTGGCCAGCATTGACAGATATGTCCTACAGCTTTTTTAGGTGCGTGACTCCACATTTAGAGAACAAACGTAACTAGAACATGTTCACAAGAGCAAAAACCGTGACAACTTGCCCCGGTCTTCCTTGTCTGTGTGATGCCATGAAGTCAATAACAGTACCCAAAAAGATAACATGCCAACAATCAATCCAGCGCAACCTGACACGTCAACTACATCGAGATGGGCATTTCAGATAAACATGCGAAACGCAATCAAACGGCGCAAGAAAGGAAAACCCCTTCATTTTCATGTTCCGAAAGCAGCACATATGAAAGACAAGCTTCAAAATAATGAAATATTGTTTATGTATTCTGGCATGAAATGGGTTGGGTGTTAGGAGGGAGTGGAGCGCGAGAGAAGGATGGACAGCACTGACAGCGGCGTATTCGTCCTGCACGCTACAGCAGACGTCCCGCTAGTGGTGGTCGACAGAGCAATAAATCAAGGGCTCTCCATGCTGTACCTACAGCTTATTACATCCAGCATGACAAATAAATAATAATGCCTGTCAACACAGGCCTTTGCTCAAGGATTGAGCCAGAAACACTCTTGCTCATCACTCCTGATTTTAAGTGAAAACACTAGAACAAGGGAATTGAAGGCCATGCTTTACTGAGCTTATGAAAGTTGCTGAGCAGGAAAAGGGTGATGACCATAGAGAGGAAGAGAAGAAGAGAGAGGCAAAGAAAATGACACTGTGCTCCGAAAGGCAGTGGGTGTGAAAAGGAAACGATCCAGATTGAGCTAGCTGGATCTCTTCAGGTTAAGAGAAAAGGTGAAAAGAGAAAGAAAGAGGGAGATGATGCCCTTGTGCACTACACAACCACTGTTGCTTATTCAACTCAATTGCACCCCGGGGGAACAGGGCTAAATCAAAGGCTTTCACCGCTAAACAGAATCGGCAAACAGAGAGCAAAACTACAAGCCCATTTTAGGAGACTCCAATAGGCGGTCTGTTTCCACCAGAGCAAACAACTCTATTAATGTGTATAAGTTCGCTCAAAGAAAACAACACAATTCTGATGAGGGCCAAATAAAGCAGGCCGACATAAAGGAAAAATGAAATATTGACTCTTTAAAGAGACCCTACTAGGAGCACACCAGAGGTTTAAGGATGTAAACAGCTCTCCCTCCCCGGAGAGCAGGAGTCCAAATTGAAGACATTACATCCAAAATGTGGGTCAGCGGGGTCACCAAGGAGGCTCAGAACATAGTACGAGGGCTGGGTCAAATCCAAATTATTTTAAAAGTTCTCGTGTGCTGTTGATGATTGAACTACGACATTCTTATTTATGGAAATATATTAATACAAAAAATATTCATATGATAGCGTAAACCAGCCTAGGCTGGTGTAAACTGGTCTCTCAAACCTCAATGCAAAACTAACTATGACGTTTTAAGGTTTTTGTTTTGATTTGATTTTTTAATTTTCTGCGATATGGATATGATAGTTTCAGACAAACTTGACATATAAATTCTCAGAGAATGTATTTCTTGCCTGTATAATGAACCATTTTACTAAACCACTGATGGTGGAGTCTAGACATAAGAAAAAATATGAAGTCTATGCTAATTTTTGATTAAATCATAAAATATTAATATTAAATAAACAGATGTTTTGCATGTTACAAAAAGAACACTGTTTTTGAGAGATAACATACTTTGTAGGATTTCTGTGAATTAAATGTACAAACCAGTAACAATAAAACCCAACAAATGGAGAATGGATGGCACTTCACAGTACATTAAACAGTAATTATATATATTTTTTAATTATATTTAAATGTAGGTGGAATATTGACCGTAATCCTGAAAGCATCACTTACCTGACTATGAAAAATAAAGCATTTAAAAAAAAAAAATGTGCGGATGCACTAATGTTTTTGCCTCCTTTTAGCATGCATGCACATGTGTGTCTCAGACTTTCTATGGCTATTCCATTTTATTCCCCTCTTAAACACTAGACAATTTACTCAGTGCTGTCCTTCAATAAAAATTAAGAGCCCCAGAACATGCAAGGAAAGCCAGAGCTTATAAATCACTACATCCACCCACACTGGTCCTCCTCGGCAAGGCAGCTTCTCCAGAGCTCTGACATTTGTGTATGACTCCAAGTGTTACAAAGGAAATAAAGGCCTGATTAAAGAGTGGGCTGTCATAAAGGTTAGGCAATGGTAAATGGAGTCTTCCATCTTACGGGTAACAGGAGAAGAGCTGGTAGGCAGAGCGAGATGCTGATCAGAACTCCTGTAAGACTCACTCCCACATTAATCACTAAATCACCAAGCCATGCTTAATTGCAAGTTGTATATCACAGTGAAATTCAGGGGTGAGGAAAAAGGAAAGTCATTATTTTTGCGTTTGGATGTGGGGCGTGTCGCGTTTCAACCCGCCCGCACATCTGGGACCTCCCTGGATCTGACAAGGAAAAATGGAGCGTGCAGTAACCTCCTAATTAACACAACACAATGACTGTTTTTGAAGCGTTAAGCAGCCTGAAAGAAGAGTCATCAGTTCTCAGATTCAATCCTTCAGTGCTCAGCTTCTCTATGAAGTGTGTATATTCAAAACAGAGTTAGCTGCACTTGCTTTGTTTATTTTTGACTTAAAGCTTAATTGCCACTGTGCCAAGCACTCCACCTGTACAGAGCATCAAATATCATTTTAGCAATTGTTTTAGCAACAGTTCCAATATAAAAATAACTTTAATATTGATTCAATGGATGTATTGCATTAAAAAAAAATCAGTTTTTATAATAAATCTTTTAAAATCATAATCTGGATATGATTTTTTTATCTTACCATAACCTAAAGATGCTATGTCAAACTTTGAAACAGAAAAAAAGTAGTTTCCATCTTGCCACTTTTTTTGTAAAGAAAACACATTTTTACTCAAATTAATCGATTTATAGCGTCTTGCAACCAAACACTTCAAATATACCTTTTCTGTAAGGACTAGAATGTAGTTAATAGTCTGTCAAACACACACTTCATAAAACTTGAACACTTTACACATTACGATTGACAGTACACTGACATTTTATCAATAGAGATGCACCGATATATCGGCCAATAATCTGTATTTATCAGTTGATAAAAGCCACTTTTAAAAACAGCTGATAATCAGGGCAGACATAGCCTGTCAATTGCTAAAGAGGACAGAAAAAAATTAATGGTTTTGTATATAGAAAATGTTAAGAAACGTCACCAGTTTGATGTGGTATCGGCAGATTTCATTCTGAATAAATGCCTATCCGTATTGGTGGATAAATTTAGTACAGATGCATCTCTAGTTATTAACACTATACACTTCACAGTATCTTAATATGAATAAAATTAATGGAAAGCATACGTTGATATTAATAAATGACATTTATATATTTATTACTAATTTCTATGACTTTTCAAAGCCTTAAAGGCAATGTTTCAATTTCATTGATTTTCCAGCATTTCCATGACTGTGAGAACTAAAAAGTTCCTAGTTCTCAAGAAAACATGACACAAACTACGGCCCAAACTGTGACTCCAACTAAAGTGTGAAAAACAATAGTCCCTACTCCTAAAATCCCTTATGACCTCAGGATCCCAACTCTGTGTATATACAAATGAATAAGAGCAGTACGGCAGGGTCTTGGCCATGGCAGCATGAGGTCAGGGTATCCAAACTGCGTGAACCAGACATCAATCCTACAATCTGACTGATTCCAGAACAGCGTAGAACCGGCTGGGCCGTAAACTGTCTGAACCCTGCGGGGGCAGCCCGGTGATCACAGGACGGGGCAGCAGAGACAGGCTGTAAACTGCCTGACCTCCGGGGGGCAGTCACCATGCTGTCTGAATATGCGAAGGGGCTTCCTCACACACACACAAAGACCAAATGCCTGAAAAGTGGCTGCCAAAGAGTCAAAGTGCGTCTAGAGTTCACCAGGCGGGAGGCGGTTATGGGTGAGAGAAAGGTAGAACAGAGTAAACAGAGAAGAAGAAAGAATAGATGTGACTTCCTTCACCTTAGATTTTCACATGCTAAGAGAGGAGAGAGTGAAGGTTGTGCTACTTAGAAGCAATTTAGCTTCTTAGTGGTGGCCGCTGTGATGTAAGACCGTAGATTTGAATGTTTTGAAGTTGGAGATGTGATGAAGAGGAGAAGGTCATCTGCAGTACAAGGGAGTGGCTAGCGACATCAATCATCTCAATTTAGGCTGTGTATTAGTATGCAACCACAATCGTCCCGCTGTAGGTCAAACAACAAAGCGTTGCTACCGTGTTGTAAGGTACACACCTTCGGAAACAGATAAAAGCTGAAAAGCAATGCATCTTTGGACCATTCAAGTAAAACGAATGTGAACTGGAATGTTATTGTGTCTTACAAAGTATGATCTGGCAAAACATCACCTCACTGTTAGAAATACAAAGCAGAGACAGATCCTCACCACAGTCTAGCCATTAAACAACAGACGAGTTCTGTGGCACACTTTCTCTCGCTGCCCTAAATTTCATAACACAAGTTTAACCTAAAAAAAACTTTGAAATTCTTTCAAACCTCATTCCACCTTCTCCAATACTGTCAGACAGATCAAATGCACGTGTTACTGGGGTACAGTCAGTCACTTACACATTTATACATCTGTTACTAGAAAGTTGTCAGTGTGTTTCCCTTTAACCATGAAGCAGAGCAGGGCTTATTTTTTGTTTCATTGTATCGTAATTTTATTTTATTATTTTATTTTCTTGTCATTGCTTTCATTTTGAGTATTGATGTTTTGGCAATATTCATGTAAAACAATCATTGTTCTTGGGGGAAAGTAAAATAACACTGACTAGCTCTAACAAAAACAAAGACTCAAAGAAAAAATACAAATCGTCAATCACAATCTGAGCCTTTCACAAAAGTTACGACATCTGCACGAATAATTGTAAGGAGACAAGTCCAAAACGAAATAATTCAACCCTGTGCCATAATTCACAACACAGGGCTTGGAACGGCCATTACACAGTGAAATGAAATTACAGAAAGCAAAACAAAGCAGAGAATGCAATCTCCTAAATTGCGGGACATAGGGTTACCCTGTTTGACTTTTCGGTATGTGTCAAATCGCAAATAGACGGAGACAGCTGATATGTCATCACCAGAGAATTGTGGGGATAAGAAAATACAATGAGGTCTCGGCGATGAGAGCCTAAAAAGGTTAACCGTGGAACTAAATGCTCTCTCTCGCCGGGCCTGTAATGCAATTTCAGCAAAAAGAACATGAAGCGTTCTCGCGCCAGCTCCCTGTCCATCTTGTGAACTCCAAAGTGATGCTTATCATGTCTCTGAAAATATGCACTTAGTGCCCCAACAGGGCCGTGAGGCTGAAAGAATGCAGCGGTATTGAGTTGCTGGCACACATCGAGTCTTTCTGAATGCACATTTGTCTAGGCGGTATGAACCTAACTTCAACCAACTTTATTTGTTAGACGAATAGATTTTCTGGGAAAATCCAAACCTCCAGGTCCCGACCACAAGCCTTCATTTTTTATATTTGTCTGGCTAAATCAATCCGATTTCATTGTCATATTTAATGTTTGTCAATTTCAGGTGTTTGGCATTTGCCACTGTAAACTAAGTTTGTGGAAACGTATACACGAATCTGACTTAATTCAAATTTCTCTTGACCTTAAACACATTTTGCTGTAATTCGCAAGCTTGCAATTTGTTTTACTACACATATAAACTACGGCCACATATGAATTTCTTACATAACCCAAATTGTTTAAAAAAACATCTTGAGAAATACAAGGCCGAGTTGATAGAGAGTGAAAAAATGCTTTCAAGTGCCGAATAGGCCTATAAATGTGCGTCTACTGTGAAGACGCCCAAATATAAGAGAACGAAAACATTTAGCTGCTGTCCTTCTGAAACCTTGTATCTCCATATTTTGCAATTTAATTTTTTTATTATAAATCATAATTAATGGTCATCGTTTATGTTTGTCAAAAGGTTTTAAAAAAGTGTTTGTCAACATCGACGACACAGTATTTTAACATAAGTTGCTGAACAACTGTGAATTTTGATATCCAAGGTTTTGGAAGGACGGCTACACTTTGCTCTCTAAATCATGAAGTCCATGTGAGTAACATTATAGTTTATGATTTTAACACTATAACAAAACGTGCAGAATATCAATAATAACAAAGAAATATGCATATCCAAACATATTATTGACATGGCCTGCCTCTTACAAGCTCATTTGAATATTTCTCCCAGCATTATTAAACTCCTTGCAAAACTTCCACCTTTCAGTTCATTTACACTTGTGTGCATTTGTAATAATCCCCCTTTTAATTAGGTCCGTCCACTTAACACCTTCAGAACAACAGGACAGCCTAACAGATATGATCTCTCCATTGTGTTATTATCATAAATACATCAGCCCGCTTCTACGACGAGTAATTAACAAGTTTCCACCAGTTCATAAATCCTTCATTAAAACACATTCTTCAAATGCACTGCCGCGATGGCGAGGGGGAACAAAATTCCACACGTGCTGGAGAGGCTTATTTCGCCTCCAGGAATTTATGTTAGGATCCAGCGGTTAAATGTAAACAGTATTCTATAAGAGCTTCAAGCTGTCACAGAGAAGCCTGATTTTACTGTCTGATTAAAGATTGAGCAACGCTGGTTTAGCTGAACTAATATTTGGAAAAGACGGAGATAAATGACTTGTGTGTGTTTAACCAGATGCAGGCCTGGTGCACTCGGTCAGCTGCATGCGTCCACGTAGTCGAGGGATCTCCTCTGCCAGCTGTAGCTTTTCTGGAGAAGTTATGCGGATGTGTAGAAAGCTGGTATGAAATAGTTTTGGAAAGTTGATGTGTACTGCGGTGGGACTTTCTATTCTCTAATATTGTGAAATATATATTCTCATTTAAAAAAATTAAAGTGAATGCAGATGCAGAATCTAAGATATAAACTTTCATTTTAAATTTACCTTTTTTGTTATATACACTTAACATTTATCCACATTTCCTTTATGGCTTTATCCAACTCCCCGACTTTAGTAAAAGCACCAGCTGCGCATATGGAAGAACACAAAGTCCCTTTGCAAGGCCAAATATAACTCAAGACACCATATTAATCAGCTTATTTTCTTCAAGTAATTTTCAAGGTGTTCCCCATGACTGTTTGCAAGCTAAGCGGGGTACTTTTTCAAGGCCGTAAAGCCTCTCAGCGTGATGTGGGTTGTTGTGTTGTTTTAAATGGTGAACACCCATGCTTCCAGACAAACAGAAATGAAAACCCCTTTCAACAAGTCAACGATTCAAAGAACTTAGTGTAATACCGCATCCACTTGAAAAACTTTTGGCAGGCTGTATATCACACAAGCATAAACATTATTCTTTATCCGATCATTAAATCTGCTTTAAGGCATTTTCACTTTACTTTATAGGCAGTTTGTTTTTCCTCATTTAGTACTTTCAAAACATCAGCCTTACAAGCATAGCCCGATGATATGAGTGATATACATCAAATGAATGGATTTGTTCTGGAAATATTGACGTAAGCACTTTTGTGGACCTCTGAGTAACCCTATGTAAGTAAACTAACAGAGTATATAAATGCAAGAAGCAGCTCTGTGTACTTCAGACTGACATGTTCTCTCTTCCAAATAATGAGATTCCTCCATAAAAAAAATAAAGTTTTGCAACACCATCCTGTGCCTATGAGGGAACTTCCTGTCTGGGCCGTACCCCTCCCTGTGCAGGCAGCCCCTAACAACCCAGGCACTCTCTACAGTAGGAGGGTCAGAAGTTCAAACCCCAGGTTTTAACGGTTAAGGCCGGGATGTGAACTCCTGACCTCCCAATGTGAAGGGAGGTCAGCACTTCAATGCAGAGCTGCCTGAATTTACAACTGCATGCTGACTCCACGCAAGCACAGCAGAAAGCACCTGATAGCATCTCCTTCAGGGAGGGGGAGTGGTCCCGGTCTCTTTGTACTTTCAGTCACAGCCGGCCCGCGCCATAAATCATGTTAATTAGTTGACTGATAAAATAAATCTTGAAGTCAAGGCGAGATCCTGTTTCCCGGGCTGTAGTTTAGCCTGCTCTGCGTTATTTGTCATCTGCGAGTCACTGTTTAATCTAGCCATTTGTAGGAGGCGATTTTTTGCCGGGAATCTGGGCGAGCCGGTGGGAATGAGAGGGTCTGACACAGGTAGCTTAAGCTCATCCATCTTTCCCTGGGTGGTCTGCGCAGGCTGCTGTCGTCAAAGAGCACAAACACGAGCTCGATCAGCGTGGAGCGGGTTTGCATGCAGATGCTACACTTCACTAACGCGCAGTGTTAAAAAGTCATTTACCACCAGATTTCCTCCAGTAATAGACTTGTCATAACTTCTAAAACGTCAATGAATGCTACGTAAATATGGGGATGATGTTTTGTTTTTTTCTGTTTAATGGTTTATGTCCATATTTATCGTAGCTGTCCTACCAAAACCTTGTGTATGTGTGTATCAATTGACTAAAAGCTAATTTGATTTAACTAAAAAAATTAGTGCAGCTGAAATTGTTGATTTTTTTTACAGTGCATATGTTGTTTTAAAAATATATACAGTAGATATATTTAAAAAAGTACAATGCACATGTTGTTTTAAATATATACGGGCAACGTTATTTTGCACACACTTAACTTCCGATTGACCTCCACAAAAAATCAATTGTTTAATTTAATTTAAAACAATTAATATACAAGACAATACAAATATATATTAATAGAAATTTAATATAAAATTAATGTGTATATTATAACCAAACGCAGACCGGAATGTAACTTTGGGCCAGGCACTTGTGTCCGATAAAACGTCTATATGACTATGTATATATATTAAATATAATGCTATTAAACTCAAGTTAAAAAAAAAAAAATATTCACCCGTGAAAACTATTTTCATTAATGCAGTTTACTGTATTTTTGAGGATAAAAACATCAAAAAATGGGTTACACTTTAGATTAAGGTACACAAATTCATCATTAACTACTTACTAATATACAACTAAAATGTATGTTAATAAGCATGTAAAAAACACATTCTAATGCCTTCTGCATTGCCTTATTCTACCCAATACCTAAACCAAAAAACTACTCTATAAACAGTAATTAAGAGTTTATTGAGGCAAAGGTCATAGGTAATAGTTAAAACTGGTCCCTATTCTAAAGTGTGACCAAACATGTTTTGCTAAAAACAAGATTGTGACAATTAATGTGGATTAAAAATGAACTAAAACTCAAAAAAGAAAAAAAGAGAAAAAGAGAAAGCCTTGGATTATTTAATTAATCTCCAGGCTATGATTTTTTAAATAAACCTCTGTTTGACTGAGATAAAACCCCACATTTCAACAAAACATATTTATGAACATTTAAATAATGCAAATGCAAAACAAGTGATGAAAACAAAAACGAGATTGTTAAATTTTAAAACACAACTTTGATACAAATTTCTTAATGGCCTCATATTGTTGTGAAGTGAATACTAACGGTCTATCAACACAATGAAAGACTACGTCACCACACACTACACAAGTTTCAAAATGTTCAAATAAAATGGCCGGAAAGGACATTTCTAAAGCCTCTTAAAGAGGGCCATGAAAATAAGACAATTTCTCAGCTATGGTCCCTCATCAAAACAGATCTAAGAGGTTGTCTCTACACAATAACAGCACATTCAGAAGTCTTGTTGGTAATTACAGCTCTTTTGCCTGAGTGTTTTGTGTTTTGTTTTGCTTGTTCCATTTCAGAGGGTAACAACCCTTCATTATTCATGGTTTGACTGGCTTCTCACTGAAGCAAATTACACAGGGGAGTGACAGCTTTCAGAAGAGACAGACTCGTCCTCTTGTAAATCACAGAGATGAGGCTTCAACTCCTGAACTCTCACCTGTTGACCCTGCGGAGGAGTCATTCCTGCCACCAGTCACAATCTAGCTAAAACCAGCTCTGACATAATATACAACAATACATCTTCTTATACACATCATCACACTCTTGTGATTGGTTTATATGGCTCATATAGTTTATGTGTGTTTCACAGTAAGTAAATGTACCTTTGACTGCTTGCTCTGTGCATTGGGTCTGGCAGTAAAAATGCAGCCCATATATTCTGCCAATATTTTATGTTGTTGACATTAATTAAAATAAATGAAATTCAAAATATTTTTCATTTTAGTTTAGTATTCATTTGACCAAAAAATGAAATGTCTTATCTGAGAAGCACTTGAAAAGGTCACATGGCATGAGTTTACATATTTATTTTCAATTTTGCACAATTACAGTGTTCAAGTTGATGAAACTTTAGAAACATTTAATTCAGCTGATTGGTGTTGATCACTGATATATTTATTAGATTCATTACAATCATAGATGGATGCACTTTCTAAAAGGGTCTGATGTCGAGAATAATCTTCATATGTCATATGCCATACACCTTACAACACTTGTCAAAAAGATATTTGCTGAGACCAAGATAATGTAAACAAAAGACAAAAAGAAGGAAAAGAAAGCAAGATGTAATTTTGCTTTCAAAGAGGCTTGGGCAGTTTCAATTGAGATTGTAGACCAACACATCACAGGGCAGTCATGAATGGCCCCTGGCTGAAATAAATAGGTGAGCTTACCTTGATGCAAACCCCATTGTCATCCTTTAAATACAATAGTACAACAACCCCCTACGAGTCATTAGCAGAGTGGGAGTTCCGTTTGCGAAGTGACATCAAAGCGGTCTCATGGGCTTGTGCCAACTTGTTACGCACTGTGTCACAAAACAAGCGTGAATAAAAGTTTCTGCAGGGACAAACAAAGTCTTTGTGGCCCTGATGACTTTCCGACCTTAATGGAAAGGCAGGTGTCATTGCATCAAAGCAGCCTTCAAGCACTCAGTCGAAAAAGGTCTCCGAAAGAGTCTGACCTGTTTAAAAGGTCATTGTTACTCTGCCCTGCCTTTCTTTATCTTGGCGTACAATATGGGATCAAGAGAGGACATACAGATTAGCCGAATCATAGAATTGGTATTTATAGTCAAATTGATGAGAATGAGTGGATACTATCCGTAAATTACGTTCCCACCCATATCCACGTTCTCACAGAAGGGGATTATGAAGATGAAGCTATCTCACGCTAACTATTGATTCGATTTTATACCTCGCTCGGAAAATGAAAGCCACGTCGATAAAATCATCACAAAACAAATTTGTTTTTCAATTGCGCTCCCAGAAATAATTACATTGGCCGACATAAGCGGGCCCGACATGGAATCTAAACAGGCGAAAAGCACCACAGGATCTGAATGGACCGTGATTCACAAAGTTCCACACAAGCGTGTTTGTTTATTGAACATTTCAGCTAATTTGATTATGCTTCCAGCTAAAATGACTGTAGTACACTCCAGCTCCATTTAATGCATTTTACTGAATCCACTCCAAAGATCTTCCCTTAAAATCAGTTTACGAAAATGCTAAATAAATCTGCAGATTATGTCTGTGTTTGGTCTAGACTCAGATTTTGCAGATGTATCATAAGTACGTTATATGACCTGATTGTCCGCTGGGTTTGGACTAATAAAGCCACTTTCCTTCCCAGTGCTACTGAACCAAAGCACACAAGCCAATTCAATTATTCTGGCGGCAGTGCTAATATCAGCATCTAATGGTAGATAATACACAATATTCAAGAGTTCACTGTGTATAGTGTTTGTAAATGCCTTGGTAAAGGGCTGTACTTAATCATCCATTTCACACTCCTGGGAATGCGCAGAAATAACTAATAATAAGACCCTGGCTTTAGCTCAGTCTCAACACGCTCACCAGGGATGCAAAAGCAACACAGAGAAAAACAATAATAAACACTTTTATAATTTGAATGTACAGATCTTCTACAATCCTCTACCACCAAAAATACAAAAAAAAGGCTTTATGATAAGGGTTTGAAAATATAGCGACACAGTAACTTCAATGAATATGGATGAATGAAGTGTAGTAAATGGACCAAGACTAAAAATGCAAAGAAAAACAAAATCACACATTTCTGATAAAAGAAAGATGTATTATGAAGATCCCTGTGCAAGATACATCATAATGTTTCATATATGACTTAAAGTAAACCCTGCAAAGAGAAATCCATTATAATGAAATCAGCATATACTCCAAATATATATTCTCAGCACAGATGTGTTACAGTTTCCAATGCATCAAGATTATTTATGGCTTGCCATTATAAAAGCTTGTATAATTTATGACGTTCAATTAATGCGATACCTTCCGTGAGCTCCCAGGGTTTTTTTCCAGAGATCCGCTGATACGCACATGCCAAAAATATGCAGCAACGCCATTTATGCTGTTAGAGGAGGCCTGAGACTGATTTATGAACATGAATTAAAAGGAATGAAAAATTTATGAAGGCAATTTGTGGCCAGCCATAAAACTATTACAGAATTTGGAGTTGCATTTAGCTCTTTTGTCTCCGAGCGACGCGAGATGACTTAATCGTACGAAAATATGAGAAAATACGCCAATTCTTTTGTTTCGAAAGAAAATGACAAACAAACTAAGATCAGACGCAAAGGACAGATATTTCTCAAGGGGATGATTACCTGAAAATTGTAATCATTTGCAATCAATTGTAATCAAGAGTCAACACCCTCTTTTGACTGTTATGCGCCCACCTGTGCTCTTTTGCATTAAACCATAGCTTCATCTGGTACACTGACTGAACACCTTGGCAATGATTGAATGAAAGCCCATCCCTGACTGACAAATGATATATTAAGCTTTCGTCTGCTGGGGGGAAGCCAGGCATGTCAGTTACCTGCTACAGAAGAAGCTCCAGTTGTCAATCTGCTGTGTGCCTGGCTAAACAAGATCTGAAATGTTAAAGTCCTCCTGCATCACAGCTTCTCACCGAGCTGTGTACGCCTATATATCCAAATCATGTGACACACATCAATCACTGTCTGTAATAAATGCCTGCATCTCACAAACACAGCTGAATCACATTTGTTAACTCCATGAATATTTGACTGCAAGTTGAAAGCTTAAAAGTGGAAAAACGGTGGAAAAATTGCATTAAGGCAAAAATAACATCCTATAGTTTAAAGTCCCCATTAATGTAAAAAATGTTGTACTTTTTTATCGGTGCAGGTCATAAAATAACATTAACCTGCCCTCTAAACAATTTCTCTTCACTGCATGATGTATGTCAATGTACAACTGGCTTACAATTTCGAGTTATCCAATCAATTCCCAAAGGACGAAATTAAGTCCCGCCCTACGTCACAATAAGGAAATAAAAACAGATATTCAGGAACTATCGATTAAAAAGTAGGAACTCTGCATGAACTGTTACAATCAAAAACACTATAAATGATTCCATGAACATGGTTTCGTAAACTCACATTGAAAGATTTCTTAAACTTGAAATTCAGCGCAGTTTTCATGAACATATTTATGAAAAAGCTTTGTACCCGCTTGTACCCGCCAGGTGACTGCCCGATTTGGAATCCCTATTAAAGTTTTTTTTTGCACACACGTGCGTGCGAATGGCCCGACATCCGAGTCATTAATAAAAATCTGCCCAATTGCTGGCACAGGTCCGGGCGGTTGTGTGGGGCTGTGTGGTTCCTCTATGTGCCTGGGAACGCGTGCACTCGTCTCCTTGGCTCTGCTGGCGTTGATTGTGTATGATTAATGGTTTAAAGGAACAGGGAGAGAAAGGTCAACTCCTGGGTTGGAGTCAGAGCAGCTACACAGGGAGTAATTAAGACATTTGTGTAAGCATGATTAATAAGCCTGAGCTGACACTGTGTACTGTAAACAAGAGGCAACCAGATGGTTTGCCACAAACCGCATCTTACTGCAATACGGAGCATCGGTTAAATGAAAGCACGCAGTATTGCCCCTCACGGATTCACCCAGTGAGCAGAATGCACGGGTCATGACGGGACAAAAGTAGAAGAATGCCGAGGAAAGAAATGTGTTGTGTCTAAATGTGGAACAATCTGTAGCTAACTTAAATCTGATGCATTCCAAGGATAGAGCATATTTTGTTTGTAAAGAATTTGAAAACACACATTTTAATGTTGTTGTTAAAAGAACTGTTACATATCGGTCGCTGTCCTTCCGAAACCTCAGACGTCCGAATTATTTTTAAATGATTAAATACGGTGTTGTCAAAGTTGACAAGCACTTCATTATACGTTTTATTGGTTCGATATGTGCAGAACTCAGTGACAAACATAAAGATATGTTGGTTCAAGTAGATTTAAACTTAAAACCTTTTTTGAAGAGGTACCCTTATTTTGACACTCCACATCTTCATGCAATGTCATGTCAGTATACGTATTTCTGTCAAAGCGTGCAGTATTGTTTAACTAAACAGTTTTCATTTGCATCATCTGCATTCAGATGCAACAAAACAGTAGTTACAGCCCCCAAAAAGTTTTGTCGTCTTGTTTGATAAAATTTTTGTGTCGCTGACTTAAAGAAACAATATCAGATTGTATTGTGATGAAACATCAGATTTACCCTCTTGATTTAAACACAATTTTCCGATCTGGTATAATTATTGCTTGTATTATCATACATAATATGCAATGTTGATAGCTCAACAGGCTTATTTAAAAAACATTACACCAAATTAGTCTTTTATCCAAGTTCTTCAAGAAGCACAAACCAATATAGTTTGGGAACACCTGTCCTTGATGTATGTCATGTGGGTTGTATAAAGCTCTCTCACTCTCACTCTCTCTCTCTCTCTCTCTCTCTCTCTCTCAGTTGTCAGTCATGTGACCAGCCGTATAGAGGGATTAGCTGTAGCATGTAGAGAGAGAAGCAGGGAGACAGGTGTCAAAACGCTCCAGCAAGCAAAGCTAACGACTGCTAATCAGCTCTGTTGTTCTCTCGCAATCCACGTCCAATTCACAAGTTTCATCCTGCATGAAACACAATTACGGTGGGTTTGAAGTTCAGAGTAAACGTACTCAACCGTCTCTTCGTGTAAACGTTAGCACTCAAGGGGAAAAAAGACCAAGATTTAGTCGCGAGACAGAAACAGAGCTCTCGTCTGTCACCGTGTGTGACAGAAAGCAGTGATGGGCTTAATCGCAGATGATCACAGATCCAGAAGACTGGACGTGGAAGTCCTTACTCCTAGTCATCATTACGTCACATCATAACATTCGATTGCCGAATTGGAGGTTAAGGCCACAGGTTGTGAGGTTAAGTCTGCTGAACAACCCTATCGAAAAACAAAACTGGTTTAATTAGCTTACCATTCTAAGGTGCTTAGCTGTTTTTTTATGGTTTTTACCACAGGCTGGTTTGAAATGGTCCTTAAATTTCTATTTACTGTGTGCATTTTGCAGATGCGTTTGTACAGACCAACTTGAAGTGATAGTTCATCCAAAACTCATCATTCTCTCACCCTCTTGACATATCAAACTTGTATGATGTTCTTTCTTCTGCAGAACACAAAAGATGACATTTTGAAGAATGTTGTTAACCGGCACCCATTCACTTGCATTGGTTTTGTGTCCATACAATAGAAGTGAATGGTTTGCTTTTAGGTTACCAACGTTCTTAAAAATATCGTCTTTTGTGTTCTACGGAATAAAGAAATTCGTAAAGGTTTGAAATGACAAGAGGGTGAGTAAATGATGACCTAATTTTCATAATGGGTGAACTATCACTTTAAGAGGGCATTCAAGCTACATTTTTTAATCTGCATAATACTTAGTCACAAATAATATTTAATTTAGAGCACCTAGCGACTAGATTTCATTGTATGAGTAACTATCCCACAGTAATCTGTCAAAGCTTCTCGATACGCAATGCCATCTACAAAAGCGGATAATTAGAACAAATACAGAGATTAACATCGAAGAGACACGATTTAGCGCTTGACACTTTATCATGTCACGGCTGGTTAAGACACCGTGGAAGATGCGAGATGGCATGTACCGACATGATCTAACAGAAGCAGTAAAAAAACATGAAAGAAATATCCGACACTGATCCTCAGCCTGTGCGTTACTGCAATGACCACTGGCACCACAGTCACAGTTATCCACACCGTAATGAAATGTACTACGGCAAAGCTGAGGCTCAAGGTGGAGCAATGTGATACTGCCCTCAAAACCATCTCCATTAAGTCCTCATCCAAACCAGAAAGAGGAGATACACCCGAGCAGAGCAGAGACCTGGGAAGGAGAAGCATGGAGGAGGGTGAGGAGTGACAGAGAACAGCTGGGGTAACTCTCAGCGGGAGCCGGTGCGGTGCAGGGGGCTCAGCGTTGGCCTGGCGAGGGCGTAACAGGGGCTGCCATTACAATTCACACCGCTTTTATCCAGGACATCAAAATGGCCACTTTACCCCTACATATGGATGCAGCGTTCCCTTGTTCTCCTAATGGTGGTAATCTGTTCCCAGAACATGAAAGGATGAATTGGAAACAGGTGTTCGACGTTGGATATGTAAGCTTATTAAAAGCTTCACCAGCTGGTGATCAAGTACACACAAGGGCTGATTCGCTCCGACATGAATTACATTTTTAATTTCGGAAATCTTTCCTACATAATTGTTTTTATAAATGTCAAATTCATTATGGCCCTTTCTCTTACGCACATTTATCTTTATTTACTTCAAATGAACTGAGCTGGATCGAGTACAGCGTAAATCAACAGCAACTATGATGAGTGGAAAAACAAATCCAGCTCCAGTTGGAAGCGGCAAAGTGTCCGTCCTCTCGGCGTTCCCAAAGAGAGAGAGAGCGACTGTTGAATTAGCTTGGCTTCACATTAATTGTAAGTGAGTTTAGACATCAGGCCAGTGCTGTTCCACACATCATCGGACCCGAGCCGGAGCGACTCTGACAGGCACAGAGCAGAAAGCCTTTGTCTTTATAAGGGCCACTGAGAGATGAAGAATGGGGCCAGATACAATGACACGAAGCTTAGGCTTCATATGGCCTGGAATCATAGCAAACTTCAAACCTGAAAAACAAGGCAAGGACCATGCAGAGGTGCCAAAGAGCAAACAATCAAACGCACTGTGGATCCCGGCCAGGAGCCGCTCTGAGGAATGGAAAAACTGTGAAGTACGTATATGGTACCATAGTAAACATTGCATGTGTTGGAACGCATCGACATTTAGCTTGAGATAAAAACTCTTTAGTTTCAACTCTTGGATGCTGATTAAGGAGGACTCACAAAGAGCATTTGTCAAAAGAGGAAGGCCACTCGAGGAGCGTTTGGGGGCGATCACCCCTGTGCTTCAGAGGATGATGAAAACCAGGGCTTTGCGCTTCCTTATAAAACGACGGCAGTAATGTTGGCTGGGTGTCTCGTTTGGAAAACTGTTTGTCCTTTTGTCCTGTCCAAGTTTCTTAAACTGCTGTCAGCTCGATTGTTCTGCTGGAGCAAAATTATTATGCACCTGTCATCTGCTGAGGAGGGGGGCTGGAAAACTAAAATAATGAAATGTGAGCCGTAAAATGTCCTGCCCAGACGAGAGAAAAATCAAGGCCTTACAAAATATTTCTTCCTCCTCATGAAATGATGAATGTTGTATCACAACGTGTTGAATGGAGTCAAAATTTCATTTTCTTGATTTATTAGTTTCTAAATGTACAATTTCAAAATCAATGTTATTCAGTACAACAGTGCATAAAGAGAGATAGTTCAACTTTCATTTAATACATAATAATTTATTTCATTTATTATTAATTTTTTCACAAGCACACTTTCAGCCTATTTTCAATATTAGATTGTGAAAGATGAACTGATGTTTAAAGGTCCAGTGTGTTATTTTTTTGGAGGATCTATTGACAGAAATGCAATATAAAATGAATAACTATGTGTTCAGAGGTGTATAAAGACCTACCATATTGAAGTGTTATGTTTTTATCCTTAGTATGAGTTATTTCTATCTACCTACACTGCAGGTCCCCTTACATGGAGTTCTCCATGTTTTTTCTACATTAGCCCTAAACGGACAAACTGCTCTACAGGGTGTTTTTGTAAATACATTGTCTCATCCGTCAAAGAAACGAAAACATGACGACATATTAGTTCTGTGACAGCCACCGCAGTGCTTCGAAAGAGAGGGGTGGAGTGAGCTATTGGTTGCATTTCGCAACCTCATCACTAGGTGTCGCTAAATTTCATACACTGGACCTTTAAGCTGTTGTGAATCTGTGAGCACCAGTGAGCTCAGTGACTCCGTCCATATTTAACATACATCCGAGTGTTTCCAGGCCACTAAACTTAAAAGCAGTTAGAGACAGGAGTCAGTTTAATCGCTGTAATTTGTGGTAAAAGTGACACTGTAATAATCGCGTGATTTATGAGTCCATTCTGATCTATTTTTATAGGTAATCAACCTTAAAAGTGTAGCAGAAGTATCTGAATCGAGAAGAGATTAATGCTGTTCCTTTACAAATGACTCTATGGTGTCATTAAGGGCTTTCGGTAATAGTACCTTAAAAGTTTGGAGGCTCTAGATGAGGTTGAAGTCAAATAAAAGACTATGACTACTGGAAGTTCAAAGAATACATGTGGGACACTTTTCAATGCAATTTTAATGTGTGTAATGTTGGTGTTGTTTCCTTTAAAATAATAATAATGTGTTTTTGTTGTCATTCATTATTATAATAAAACATATCCCCAAAATCCAACTTTATCTTATTCAAATATGGAGCATCATAAATACAACATTTGATCTAAATGTCGGTCTTTTAAAACGCCTTTTTGTAAATGTATGTAAATATCTTTCAGAATCTAAGTTTAACATATTTTGTGTGTGTTATTCGATCAGCAGGGGAGGTGCTACTCCAAAAGTGCTCGTTCTGACTGCTTATGTTGACATCCAAACACGACCACATCCTCCTGCCAAAGGTTCAGCCATCGCTTTGATCGCTCAGGCTCCTAAATCAACAGCAGACAAAGTTCACTCGCGGGTCAACAGAGTCATCTGATCATCACATTCCAGAAGACGGATCTTCGTGACAGTCACACGGCCTCTGTCCCCCGTCACGCAGAAGTCACACATCACCACCGACCAATCAAACGTGCTGCTTTTCTCACCTCACCAAACCCACACAATTCTCATACTGTACCTAACAATATGCCCATGGACGCACATTACTAAAAACATTGCATTTTACACTTTAACTCTAGGTGTGTTATACGTTTATGGCACATGCTAGATGCCTTGGACTCATTGTAAATCTAGTAAAGGTACGTATTAAATAACTTTTAGACACAGCAACAAAGCATAAAAAGATGTCTCAACCCCACAACAAATAAGTCACAGCTTAACTAACATTTCCCCTACCTGCGACAGCCAACCCACATACTTAATTGTACACTAAGAGCATGAAGACGACACGGATAAACAGTGCCGAATGTTAAAAATACAAAAAAAATCTAAAAACGCTCTGCTTTTAGTTCTAGTTCCTGTGGGACCAATTGTTACAAAACAAAACAGGTCGGCTTGTAATTCCAGCTCCTTTGGGATGTTTAGAGGCATCAAACAGCGTGCCATTCACGATGTAGCGTCCTTTATGGTTGAAGCAAAAGAAAAGATCCAATTAATAGAGCATATCAATCTGCTAACACTGTCACAACATATTCCTCTTGATTCATTACAGTGCAGGCCCGAGTCCTTCCTGGCAGCCCGTGTTGCCTAGTAATTACACTTCTTCCTTTGACAACCTGCATGATTGTTTTCCTAACAGTATATTACTTCGTTAGTACTTTCCAATGCTGGTTATTTTTAAACTGTCACGTTTGCCAGACTCATCCTGATTTGCACTCGTCTGTTTATCATAACAATCATTAATAACCGTCACTTGGTGTCATCAATATAACAGGCTGCTTCCCTCATTAGCATGTGCTGCCGTTGTGCGCCGCCGAGAGCCCGGGTGTTTTCAACCAACAGGCCCGGCCAATTACTCTGCCCAAATGGAATCGCATTAATCAAAACTTAACAAGGTGGCAAATTTAAAGATATCAGATTGTAGGAGACAGCGCAAGTAATATGTCACTGTCAGAGGTGCTATGTAGGTATGCGGTGGGCCGCACTAAATATATCCCCTCGCGCGGACCGCGCGGGTTTTGACGTTTCATGTGATATGACAACTATCAAAGCGAAAGGCCTGAGAGGGCTTCGAACACCCCGCGACTGATGACTTGTGCCTTATTCTGAGTAAGACAGTATGTGTGTGTGTGTGTGTGTGTGAGAGAGAGGGAGAGTGACAAAGAGCACCTTGCATGCATGAGTTATACAATAAGGCATGAAACTTCGGGATTAATTAAAAAATTGCTAATTAAAACTTCTCAAAATGTATTTAATTTACTTAACAAATGATCAGCGATGGCTCCGATGACAAAATTCATGAGGCATTTTATTTTGAATTTTTCCTTTTTTGTAATTGTACAAATTCACACTTTATAGTGCTAAATACAAAAATGATACAATAAAAAAGTACAACAAATTATAGCATAAATAATCACTCTAGTTTGGAATGTAATGCTGTAGCTAGCCTACAGATTAATTTAAATTACCATAGATTAAAGACATTTTGTATATATAGTTTATAATAGCTGAAGTTAAAAGGGTTGATGAGTCTAAAATGCACTACAATTATTTTTTAGAAATGTAGAAATTTCCACTGCGATGCAGTTGAACGGGTCTGATTTTTAGGGTGTCATAATTTTAAACAATAAAAAATTTGCGGAATGGTTAAAAATCTTTAACATGGTTGAACATAGAATGGGTCTTACAGCAAAATGATGTATTTCTGGCAATTAAAATTCCCCAAAAAGCACAAAAATTGTGTAAAGTGTCATAAAATAAAACTGTGTGCAAGACAGCTACAGAGAGAGAGATGAGAGAGAGACAGGAAGGGGAGGGAAGGTTGAGCGTGTCTGTGAGAGCCAGCAGGCGGCACTTCATCATGTCTACCTTCACAGAGACGTTTTCTTTTACACTTTAAATGATGATACTCATCAATCACCAGCTGACAGCTGCATCAAGCCAGCTGCAAACATGCAAAGGCCAGCAGTCTGAAACATGCTGACGCCACCCATCGCTGCATAGAAAATAATCATTCGGCTCGAGCTCCACACTAGATTTATTTTCTCATATACGACCCTCTCTCTTCCTCTAGCCACTGTAAAATAAATACCATCCATTTCACTGGAACAATGTGCCGGGTGCTGGCAGGATGGGTGCCAGTCGATTGGCACGCACAGTTACCGATTATGTGGCTGGCAAAAAGATGACTCCACCTAATCAGTTGGGCCTGAGAGCCATTGACATTCACTTTATAGAAAGAAGACTCTTGTTGTATTGACATCGTATATGATGTGACTTTGGGAAATGTGCTGTACACAAGGCACTTTAGGTCAGAGCTCAGAGCGAACACATTGATTGCAATTTAATGGGAAACGTATGCATAAATACGGAACGATTTTGTGTAATGAAAGCAGTAGTTGTCTTAAAAATGGAATGAATTATATCAAAGAGATTTAGATAATGCCTTATGATTTATAGAACAGATGCCACTATATTACATAGAAACAGATGTGCAGCTAGAAAATAAGCAATAACAATAGCAAACAGTGGCCTAACTACTGTGGTTTCTACAAGCCCTACAGCAGGGGTTTATACATTTAAGAACCCCACACCTAGACTCTTAGCCAACCCATGGACCACCAATATAAAACCCCGCTAATGTAACTTGAAATAAAAAAACGAATTCCTGCACCCAAAAATGAGAATACCTGCATTATTTACTCTCTCTCGTTTCATTACAAACCTACGACTGTTTTCTGTGAAATACAAAGATTTTGGTGGTTTTGTGTTTATACAATGGAAGTCAATGGGGCCCAATGGTGTTTGGTAAACAACATTCTTCAAAATATATGAAGAAAGTCATACAGGTTTGGAATGACACGAGAATGAATGAATGAATATCAGATTAACGCTCTTTCCATTTCTATACGATGCTCTCTGCAGCCCCCTGCAGTACCTCCACAGACCCCCGGTTACACCCTACAGCTTTGCGTCACGAAAACGTGGCTGTATATTTTATTGTACGGCTGTGCTAAGATGCACTCATGGCATTTAAACACTGCAAAACTGCTATAGTTTAGAGAGAGCAATGAAGGCTATTAGCAGTAAAGGTTATTCATGCACTGCACACACACACACATACACAGAGTTTTCCGATTAATCCCACCATCCCTCTCCATTCGCATCTTTTACATTTTGCAGAGCGGCGATCGCTCATTTTTTAAAGGGGAGCTCGGCGAGCAGATGGATGCGAATTCAAAGTTTCCTGATCTTTAGCAGAAGTTATGGAGGGTTATCTTTGGCTGTATATCTCTGGGCTGGCAGGCCTCCCCTGGCGATGAAGGATTAAGCACCGCAGCTGTCTCTCTCTCCGAATGATGCAGTGCAGCGCTCGCAGACACGACAGCATCACTTAATCTTAATGTCCGCTCCTCCAGCGCGGCCGCGCAGGACAAAGCCAATCAACATCACATGCCACGAGGATGGACCTACTGCTTGGCCCTGGAGTCTCTCACCCGCACCGACCGATTAATCAACTTCAGCCGGCCCAATCCCAGAGTTCACTTCTCTCACGGCACAGCTGAGCTCGCCGCCGTGATGTATAGGACGGGGGGCTGCCTGCGCTCCACAACACTTATCAGACTGCACATTATGCATGGCTTTGTATTGCTGAGAGAAAGAGATTGGCCGAGAAGAAAGAGAGAACCAGAGGGGGGTATTGAATGCTTACACCTTATTTCTGTCACGGGCCGCCTATTTGTTGTGTTTAAAGAGATATCTGACCAATAACGGCAAAAAAACTTTAAAGAGTGCTTGGGGTTTTGGAATAATGACTCCCGCTCATTTAGACAAATTGCACACGGGGAGGACCATTACCGCAATTTAAATTCAATATAATACGAGAGCTTTAAAGGAGACAACATTTCCCTTGATTCCCATACATAAACTTCTTACCCTAACAACCTAACAAAGAGTCGTAGCGTTCAATATGTGCATCAGCTGAACCAACAACCTACGTCTTTTCTCTCAGTTTGGAGGGCAGGGGGAAATTCAGAGGAACCGCACTCCGTAATTCACGCGAAATAAATATGACAGGTATTAAATGGCAACAGCTGCGGAGGAAAGGCCTATATCCCTGAGAAAGCGCAAGCAAATATCTTCATGTACGCGTCCGTCCCCTTGAGTATGTTTACATCGTCACAGATGATCTGCGGCGCGGCGGAATATATTACTTCCATAAGTTACCCTCAAATGAAGACGGCGCTATCGCGCCACGACATTTCCTCCATTTCATTGCAGATTAAGAGCGTTCAAGCATCCGCGGCTCAGGAATGGCATGCAACATTAAAGATGTAGAGCAGCCTCCGGTGTCCTCTGCAGAGGGTGCATCTGATTTACTAGAACCAATTTAAAGCTGAAGGAATTCGGCATTACCTTTGAAGACGCTACATAATGTCAGCAAACAAGCTATAAAACAATGTAATGGTGCCTTGTATTTGGACATAAGTTTCGCCGAGCGGATAGCGATCCCCAATGCTGGGAAATGTACATTGTTATCACTATAGCCACAGTGCCTGGTTAAGTTTGCTTTCTTTAACAAAAAATTTAGATTTTACAAAACAATCATCGCATTTATGTTGTTATTCGTTTAATTTAAATGGATGATGCACCCAAAAATAAAAATTCTGTCATCATTTCTTCATTTCTTTTGTGGTTTTGTGTCCAATGGAATTCAATGGGCTCAACTGTTGTTTAGTTACCAACGTACTTCAAAGTATCTTCTTGTGCGTTCTGCAGGAGTAAGAAAGTCATAGAGGTTTGAAAAGATGAAAGATTTTTCATGGTTGGGCGAACTTTCCCTTTAAATGTTGAAACTCATTCAGGTGAATAAGCTAGCATTGTGCTGCCTGAGGAGAGAAAAATATTTATATAACTTATCGACCATGAACGTGCAGATTTCTGTTGTATGCTTTTGGAATTGAATGCTAATGTAACCAACGGTGGAACACATCTGTCATTTTTCATCTGTATCATCTAGCAGAAAGTTAAATGATTTATCCAGTGCAATATGATATCCACAGAGCAGCTCTGGTCATTTACACATAGTTAGCTTGTTTTGCTGTGGTAATTGCTATTGGCAACAAAACAATCTGCTGCTAAAACAGCAGCAATAACTTATTTAATATTGTTACCTTTGGCCCCGGCACTACATAGACTGCAATATCTGATCCCGGACCATGTAGCGGGATTGTTTCCATTCACAAACACCAAACTATGTTCCACGTGGGGGTTTGGATCTAAAACAATGCCAATGGGTATCTAACCTGCCTATATAAAAGGCCTTAACGGTCATTTCCTCAGTGAAGAACTATGATGATTCATTAATAACAGAGGAAAAGTTGTTTTAACAACGTGAGGAGTATAATGCTCAGCTAGGTTACAAAGATGAGGTCATTTATGGTAAACACATGGACGACACCACAGAGGAAATTTGGAAACATAGGAAAATGAACAACAGCTTTAAAATGATAAAACAAATGACTTCGTATGAAGACTATTATGATGCATATATAGAGCCTTTCTATCACTCCTCGAGCTTCTAAATCCCTCAGTTCCCATTCATACTAACAGCAACAAGAAAACTGCTTAATCATTTTCATTTTTGGGTGATCTAGCTCTCCTTCAGTTAGTTGTGTAACCTCTGTGCCAAATGTGGATTTGTCTATATACCACCATTTGGCTAATGGCTGTGTCATTACAGGTTTAAATGTATCAAACCATCTGTGGCCGGTGTAAAATATGCTTTTTCAGTCCAGTCCAGCATTGAGTTCATATCATAAAAGAATCAACATAATTGCCAATTACAGATCCCTAATTCGGCTGTAAAACCGGGAGAGGCCAAGAGGACAGAGACAGCCACGGCAGCTGGCAGTGCCCCCATACACACATTTCCAGGCATATGGAGCTGGGACATTAAAAGAAGAGCGTGATGTTTTGCATACATATTTTTGCCTGAGAGGTAACCTTGAACAAAGCGGCACTGAACCACAATGGACCTGCTCTGGAAAACCAAAACTGACGTTCAGATATTATGTAAACTGGGCAGCATCATCTAGAATTTGAAAACTATTAGCTCCTGTTAAAAACTGATAAAAACTATACTTTTGGGCTAAAAGGGATAGTTCACCCAAAAAAGAAAGTTCTGTCATCATTCACGCCCCCTGAGATTGTTCCAACATTTATACATTTCTTTGTTCTGCCGTACACATAAAAAGATATTTGGAAGAATGTCAGTAACCAAACTGATCTCAACCACTATTGACTTCCATGGTATTTATTTTCCCTACTATTAGTTACTGATGTTCGTACAAATATTTTCCTTAATGTTTATTGGAACAAAGAAATGTATACAGGTTTGGAACAATCAGTGAGCAAATGATGACAGAATTAACATTTTGGGGGGAACTGTCCTTTTAATGCAAGTACAAGCTTTTATATTACATTTACATTTAGTCATTTAGCATACGCTTTTATGCAAAGTGACTTACAGAGAGTTCAGGGAGCAATAATACAATAGGTGCTAATACAAAGTTACTAGTTTTTACAAATGTTGGACCAATACCTGTTGGAGAGAAAGAGAGGTTTTTTTCTAATTTTTCTGTGAAGTATTCACAGAAGAGATGGGTTTTAAGTAGTTTTTTGAATGTTGTGAGAGATGGGGTTGACCGGACTGAGTTAGGAAGAATGTTCCACCAGGAAGGAGTTGTGAAGGAGAATGAGCAGGAAAGCAATTTACTGCCCTTATGAGAAGGCAATACAAGACGCCGCTGGTTTGCTGAACGCAGGATTCTTGATGGGGTGTAGGAGTGTGTGAAAGTGTGCAGATCCAGAGAAAGTCCTGTAGGTAAGCATTAGTGACTTGAATCTGATACTGGCTTCAACGGGTAGCCAGTGGAGAGAGATAAAATGGTGTGTCACATGAGCCCTTTTCCGCTGCTGGAAGATGAGGCGTGCTGCTGCATTCTGAACCAGCTGGAGTGGTTTGATAGCCTTTGTAGGAAGACCAGTAAGGAGAGCATTGAGATTACCAGCTCCGTGAGATCGGGTCTTAACTTTCTAATGTTGAATACGGCATGTCGTTATGACCGCGTTGTCTTTGTAATGTGATCACTGAAGGACAGCTGTTCATCAAATATGACTTCAAGTTTCCTGGAAGGAGCACCACATAGTATTTAATAAGCTTGACTGAATCCAAAATTTGACATAAGGTTACCAAAAATTCCTCATGTCTTTCAAAACCTGTTTGTGACCTTTTATTCTTTGGAACAAGAAAGAAGATATAATGTGTGGTTTTGTATCCATGCAACGGAAGTCAATGGGGACCAATGGTGTTTGGTTACCAACATTCTTAAAAATATCTTCTTTTGTCTCATTTAGTTTTAGAATCGCAAGAGTGAGAGTGGATGATGAAATTATGAACAATCCCTTTAATGGGATAGTTCACTCAAAAATGTCAATTGTGTTAATAAATAACTCAACCTCAAGTTGTTCCAAACCTGTATACATTTCTTTGTTCTGTTGAACACAAGGAAAGATATTTAGAAGCATGTTAGCAACTGAGATTTCTGTAATGTATGCCAAAAACGCATAGCAGTTCAGGAAAACTCCAGAATTACTTTAAAGATGTATTATTAAGTTAGATTCTCATGTAGTCTGAGTGACAGCACAATGCCTTTAAGCATGCCTAACATTTACACATACTTCGTGCAAATAACAGCCCACGTGTGAAAACTCATATTTTCACTTGCAGCAACCATCATTCTGCGATCTGAAAAATTGTGGCTCCACCACAGTCCTACAAATAGCCCGTCTCCCTGCCGACACCCCATCTTCCATTACTAATTCCCAGATCATCATTAGCTCTTCCTTCAGTCCACTTCGCCTGGACCGCCGGGCCATCCAGTAATGATTTGTTCATGAAGCGAGTCTCTCCCGGTGACTACTTCATTAGAGCACGGCCCATTGGCGGCATAATGCCAGCGCCGGCTAACACAGACATCATCACCAATTCTCTGCCCATGATAAAGGCCTGTCACATCCACGGCGTTATTAATTAACAGCACGGCGAGGTGAAATTCAATCAGGCCAGCCCGTACGTATCTCCTTAACAGGTTATGCAAATCCCACTCATCCTGCCAGTGTCCGTGTATGAGAAAGCAGTCCGAGAGTCTACTCGCACTTATTACTGTAATAAGAGGCCCGATAGCGCGGAGGGTGGGGGTGCGTTGGGGCCTGCCGACATAATGCCTGTTTAATTAGAATTAGACGTATGACTTAAGGAAGAGAGGAGAAGCTAAGACAGTAATGACTCAAGGGAAAAATAGAAGGTTGAGGAGACACAATGAGATCATTTTACTACTTGAGGATTAATATTAAAAGAGCGTTCTGTCTTTTCACATAAATCACTCAAATATGGGCGAAAAGCTCACCGTTCCTAAGGCTAAATAACATATTCCTTACAGATAACGTCATGCTTGAACCCCATTAGCGGGAAATGACTTTCTTGATAAAGAAGATATAAGCGTAAGGCTACGATACTATCCTGGCCTGCTAATGGCAGGTCGTTCCGCCGAGCCGTGCTCCCGGTCTTACCGTTTCGCCGCGCCGGGATCTAAAAGGCGATTAATCTTCGCTCGTTTTAATTGTCAAAGTTGAGGACAAACATTATGGGCTGCCTGAACAGTTTTATTACGGCTCTATGAGAAAGGGCATGTTTTACTGCTGATACGGAGCAACGCGGCGCTGGCGTAATACATCACGGTAAATGTACACTCGCGTGAAATCATATATGTGGACGGCTAATGGCTCAAAAATCTCACTCTGAAACGCATGCATTTTTCATGCGGCCATAAAAGCATTGTCAGAGGCCCAGAGATGCTAATTGATCTGCCCCTTTATGAGTGCGAAACAACAGGAGCAATGCTACAAAACTGTCATCTCAGCCTCTTTCCCCTAATGCTGCCATAAATCCAGACACCGTCTAGCAGTCAGATGTTTTCATTACCCCGTATCAGTTTTATGGAATTACTGACATCTGCATGATTCAGTAATTGTGGGTCTCTATGAAGTTGAAGCGGCAATTTTGTTCTCTATATTTCCGATCAATTCCCAGTCCCCTGGGCAGGGCAGAGGGATGCGATATTGGAAAAACGCAGAGCCAGCGATAGATTGCAACGGTTATCTGTTGACAGAGACAAACAGCTTAATCTGGCCTAAATCGCTACGGCTGGTGCAGATTGTTTTTTACAAAAATGTAAATTGCGTTGTCAAAATCGGTCATCTTCATGTGCGCCGCCTAACAAGAGGCTTTTTTAGCGCGCGGAGACGAATGCTGATCTGGCCTTTATGAAGCCTCTGGGACAAAGACACCACATACGATGTACAAAGTGATAAAATACAACACACCTTTTTTAAATTAATGGCGCTTACGCTGAACAAAGCCTGTCTGAATTATTAAAATCACAGTCTTAGAAGCATTTTAGAGTGAATAAAGCTAAATATACTTAGACGTTTAATGAACTGATGGCGTAATACTGTTGTTCGGTTACCAACATTCTTCAAAATATCTTCTTTTATGTTCTGCGGAAGTCATGCAGGTTTAAATGACGGGTTAGAAAATGATGACATCATTTTCATCCCTTTAATGCAGATGTTTTTGTTTGGTCTAAAACGATTCTTGAAATGCTGTTAGATTTTCAAATCAACATTTTTAAATCTCTTCTCTGTCTTTTACTGTGAGACAAAGTAAAGAAAGAGGCACTCCTGCCGTTCATGAACTAAATCAATACAGCTCGGCTTGATAATGATGGTGATTTACATCCAGTTAGAATTACCTTGAGAAGGAGTATTACAGTATAAGAGTTGATCTGGTGTAGTCTCTGTGGCGATGGGACAAGGGCTGATGGGAGTTTAGTATATCTGTCAGTCTCAGTTTGGGAGGCAGAGAGAAAGTCTCAGTGGGAACAGTGTGCTATACATCTTTATTACATCTGATGGTCAGTCCACTGGCCTGTTGTTTATTCTCATTAACTCAGACAATGGCAACAATCTGTGGCACGAAATCTATCCCTACTACAGTCTGCCTAGCATGTCTCCTTTCTTTAAACTGTAGTTATGTTGTCAAACATTAAATGAAACTTATGGAGCATTTTCTTAACGATTAAAAGTGAAGTGTGTCCATTTATTTTATTGAATCGTGTTGTATGATCATTATACAAAAAAAATTATCTGAATAGGTTGAATGGGAGAGACAAGTTTAGCCAAGTAACAGTTCTTCATGGTTTCTTTTGATCGTTATGAGAAATAACCTAAAGGCACTCTATTGTTGTGAATATGTACCGGAAGTTAAGGTGGGGTAAAAAAATCATTTGTTTACATTTACTGTCGCACTTTGCTTAATGCATCAAAAAGCAAGCTAAGCTACATATGCTTCACATATGTATCTCAGGCTTGGCTATTTGTAAGCTATTGAATGCAGGCGAGATCAATACGGATGATCGATTTCGCCACCAATACATCTCTTTCACTCTCGACTCCCTACTTTATTATCAACGTGAATCTATTCCTACATTCAAACTCCTGCGTGAGGAAAAAATCCTGTGACAGTGAATCAAAAGCGTGAGGCCTTTGCTGGTGTGGGCTGCGAGAAAGAACAGGAAAGCTTTTGATAGGCCACTGCCGACAAGGCAGCTGAGAGAGAAGCTAATGGCCATGATTAATGACAAAGGGCCAGAGGAGAGCAGGGACACAGACGCTACATATATCATCTCTCCCCATCAGTCAGAGCACCTCCCTGGACCCTCTCTCTCTTCTCCTCGCTCGGCCTTATCTCCTCCCAATCCGGCGCTCACCGCGCCCCCCCTGCCCGCCCGAAATGTGGAAAAACAAGTCACAAAGGGGTGATAAGGTGAACAAGAAAATGGCGCGTAAAATAAGCGAGTGATTTTCAGAGGAAGAGGAAAGAGGGAAAACAAGCCGTGATGGCGCTTTGATTTCGGGCGACTCCACTCTTCCACGGCTGAAGCCCCCATTCTCAAGGTCTTATCTGCCATATGGCTCCCCTGTTTAGATGATTTATTAGGTGCAGAAAAGCACACTGATAAATTTTGCCTCGTTCTGGCTGCGTAGGCAACCAACGGTGTCAATAACGAAACTCAGGCTACTTTAATGACTTTAATAACTTTTACTACCAAAGGGGTAACCGTTTATTCATTCACAGAGTCACTACACGGCTAAAAATTATCCCTCTTTCTCACGCACCCTGCAACAAAAAAAAGCCTCTGACCGAGAACGGGGGAGCGCAGATCACCTACATATGTCAGTACCTCATTTACCCTGTTCCTAACACATCAGCGCTGTATTTCTGCTTAATTGAAGCAATCAGCTGTTTACAACTCAAACAAAACCAGCAAGAGTTTATTTACGACCAATTAAAGTTACCATGTTGAGTGAAGGCAAACCATTATGGATCTCAGCCCCTTTGATTCTAATTAGTTGGTGTGTTCAGGTTTTGTTTTACATGCCTGATTTACAAGGGGGCCTTGCAAATAAATTTCCCATCAACAGCAGACGTCGTTCCTAAAGAACTGCGACAGGTGAACAATACGACCGAGCCATGTTGCCTTGTTTTGCTTTGGCTTAACTCGCCACGTCGCGAGCTTAAAAGGAATTACAGACCAACAAATGGCCCTACTGCAGACATTTTGATTTATTCACATATCACCTCATTAAAATGCTTGTCTGTCAGCAGACTGTTTCTCTGTCCATTAAAGAACTTACCACAGACTGGGTGTCTGACTTTAATGGGCCAACACTTCACTTTCAGGAGGTTTTTCCCCTGTTAAAAAAAACTGCATATTAAAGCCGGCATTCTTGAGCGCATACGCATGCAAACACTAGTGACCAAACACGGGAAAACGGCTTGTGTTCTGCATTTCATCTAAAACAGTCAAAGCATCTGTTGATCTGCTTACAAATTGCTAAGATAGTTTAATACTTTTTTTAATAAGATCAAAACAAGACCTAATAATAATTCAAAATCATATATTGTTTTTGTTTGAAAATTAAAATCCTGACACTTAGTGACACAAAGGTCATGGGTTTAAAGTGATAGTTCACCCCAAAATGACAATCCTGTCATCATTCACTCACCCTCTTGTCACTTCAAGCCTGTATGACTTTTGTTCTTTTGCAGAACACAAAAGAAGACATTTTGAAGAATGTTGGTAACCGAACAGCAATGGACCCCATTCACTTCTATTGTATGGACACTAAACCAATGCAAGTGAATGGGGTCCAATCAACTACATTTTTCAAAATATCTTCTTTGTGTTTTGCGGAACAAATTAAAACATACAGGTTCGAAATGACAAGAGGGTGAGCTTCCATTTTTGGGTGATCATTTTAAGTCAATGATAAAATTATGTAAAATTGCTTTGAATAAAAGTGCCTGTCAAACGCAAAGATTCAAAACCAATAAAAAGTCACTATAAAAACACCATTAATAGTATAAAACTCCAAATGTATTGATCGTCAAATGTCTCACAAATAAACATGTCAAATCTGTGCCACATTTAATATTGAAAGCTGCAAAAGTGAATGACATTAAGTCAATGACTTTCAATTCTCTAACATCACAGTTAGTTGGTCTTACAAGGCTGTTGCAAGTTTGAAAAGGGCACACATACTTTTTTTAAGTATGTTCTTTGACAAACTGTGTTCTTGCAAGGAAAAATATGTCAGAATCAATTCAAAATAATCTTTATAGCGCTTTTCACAATCGTTGCACTTGCAAAGCAGCTTTATATTAAATAAACGTGAACATTCTTTCATTTTTTGTTTTATAAAGAAAAAACCAACAACATTCACGAAAGAGTGTAAATAATGACCAAATTGTTGTTTTTGTGTGCACTTTTAAAAGACACTCAGAGCTGCCATATTTATGAGAAAAGGATACTGTGCTTAAAGCAGGAGAAAACTCCTGCCAGTGGATAAACAAACCCTGTTCTCAGATGTGTGACATGTGAAACATCCTTGTAGTGCACCACACTTCACTTTAGAAGTGTAAATGAAGTTCGGAACAATTAACAACCATTAGCACGTGAATCTAAGCTCAGCGTAAAAACAAGGGCTATTTGCAATCCAAAGGACTGCCACAATAAAGACAGACCCTTTTAAATGGGTAAACTTCCTCGCAACAAAAAGGTTCCTGTATATACATCAATGAGATCAAAACCATTGATGTTAGTACCAAAATAAATGTGGCATGAATACCACAGGACTCGAAAGAAGTAGGAATGTAATGAAATTCAAAAGCCCACTACAAATATAAAACTCCCAGCAAAATCAGTTCTTTAACAGGAAAATGTGGGAAAACGCCCCGTATACTTCAAACACTGGCGGCAGAGGACAAAAAAACCCGTCTCTTTATGTTCCGCACTGGTAGATTTTAACTTATTTGTGGCGCTTGCTTGTTGTAATTAATATTGCACGGCAGCCCGCATTGTCATTTTTCAAATCATTTCCCTGGAAATGTTCTACACCTCCTAATGGCCTCGCTAATGCTGTAGCTGTCATGTTTTGGACAGCTGCGCTTTTGCAAGACAAACTCGGCCTGCGTCATGCTCCTCTCTCAGCGGACACCTCCCGCTCAAAGGCACGCGGGCCAGGCCGACCAGCTGCTCGTGGCGATATGGAAATCTTTGATTAATTTTTCACCTCTTGGTATCCACTGTTGCTCAAGTGTCACCTTCCCGCTCCGTCCCTGGGCGGTACCTTTTTTGACTCGCTCGCGCCGATGATAGATCAGTTAACCGCTTCCGAAAACATAAAAGGCTAATTAAAGCTAAAGCAACACGAGCCAGATGTGTGTGTGTGTGGAGGAAAGGCTGGACGTTGGCCAATCCGGGGGTGGAAATCAAGGCCTCATCGCTCGAATTAGACAAAATCCGGCGAACGTTGTGTGTTTGTTATCATAAATGACGTTAAACAAGTATGGAGGTCTGGGGAACAACTCGGTTTAAAGTGGCAAGTTATCGGGGTAGATTCCGTTCTCCCAAAAGAGAGAAAAAATTTCACTTTAAAGAATCCCGTCGCTGACAGGACAAATTTTACTTGGCGGTGTACTCTAGTATTAATATTCACCGAAACGTTTGGAGCTGTCAAACAGCATCCTGCGTGATTTGAGGCTTTCAAAACACTGACCCCAATCTGAGGCTCTTACAGTAAATCTGCAGCAAAAACATGCCACCAACAATTAAATCACACTGAAAGTGACAAATGTTTTACACCCTGTTTATGTTCGGGAGCGCTGGGGTGAACGCAGGTGAACTCAAAGCGAAAAACGTGTGACTTGATTTATGGGAATCAAAACATCTGCCGAGCGGCTGCAACCCTCGAAAAGACAGGAAAAATCAACCAAGTTTTTTCAACACGTTTCAGGTCCCCGGATTCCGTGGCACGCTTGTCTCGCTGATGAGAAAAAACGTTTTAGTCTTTTAGACGGAAGCTGGAGAGAAAGACTTCCTGTCAGAGAGCCGCGCATCTCCTTCAGCAAGCAGCTGGGCTCCGCCGCCCTTGCCGAGGAACTGGAGGAACCCTCGCCTCACGCTGGGAGATCTGAGCGAGGGAGACAGTCAGACCCATCACGACGACGGCATGACTCCACTATCGCACGCACGCTCAAACACACACAAACAGGACGCGGTGCTCCACCATTCATAGCTCACCAGCGAGACCCCGCCGAACCCCAGGACCAGGCATTCTCCTTTAAATGATTTCCTGACATTTAAAAGACAATAAGCAAGCGAGCTAGATTGGGGAAGGAGGCATGTCATTTTCTGCACGGTGTTGCTCAACATCAAGGAAAATCAATGGTGCCTCCGCAGGGGCACGGAGAAGGAAGAATGGAGCTCCGTTTCAGGTCTGTTTGAACTCATTTTCTTTTCTCTGCGGTTGCCCCCTTCACGTACGCCCCCCCTCCCCCAGGCAGCCCCTCACAGCAGGCCTGACAGCCTGACACATTGACAGCTCGCGGTGAATGACAACTGATTTGTACAAATTTCAAGCCTTATAAATCTACCTGTCATAACAAGAGCATAAAAGAGTTTGGACCCAGCAGGTAATTCGAAAGAGAGAGAGCGAGAAAGAGTGAGAGAGAAAGACTTTGACAGCACTGGATCAGTCCTGAGTTTCACCTCCAGAAAAAGAGTTAGAGAGAGAAAACTCCTGCAGTCTTCCCCTTGTTAAACTTCATATAAATGCCCCCACGCCCATTTTCTGGCCAACGGGAAGTCAATCCGCTCATTTAAAGATTTAAGAGAAAAAAGCCACCTCTAGCAGAGAATCGCTATTGTTTTATATTGATATTAAACGCAGCGCCACCTGCTACAGGCGGGATAACAGCAGCGTTTTTCCCCAGTCGGCGCTCCGGCTGCGTAAATGAGCCAGGCCTTTTTTACGCTATTTAAACAATATCCCACACTGCACCGCTGCCGCAGCTCCCCTCCGGCTTTCATCTGCTCATAATGGCAGCCCCGGCAGGCGAGGCCTTCAGTCGCTGTAAATCCTCTCGGAGGGTGTATTTTTACTGCCAGAAATAAACTACCAGGGAAAAAAATCAATAGGGAATGACAAACAGAAAACTGGTTAATAATTCTGCCTGAGTTGTCTCTGCCGTTTTAGCATCTGATGGCTCGTTTGTGTAAGTCAATGGGTGTGAGTTGGAGGCTGTTAAAATGATTGATATTAATGAGCGGCTGTTGGGATGACATCTGCCTTTGAATTCATAACATCTGAATTTCACTTCCTGTTTGTGTTGATCTAAAGGCATCAGTATCATGGGACTGATCTTCAGGCCGGGAACAGAATAAACAGATTGCAACCTAACACATTACAGGTAGTGGCTAGTAATATCATTTATTTCATGTTTCATTTATATTCATATTTGATTGTATATTAACTGTATTCAACTAAATTAAAACTACTCGACAGTAACTGATTCTTTGCGGAAGTCTCCCAGAAATTAAGTTTGGGTTTATTTTGTTGCTGTTAAAAATATCTACCGTCTATGAAATATAATGGATACTTTAAAGACACTTCATTTTCGATAGGTCTTCCATAATACATTCTTTAATGTCAAAAGATGTGATAATTTCAGCGATTCTAAATGGCTTATAAAATGTTGTCAAGCCCAGCGGATGAATAGTGCAAATGCACTTTCAGTGACCCAGATTTATTTCTCAATTCTTTTCCCGAATTTTTGCAAACAATTAAGCACGACACTCCTACTCATGCAGTCAAACTGTCACCCAGATCAAAGGGCCCCGCTGGAGATCGAGAGGAATTCGGGCAGGTGTCCCCTCCTATTCTAATGCCAAGAAGTGCATGAACTCTTATAGGCAGGAAAGGGACAGTGCCATCAGCGAGACAATTTTGCAGTGCACTGGGCCAAAACCACTGTAAAAAAAAAATGTATGCGCTCAATGTAAACATGTTATTGCATTACTTGAAATAATATTTGAAAGTACTAATATTTCAATTACTTGAATAATATGTACTTTCATTTATCTTACAAAATGAAGTTGAAAGTGGTTGTTTTTTCAACAAAAAAAATCAAGTGACCCATAAAGCCAGTTTTAAGCTTAAAAAAGTAATGCAACTTTTGAACTCGAGTTTTGAGTTACATTTTATACAGTGTAACATTCAGCACAATTGAATCTTTGTCATCATTTAGGGTTTTGAAAAAAAAATCAAAAGGCCTTTAGCATCACTTACAACACAAAGCCATGCATACATGTGAAACGCATAAATAACCCATTCCATGTAAATTAAACCATCAGATGACTTCTGATAATAAGGGTCTCACTAGCCCTGTTATTGTGCTATTTATGAAGTGGAGAGCACAAGCCAGACACATCAGCCTCCAAACAAAGGCTCTTTTCTTTACGGGTTGCCATTTCAAAGCGTGATAACGCATTGGTGCTTAGCAAAACAATGGCAAGACGAGAGCCGAGATAAACATGTTACTGCATGCAAGTCATCTGCCTTCTATGCGAGTCTGGCTTCATAAACAAGCTCCAGTATGTGTTCTCTGCTTGACCCTTCACCTCTGAACTCAGATAAACCTACAGAGATGCTGGCAGTCTGGAACGATCCTGTGGTTACCTTCTGATGTTGAAACTGGAGAACCAGCTTTCCTTTCCCGGTGTCAAAATTTTACAATTCACAGCCTGAAGGAGATGAGCAAAAAAATAATAGGAGGATTACAGATGCGGCGAGACCACATTGCTATCTGAGGTACAAGCTATTAGATCGGATGCTACGTACGGACAAATCAATAAGAAAGGGCAATAAAATCACTAAACCAACACAGCTGATAGCATTTATTCAAAGAGCAGTCAATACTTGAAGTATAACACGACTCCTTGTGAAATGAATAGATTTGCAAAGGTTTCAAATGTAACCAACTTCTAACAGAGTCTGTTTGATGAGCGTATTCACAAAAAACAGGCTTTGGAAATCCTAGAAACGCTACAGCCGTGTGAACGCCTGCCAATCAAAACACCGACCCCTCTTCAACTCTTCTTAAAACTCTCTTCAAATCTGTCAGCACAGTATTGGTGCGGTTATTTGATTAAGATTTAGCCCACTGAATGCTCCCCGGACGGGCCTCTGCCCGGGCAAAAGAGGAGGAGGGCGGGAATCCGAGGGATTAAGCACGACACTCCTACTAATGCAGTCAAACTGTCACCCAGATCAAAGGGCCCCGCTGGAGATCGAGAGGAATTCGGGCAGGTGTCCCCTCCTATTCTAATGCCAAGAAGTGCATGAACTCTTATAGGCAGGAAAGGGACAGTGCCATCAGCGCCACGTCCCCATTAACTTCCTTTATGAAGTTAAAAAAAGTTTTGTATCTGTGTTGAATGTTGTGCGCACTCGATGGAAAGTCCAGCCTAAGTTCACAAAGGAATATTCATCTTAGTTAAGCTTTTGTTGGTGCCAGTTGGTCATTTATCAAGACGGCAGGCAAGCAAACAACTTATTGGAACAACGTTATTGCGTCTGTTATGGAGTACAATTAAGTAAAATGTCACTTTGCTTAAAGAGGCCCATACCCCTTATTAAGGTTTGATTTAGCCTTTGCGGCACTTCACATTATTTTATGCAGCTCAATGATACACTCCAGAAGGAAGTGTTGAAAGGTTGCCAACTCCATTATGTTTATGCAACATTAAGCACATTTTCACCCTTCAGGAATATACAATCACACAGCTTTCTGGATAATTCTACACATTAATCACTTTCATGACCAAAACATTAGAAATGTAGGATGAGGCATATGTATCTCACATAAGTACATACACACATGTGAATACATATTGTAACACCATTAAACATTTTTAAATGGTTTAATTGAAAAAAAAGTTCCGTAGGAAGCAATTGGTTGTGAAAGAGCTGCAGCTCGGCACGCAACTTCATTGGGATTTATCTGGTATAATTGAAGTAGTTCTCTAAAATTAACTCAGTAACGCTTTAAGACACAATTCTATTTGTTAACATCAGTTAACAACATTAGTTTTCATTTACATTTATGCATTTGGCAGTTGCCTTTGTTTAAATTGACTTACAGTGCAAATTTTGTATAAATGTTCCCTGGGAATCAAACCCAGAACCTCCCAATGCTCCATCAAGCTACAGTTATCGCAAACTAAACACTAAACAAGCATTCGTAATCATAATGTTAGTTTGAACATTCACCAATACATTTTAAAAATGAAAAGTTGTATATGTTAACATTAGTCAATGCACATTAAACTAACGGGAAAAACAATTGTTTTGATACTAACGTTTCAGAAACACAACAAATGTGGTTAACAATTACTGTTCATTGATGTTAGCTAATGCATTAACGTTCATATATGGATTAATGTCAATATATGGAAACTAATTTTCAAGTGTAACCGTCAACTTTTTGGTCACACTGCCAGTGGCAAGTAAAAAAAGTACCTTGAAAATGTATTTCTACTAAAAATATATCCTTGTTACTATTAAAATGTATTTCGTCGCTGTCATTCCGAAACCCACGGATGTTCAAAATCAGTATAAAAGGACATGGAAAAAAACATTGTACTTTTAAAATAATTAAATACTTAAGAAACAAATACTTTTAATTGGTTAGATAATTGCAAAACCTTGAGCAAACATAAAGGGTGACTAATAATGATAATTCATCGTAAAAAAAACTCAAAATATGGAGATACAAGCTTTCAGAGGGACAACGGTAATATATTTAGTTGTTTTTTCTAGCATTAGTAACAAACAACAGTCATTTCGTCACTCGCAGCATCATATGCAAGATGTGACGGTGTTACCAATCAACGATTTAAACCAGATCAAACGTAAAAATATCTAACCCTGGGGTTCATTTTTACCTGAAGTAAACATGCGGGGGTTGTGGCAGATGTCTCCTTTATCTCTAATAAACTTACTGGCCAACTGGCGAGTTTTATTTACTCGCATTCCGCACCTGGCTAGTGTTCATTTTGGATTACGCGTCTCAATTGCATGTCTTCAAGATGCACAAATTCATCTGTCATTGCTGCTAACAGGTCACCTCACACACAGTTATCAATGAACACAAAACAGCTTGTTTATTAATTTACAGCAATTATCCCAACCAGAAATAAATACAGGTGCTTTTCAACAGCAATGACATCACAGTGCCCGTCCTTAACATGTCTTGCAAGTTGGCCACACAATTCGGCTTTATACAGCAAGCCAAAAACACGTAACTCAACAAAACGGCAGCAAAAATGTAGAGAGCAAAAGAACGCCCTTAATAGGTTCACAATTATTAAGAAGGCTGAATGGTTCTCATTAAAGCATCTGAAGCCCAGCTGGTCACAGATCCAGTAGGTCAGCTGTAGTTCAGCTGAAGGTCTTGTGATCACAGGCTTGGCTGGAGTTAGTGGGGGGTGAGGGGATGACTGATGGCCAAGGGGGCGAAAGCCAAAACTATAAATCGAACTGGGCCTGACCCACAGCTCCTATAAAGTTTATTTACATTTTCACATTGCGTCCACCTCTAAACAGTCAATGTTTAGATGATTGGAAGCGACGTGAAGCAATGATATGTCTGGCTCTTGTAAGGGTAGGTGGTTGAATACACTTTATCCTGTTTTGACTTGTCTATCCCAATCCTCTACTGTGGAGAAGATTAAAGGGATCTTTTATATTTTGTGTGATCTGAAGGAGGGATTTTAATTATACTGCTCTCTGTGTTGTTAAACTGTCCGGAAACCGAGCTGTGGACCATTTTGATGCATTTAATGCTTTGTTGTACACTCTTAAACTAAAAAGTGTAAATTAAGCTGTAAAATAAAAATAAATAATTCCAAATTCCATTCCAAACTGTATGATATTTTGCGAAATCCATACAATGGAAGTCAATGAGGGTTACAAACATTTTTCAAAATATCTTCTATTATGTTCTGCAGGAAAAAGTCATACATGTTGAGAATGAGATAAAGGTTTGCCAATTATACAAGAAGTTCCACTATACCTTGAGATATTTTGAAAAATTTAGGGAAACAAAGAGTTCTGGGGCACCATTGACAACCATTCAAATTTTTCTACTTCATGTTTCCTCAGAAATCTCAATTGCTAACATTTTTTTAAACCCATTTCTTAGTGTAAAACAAAACAATGAAATTCATACAGGTTTGGAACTACTTGACATTCATGACCATTTTCAATTTTGGGTGAAATACCCCTTTAAATTTACAGACTGACCATTTAGCAACTAAGCCGTTGTTTCCCTTAGCGGGCCACATCTTTGTCCATTTAAATTCCTCCTGCTTAATTATTCAAAACCATAATATTTGATTACATCTCCTTACAATGACCATTTGTCGAGCCAGACCACCACATCATGGATGCGTGCATAACTGCGGAGGTAATGACGTGGGATCAAAATAGCCATGAAGGTAAAAAAAGCAGCACACATTTTTTTAGGAGGGTGTAAATAAATAATAATAACATCCCGCAGTTTGGCGTTCCAGCAGCCTCTGTGCAGATCTTTTTGATGTAGATGCCTGTAGTGAAACCTTGTTTGGACAGCCATAGGGTGGAGCTGCCAGGCATCTAACCCTGCCAGAGAACACAGACTACTGCAGAGGAGCACTCAGGGGTCCTGCGAGCCCCGCGAGGGCAGATACTATCACCCTGGTGGGGAAAAGGGGTTTGGTGTTATTAGACCCCATCAAGGAAAGTCTGGCTGACAATAAATCCCAGAGTGCCCTATGATGCAGACACAGAGAGAGATGAAGGCGGAGTTTGCACAGTATCAAACGCTGTCATTTTACAAGTATTGCTATTGTCTGCAGTACAACAATGTGGGACAAAGAAAATCAATTGGTACAATTTGAGCAAAAATATATTAACACATACAAACGTATGTTTATACAAACCTATTATTTGATTCCATAAAATACGTTTTAATTTGATCATAATCTAGCTACAAAAAAGTTCTGGATAAACTTGATTTACAGTGATAGTTCACCCAAAAATAAAAATTCTGTCATCATTAACCCTCTTGTTGTTTCAAACCTGTATGACTTTCTTCTAAATATCGTTCTGCTGATGAATGTTATTGTGAGATATCCCCCCTCCATTCACTTGCATTGTTTTTGTGTCCTTACAATAGAAGTGATCAGGGGTCAGTGCTGTTCGGTTACTAACTTTCTACAAAACATCGGCTTTTGTGTTCTGCGAAAGAATGAAAGTCATAAAGATTTGAAATGACAAGAGTGTGAGTAAATGATCACTTTAATGCAACACAGTAAAACCCAAATGCTACAATATATCTTATTATTTAAATACATCTATGCACAGTCTAGGCTGACCTGGTTTACATTTCACAAAATTAGTTTACCATATATGTGACAAATAAATCTTGATCTTGTAAAAGAGAGACCTGCAGGGATGTGGGAATCAAACTCTGGTTTAGACTAAAAGCCTTCGACACTCGTTCTGCATTTAAGTACTCATAGTTGCTACCGAAAGCATGAATGGTAGACGAAAATATGCCTGGAGCATGTGTTGTAGTTATAAAATAAAACCATTATTTCACAAGCGCCCTGTCAAAAGCAGGGGAAGGGGAAATCAAAACTCAGCATAAAATAATCATTCAGCTGTGTTCTGTGGCGAGGAGGCCGCACGGCCTTGTGTGAGAACGCAGGGAACATGCCTAAGTTATTACTGCAGGAAGGCAATCTGTCAAATCTGGGCTGTTTTGGCATGGCAAATACCACTGGTGAGATCAGAGAGCCACATTCTGCTTGCAATTACTGCTAAAGGACCTTGGATGCAGGCAGCCTGATATCAATTATTTCCCTGGCCTCAGACACTTGGAGCTGTCAAACTGATACTGTCTTCTGTTTTGTAACAGTAAAAGAGAGGGTCCCGAATGCCTGCACGTCAGACGTTCGAATGGTTTGCGCTATAAACGTGTTATTATAGACCTGCACACTTACTATTTATTCCTGCTTACCAGACTCTTTCTCATAACGTTTGAAAAGAAAGCTCATCTTCGCCGTGTTCCGGACACCAGACGCAACTTTACAATTCAAGGTGCACGGCATGCGGTCTGGTTTAAGATATGAAAGTCAATTTAATGTGTTAATTGATGCAATTACTTTTTTTAATCATCAAAAGTTATGACCCATGACAGGATGGAACGGGGTCTCAAGACATGTTAACAATTACTTGAAAATAGACGTAACATCTTAACACGGCATTCATGATGAAAGATGTTGAAAAGACAGCAATAGTGCTGCAATGTCCAATGATGTCAGTCTGCATGTTTACACCGACAATAAAATTTATCAGACAGAATAAAAGACAGAATAGAAAACTTTTTTCAAGTCGACCTCAGACAGAATGAAAAATGGATTTCTGGAGACCAGCGATGGACTCGGGTTAAATGATAAATGGAACGAAAGTAAAAAAACATATTTGTGAAGTCCTTTTTTGAAATAAAATTAAAAAAAGTCTAAATTATCTTTGCTTTGTTTAGTAAATATACATATTAATATTTACCATTAACAATTAATGTGGTTATTTTTACCAAGCATGTCATATCATTTGAGCTCATTTAAAAATATCGATTGCAGTAGTTTTTACAGACGTACTTCCTGTGTGGCAATTCAACCTCTCATATGCGTGAGCACGTGGCAGCCCTATAATCGGCCCGTCAATTATCGATCAGAGGGTATCAAATGGCTCCGGCGGAAATCTGCATATGCATCAATGAAGCATTTATCTAAACAAGTGCTGCCGTGTAACCCCGCATCCTTCTGGGATAATGGGTAGCATGGGGAAATTAATCATTTTTTCCCACAGCGTGACAGCACTTTGGCCTGATGTGGATAACCCATCCCCTAGGGCAGACCTCTAGATCATCCAGGGCTGTTGCTTTGGCAAGAAATGGACCATTTTCCCTCGCGGTCCCCTGCCAAGTCCTGGGACCTTATGGCTGAAAATTGCATTCTTATGGTAAGCAAATGTGCAGTAAAGCAATAGCGAAGTTGCATGAATCTATCAGAGAGGAAGGAAGAAAAAGGTCATTATTCAGAGTCAGGAAAAGAAGACATGCCTTGAAGGCTGACATATTCCCGGAATGACCCTAGATGTCAAAATGGGCGCATTGTTTAGATGTATGTAATGGATGCATGCCTACACATTAATACGGTTATATAAGTGACCACGGTAAGGTCATCTAGACTGTTGGAGGGTTTCTAATGCAAGTCAGAATGGGTTTATGTACTTTCAACTTGTAGCATTAAACGGTGAGACCTAAATACACTCCAAATGTTGAAGCCGCACATCTTGCTTTGTGAATGTACGATCTATCCCAACAGCCACTGCAGTGCATGCGTTCTAAATCAAAAGTATTAAGGACTAAAAACTAACATAAACAGTCTTACAAGCTCTATTAAAATGCTCTATACTCATTGTCTATGGTGAGTGTCGTCTGGCAATCCAAATTTTACCGAACAGCGACACAGAAAAGCTTTTATAAAAAAAATCGACATCAGTCACTAAACACATGGGGCCTGTATAGTTGAAAAGAATGTCATTTCTAGGGAGTAAACATTGAATAATCTCTCTTTTCATCATCTCCATGGCGACGCAAGCTTTTGGAGGATACCAAGCCACGAATGAAAAATATCAATCAAATTGAATTCACTCTTTCTCGCACCTGTATTGAAAACTTTTGCCTACTTGCATTTTTCTCATCTATTGATATTTTTATAGAAAATTAAAGTTTGATTTTAAGCCCTGGATTCCTTTATCTCTCCATCCCTCAATAGGTTTAGTCATGCACAGAGAAGGTGCTTAGACCTTCCCGAAGATTTCCTCTAAAGCGCGGGGAAACGCGGGCTGTCAGAGGCCTTTGTGTGGGGTTTACAGCTTAAACCCATTGCCCTATACATTGGGTGACCCCTTTTTCAAGCGACTGAAAAGTTTTCCCCAACATCAAACTCTGGATTATCCTCGATTTCCTCTCAGGTGAAAGGAGTTTTAACTCCCGAGTGGTGGATCTCGCTCACTAAAGGGGAGGAGGGAAATGTTTAGTCACCACATTATCAGGTCCCAGTTACCACCAGTCTGAAGCATTCTTCCTCCACATGCTAATTAACATCTCCCACCCCCTTAACAGCCCGACCCTTCCCCCAAAACACTCTCCCTCTCTTTTTGGCTTAAGGCCTCGTCTTGCTTCAGGACAAGAACTGACATATCAAGGCGAAATCCATTTGCATGCAAATTCAGATCAAAGGCAAACACTCAGTTAACGTTTGTCACCTTTTTGCGAGAAATTTCAATCGTGCTACGTGAGCGCTATCGATAGACTCTTATAAAATGTAACGGTTTCCTATCAACAATTTAACATTTCTCTAGTATACCTGACTCAATGCTATAGGGTCAGATAAAAGTACAGACAGTCAAAAATGACCATGCAGGTGGAAATAGGTGGAGATCAAAGCCCTCACCGTTTCTCTGTGATCTCTGTGAGGAACAGCACATAAGCATGTAACTACCCAACCTCCCAAATCACCATTTCTAAAGCACTGGTATCACCAAGTTAAATGGCAGAGACAATGAATGTTTTCAAACAGGTTCTTTGACCCATGTACTTTCCACAAACAAATGATCCCACCCTAAACACATGAGATCCGTTGAGATAATGTTGATTCGCACAAACAAATTAAGACATGTCACCACAAATCCAACACAATCTCAAGCAAATTCATAACTATTTCACAAGGTGGTTAAATCGTATGAATTCATATAATCTTATTTGTAGATTTGAGTACGATTTGCTTTCATGCCAGTGATGTTCGGTTTAGGGGTGGGGCTTTACTATTTTTATTTCCAATAAATCGTACATTTTTAAACGTTTCACCTCGTACAAATAAATACGATTTAGCCACCTCATAAAATAGTGGTTAACAAATCTATCGTGTTTACTTTTTAATGTTGAAAAGTCTTAAAGATGCAATGGGAACATTTTAGAGGCATCTAGCAGTGAGGTTGCGAATTGCTACCAACGGCTCACTCATTTACATTTATGTTACATATTATTTACATTTGGCAGACGCTTTTATCCAAAGCGACTTACAATGCATTATCTTATAAATTTGTTTCTAAGTATGTGCAATCCCCTGGGATCGAGCCCACGACCTTGGCGTTGTTAACGCCATGCTCTTACCTGTAGGATAATAAAAACATAACGCTTCATTATGTGAGGTCTCTATACAACTCTGAACACATACTGTAGTTACGTATATTATGTTTTATGTCAGTAGAATCTCCTAAATACAATACACAGCCCCTTCAAATTGGATAAAAAATGATAAAACACTGTAGTCACTAACCACCGATCAACATGTCCGTGGTAAATAAACCTCCTTAAAAAAACTAACAGTCACAGTAAAACATTCCTTTCAGAGCTGTCGGAAAAACCTCTGATACTTCCAGACCTCGCAACGCCTCGCGCATTACAATATCAAATCTACTTCTCTGAGAGCTTGTCATATATCAACTGACAAGTGTGGCTCTCTGCTAAAATCCGGTGACGTTAAAAAACTTTAACTGTTTCCAGGGGAATGCCATGCACGGTTCATATGCGGCAGATCACAGAAAATGGCCACCGCAGCTCGCCTGCTCCCATCAATCAAACCGCAAATGGCTCTTCAGACACTCCCACAATTCATTTTCCAGGGCGCCTTACGTGACCACCATCTTGAAAATAACACGGGCGGAAAAAACTAAGGGTAGAACTGAGGGCTTTAAAATCGCTGCCAAATGTTCTCTTTTAACAATAGGCTCAAAGCACGTCATGGGATGAGAAGGCTCGACGTATCCCAGGTGGACTTCACTCAGCGAGCCGTGAGAGGTATTTCTTTCAACGCTCTACCCGTTTGAAATTTTTACCGTCCTTTCGCGCAGACGTTCTCTTTCCTTTTCTACCCGACCCGCACGCAAACCTACGCAGGTCTGAGTCTGATTTACAGCAACTGTCAAAGTCAGAAATGACAGATGAGTTCATCTTCTCTTCATGAGTTTACATCCCAGGCATGTGCATTGCTGATCTGGCCCTAACAAGCGCCAGGTCTCTACAAGCTGTCTTTTAAAGTTGATGTTTTAGTGGCTGGAGATGAATTGCCCTGTCATGAGAATCTATTTATACAGCGGTTAGGAGGTGGGGCTTTGCTTCCAGGACAGCGTGATTTCATGGGCTGAAGTCCCCTTGAAGCATCTGTTGAAATCTGCCTCTGTCAACCCGGTGTCTGCACGAGAACTTCTTTTTTAAGTCACTATGCCGGCTATTGTCAGGAGCACTGGCATGCTGCTCTCGCATTTGTCAACAAAAAGCAGAAGTGAGAGCGGATCACCTTGATTGTTGCTGTGAAATCGTATTTTCTTGGTGCGCGTGTTTAGGGAAATGTGCGAGTACATCTATCACCGAGCCGCAGTCTGGGATAACTCGGTGGGTGGATCACCCACAACAGCCAACTTAAACAAACCGTGCAGGCCATAGGCAAAGAGCATAGACTGGCTAAATGAGCCTTACATGGTATTTTCATCAGATGTAAATGACAATTCATCAATTAGTTAGAGAGAAGCTAACCTTTGCAAGTCTGTTCATTTAGGAGAAACTTAATTTTCCCAGACTTGGTTAAATGAGTTTTAAGTCGCTTTTATAAAATTGCATTAGAAAAAACATGACTGATGTGCATCTTGAGACAAAACAAAAGCACCACTGACATATTTTAAGACATTTTAGGGCAGGTTATTTTCAATTAAGATAACTCAAACATTAAATTAAGTCTAGGACTAGCATTAAGTCCTGTCTCTGAAACCAGACCACAGAGAAATAGGGAATCTCATGAGCTATAATAGCATACAAAAAGAAAAAAATCATATAATACAAGAATAAAGAACATGAATAAAGCTCCAAAAGACTAAAAGAAAAATCTACAAAAGAAAAAAAACGGTAACTTAAAAGTCCTCGACGTGCAATTTATACATGTGTCACAAAATTCAAGCATACTAAAAGGCGATGTTTATAAAGTCTTTTAATACAAGCCTGATTAACATTCAAAATGATTTAGAATTGACTTAGAATCAATAACATGTCATCTAGAATGGCCCTTTATCGACGTGTGATCAGTAACATAAAATACAGAACAACACTAAAACAAACGCTTATACAATAGGTTAATTTCCATAGGAAAATGATTGAAAACAGGTGTGACATACATTTCCTATTCATGACCTGCCACACCACCATGACCTTGGTTAAAAAAAAAAGAGAGAAAAATATATAAATCATACCCTTGCTAAGAACCCAAAAGCATCCAAGTACAATCTTATGATTCGTTTTTCAGATGCTTATATTTTGTCACTCAACTATGACTAAGATAATAAGCAGATACAGATTTAAACTTCAGGATTCACAGTGATCTGCATTGAGGTGAGAATGTTGTGAAAATGACAGGAATAGTGGATGTGAAAGCAGCCAGCCCTTAAACAGCAGATGAAACAGACTCTATGACTTTGCCATGGAGGGAGTTTGTGCTGTAATTCATCTTAAAATGGATTGCTCTGTCACTCCCCTAACACTTACTGAGAACACCCATCAATACTTTTTGTCAAAAGCTGCACACTAGGTAAGATGCGCCATCAATCACTATTTACATAAAACGCAAAAAAGCTCTCAGTAGGCAGGCCTGCTAGAGGTGGATTTTACCTGGAAAGCTTTTCTAAGGACATGGGTCAGCATGTGCTGCTGACAGACAGCAAATTGAGAAATGCTGTCAATCGTAAAGTCAAACAAACACATTTTATGACTTTATACCATGTGTCTGCTTGTAAAGTAATTTGAGTCTGCTATTTTAATACAAATATTGCTAACACTAAACACTTTCCTTGAAGCATGTATGTATAATGCATGATAAAGAGTTATTAAAGGGTAAAATGCATTATAATTCTTCATAATGTGTGTTGTAATGCATTATACGTAGTTGTAAAGAATTAAAACCAACTTAAAATGTGCAGTGTAACAATGAATTGCTAAGTGTTATAATGCATTATACATACATGCTTCAAGGAAAGTGTTATTTAATTGTATACATTACATATAAGAAGCTTTGTTTTCAAATGTAGAAAATATATATTTAAAAAAATTGTAATTGGAAAAACTGTAATATATAAAGTATAAATGATGACAGTCTCATGACTTTGGATTTGGGACAACAAGCAGTGGATAAAAACCGCTTCACACGGTTGTTTTGTCAGTTTCCTGTGCTGTGTCATGATGTGGCCCAAGTCCTTTCACTACGGATTGTCAAACGCGCATAAATAAAACTGTATAAACTACATTTAATCAATATTTACTGTAACATGTCATACTGTTTACAAGAGAAACGTAACGTTTGAAAGCGAAGAACTAAACTGGGCCTTTTTGACAGATTAACAAAAGTCATAAATGAATCACTCAAAATACAAACTTCACAAGTATATGAACAGTTTCAACACAAACCTCTCCAGAGACACCAGAGAGCTCAGTGTGAAAGCAAAACCGCACTGCAAGAGAATGAAAGATGGCTCCCCGAACCGTCCAAGCCAGGATCTGGCTCGCAGTGTTTGGACAAGTGCGGGAATTTGGGGGAAATAAATATTTCAGCCCTCCGCAGGCTCTCAAACCCATTCACATTTGTCTATAAATAAGTCTTATTTGATATGAAACACGCACGCTGGTCGCAACTTGTGGCCGTGAGCTTGAGATGTTTGTCACGCTGGAGG